>NW_028227269.1:108898644-109531144 GCF_978045245.1 Mus caroli
GCACTTAGGAGGCAGAGGCAGGCAGATTTCTGAGTTCGAGGCCAGCCTGGTCTACAGAGTGAGTTCCAGGACAGCCAGGGCTACACAGAGAAACCTTGTCTCAAAAAAAAAAAAAAAAAAGACTGTTGACTATGTCCAGATCAGCCTGGGCTATGGAGTGACGATATGCCTCAAACAAAACTCACAAAATGGTCTACAAGGCCCATGGCAGTCAAAATCCTCCTGCTTGTTTCCAGTGCAGGGACTGTAGGTGCATGTTACCTCGCCTGGCTCATGTAACCTCTTTCCTTTTTCCTTCTTTTTTTTTTTTTTTTTTTTTTTTTTTTTTTGAGACATGAATTTTTCTGCATAGCCTTGGCTGTCCTGGAACTAGTTCTGTAGACCAGGCTAGCCTCCAACTGGCAGAGATCTGCTTGCCTCTGCCTCTGAGTGCTGAGACCTACAGTGTGTGCCACCATTGCCTAGCTAAATAACCTATAGTAAATTATCTCAGCTATTTGTCCAAGGGGTCAGGTTTCACATGTGACGCTAGACACAATTTCTACTGGCCAGAAAATCTGATGTTATGTCTGATTCATGTTTGAGCTGTGTTCTGAGCCAAGCACTTTGTAGGCAACTACGTGGGTAAAACACACACACACACACACACACACACACACACACGCTAAATTGCAATAAGTTAAGTTAGACAAGAAATGCAGCCTGGAAGTTTCCAGTTACTGGCAGAAACCTGGAACAGCTGCATGTCTAAGTCTGGGCCTCTGTCCTTCTCTCGGGAAAGGGAGCGGCAGGGGGCATAGAGCTCACTGTGCAAACCTGACGATCTGAGTCCAGATCCCTAGAAACACAGCAATGCCAGTGTGGTACCAGCACAAGTGTAACTCCCATGGCATCTACAAGGACACAGAGGCTGAGTCAGGAGAAACCGGAAGCTTACAGGCCAGGTATCCTGGCGTTTATAGCGGTGAACAAGAGGCCCTATGTCAAGGCAGAAGGCAAGGACCCACAACCCAAAGCTGTCCTCTGACCTGCACACATGCAATGTAGCTCAAGTGTGCCCATACAGACACATACACCGAAGGGAACAATGTGGTCTGAGTATTCCTTCCCCTAAAGATGGGAGCAGTGCCCACCCCCCCCCCCCGAGGAGAACAGTGGCCTTAGTGTGTTCCCCATCAGGAAGGAGTGAAAGGAGGAAGTGCAAGCGGCCCTGACCTTACTGTGGGGGCCAGCTGACCTCACTATGCAGGCAACTGTTCCTGATGAATGTTCGCTCTCTAAGGACTTAGGGAGCATGCTGCTGGCTTACAGTGAGAAAGCTAAACATACAGCGTGGCCAGGCCCCAGATAGAAACAGTCTGCAATTGCTGCTCTTTTTATTGGCTTGCCCATTTTCTCAGGCAAGCAGCAGCAATTTCTGTGACACTAAACTCTATACTCAGTTAACTCAACAGAATTAATATGTATATATATTTCAATACAATTTTATTAATATATTTATACAATATATTAAATCTATGTATCTCCAGCCACAGGAGAGATGGCTCACCAGTTAAGAGCGTGAACTGTTCTTCCAGAGGACTGACTGGAGTTTGGTTTCTAACACCCAAATCAGGTGGCTGACAACCTCTTGTAGCTCTAGCTCCAAGGAGCCCACTCCCATTTCCAGTTGCCCTGGTCATCTGTACATTCTGCCCATACACAGATACCTAAGTAATTTGTGTGTGCATGCGTGTGTCAGCAAATGTGTGTGGCTGCCAGGGGAGGCCAGAAGTCCACAGTGCTCTCAACTGCTAAGTCACCTCTCAGTCCCTACTTATGAGACTTTAACATCTCATAATCCTGGCATAGCTTCAGAACCAAACATTCGCTTCACAGCACAGGGTTGGGAGTGTGGGCCAGTGGATGAATATTCAGCTGTGTGAAGTCTTGATTTGATTTCCAGCACCACAAAAAAAAAAAAAAGTAGATAGGTACAAAACAGAAATGGGAAGCTCAGGTTGTCTCCACAGATGTAACAGTAAAGTCCACTGGTTTATAAAACTCAGCCCTCAGCCGTTCTTGTTTCTGTCACTCAGTGGAGCTTGATGACACCCGGGAAGCAGTGGGAGGACAGCTCAGCAGTGCCTGTGTCTGGAGAGGCTGTAGCAGCGGGGAGAGTGATCCCAGGACCCTAAAAGTATCTGGCCTTGAGGCACAACAGGTTCCACCCAGGGGACTGACTGTCCAGCCAGTGGTCTGTCACAGGCAGTCACAGGGCCCGGTGACCTGTCTCGAGCAGCATGCTCTCCAGCTGCAGCTTGCTGTTGCTCTCTATGTAGGGCTGGTGCAGCCACATGGACAGGTAGGTCAGGCTGAGGTTGCGGTCTGCAGTATGGGCCAGCTCTGCACCAATGGTGTGCTTCAGAAGGAGCTCCTTCTTGTATGCTTCGGAGAGCCGGTGGGAGACCTCATCTGCAACAGAACAGACACCGTGGCTGCATGAGAATGCACTGTCCTAAGTTCAAGCCAAAATCAGTGCTGGCAGTGTGACTCATCTGGTAGGGTACTTGCCCAGCATGCATGGAGCCCTAGGTCTAATCCCGAATGTCCATAGACAGTGTGGTGGTGAATGCTTGGGACCCAGCACTTGGAAGTTGAAGCACAGGCAGAGGCAGGAGGATGACCTGGGCAACAGAAAACTTTTTTTTTTTAAATTAGGTATTTTCCTCATTTACATTTCCAATGCTATCCCAAAAGTCCCCAATACCCCCCCCCCCCGACAGAAAACTTAAAAACACATCAGAACTGCACTGGAATAAAGAAGGACCAAGGCGGTCCAGTCTAGTTGGATGGTTAAATGATAGGAAGCACGAGGCTACACAACCCTTGCATACTTGTCATGATGAGCCACTTCATCCAGACTCAGGAGTCTTGGGGGACTGAAGCAGGGGATGGCTACGAGTTTGAGGCCTGCTTGGGCCAGGTCAGCCTAGGATACATACTAAGACTGTTTGAAAAAGGAAATAGGGGACTGGAGAGATGCGCTAGCATTCAGAGCACTGAACGTTCTTCCAGAGGAGCTGGGTTCAATTTCCAGCACCCATACCAGGAGCTCACAAATCCATATCACTCCAGCTCCAGGGGGACACAGCACCTCTGGTCTTCCAGGGCACCTATCTTCATGTATGTGCACATACCCACACACATACAAATAATTAAATCTTTAAAACAACAAACTGAGCTGGGTGGTGATAGCTCACACCTTTAGTTCTAGCACTTGGCAGGTGGTTCTCTGAGGATCTGAGACCAGCCTGGTCTACAGAGTGAATGTAAATCAAATCAAATCAGATCAGATCAGATCAAATCAAATCAAAATAAAACAAAACCAACAAAAAACCCCAAAACCCCAACAGCAAGCAGATTAACCTCTTACAAAGTTTTTCTTGCATTTTATTCTGTCAGAATGCGTGTGTATCCCATGATGTGCACAATGTATAGTCAGACAGCAACCTTTTTTTAATTTTTCTTCTTCGAGACAGGGTCTCTCTGTGTAACCCTAACTGTCCTGGAACTCACTCTGTAGCCCAGGCTGGCCTCGAACTCAGAAATCCATCTGCATCTGCCTCCCAAGTGCCATGCGCCACCACTGCCCGGCTCAGACAGCAACTTTTAGACACTGGTTTGTTCTATGATTATGTGGGTCCTAGGGATCAGAGTCAGACTGTCAGACTTGGTGGCAGGAGCCTTTACCTGCTAATGTAAAAGTATTTTTTATTCACTGGATATAAGTGTTGTCTCTGAGGCCTAGTGCCCTATCTGCTAACCTAGGCCTGGTCCTGGAAGCTTCTATTTAGGCTTAGAGTGTTTTCAGCCTCTGAGACTCACTGCTGAATAAGCTCACCCTTTCTAGTTCTTTCTGAGCTCTGGCTCACTGGTTCAACTCAGCTGTTCTGGCACCAACTCCTCTTCAGGCTGACTGATCCAATCTGGCTTCTTTCTCAATCTCTGACTGCACTGCCTCACTTGGCCTCAAACTCTGACAAACGAATCTCCTCATTCTCTGGCTTGTTCTGTCTTCACCTGTCTAGCGTGCTTTCCAGTCTGTTTCTATAAAACTCTCTTGGTAAAACTGCCTTGTCTCTCTCTCTGCACTGCCCATTGAGTAGCTTCCCTTTCCTCTCTCCTCTTGAAAGTTGGCCATATCCTATTCTGTCAACTCTTTCTCTGACTGGTCACTTATCTGCCTCTCAATTAGACTTCACTTTCAAATATGGCTGCTCACCTCTACAAACTAACTTTACCTTCAGTGTTTGGGATTAGAGTTGTGTGCTAAGGGCTGAGCCACACCACAACCAGAAACAGTTCCTTTTCAGTAAATAACACCACCTCTGGGCTCACAGTGTGACTGAACATCCTGCAACATGCTGAACCATCTTTTTTTTTTTTTAAATGTTCTTTTTTTTATTGGGTATTTATTTCATTTACATTTCCAATGCTATCCCAAAAGTCCCCTACATGCCCCCCCCCACTTCTTGGCCCTGGCGTTCCCCTGTACTGAGGCATATAAAGTTTGTATGACCAATGGGCCTCTCTTTCCACTAATGGCCAACTAGGCCATTTTCTGATTCATATGCAGCTAGAGACACGAGCTCCGGTGGGGTGTATGTGTGTGTGTGTGTGTGTACTGGTTAGTTCATATTGTTGTTCCACCTATAGGGTTGCAGATCCCTTTAGCTCCTTGGGTACTTTCTCTAGCTCCTCCATTGGGGGCCCTGTGATCCATCCAATAGCTGACTGTGAGCATCCACTTCTGTGTTTGCTAGGCCCCGGCCTAGTCTCACAAGAGACAGCTATATCTGGGTCCTTTCAGCAAAATCTTGCTAGTCATGCTGAACCATCTTACCAGCTCATTTAGCCCCTCATTTGAGTCCAGGCTGCTCTTAAACTCGCTGTGGTCCTCCTGCCCCAGCCTCCTGAAGTTGTACCATATGCTGGTTAATGTCACAAGCTAGTCACTAGAGAGGAGGGAGCCTCAACTGAGAAATGCCTCCGTAAGGTCTGGCTGCTAGGCATCTTCTTAAGTAGTAACTTAAGTAGGTGGGGTGAACTCTGGGCACATGGACCTGAGCTCGCTAAAAAAGCAGGCTGAGTAAGCCATGAAGAAGCAAGCCAGTAAGCAGCACCCCTCCATGGCCGTTCCTGTCCTAAGTTCTTGTTGACTTCCATCGATGATGAGAATGATGTCAAGTTGATTTTAGTCATGGTGTCTCATCATAGCAATAGCATCCCTAACTACGGAAGACTATCAAGCTAAACTCCACTTTCCTCAGTGATCTTCTATGAGGTTGGCTGACTTATTTAAAGATGGGCTCGCTCTCAGGTTATAGCCCAGCTTTGCCTTAAGCTGATAACTGTTCTGCTTTTGTAGTCCATTACTAACTAGCATTGTAGGAATGTATGTCACCAAATCTGTCTTCCACCTGCCTGCCCATCCATCCATCCATCCATCCATCCATCCATCCATCCATCCATATATCTAACCTTTAAAAGGCAGAGGCCCTGTGTCCCTTTCTAAGGACCAGATCTAAGCAATGCTGATTCCCCCCTTAGAGCCATCTGCAGAAGAGCTACTTACAAAAGAAGGCTGTGGGCCACGTGTGAAATAGAGGGGGCCGGCTGCTTTCTTCCCTGTAGTGGTAATTTTCTAGTTCACAAATTCCCTTGGTGGTTGAAGACAGCTTTTCCATTTTCATTTGTATTTTAGTCTGAAAAGATATTAATTTGGAATATGAGACTACTGCTTAGAATTTCTCATCTCAGATTTAGTAACTAAAAAAGATTTAAAGGCTATGACGTTTAGTCCTAGTGGGGCTAAAATTCTAGTAATTCACTCTGTTAACGCCATAGACAACAGATTTCCAGAGGAATGGAGACAGGTGGGTGTTTGGTTTCATTATTTGGGTACCAAGCCCTGGGTTTTCACAGCCTCAGAGAAAGGAAGCCTTGCTGAGTCCCTCCTCAGTAAGTTTTCTATGCAGCAGCAGTGTAGCTCCAAAGACCCAGCGGAATCCCAATGGGCTGCTGTTAGAGAATGGAACAGGCACAAAGGCACCTGTGCTTCTGACTCTTATGAGGCCTCTGTGAGCCTGGGTTTTCTTACTCATCTGGTGACGAGAGAGAAAGGGAGCGTCAGATACACAGGAGAAGCAAGGAGAACCTGCAGCCTGGGCCTCTACAGACCGTCTCCTCTGCCAGCTCCCAACGGGAGACACCAGCACCTCCTCCACAGTGACCGAAGTATGACAGATGAAGGGCAGTGCCGTGGGTCAAGGAACACCCGGTTATACAGTGATCATTAAATACAAAAGACGGAAATAACTAGGAGTTTAGATTCAGGCAGCAAAGGTTTATTAAAATGAACTCTGCAGTCCCTCAGTGTAATTAACTGTTAGTATCTGGGGGATGAGAGACATACAGCATCAACGTCATAATTCCTGCACTGATCCTCCAACTGTCCACCCCTGGTTTTATCTAAAGTGGCACACACTAAATTTAGTACATGTAAATCTTTAAAAGTCTCTCCTTCCTTCTCAAATAACTTCAGGTTCGATATTTCCCTTGGCTTAACCTCCAGACGGGCTCGACGGTTTCCCATTGCAGCTGGGAAGATGCTCAAGGTTGCAGTGAGGAGGCAGAGCCAGGACTGGATCTGTGCTTTTTGAACCTAACTCTGTAAAGAAGTCTGTACCCCACAGCTGCTTCTGGACACCTCCTAATTCTAGAAAAGCCTAGAAGGATTCAGAGAGGAGGGGAATCTGGAGGCCCTGACCCACATCTGTAGCTCAGCCTCCAACAGGGACAAAGTGCCATCTGTGTGAGCTGCTGAGCTAACAATGAAAGAGCAGCTCACACCACAGAGCAGCTGTGGTGTCTCCCACAGTAACCATCACATGGAAAGGGGAGTAAAGAGTATGTATGCCCATCCCCCAAGACAAGATGCTCAACCCCATCCTCTTTATGGCTGGGGAGAGAAGCGGCAGCATCCCCGGCTTCCAACCCCCACGTCTGGATTTGAACACTGAGTGATGAGAATACATTTATTTCCAAGCCAGTTTCAGACAGATTCAGGTTCATCGGAGAGAGGACTTCCAGCATGATGGCTGGCATGCAGTGCTTGGTTCTCTAGTAAGATGACTTACTTGATTGTGTATGTGTGGGAGCCTGTGCAGGCCAGGACTGGGTGCTGCATCCCTGGCGCTGGAGTTAGAGACAGTTGTGAGCTGCTGGATTCGGAGGCTGGGACCCAAACTAGTTCTCTGAAAGAGCAGCGAGTGCTCCTCACATTTAGCCATCTCTCTAGCTCTACAGCTAACCACGCTGTAACAGGACTCTCCTACACAAGGGTCTAGGCTTCTTGGGGAAAAAAAATGCTTATTCTTAGACAGAGGCAGGAAATATGCAAAGCAAGCCTGGGACATCATTCAGTGCTAGTCAGAAAGGAAGTTAAACACTTCCCTAACCCCTGAGCTTTCCTATGAAGACTGGTATTTCAGGCAGAAGAACTGCTACTGCCTAAGTGTAAGCAATCTGAGTAAGAAAGACAGTTGATGTGGACCACAGCCTGACATAGGAACTGCTGGGTCCACGTTAATAACAAAGACAGCGGCTGCTCTGGTGTTTTATGGCAGCACCAAGAAGTCACTGTGAAGGAAATGGTTAGGCCCACAAAATCTGAATATTCATTCTGGACCCCTGCAGTGGTTGAAACTGCCCAGGACAATGCACAGTGACTTGAGAGCACCAGGACTCTCGGTAGGTGGAAGGAAAGGCCTCCAACAGTTCTAAATGCCCCCCACAGTCAGCAAACCCAAACAGTGATGTCAATGGCCAGCATCCTTAGGTCTTACCAAGCCATCCAAGATGGCCTGCAGCTCCTCACACAGTGCTTCGAGTCCCTTATCGTAGTCCAGATTTGTCTTTTCTTCCTCTTCCGTGGAAGCTGGGCTGCTGCTCTCTAACTCAACCTTCTCTTTACTCCTGGACAAAGCAGAAGATAATGGGTACATATTACACTCTTTAAACTCATCTCATACCAGGTGACTGCACATCTCTAATCCCAGTGCTTAAGAAAGAGAAGGAAGAGTTCACAGCCTGGCTACACAGTAGCTCTGGCTTCAAAAAAAGAAAAACAAGGGAAAAACCTTCATCTCATTTTGTTATAATAAATCCTATAAAAGCCACCATCTATAAAATTGTGTTAGATATATTGCATAAATGTTGCATATGTCACTATAGTAGATGCTTATTTATTCAGTGGAGGCCAGAATTGAGAACTGGATTCCCTGGAGTTGGAGTTAGAGACAGTGGTGAGCTGCTGGGAACCAAACTCCAGTCCTTTGAAAGAGCAGCGAGTGCTCCGAACGCTCAGCCATTTCTCTAGCCTAGAGCTCACAGGGTTCTGAGGACTCCTGTACCAGGATTACATTTCACAGTGAGCAGCACATCCATTAGTCACTCAAGCCTGCTGTGCTTGGAAGGAGCTGAGGGCCTCCATGTGCAGCAAATAAATGGTCTACTGCTAAGCTATAGCCCCAGCCCTGGACATTCCAAGTTTGTACTAGGGGAAGTGAAGTCTAGCCATGTGTAATCCTTGGTGTAGGGCTTAGTGCTGGTTGTATCTAATGCATAAGACATGGGTCAGTTCCCAAAGGGGTCAAGAGTCTGAGAAATTTGAAAACTCAAGTCTGTGGTCCGTACAGTTTAGGCAGAAAGGGCTGATCTTCAGCCTGTGGTGCTGTTAGAAGGAGGTGCGACTATAAAGGTTAGGCCGAGTGGGAGGCTTCTGTCCACGTAGGGAAAGGCTGCCCTCCCTCCACAGAGCTTTGGGATTCCAGGATCTCTCTCTGGTCCTGGCAAACAGGGTGTGAGCATCCACTATAGTGCACGCCATCTTGCCACAAGTGCGTACAGAAAGCAGTGCTTAGCCTGCGGTGGCGTTCCTTAGGAGCCACCCACCCTTTTGAAGCCATGCTTTCTCATCCTTGGATGCTGAGGTTTGAACGAAGGTTCTCATGTTTGCATGGTGAGTGCTGGTGAGTTTTCTCTCCTCTTTTGGGTTTCTCTCTCTCTCTCTCTCTCTTTAAAGATTTACTTATTTATTATATTTAAGTACACGGTAGTTGTTTTCAGACAGACACCCTAGAAGAGGGCATCAGATCTCATTACGGATGGTTGTGAGCCACCATGTGGTTGCTGGGATTTGAACTCAGGACCTTTGGAAGAGCAGTCATGCTCTTAACTGCTGAGTCATCTCTCCAGCTCTTCTCTCTTTTTTTATAGATAGGATCTTTTAAAAAAATAAGTAGTCCTAGATAGCTTGAACATGCTTTATCATGTAGACCAGCCTTGAACTCACAGAGATCCACTGCCTCTGCCTCCCCAGTGGAAAGACGGAGCGCATGAGCCACTACATCTGTTTTTCTCTTTTCTTTTTTTTTGAGACAGGGTTTCTCTGTGTTGCCCTGGCTGTCCTGAAACTCACTCTAGACCAGGCTGGCCTCGAACTCAGAAATCTGCCTGCCTCTGCCTCCCAAGGGCTGGGATTAAAGGCGTGCGCCACCACTGCCCAGTTCTTTTCTCTTTTCAATATTTATTTTTAATTTGTGTGTATGACCATTGGTCTGTCTATCTGTATGTGTGCTATGTGTATGCAGTACCCACAGAGACTCGAAGAAAGCATAAGATCCTGTATATAGCTGTAGATACACACAGCTATGAGCTGTATATAGCTGTAGATGATACACACAGCTATGAGCTGTATATAGCTGTAGACACACACAGCTATGAGCTGTGTATAGCTGTAGACACACACAGCTATGAGCTGTGTATAGCTGTAGACACACACAGCTATGAGCTGTGTATAGCTGTAGACACACACAGCTATGAGCTGTGTATAGCTGTAGACACACACAGCTATGAGCTGTGTATAGCTGTAGACACACACAGCTATGAGCTGTGTATAGCTGTAGACACACACAGCTATGAGCTGTGTATAGCTGTAGACACACACAGCTATGAGCTGTGTATAGCTGTAGACACACACAGCTATGAGCTGTGTATAGCTGTAGACACACACAGCTATGAGCTGTGTATAGCTGTAGACACACACAGCTATGAGCTGTGTATAGCTGTAGACACACACAGCTATGAGCTGCCATGTGGGTGCTGGGAATTGAACCCATTTCTTCTATAGTAGAAAGTTTTGTTTTCTGTTTTCTGTTTTTGTTTTTGGAGACAGGGTTTCTCTGTGTAGCCCTGGCTGTCCTGGAACTCAGAGATCCACCTGCCCCTGCTTCCCAGGTGATGGAATTAAAGGTGTGCTGCGCTGCCACCCAGTGGAAAGTACTCCACTGAGTCATTTCTCACTCAAGTCACCCCACCCCCACTTTGTCTTCTTTTAGAAATAAAGCGAAACTACAGGGGGTGGCACACAAGTGAAGGCAGAAAAAGAAGCTGAAGGCCATCTCTATTACATAGTGAGTCTGAGATCTGCCTGGGCCTGCATAAGTCCCAGTCTCAGAATGAAAAAAGGCTGGAGAGGTGGCTCAGTGGTTAAGAACACTTGCTGAGATTCTCAGCACCCACACGGAGGCTTACAACTGTCTCTAACTTCAGTTTTGGCGGACCCGATGCCCTTTTCTGGCCTCTTCAGGTGGTGCAGCTATGTGATGCACATGCATACATGCAGGCAAAAGACTCACACACCTAAAATTAATAAATCTAAAAGCCAACAGCAAATACAGTCTGGAGAAAGAAAGCTTAGCTGTTCAGAGCAGGGGCTGCTCTTCCAGAGGCTCCAGGCTTGTTTCCCAGCACCCACAGGCAGCTCACAATCATCTGAATTCCAGGATAGCACTGCCTTCCGGACCCCGTGGACAACAGACACACAAGTGGCATACAGACAAATATGCAGGCAAAATAGCCACGTACACAAAGAAAAAGGGACATGAAATGACTTGGGTGCAGTGGTCCTCATCTGTGGCTCCACCTCCTCAGGGAGGCTGAGGCAGGAAAACCAGCTTGGGCGACACAGTTGGCTCCTGCCACAAAATGGAAATAAGCCAGGGGCCATAGTGTACACAGGGAAATCCCAGCACTCAAGAGACCGAGGCAGGAGGAGCGCTGGGTGTTCAGGGCTAGCCTGGTGTAGTAAAACTATTTCAACAAGAACCAAGTAGCAACCAAGCAAAATAAACGAAATGGAGGGCGGGCAGGAGGCTACCCAGCAAGCAGCAGTACACACAAGTTCCCACATTCCTGAAACATAAGCCTATCACAGACTCAACCCTTCCTCCTCAGTCAATCTTTCTATAACCTTATACACAGATCTAAATAGCATGGGGCATACATAACTGTATTTATTTTACATTTATTTGTGTGTATATAAGAATGGGCACATGTGCCGGGCGGTGGTGGCGCACACCTTTAATCCCAGTACTCGGGAGGCAGAGGCAGGTGGATTTCTGAGTTCGAGGCCAGCCTGGTCTACAAAGTGAGTTCCAGGACAGCCAGGGATACACTGAGAAACCCTGTCTCGAAAAACCAAAAAGAATGGGCACATGTATACCATGGAGGACAACTTGCAGAAGTTTGGTTGTCTCCTTCCACCATGTAGGCTGTGGGGACTGAACTCAGTCATTAGGTTTGGTGGTAAGCACCTTAACCCTCTCTAGCTCAAGGTATCAAACTTGTAATCCCCGGGTCTCTGCAGTCTTTTCAGCCGGTGCCACCCATGTGTAGCAAACAGTCGGCACACCTTTGCACACGTGCAGGGGTTACTTTGCTACACTTTTGGTTTACACCAGGAAATTCTTACTCTCTGACTGTTCTCTCAGTGGGTAGAGGTGACAGACAGTACAGAGCACGGGAACCACACATGTACTTACAGCAAGCTGACTTTCAGGTTGGCAATACTGCTGGCCGTGGTGAAGCCCTTGTCACTGAGGCTGTCCCATTTCAGGATTAAGTTATGCCAGTCAGCAGCATTGTCCTTAAGTTTCCTGGCACTGACTGATAAGACAGGTTTTCTCGGTGTTGCGACCCCAGGAGTCTTTGCTAATAGAGAGCAAGAGAAACACGGCAGTTAAGGAACACATGATCACAGGCCTCCACAGCAAAGTGGTCTGACATGCCTCACTGACCGGAGAAATCAATGTCCCAGAAACTAAGAGGCTCTTCACAGCTCAGGACTCCACAAACACTTATCTCACACACTCTGTCTACTTTTCTTTTTGGGGACGGGGTCTCAAATGTAGCTCTGGCTAGCCTTGAACTTACAGAGATTACCCCACCTATTCCTCCAGGACTGGGATCAAAGGTGGGCATCACCACCCCGGGCATAGCACCTTGTCTTAGAGACAAGTAAAGCTCTGACTTCCTACTAATACAACAGCGCTTATCACTCTCTCTCCTGTGAGGTAATCTGGTCTCCACTCTTTTTTTTTTTTTTTTTTTTTTTTCGAGACAGGGTTTCTCTGTATAGCCCCGGCTGTCCTGGAACTCACTTTGTAGATGGTCTCCACTCTTTATACTCCAACCACCTTGTACCTGCGCCTTGAACCCTTAAACCGAGCTTTCAACTCCTGAGAGCTCATCACACCACAACACTGCGAGTGGGACACTAGAGATGCAGAGGTGATCTTGCCAGGCCGCTGCTGCTCTGCCTATGACTTAGATGTCAAAAGTTCTGCCTGGGGCTGGTGAGATGGCTCAGTGGGTTAGAGCACCCGACTGCTCTTCCGAAGGTCCAGAGTTCAAATCCCAGCAACCACATGGTGGCTCACAACCATCCGTAACGAGATCTGGCGCCCTCTTCTGGAGTGTCTGAAGACAGCTACAGTGTACTTACATATAATAAATAAATAAATCTTTAAAAAAAAAAAAAAAGTTCTGCCTGCATCTCTGCTCCAGCCCCTACCTTAACCCCCACCTCCAGCCCTGCGTAGCCAGGCAAAGGTCCCGGGAAGGCCTTTGAGCACTCGGTTCTCCCTGCTGGGAAGCTCCTCCTTTAAGTAGTGCTGTCCGTCTACAATTCACCCAACCCAAGGCCCGAGCAAAGCGAGACCAAAAGCAGAGTCTGTGAAACAGGACAAACCCAGCATGAAGAGGCTCAGAGACTCAGCAAACCAGGGCTCACACGGCTAGAGCTACAGGTCACACAGGCCACTACAAGCACAGCAAAGAGCAGGCAGTGACCTGGAGCAGCTTGGGGTCTCGTCTCATGGTCCACCCTCACTACTAAATGGGTAACACTTGGTCACCTGTGATAGAGAGTGGAAGGGGTTCCTGGGGATGAGAGCGTCTAAGTGCAGATGGCACGGAGAAGGGGGTGGGGTCAGAAGAGGGCCCCCGAGCAAAACACCATAAAGAAACCTACTTTGTAAGCGAATTAAAATAAATACATGATGTAAATATGTTCTACCCTCCTATAGGAAGGAGGAGGCAGTGATGAGGACATTGGACACTAGAGGATAATAACAGAATTCTTGTCACTTTTCAGTTCAATCTTAATTGTTAAACACCCCCTAACTTGAAAGAAAGAAAGCCAGCCAGCCAGCCTTTAAGGAAAGAAAATTCTTTGGGTTTTTGGTGGTGGATTCCATATGTTAAATTCCATATGTTAAAAGTGCCAACGCAGCAACACATGAAAGGTTTGCACACACAGGTACAATGTCCACCTTTAAGACATGAAATATAGCCGGGCGCGGTGGCGCACGCCTTTAATCCCAGCACTCGGGAGGCAGAGGCAGGTGGATTTCTGAGTTCGAGGCCAGCCTGGTCTACAAAGTGAGTGCCAGGACAGCCAGGGCTACACAGAGAAACCCTGTCTCGAAAAACCAAAAAAAGACATGAAATATAACTTTTTTTTTTTTTTTTTTAAGATTTATTTATTTATTATATGTAAGTACACTGTAGCTGTCTTCAGACATTCCAGAAGAGGGCGCCAGATCTCGTTGCGGATGGTTGTGAGCCACCATGTGGTTGCTGGGATTTGAACTCTGGACCTTTGGAAGAGCAGTCGGGTGCTCTTACCCACTGAGCCATCTCACCAGCCCGAAATATAACTTTTAATTGTATCTTCACATCTAAATGATCAGATTTTATTTATTTATTTATTTATTTCTTCGAAACAGGGTTTCTCTGTGTAGCCCTGGCTGTCCTGGAACTCACTCTGAAGACCAGGCTGGCCTTGAACTCAGAAATCCACCTGCCTCTGCCCCCCTATTATTTTTTTTGTTAGGGTTTTATTGCTGTGAAGAGATGCCAAGGACCATAGCAACCCTTATAAAGGACAACATTTAATTGGGGCTGGCTTACAGTTCACAGATATAATCCATTATCCTAATGGTGGGAAGCATGGCAGGCAGACCTGGTGCTGGAGAA
This sequence comes from Mus caroli, assembly GCF_978045245.1. NCBI lineage: Eukaryota > Metazoa > Chordata > Mammalia > Rodentia > Muridae > Mus > Mus caroli. The sequence continues at coordinate 108,913,069 of NW_028227269.1, forward strand.
GTAAGTAGTTGAGAGTTCTACATCTAGTTCAGCAGGCAGCAGGAAGAGACATTGGGTCTGGCTTGACTATCTGAAACCTTAAAGCCCACCCACTGTGACACATCCTCCAACAAACTCACACCTATTAGTGCTACTCCTAAGAGCTTCGGGGGCAGATTTCATTTTTAAAGATCTGTTTTTATGCTTGTGAATGTGTGGGAGTGGCTGCTGAGGCCAGAAGGGTGACTGGTGGCCTGGAGCTGGAGTTACAGGTGTTTGAGAGCTGCCCAGTGTCATGTGGGGATCTAAATTCCAATGCTCTAGAACCAAGCCAAAGAATCTCCAGCCTCCGGTTTTATTTTTCTGTAATTTAACATCACCTTCTTTAGGAGACTATACTATGTTGAGACTCTCTTCTTCTGATTTCCAAATTTAAATGCAACCAGAGAATTTTATAGCTAAAATTCTACTTGTATATAATTGCTAACTTATCTGTAAATTGCAATAAATATATTTGCAATAGTTAAATGCAAAAAGGGAAGTTGTCGTCCTGGTTACTTTTGTGGTTAACTTGGTCAACCTGGGAAGAGAGAGCCACAATGTAAGAATTGTCAGTAGAGGATGTCTGCGTGGTAAATGATGTACAAGGGTCTAACTCTCTGTGGTGCCGCAGCCCTTGGGCAATTGGTCCTGGGCTGTGTAAGAAACTATCTGAGGGGCTGGAGATGGCTCTGAGGACCTAGCACCGAAAAGAGGCTTACAATCAGCTGAGATTTCTATTCCAGAGGATACCATGTCCTCTTCTGGCCCCTGTGGACACTGCAGACACATGGTACGTTTACATAAATGTAGGTATTAACACTCATACACGGAGAAGAAAATCCTAGGAGAAAGCAAGCTAGCTAGTGCATGAGGCTGGGAGGGAGCTGGAGGCAAGCCAGTAAGTAGCTATCCTTCATGGCTCCTGCCTCTGGCTCTGCTTGGGTTCCTACAGATTTCCTTAATAGATGGATGGGGACTTAGAAGGTTAAGACAAATAAACCCTTTCCTTCCCAGGATGCTTTTTGGTGACGGTATTTTACCATGGCAACAGGAAGCAAGTTGAACAGTTATTTCCATCAAGAAGTCTTCCTGGACGCCCCTCCCCCCCGCGCCGCCCCCACTTCCACCCCTGGTTGCATTAGGAGTCACTGCAGTAGACATGTTACCTCCTATTCGTTGGCTGTCATCACATCCCCTAGTGAGTCAATTTCTTAATTCTATTTTCCCCGCAGGACTGAGTTCAACCACAGTAGGAGTTATGTCTTGTCCCCTCCCATAACTTGCACACACAGCTGATTGAGACTCAAACGGGCTCCATGGAGGGCCTGCTCTCACCTCCTGCATTACATTCGTCCTTCGGTAGGGGTCCCTAAGGGTGAAGATCACAGTTAACTAAGTTTACCGAACCCACTTAGGAACAAAAGCACAGCTCTGACTTCTAGACACTCAGAGACAAATGGGGAGATGTCAGTAATGTGAGTCGCAGGCCAGCTCGGAGAGCGAGAGAGAGGCACAGCAGTTTAGCTGCTTACCTCTTGTAAGCTACCACCAAAGCAAAACGGGACTCAGCAAGCCATACGCTAACGCACTGAGCCATGCGACGCGAACCGACAGAGACAGACTTTATTACACACTGCAAGCTCCACGGCCCGTCTTACTGACTGCGGGAGTTTAGGGAAGAGTTCTCCCAGGGGCTGGCACATCAGGCTTGGCTCCAATGTGCTCCGGGATGCTCTGAGCGTCACACCGCTGACACTTCACGCACATCACCGCACTCAGACGACACTCACACCGGAATGAACAAGGCTCCCGGCAGCCCACGAGGTCCAGGCGCGCCCTGCACGTCACGTCGCGCGCGGACTCATGACCTCCCCCACCCACCCTCCCACCCCTCACGACCACGTCCACGACCTGCAGCCCCCACAACTAGGGAAACACAGCCCTGTCACGCACCTTCCATGCGGCGGCCCACAGGTAGATTCCCGAGAAGACCCAAAAACCCGCCCGCCGACTGAAGAAGTGACGTCACTTCCGCCCCTGGGCCCGCCCACACTTGTGGCTCTGCCGCTCTAGATCTCCGCCCAGTCACTGCCACTCTCTGAGGCCTAACCCGTTGCCTAGGCAACAGGCTCCCAGCAGCCCCTGCGGCCCGGAGTCCATCCCGCCTCCTCCGGGTTGGCGGGGCTGAGGAGTCCTGAGGGGCTGCCGCGGGAGGTGAGTTCGGGAGCGCGCGGGCGGGTGCCGGACGCCTCCGACGTCCCCGACGCCGCCCCTCGCCTTTCCTCCCCCTGGCAGGGCCGCCTTCCCCTGTCTCAGCCCCTCAGCGTCTCCACAGCCGCGTCGCCGTCCCCCTAGCAGCCGCCGCACGCGGCGCATCTGTCAGCCCGAGTCTGTGCAGAGCACCGGGCGTCGCAGCGTTCGCACACCGCCCCGGGCCGCCCTGGCATCCCGGCTCCCCTCGCTCCTCCCCTCCTGCCCCACCCTGCATCCCTGTCGCGGCGGGCTCCAGGCTCCTCAGCCTGGAGATTGACATTGCGTTCTGTTCTGTCCCCCGATCCTCAGCTGGATCCCTTACATTGCCGCTGGCTTGGCCACCCAGTAGGAGTTGAGTAAGGGTTGGTTAAATGGATACCGAACGCCTCCCGGTGTGGCCCCCGAGGCGGAATGGACAGTGAATGGGGTGACCCTGGGTCAGACTCGGGGTCAGGTCATTGTGCTTCCCCTTCCTACCCGTTTACTGGAGCAAGTGTCAACTTCCTAGCTTTAGTTTCGTCATCCGTAAAATGACAAGTTTTTATCTTGGGATAGTGGCGGATTAAATGGGTCAGTGCATGCATGCACAGCCGACCGTCCAGGGTCTGACTGAATGATCAAGGTTAGTCTCTGCTGTCACCCACACGGCTCTGTGGGCTTCGCTGCTTTTTCCTCTAGTCCCTTAAGTCTCTGGCTTCCCATTTCTTTCCATCCCCGTCTTTACTTTTCTTTCCTACTCTTTGTGCTTCCTTTCTTTCTCACCGATATTCAGGGATTTTCTGTTCCATTTGTTGGCAGCATGTGAAGTGTATCGTTTTGTCGTTGACTGGAATGATCATTTGCAGCCAAGGTTTTGAAAACTTTTGGAGAAGGGAGTTGTGGGAAATCAGGTCCTAGGTATGAAGTTGCTCTAGTCTCTTATCACCAGAGAGACCTTGTCTTCGAAGCTGTTACACTTTTTGTACCTACTCGCACCCAGCTGTAATGCTGATATACCTGTGACCATTTTGTTTGTCTTTGTAACCTGACTTACAGCCCGTGTTTGTTCATTCATTGAGTATTTACTAGACTTCCCCCATACCAGTTGCTGGGCCAGGCCCTAGGGGTGTATGCTTACTTCACACCTAGTCACTCCCTCAGGAAGGTTGGAGTCTAGCTCTTGAGATTTCAAACCTGAGAATCCCATCTGGTTTGGGAATCAAGGATGGGTAAAATGAAATAAAGTCCTTTAGGGGTTCACTCTCCCCTCCCCCCCGTAACTTTTAAAAATCGTGTTTTATGTGATTGGATGTCTTGCCTCCATGTGTTTTTGTGTACCCACATGTGTGAAGTGCCTACAGAGGTCAGAAGAGAGGGTATCAGATGCCCTGGAAGTGGTTAGCTGCCATGTGGGTGCTGGGAATTGAACTCTGGCCCTCTGGAAGGGCTGCCCCTTGTTACAGGCTGAGCTACCTCTCCAAGAGCCCTAAGCAGTTGTTTTGATGTAGCCACATTGTCTTTTTCAATGGAAGACTGGTTCTTATTGGGTTGGTTTTCAGTTTTTCTTAGGGGAGTTATCTTTTGGGGTTGAAGAGCTCGGAGTCCATTCATAGTAGCCTCTAATTTAAACAAAATGGCTGCTGGCACTTAGTGGAGAGGAGGAAGAAAGCAGACGACAACAATGATCATGAATTTAGAAAGGTGAAGAACAGATTAGGAGATGGTTATATTAATAAGAATGGACGTTAGGGGCAAGTATGGAGCCGTTTCCTCCAGGAATGACACAGGGAGTGTGGTAGAATCAGAAGAAGAAATTAGGTGGTGGTTTGTTTTATTTAGGGTTGTTGTTGTTTTCCAAGACAGGGTTTCTCTGTGTAGGCATGGCTGTCCTGGAACTCAGGCCAGCTTTGAATTCAAAGATCCTGCCTGCCCCTGGCTGGAGCTAAAGGCGTGTGCCAGCACATCTGGCTTGGTGGTGTTTTCTCTGGATTGTTGAGACAGAAGCAGCTTCAGAATGTATGTTTCCCATGAATGTAGCCTTTGGATCTGGTCGTGAGAGTTCCACTGAATCTTTGCTGTGGTCTTGGGGCAATGTGGCATAGTATTTTGTCTGTTTTCTTTTGGGGGACAGGATCTCACTATAAAGCCCAGACTGTCTACAACTTGCAGAGATGCTCCTGCCTCAGCCTCCTGAGTGCTTGAATTGTAGGTGCCCACCACCATACGTGGCTCACTCAGCACAGGGGGTTTGAGAGAGATTAACCCAACAAGTATGTGTTGAGTGTTGATTGTACTGTAGCCTATTGGATTGTTTCTATTTTTTATTGTAGTTTGTCTGTTAGACGTGGGGGTTGGCAGAATCTTGCTGTGTAGACTTTGATTGGTCTGTAAACTGTCAGTGTAGGCCAAGCTGGCCTTGAGTTTATAGTGTTCATCCTCTCTTTACTTCCGTGTCCTAGGGTTACAAGCTCATTTAGGGGACCAGCATGATGCCTTATCAGGTAAGGGCACTTGCCTTGCAAACCTGGTGACTTGAGTTCTTAGTAACCCAGAACCACACCTAATGCTGTGACTTACTGACCTCTCCGTGTCCTTCAAGAAAACTTGTTTAAAGCAAAAGTCATTATGACAGCTATGGAAAACAGTTTGGCAATGCATTTAAAATTTTTCACTTCTTGAAACCCTTGTTAGTATTGCTAATTCACTTCCACTGGACTAGCCTTTTTCTACTTTTAAATGTTTCCAAGGGTCTGGAGAAACAGCTCAGTGCTTAAGAGCACTTGTTGCTCTTACAGAAGACTTGAGTTAGGTTCCCAGCATCCACCTCAAGTGGTTCACAGCCACTTCTAACTCTGAGTCCAGAGGCACTGATGCCCTCTTCTGGGCTTCAATGGCACTTACAACTAGGCGCTGGAGAGATGGCTCAGCAGTTAAAAGTACTTGTTGCTCTCGCAGAGGACCTGAGTTTGAGTCCTAGTAGATGGTGACTCATAACTGTCTGTTATTTCAGTTCCAGGGGATCTAATACCTTCTTCTGGCCTCTGCAGGCACCAGGAATACACATGGTACACAGACATACAAGCAGGCAAAACACCCATACCTGTGGTGGTGGTGATAAAATATTAAAAATAAAAGCTTTCCAAGAATATTTTTGGATATATTTCTATGTTGTTTATGATGGTAAAACCAAACATTAAAAGAGAATTTTTGTGATCCATATAATGCATTCTTGGCTTTGTTGTTGTTGTTGTTGTTTGTGTTTTTGAGCCAGTGCCCACCATGTAGCCCAGGCTGGTCTGAAGCTCACTTTGTAGTCTTCACTGGCCTCTAACTGGGGAGCCTCAGAAGGGCTGGGCTGTCATACCCTACTGCATTCTTATTACTCCTGCTCCTTATTTTCAGAGTCCGGTGCTCATACAGTGGTCTACCTGCTTTGAAAGGTAATAGCCAGTGGCTAACTGGCTTTGTCTGCCAGCCATGCTGTTTGCATTTGATTGGATCCTGTGGGTTTGTGCACTTTTCTAGGGTGCTAGTGTTGCCTGATCCTGAGAACAGATATCTCCTAGTCAAAGCTGTGTGGTCCTTGTAAGTCTATAAATTTATGATGGCTAGTGGTTAGACAGTTCACTTCTCATAGTTTAGATCTCTGTTGTATTAGTTCTGTGGCTTGGACAGATTTCTGAACCTTTCAAGCTTTGGCTTCTGTTAGAATAATATGATCCAGTTAGATCCTTAACAATCAAGGATAGAGTTACAATTATTATCGCCATTATTAGTCCCTTTCAGGATGTTTCTCTACAGTGGACCTCTACTGGATTGGCTGGTACCATGTGTGGAAACTGGGTAATCATATCCGTGTTTTCCCAACCTCGAGCAAAAGCTCCTTGATATTGCTCCATTCCTGTCACTCACTCTTTCCTTTGCTGATATCCTTGCTCATCATTCATTCATCTGCTCTGTGCATACCTGCTCAGTGCCTCTGACATCCCAAGCCCTTTTCTGGATGCTCTAGGGGAGTAAGTGAGGCATTGTGGCCTCTGCTCTCATGAGGCTGTGTGTCTGTTATGTGCACATGCATGCACATACTTCCATGTTCAGAAAATCTAGAAAGCATGTAGACAAAGCAAAGCAGGCTACATGAGAGGAGTGAGGAGTGCTGTGCTGGGGTGGGTGGTTAGGTGAGGTCTCGTGTAGGATGGGCATTTTAGCAGAAACCTATTTGTTGAGGGCCTTCTTTGTAGCAAAAGCTGAATGGTACTTAGATCATTGAAGGTGCTCAGGTGAGAATGGGTTTGATGAACCTAATCAGAAGAGGACTAAGGACTCAGTCACTCAAACGTAGAGTCATAGAGAACTCACTGTTCAAAGGGATAGTGAATTGAGCATCCCAAGAATTTACTAAGCAGGGCTCAGAAGGCCTCATGGAACCTGTGCTGGCTAGTTTTTACATCAACTTGACACAGCTATAGTTACTGGAGAGGAGAGAGTCTCAATTGAGAAAATGCTTCCACAAGATCGGGCTGTACATGGTCCTGTAAAGCACTAATCTTTCTTAATTAGTGATTGATGGGAGAGGGCCTTGCCTATTGTGGGTGCTGCCATCCCTGGGCTGGTGGTCCTGGGTTCTGTAAGAAAGCAGGCTGAGCAAGCCATGAAGAGGAAGCCGGTAAGCATCATTCTACCTTTGCTTCTGCATCAGCTCCTGCCTCCAGGTTCCTGTCCTGACATCCTCAGGCGATGAACAGCAGTGTGGAAGTGTAAATCAGGCCTTCTCCTCCCCAGTTGGCCTTTGGTCATAGTGTTTCCTTACAGTAGTAGTAACTCTAACGAGGAAAAAATCTGAAGAGTAAACTCTACCTCCGGTTTGAATCAGACAGATTGTCAGTGGATACCTATTGGTTATGTCCGAGCTATGGCTAAGGCTCAACTCTGTGGTCCGCACTGGGTGTCACTTCAGTGCTTTCTCCTGAAAGTGGAGGAAGAGGCCGCCTGTGTGCTAGGGCAGAGTAAGGCTTAAATGACTGAGTGAACTTGGTTAAGCTCGAGGTGCTGGTGAGGGTAGAGTATCTTGATTTAGTGCAGGGTGATTGTATTCCAAACACTGAGGTGGCTATGGGGACCTGGTTTTTCACCAGATGTTAGCAGGGGAGTTCATTTTTCTAGACTGGGCTTATTGTTATTGTTGTGTTGGAATTGGAGTCCGGACAGATCACACCAGGCCAATGCAGTTCCACGTGGCAGAAGTTTTTTGGGGGTAGGGGGAGGAAGGGGTGACAGAGACAAAGAGGAAAGAGAGAAGAAGGAAAAAGGGGCGAAGGTCAGAAAGGGTCTGCTTTTTATTTAGGCTGTGATATAACAGCTCGCAGGCAGAAATTGCCATGGCAACAGATACGCCTATGGGTGACTTCACTGGGTTTGGAGGTGATCTGCCAAGCCAGTTCCTGATACTAGTAGTTCTAATACAGGCTTTCTCCTGTGTCTTGCTCAGACAGGTGGACTATATTGTTGGATGTTTTCAGTAGAGTCTTTTCTAGACTTCTTTTGGCTAGGCAGGGGTTGCAAGTGATTTTGAAGCTGTTTTGTTGTTGTTGTTCGTTTTTTGTTTGTTTGTTTTTAAGAAAAGTTTGAGAATTTGTTTTTGAGAGTGTTTTCACTATAGCCCAGGCCGACCTGGAACTCACTGTGTAGCCCAGGCTAAATTTGAACTTGGAGCAATATTCTTGCTGCAGTCTCCTGAATGCTGGAATTACAAGCATTCTTCTATCTATCCAAGAAGATTAAAATGAACTTAGGCTTGATCCTTGTGACTATTTAGGCAAGAGAGAGAAGTGCTTTGGAAAAGGGCAGTACCATCGTAGTCTTCTCAAGAGAGACCTTGCTCCTGGCTCACTTCAGTCCACACTAACCCTGAATTTTCTCATGGAAACCCAGGGTTAATTCCTGTAGTTTGTGTAGTTTGTGTATGTGTGTCCTCTTTTTTTTTTTTTTTTTGTTGTTGTTTTTATTTATTTTTTTTTATTTTCGAGACAGGGTTTCTCTGTATAGCCCTGGCTGTCCTGGAACTCACTTTGTAGACCAGGCTGGCCTCGAACTCAGAAATCCGCCTGCCTCTGCCTCCCGAGTGCTGGGACTAAAGGCGTGCGTCACCACGCCCGGCTCTGTGTGTCCTCTTTTTTTGCATTGGCCTTAATGGCTAGATCATAAACTCCTTAAAGAATTGTGCTTTCTGCTCTTCTATTTTACCCCAGTATTGTGGGAGCTAGTCCTAACTGAAGTGCATTTGAAATTCAAATACTAAAGGTACCTCACTTCTCACTTACTTTCTCTGCTTAAGCTCCAACCATTCCTTTTTAAAAGGGTTGTTTTCATTTTCACCATTGTTTTACTATTATTATTTCATGTGTATGGTTTTTGTCTGCATGTAGGTCTGCACATGGCTTTGCCCACAGAGGCCAAAAGAGGGCTTTTATCTGCTGGAACTGGAGTCACAGATGATTGTGAGCCATAACGAGGGTGCTGGGATTGAATCTGGGGCCTCTGGAGGAAGAGTCAGTGCTCTTAACCACTGAGCCATTTCTTTTTTTTTTTTAAGATTTATTTATTTATTATATGTAATTACACTGTAGCTGTCTTCAGACACTCCAGAAGAGGGCGCCAGATCTTGTTACGGATGGTTGTTAGCCACCATGTGGTTGCTGGGATTTGAACTCTGGACCTTTGGAAGAGCAGTCGGGTGCTCTTACCCACTCAGCCATCTCACCAGCCCCACTGAGCCATTTCTATCACCTCAATTTATTTTAACTTTCATGTGTATGCCCATGTCTGGATGAGAGTATGTGTGTGTGAGTACAGTGTGGGTGGTGGCCAGAAGAGGACAGGAGACCCCTGGGAGCTGGCGTTCCAGGAGGATGTGGGCTGTCTGACATGGGGAGTATTCTGCAAGAGCATCACCTGCTTTTAACCATTACGCTGTCTCAGCCCCTCCAACTATAATTTTTATCTGCCTGAAAAAATACCATGTTCTCACTACACTATTAAACATCATTATTTTTTGGCATGACTAGGCCTGAAAGAGTTACAATGCTGTATTCTGTAGCCTGCAGGTTTCCCTAGATGACGGATAAACATTCATACCATCTGGAAGAACATCTGTGGAAACCTTGACCATGGCATCGGTATCAGACCCTGTAACATTCCGAGAATTCTGCCCTTTGTACTATCTCCTCAATGCCATCCCCACAAAGATCCAGAGAGGCTTTCGCTCTATTGTGGTCTACCTCACAGCCCTGGATACCAACGGGGACTACATTGCAGTGGGCAGCAGCATCGGCATGCTCTACCTGTACTGCCGGCACCTCAACCAGATGAAGAAGTACAACTTCGATGTAAGTCTGCTTTTCTTTGCATCTGAGGATGTACCAGCTGTAGCTGCTGGTCCTACCCTGGGGTTCTAACTGTTCAACATGGGGTACTTTACTTTTGACTTGCTAGACTCCTTGTACCTCACTCCAACAATACATAGCTATCATTTCCAGCTAAGTATAATGTAATTGAATCAGCATCTCTGTCTTACTTAGGATTTAGCTTTAATCTTTGTGTGTTTGATGATTTTTATTTGTGAGACAGGTTTTGTTGTTTTTGGGTTTTTTTCCCCTGTATAACCATCTTGGCCAGCCTGGAACTCACTTTGTAGATCAGGCTAGCCTCAAACTCACAGAGAACAATTTGCCTCTGCTTCCTGAGCGCTGGGATTATAGATGTGTAGCACCACACCAGGCCATAGCTTTAACCTTAGAAACTAAAAAACAAAACAAAACAAAACATCCTCACTATGTATATAGCCCAGGCTAGCCGGAACTCATAATCCTTATGACTTAGTCTCTGGAGCTTTACTATTTCAGACACTTGAGGCCTTGCCTGGTACATATGTTATTTTTATGAGACTGAGTTTGATTTCTACCGTGCAACTTTACGGCACTCTGTTGTGTCTGTGGTTGGTAGCCTTTTGAAGACTAAGGCAAGGCTTTTGTGTTTAGAGTATGTATTAGTCAGGGTTCTCTAGAGTCACAGAAGTTAAGGATAGTCTCTATATAGTAAAAGAATTTATTGATGACTTACAGTCGGCAGCCCAATTCCCAACAATGGTTCAGTCGCAGCTGTGAATGGAAGTCCAAGGATCTAGCAGTTACTCAGTCTCACACAGCAAGCAGGCGAAGGAGCAAGAGCAAGACTCCCTTCTTCCAATGTTCTTATATTCTCTCCAGCAGAAGGTGTAGCCCAGATTAAAGGTGTCAAGTTGACAACCAGGAATAGCCACTACAGAGTATAAAGCTCTTGTTTTAATCAACACAAGTATTATAATTTTGATTTAAAATTGGTTTTTAAAAACTAACTTAAATGAATCTCTGCTTTTGTAATTTTTATTTTTGTTTGTTTCTTTTCTTTTTCTTTTTTTTTTTTTTCGAGACAGGGTTTCTCTGTATAGCCCTGGCTGTCCTGGAACTCACTTTGTAGACCAGGCTGGCCTTGAACTCAGAAATCCGCCTGCCTCTGCCTCCCGAGTGCTGGGACTAAAGGCGTGCGCCACCATGCCCGGCTCGTTTGTTTATTTTCGTGTGTGTTATGTGTGTGAGTGACGGTCAGAGGACAATCCAGGGGTCCGTCCTGTCCTTCCCCCATGTGGGTCCGGGGGATTGAACTCATATACCAGGCTTGGTGAGAAGTCCCTTGACTATTGTGCCATCTCAGCAGCACCCTCTTTTTCTGAGGTGCTGAGAGTAAACCCAGGGCCTCATACATGCTAGGCAAGCACTCAGCCACTGAGCCATATCGCCAGCTCTCTGTGCTTATTTAAAAATAACAAAAGTGATTAGCACTCATATGGCACTATTGGAAACCATTAAATACACAAACCCATTTAATCTTCACAAACCGCGTGAGGTTTGTAAATTATCCTATACATCTGTCAGGGAGACACTGAAGCACAGAACATGTAAGTAACCTGCAGATGGGCACTTAATAAATGGCAGCACTAGCATTTGAACTCTGACTGAGTAGCTGGTCTATATTAATATACTTGGTTGGAAAGTCAAGTTCAAGAACAACTAACGCAACAAGACCTTTCTCAAAACAAACAAAACTTCCCAGGATTGCCCTACCTTGAAATGTCTGTCGTAAGTAAGGTAGAGCTGGGAATCTGGCTCACACCTGGAATCCCAGCACTTGAGAAGCTAAACAGGCAGACTGCTATGACTTTAAAATTAACCTGGGCTACAGAGTGAGACCCTCTCTCTTTTTTTTTTAAAGATTTATTTATTATATGTAAGTACACTGTAGCTGTCTTCAGGCACTCCAGAAGAGGGAGTCAGATCTCATTACAGATGGTTGTGAGCCACCATGTGGTTACTGGGATTTGAACTCAGGACCTTCAGAAGAGCAGTCAGTGCTCTTAACCGCTGAGCCATCTCTCTAGTCCCGAGACCCTCTCTTTCAAAGTAAAGTAAAATAAAATAAAAAAAATAAAACCAACCTAAGGAAAATCTAGGAGGCAAAAGCCTGTGATACCAGCTCTCAGGAGGCTGAGGTAGGAAGATTGCGACTTTGAGGCCAACCAGGTCTACTTAGCAAGTTCCAGGCCAGCCAGGGCTATACAGCATGGGTTTGTCTAAAATAAATAAATGAATGAATGAATGAATGAATGAATAAATAGAAGAGGAGAAGAAAGGAGGGATGAGAAACAAAGTATTCTTAGATGAAGGAAAACAGAACACTGGTTGTCAAAACCTGCTCAGGAATGACTTTTAAGAGAAGTTCTTCAGGGCTGGTGAGATGGCTCAGCGGTTAAGAGCACCAACTGCTCTTCCAAAGGTCCTGAGTTCAAATCCCAGCAACCACATTGTGGCTCATAACCATCCGCAACAAAAATCTGATGCCCTCTTCTGGTATGTCTGAAAGACAGCTACAGCGTACTTACATATAACAAATAAATAAATCTTAAAAAAAAAAAGAAGTTCTTCAGACAGAGGGAGCATGGTGCCAGGAATGAGCGAAAATTGAGACTAAGCTTTTAGGGAAGTACAGTAGCTCACGGTCCATGAGTTTTTCAGGATGTATTGACAGTTGGAAGCAAGAAGCATCCCTGCTGAGTTTTCAGTGATGGAGTGATGTGGGAGACAGTTAAAGCATGAGTAGGGTGCTGTGTGGTGCTAAGGTTCATACATTCTATATGCAGAGGTGAACTCTGAAAGGTGTATGTGGTTAGGGATAAGCTTAGTGGTAAAGAGCTGTGCTTAGCATGTACAAGACAAGACCCTGGGTTCACTACAGAGTGCATGTTCTCTCCCTCTCTCTCTCATACACACACACACACACAGAGTTAAATTGGTATGTATTGTAACCCTTAACAGCTTTTTAAAAAATCTATACATACAAGTAGTTAAATTAAGTGCAAATAATTCAAACATATCTAAAAGAAAGGATCAGATCAGATTAAAAAAAAAGAAAACCAGGTGCAGAAGCATGTGTCTGTTACCTCAGTGTGTGTGTGTGTGTGTGTGTGTGTGAGAGAGAGAGATCCCTGAAGCTCCTTGGACAACAACTAGCCAAAATGATGAGGTTCAGTTTCAGTGAGAAACAGCCCTGAAAACAAAGATGGTGACCTGGCAGAATAGTAGAATAGTGGAAGGAGAGAGCTAGTCTCCACAGTGGTCCTTGGACCTCCATATGTGTACCAAGGGATATGCTTGGTGTGCATGAGCACACACACACACACACACCCATATGCACACATCTACACTAACAGGTACATACAACACACACAACACAACACATACCACATACCAAACAAAAAGGTGAACAAACAGAAAGGGTGACATAAATATAGCATTAGTCAAAAATTCAATTAAGATATAATGATGTGAGTAAGTTAACAGTAAGAAGATAAGGCTGGAGAGACAGTTTCGTGGGTAAAGTACTTTCTGAGCCATTTCTTATGGTAGCCCATTTTAGGAGGAGGACTGGAAGGCCCTGACCTGAGCGTGTCCATCCAGGGTGCATGAGAGTGATGAATGTTTCATTGACTTTAATCTGGTAGTTTCTAAAATGGTGCAGAAATTTGTGTCTCCTTGCAGCTAACGGTGGGCTTGTCTCATGTCTCCCCTTTCCTTTCCTGTGGATGTAGCTCCAGGATCTGTGTTAGCCCCTTCCTGTGATGTCTGTTCATTGATATGTTAGTAGCATTGCAACATGGAGGCCCCATGTGTCCTTATCATGATTGCTTCCATTCATTGATGGCTAGGAATTTAATTTTAAAATATTTTTGATAGTAAGAAATATATATTAGTTGAAAATGGCAGCTCTTGCCTATAATTGCCATACTTAGGAGTCAGAGACAGGAAGATGATATGCGTTTAAAGCCACTGTGGGCAAGCTCCAGGCCAGCCCAAGTTATCTGTCTTGGTTCATTCTCCTAATGGATTCCCTAGGCCTGGAGTTACAGATGGTTGTGAGCTGTCTTGTGGGAACTAGGAACTGAACCCAGTTCCGTGGAAGAGCAGCAGGTACTCTTAACCTCTGAACCATCTCTCCATTCCCGTAGTTCAGTTTAATTCTAAGTTTGTGTATGAGTGCACATGTGAGCTGTATTTTCCCTTTTTCAGAGAGGGTCTTCTGTGGACCCTCTGTTTAGCCAAGGATGTCTTTTTACTGTGCTCCTTCTTCCTGGACCTCCCAAGTGCCGGGACCACAGGTGCAGCCTCCGGTCCCGGCTTCTGTGGTGCTGGGGATCAAACACAGGCCTTCATGTGTACTGCGCTAGCACTGTGCCTGCTGAGCTACATTCTCAGCCCTCAACTCCCTCCCTACATTTGTTTTTCCAGACAGGGTCTCTCTGTGTAGCCCTGGCTGTCCTGGAACTCACTCTGTAGACCAGGCTGGCTTCAAACTCAGAGATCTGCCCTCCGTACCTCCCAAGTGCTGGGAGTAAAGGTGTGCGCCACCACTGCCCAACCCCACATTTGTTTTTCATGGAAATTAACTAATTGATTTTAAAATGTAGATGAAATTATAATGACTAAAATAGTGTATAAGTGCAAAAGAGCCACCTAGGAGACAGTGACCTCCTGGGAAGCAAACTTACAAAGCTTCAGTTATGAAGTTATGTGGCAGTAGCACAAACGGGGGCAGATGCACAGATGACTTGCACAGAGCTGAGTGGGGAGACAACTATAATGTATTTGGGCACTGGAGTAGTTGTAGAGCTATATAGGCTGACGATCATATGTGTGGAATGTTAGAGACCAGAATTGGTTCCAGTTTTTGGGTTTTTGGATTTTGGACTATTTGCATGGATTTTACTGTTTGGGTGTCCTCAGTCTAAAAATCCCAAGCCTGAAATACTCTAAAACCTGTTGGGCATCATGTTGGCTTTTGGATTAGGCTGGGGTTGGGGCTGGCCAAACTATGCTACATGATATTTTCCAATAAATGGGCTGCAACAATTGGTAAGAACATAAATGGAAAATGAAGCGAGATCCTGCTTCACTGCATGTGGTGGTTTTGTCAACACTTTAGGTATTAGGGTTATGGGGTGCCTGGGTGATCCAAAGCACTTGCCTGTCTTGTAAGAGTTAGCCCTTGGCAAGGTACGAGGATTATTTCCTGTCACTTGACAGCTAATGCTAATCCTGGCAGTCTAGGTGTCCATCTTCCTGAGTCATTGCTTTACTCAGTTTGTCAATGCCTGTGTTCCCTCCTTCTGCCCAGGCATCATACCTTGTTCCATTTTGCAGTGGAGAGTTAAAGTTTTCAAAGGCCAGGGGGTGGTGGTGCACGCCTTTAATCCCAGCACTTGGGAGGCAGAGGCAGGTGGATTTCTGAGTTCGAGGCCAGCCTGGGAGGCACTTGGGAGGCAGAGGCAGGTGGATTTCTGAGTTCGAGGCCAGCCTGGTCTACAGAGTGAGTTCCAGGACAGCCAGGGCTACACAGAGAAACCCTGTTTAGAAAAAAACCAAAAAAAAAACCAAAGAAAAAACAAACAAACAAACAAAAGAAGTGATTCTTATCTTATTTGGCCTTCTTAACCATTTCAGAATAGTTTGCATTTACTGCTGAAGTTTGTTGAGCTTTGGCTCATCACAAGAAGCTTATAATGAAAGCTTTGTCCAGCTTCATGGTTGCCAAGAGCCAGCTCACAAAGAGCACTTTCTCCTGATGTGGTTTTGTCTGTGTATAAAGGAAAAGCAGCCTGCCAAGGTGCCTGAGAAGATGGGTGGTGCCAGCCTAATGCTTTGGTGTGGGTCCAGAAAACCAGTCCAGGTACCTTTTAAATAGAATTGTCCTTAATAATTTTGTTTCGTTTTTGAGACAAGGTCTCACTTTGTTGTTCAGGCTAGCTTTGCCTTCATGGCTGTCCTGGCTCAGCCTCCGGAGTACTGGGATTACCAATTTGAACATTCTCACCAGGTTTAACACTTTTGATTACTAGATTTCTGTTTCAGGAGGTTTTGTTGCTAGCCAGAGGACAGCAATATGTGGTGCAGGAAGTTAGGAATGAGGGAAACAGGAGAGTTAATAGGTTAGATCACAGATGGCCAGAGTCATCTTAAAGAAACAGCGAGCTGAGCTGTGATAGTGCAGGCCTTTAATCCCAACACTCAAGAGACAGAGGCAGGTAAATCTCTGTGTGTTTGAGGCCAGCCTGGTCTACAGATCGAGTTCCAGGACAGCCAGAGCTACACAGAGAAACCCTGTCTCTAAACAAAACAAAATGAAATGGCAAGTCTGCTTGATGACTAAGGCTGCCAACCTGAGTTCTTTCTGGAGGTCCCACATAGTGGAAGGAGAGATCTTGCTCCTGCAAGTTATCTGTCCTCTGACCTGCACATAGCGTGTACAGTGTGTGTGCACACACATCCCAAATAAATAAATAATGCAAAATAAAATAAGCAGAAGATGTCTCCCAGGCCAGACTGAGAAAGGACTGCTTTTATACCAGAAAAGAGAATGTGACAGACGGAAGGGAATCATTTGCTATGTTGCTTGGGTAGTGGAGAGACCATGTGCTGTGTCCAAGGATGGATTGCTTTATTGGAGGTCTATGCTGCAAACAGTTTTGTTCTGGGACTGTTCTGGTCTGACGTGGGGAGGGATGACCGTGACTGTATGTGGCTGATAATCTTGGGATGTGTTTTAGTTTGAAGTGAAATATTGTTGAAAAAGTAGGGAAAGAGGGTTACCACCAAATCTGATATAGGATCGAGCTAGCTAAGGAGTAGGTTGATGGCATAAGTGCTGTCTGAATACAGATTAATAGTCCTTTTAGGTATGTTAGGATCAGGAAGATGGCATATGGTTCTTTAAATTGGGGAGATTTATCTGTGAGGGGAAAAATATGAGTCTCAAGAGAATAGTCAAGGAGGGAGCCATCTAAAGAGTGGTATCGTTGTCAGCAGTTTATCCTTGGGGTAGTGGTTGTCTGTCTGTCCTGGGAAGCCAATGAGATTATTAGCAAAAGAGGCATGGTTTCTCAGGAGCCATTGGATGTCTGCGAGAGCAAAAGGTAAAATAATTACATTAGATTATTTACTTATAATTTATAAGGTGCACTCTCTTCCTGTCCTTACCATGGTAGATAAAGGGCTGACCTCAGTTAGTAGTGGAGGTGCTCCCTCTATTGGTGTATGGAGCCTTTCTAGAATCCCCTAAGGTTGATATAAGGCTCCAACTACTTTGGGGAAAGAATTGAATATAAGGATCTGGATTGGCTGTTGTGGATCATAGTAAGCCAGGGAGGTGTTTTTTAATGTGGTTGTTAATAGACCAAAGGGTCTCCTTGGCTGCTGCTGTCAGAGAGCAAAGAGAGAAGGGATCTTTGTGACCCTTAAGCAAATCAAATAAAGGCTGTAATTGGCTGGTTGGTATGGGGAGCCAAGGTCTAAGCCAATTAATATTGCCTAAAAAGCTTTGAAGGGTATTTAGAGTTAATAGATCGGGGAAGTCAATGACAGCTTTAGCTGGCTGGACTAAGGTTAGTGTGATTTCTGTCCCTAGGAATGTGATGGGAGAATGAGTTGGATCTTATCTTCTGTTATTGTAAAGCCTCATTCTGTTAGAGCTCTTTGGGCCTGTTGTTTAAAATTCTCTAGGGTTAATTTTTGATCTTGCTTTTTATCTTGCCATATCAATAGGTCATCCATATAATGATATATACAGAGACCTGATGTAATAAGGAGTTTTAGTGTGTGAGTTACAGGTTCCTGGCAAATGGTGGGACTGTTAGCTATGACTTGAGGGAGTGCTCCCACTCAACCCTGTCAGCTGGTCCTGAACTATTGACTTTAGGGACTGAGAAGGTAAAGTTTTTGCATTCTTATTCATGGAGTGGTATTGAAAAGAAGTGATCTCTAATGTCTGAAATTAATAGCAGGGTATTTATAGGTATAACAGAGGCAAAGGAAAGAAAGAAGCCTCCAGGTCCTGGTCTTCTTTTTTATTACAAAAGCCAGGGTATTCCAGGGGCTTCTAGAAAGACAAATGTGCTCCATGTCTAACTGGTGCTTAACTAATTTAAAAATTGTTAATTTCTCCCTATTTAATGGCCATTGTTCCACCTAGACAGGCTCTTCTGTGAGCCATTCTAGGCAGGGAGTAAGTTATTCAACTGCAGCCCCCCTTAGAATTGGGTGTTCTTTTGATCTTGATATTTTTGGTAATTTTCTATTTGGAAGCATTCTCCTCTTCTCCACTAGCAAGGACCACATTTAATTCTAAGATTCATAAGATTCTAAGATATCTCTACCCAGCAGGTTAGTGGCCATATCAGCCACTAGGGGACTAATGGACTTAAAAAAGTCGTGGCTCATAAATGGGAGAGACCACCTACTCCCATCAGTTGAAGCCCTGCTAGGAGAGTCCAATGAAGGAGAAGCTCGGCTCATCTTGGGATGGTCTTTTCTGCCCCTGTGTTTACTAGGCATTTAAAACTTTTATTGTCAATTTTATTGAAAGTTTATTTTCCAGTATATTAGTGACCAGTGGACTTGTGTCTTCTTCCCTCTTACTGATGGGGCTGAGGGTTACCCCACATGGAGTTTAGAGGTGGCAGGGGGCTTGCCATCTTTGTCATGTTAGGATTTGTCAACCTTTCCCAGTGAATGCCTTTCCTGCAGCAGGGACAGATGGATTTGGGAGGGTTGGGGGCAGTTGAGTCATTTTTGGGGCAATCTCCTTTCCAATGTCCAGTCTCTACACATTTAAAGCATCTTGCATTAGACCATTTTGTGGCTATGTCTATGGCATGCCTGCCCATATTCTGGGGTCATTCCTTCCTAAGTAAGATTGTTTACAAGCATTGCCTTGGCTGTGGGGCTTGTTGTTTTTCTGTCTAAACTGCTTGTACTCTTAGTATGAACTCCAAGAGAGTCTCTTGGTTTTTGTTTTAGGAAAGTCATTGAAAAGGCCTCTCCAGGTCCCATGGACAAGGGGGTTAAATGGTCCCAGGTGTGGTGTAGACATAAGGACACCTGCTCAAATCAGGTGGCAGGGCTGAATCCCTGTGGAGAAATTACCTTGGCTGAACAATTGGTCATAGTAAAGTATTTATTAACTGAGGGGGGTTGTCCTTGTTGTGGCCCTATTTGTTGATTATGATATTTTTTTACCTGAAGCTGACATTCATCTCTAAGGGCTTCAGAGGACTAGGGAGTGTAGGTCAGCATTTATCTCTCTAGTCTTGGGTGGTTAAAAGGTTGTTAGTGAACCTTTGTAAAATAGATTTGGTTTATGGGACATGAATTGTCTGGATACATGTAGGTTAACCAGAAAAGTCTTTGTGGGTGAAGGTTCAGTATTCTTGGGCCATTGTGGCTGAGGGGGCTAAGGATAATTGTTCCCAGTGTCTTTGAGATTACTGAGCTGCCATGGTGGGGAGTTAAGGATCGGGGGAAGGATAGAAGAGAGTTTATCTGGATGTCTTATGGAGCCTTGGTCTTCATTTCTGGGTCTTTGTCCTCTGTTGCCAATGAGGGCTCATAGAGTGAAGAGGAGGGTAAAGGGAAAGGGTGTCGGTGGCTAGGGAGTAACTTCCGTTTAAGTCAGTCAGCTTTTCTTTTTTCTTTTTATTAGATATTTTCTTTATTTACATTTCAAATGTTATCCCCTTTCCTAGTTTCCCCTCCGAAAATCCCCTATCCCCTCCCCCCTCCCCCTGCTCCCCAACCCACCCACTTCCATTCCTGGTCCTGGCATTCCCCTGTACTGGGGCATAGAACCTTCACAGGACCAAGGGCCTCTCCTCCCATTGATGACCAGCTAGGCCATCCTTTGCTACATATATAGCTAGAGCCACAAGTTCCACCATGTGTTTTCTTTGATTGATGGTATAGTTCCAAGGAGCTCTGGGGGTACTGGTTAGTTCTTATTGATGTTCCTCCTATGGGGCTGCAAACCCCTTCAGCTCCCTGGGTATTTCTCTGGCTCCTTCACTGGGGACCCAGTTGGCTTTTCTTTTTACTTTTTCTTTTTCTTTCTTTTTTTGTTTTTTTGTTTTTTTGTTTTCTTTTGGTTTTTTGAGACAGGGTTTCTCTGTGTAGCCTTGGCTGTCCTGGAACTCACTCTGTAGACCAGGCTGGCCTCGAATTCAGAAATCCGCCTGCCTCTGCCTCCCAAGTGCTGGGATTAAAGGCGTGCACCACCACGCCAGCTCCAGTTGGCTTTTCTAAAGTGGCTAAATCAGCCACTTGACAAGTCTCAGGGTCGTCATCTTCATTTGAGTCTTCCTGTAACCTCCTGTGTTTTGTCCTCTAACAGGTTATCTTAGGTTTTGTGTTTTCCCTATGCATGGCCTGATGGCAGCTATCATAGAGAGAAAAGAGAGGGGCAAAACATAGCTTTCCTGGGGTTCCTTTTTATCAACCATCTGGGCAACACACATCCAGAAGTCAGGGTCAGAAATATGTCCCTATCAACATGACCCGTGTGTGAGTTGAAGCGCCTCAGTCCGGAACTCCAGGTTCTCCTTTTGGGAGATTTTAAGTCCTTTCCAGTTAAGTGAAGCCTTAGGGAATTAATTAGGAAATCCCTCAGATGTGGTGTTGAGTTTGCCATTATAGAAAAGACAGGAAGTGCCGTTGGATGTTGCTCAATGTTCCAGAGGCAGTTCTGCTGGGGGAGGAGGGTGGTGGAAGAAGATTGAAAATGCCCCAATTAGCACAACAGATTAAGAGACTGGCAACCATCCTAATGACTTTTAAAAACTGATTGCTTTGTGACCAGTTTTTTTTCTGAAAGGTGTAAAGGTTATTGCCTACAGTCAGGCTGTTTGGTCTGGAAAGAAGGTAGGGGGACCTTTAGCCAACGTCAGGGGTCACTCCTACTGAGAGGCTTCAGGCGTTCCTCCAGCTGCACGGTGGGACCCTACCCTAAGGTGCAGACAAAGGTACAGCAAAGGAGGAGCAGAGATGATGGATCACAAGCTGGCTGCTCAGGCAAGAATGCTGCAACCCTCTGGGGGAGCAGGACTCACATCTGATGGATCTCCCCTCTCCTCAGAGGTTGTTAGTCACTGGCCCACAAGGGTGGAGGGAGCAGAGGCAGCAAGCAGGGGTCAGACGACCATGAGTATGATGGAAGGACTTCCCGATACCCTTCAGTGAGACAGCTTTACTGTTTCAGTTGTAGGTATATAAGGGTTTGAGGGTTACAGGTGGAAAGAGCTGATTGGTCATAACATAATACCTAATTATCCTACAGCTGAGTGGGACTTGTGTGCTGAATCAAGCAGCACTTGCAGGAAGCTCCGGGCAGGGTCTTCCTCCAGATATGGTCAGACACTGTGCTTAGAGACGTTCTCCAGTATGGTCAGAGGAGAAGGGGAAGTCGCGCTGGACACTGTAGACTGTTACTAAAGTAGCAGGGTCTTCCAGCACTTGGAGTTCATTCTCCTCAGCTTTCCTCAGGCTGGAGACCCAAGGCTTTGTGTGGTTGGTAGGGACTGCTGGAAAGGAAGTCACAGGGTGGTTTGTGGCTTCAACACACTTTCTGTCCTGTTTGGGCCGCATTGTCTTTATTTTTGGTGCTGTGGATTTTCCTTACTTTGTGACAACTCAACAAAACATTTCCAAGTTTTGATTTTTTTCCTGTCTAAGGATTCCCGGGTGTTTGTACTGTCTGAGGTTGAAGTCTCATTGTAACTGCAGGCTTTTCCACCAGAGCTCAAATTCCCAAAATAATGACTCTGAGATTTTATGAATAATTGCCTAGGCCATAAGCTTGGGCTTGTTCCCAGACTAGCTCATAACTTAACCCGTTTATTCTAAGTCCTGCCACGTGGCTAGTTACCTCTCTTCAGGTTCATGCAACTGTCTCCATCAGCTTTCAGGGCAAATCTCTCCCACACCTGATTCTAGTCCAGAATCCTCTCTACCTACCGGAACTCCTACCTCTATTTCCTGCCTATGCTAATAGGCCAAGTTTTGTTTGTTTGTTTATTTTGTTTTATTGACAGGTGATGTTTCCACATAGTATTCAAGAGATTCTCTACATCTTATAGTCTGTTTCTGTCTGAACTGTGCCTAAGTGCTGGTAGTCTGTTTCCTGGGGTAATTTGGTTCTTAGAAACTGTGGCATTTATTAATGATTAAATAATATTAACTCAAGGTTAGCACATAGGCTTATTAGAAAACATATATACACATACATACATACTTACACACCCACACCCATACATACATACATACATACTTACACACCCACACCTATACATACATACTTATACACACACATACACACACACATACATACTTACACACGCTGCAGTGGATACTGAATGATTAGTTTTATTTTGAGACTATGAAGGAAAATTACACAGTTTTAAATTTGTGCTATGGCATGGCAAGATCTCTAAATATTTTGCTTCCTTATGTAATGTGGTTTTGTAGTTACATATCCTTAGGGAAAATGCCCTTTCAGTACCTTGTTACCACATTAAGGCTTTGTGAGTCCAGAATCTATTCTGTCACCTTCTCCCATAGAAACACTGTCAGTGAGTTCTTCTGTCACCATCATTCTAATGTAACGTAGCTCCAGGGAATAAAATCCATGAATCCTTTGTCCTTTTCACTCCCGTAGAAGACTGTCAGTGAGATTTTTGAATTCTCACAGAGAAGGCCCAGAGCCAAGTCAGAGCCGGCCTAGAGCCAGTCATGCCTGCTTGTGGGCCCTGACTTGATTCCATCTCCCTTAGACACATCACTGAGCTCCCTGGAGTTTACCCCTTTCTTTTATAACATGAAGATAGCTATAACTTCTCCCTTTCCTAGGTAGCTTGTAGCTTTAGCAATGCAGATACAGTGCTTAACAAGTTGCCTAACACAATAGAACAAAAAAGAAGGTGGCTGTCTCTGTGTGTGGTGGTGCATTCCTTTACACCCAGCACTCAGGAGGCAGACAGGCAGAGAGCTTTGAGTTTGGACCAGCCTGGCCTGCAAAGTGAGCATGAGTTCCAGGCTTCCAGGACCACATACAGAGACCTTTCCTGAAAAGAAAGGAAAAGAAAAAAGAAGAGAGAAGCTGGGTGGTGGTGGTGGCAGCAATGACAATGGCACATGCCTTTCTAGCACTCAGGAAGCAGAGGCAGGCCAGTCTCTGACTTTGAGGCCAGCCTAGGCTACAGAGTGAGTTTAAGGACAGTCAAGGCTATGAAGAGAAACCCTGTCTAGAAAAACAAACAAACAAACAAACAAACAACAAGCTGTTGCACTGTTGTTATATCGCTCTCGCCAGCCCAACAAGGTCTTGATGGAGTTTGTCTTCATTGTGGATTTACTGCCTTAGGGATCCATTTCATTAATGGTTTGCTAGACTTGGCTGTTACTAACTTTGGCCTGAACTATTGCAGCAGGCCTGAGCTGGTCTTCCTTCCTAGCTCCACTCCCTTGTTCCTCCCGTCTGCCCCTAACCATAGTCAAGAAAGACCCGACTGGTAATACTAGCAACATTAAGGGTCTTGAAAGGATCACTCTGATCCTCATTACTTAAGATCCAGACTTGTTAACCTGTGTCTCCATCTGGCACTGGACTTATTTATAGCCCATGAAAATACTCTGAAAGCTAAAAAGTAGCATATGAAAGCGAGCTGTCGGTACCACCCCCAGTTGCTATAGGCAGGTTTTTTTTATGTGCATGTCTCATAGCTAATCTACAAGAGGGCCAGGACTATGACCTACTTTGGTAAACTGAGGCTTCACTTGGTACCCAGGGTATGGAGCTTGCTCTTATATACACGGCAGGCTGATTGCTGTAGAAATGACTGCATCAGAAACTAAAGGGATTTACCAGAAGGGAAAACTTCAAGCTTAGATATTTGTGTTCTGTGCCATGGTTTTAATAAACTTACATGGAGCTTGAGTCAGTGTGAATAGTAGTATTTATTTAAGAACCAAAGATGCTGGGAATCAGTTTATAAATCCTTTTTGGGTATATTGTTTAATCAGCTGGGCAAACCTGGGACAGGCAGGACAAGTATCATCTCTCAGTGGCTCTGTGCTTGTCCACGCTGAGAATCAAGTTGGTCTTGGTTCTGGGTTGGAGTCTTTTGACTTCAGACTTTTTTCTTAATTGCTTGGGAAACGTCCTCTTGTCAAAGCTCCTTCATGATATTCTCACTCCCTTAGGGTTTTGAGCATGAGCTCTCTCTATCGTTCTGGCTGTTCCTGGAACTCACTATGGAGACCAGGCTGGCCTCAAGCTCACAGTTTGCCTCTGAGTGCTGGGATTAAAGTCATACACCACTATTCTTGGCCTTTAGTTCTCTCTTAATGAGAGTTCGGTTTACTCATGATTAACCAGCATTTCCTTCATTAGAAAAGAGTTCTTTAAATTTTTGTTATTTTGAAGATTAAGAATTTAGAATGGCTGGGCAGTGGTGCCACACATCTTTAATCCCAGCACTTGAGAGGCAGAGGTAGGTGAATTTCTGAATTCGAGGCCAGCCTGGTTTGCAGAGTGAGTTCCAGGACAGCCAGGGCTACACAGAGAAACCCTGTCTCAAAAAAAATTTCTTTTTAGAATGGAAAGTGGGGTTTCTGGGAAGATGTTGGAGCAGGAACCACTAGACATCTGCTTCCTCTCCTTGCTAGAAGTTATTTGTGCAGAATCCGTCTAATGAAATCTATTTGGAACTCAAGTCTATTAGCTTGTGACCTCTTGAGGCAGCTTGATGGTTAAATGTGGTAGGTTCTGGTCAGTTTTAGTCCTTAGCACGTTAGCAGATACCTGTGTCTCACCCCTCACCTGTGAAAAGCAGTTATGTGCCTGGAGCACCTCATGTTTCTGGATCCAGGGCAGTCAAAGGTCCTCTGTCCTCTAAATATTGGGAGGCAGCCTTTACAGCTGATCCTTGCTTCGGATCCTAGGTGTCGGTAAAGTAGGTGGCCATTTTGAGTTTCCCCTCTTTGTTACAGGGTCCTCCCTTTCCAGCTGAAATGACTTCCAGATATTATTATTATATATAATAATAAGTAAATCTTTGGGCTGGAGCAAGCAGGGACTGAGCGAGCGGGGCTGACGAGAGCGAGCAGAGGTCCTAAAAAGTCAATTTCCAACAACCACATGAAGGCTCTGTACAGCTACAGTGTACTCACATACATTAAATAAATAAATAAATCTTTAAAAAAAAAAAGAACCTTTCTTTTCCACTACATCTGGTGGGTGATAGGCTAGAAGGGAGGTTAAAGCATTTAGGAACCATTATTTAAATTGGAGTTGAGAACAATTTAAGTTTCCACTCAGTGTTTAAGATCATGTACTGCTGTTGCAAAGGGCCCATGTCTGGTCCTCAGCAGGGCATCGGGCTGTGCACTCCAGCTTCAGGGCATTCAAACCCTCTTCTGGCCTTCAGTCACCTGCACTCATATACACTTGCCCACACAGACATACACATGGAATTTTAAAGTAAACTAATTTTTTTTTTATCTTTTGAAAATACATTTCTTTTCATACAATATATTCTGATCATGGTTTCTCCTTCATCTCCCAAATTTTACTTATTTTCCTACCCATTCAACTCCACACTTTCTTCTTCTCTCTCTTTAGAAAACAGACAGACAAAATAGAATTAAAAAAACAATAAAACAATACAAAAACGAAGAAAAGGCACAAAAAACAAAACACATGCAGATATACATACACCCACATATCATAAAAACACAAAATTGGAAACCATAGTATACAAGCATAGTAAGTATATGTTTGTATATAAGGTAAAAACATGCCTCCAAAAGCCAGGCAGTAGTAGAACACACCTTTAATCCCAGCATTTAGGAGGCAGAGGCAGTCAGATCTCTCTGAGTTCAAGGCAGTCTGGCCTACAGAGTGAGTTCTAGGACAGACAGAGCTGTTACACAGAGACATCCTGTCTCACATCCCACCCCCCAAAAGCCTCCAGACATAGCATTAAGTTAGTTTTCTGTTGGCCATCTACTGCTGGGCATGGGGTCTACCTTCAAATGTGATTTGTAGGGGTTGGAGAGATGACTCAGTGATTAAGAACACTGATTGCTCTTCCAGAGGTCCTGAGTTCAAATCCCAGCAACCACGTGGTGGCTCTGTAATGGGATCTGATGCCCTCTTCTAGTGTCTGAAGACAGTGACAATGTACATAAAAATAAATGAATAAATCTAAAAATATTATGTGGCTTGTATATCCAGTGACACTCAGTTGGAGAGAATGAATTTTTCATTTACAGGCATTGTCAGTTGGAGGTAGCTTCTTGGTTAGGGATGGGTGCTCGTGTCCATCTTGCCCTCATGGTTGGCACTTCATTTGCCTTGGACCTCTGTAGGCCTTGAACACGCTACCACAGTTTTTATGAGACAAAACTTTGCATCTCATTGAACAGAGAGAAGTTGAGCTGGTATCTAACTAGAGCCTTCACCCATACTAACTGACATTCATTGTACTGAAAGGCACTGCACACCAACCTAGCTGTCTTAGTTAGGCTTACTATTGCCTAAACAGTCACAAGGATCATGCCTAAGTTCATTTGAATCTTCTTGGATAGGGAGAAGAATGCTTTCCCAGCATTCAGGAGACTGCAGCAAGAATATTGCTCCTAGGCGACAGTGAAAACACTGAAAAACAAAAGAAAACAATCCCCATCTTTCCTTATACATTCTAGCTCTGCTTGAAAAATCATTCACCACTACCCCTCCCCCAACCAAAACAAGATCTAGAAAAGATTCTACCAAAACATTCAAAGATATAGTTGATCTATCTGAGCAAGACACAGGGAAAAGCCTGTATTAGAACAATAAGACCAGCCGGGTGTGGTGGTGCACGCCTTTAATCCCAGCACTCGGGAGGCAGAGGCAGGCGGGTTTCTGAGTTCAAGGCCAGCCTGGTCTACAGAGTGAGTTCCAGGACAGCCAGGGCTATACAGAGAAACCCTGTCTCGAAAAACCAAACAATAAGCCCACTTGGTGGGAGCCATCCAGGAAAATGCTGTGGCAAGCAAGAGAGCTTTCTGGAGATGGCCCACCATTTTACATGACTGCGATGGGTGTGCACTGAAGAGGCAAGGACCCCAGGGACTTTGTCCCAAGAATGCTTCTTGCTGCTGATATGCCTGTCAGTGCTGTACTCCTCACATGTCTGACATAGCCTATTGTTTGCTGGATTTAACCCACTTTGTTGGGCAGATTTCCTGCAGAATCAATATGAAGATGTACTTTCATGTAATGATGCTGCTTAGATGAAAGGAAATAGGCTTGGGACCAATTTATGAACAAGGGAAAACATTCTCTCTAGGCTAGGAATGAGGCCACTGATGTCAGAAGCTAAGGTCATAAGCTAGGAGTGGGTGATTTATTATAGGTATAAGAACAGAAAATAAATGACTAAAGACTTCAAAATAATAAGACACAAGACAAATGACCTGTCTCTTCACAAAAACCTTGTTAACTTACGCCATAAAAACTATTGCTTTAAATTTAAGGAATTTTTAGTCAAGTTTGAAGCTACCCTAGACTGCATATAACTGTCATCAGACACACCAGAAGAGGCCTTTGGATCCCATTACAGATGGCTGTGAGCCACCCTGTGGTTGCTGGGAATTAAACTCAGGACCTCTGGAAAAGTAGTCAGTGCTCTTAACTGCAAGGGCCACCTCTACAACCCTATAATAATAATTTTTTAAATGCAGAAGTCCTAGAATGATTTGTCTCTCTGACTTTGTTCACATTTTCAATCAGAAATTTTTATGCCGCAGCTCAGGAACCTTCTTTCCTGGTTCCAGCTTTATAGCTGCTTTTTACTTTCTTCATCTTAAGTGTCTCTCTGGCCATAGATGACTTGTTTCTGATGTGTCTTCATTTAGGGGAAGATAGAGTCTATCACGGTGGTGAAGCTGCTGAGCTGCTTTGATGACCTTGTTGCAGCAGGCACTGCCTCCGGGAGGGTTGCAGTCTTTCAGCTTGTGTCTTCATTGCCAGGGAGGAACAAGCAGGTGAGTGCTCAAGTTCTCTGTCTCTCTTCTTGCCAGTTCCTCCAGTGCCTGGTGGCTCCAGCCTTTGACCCAGCACTCCAGAGGCAGAGGTCAGAGGATCTCTGTAAAGTGTCGATGGTGGGGAGTCCTCTTCTGTCTGACATTGTACTGTTTATAATTGGGTGACATCTTTGTCCCTGCTTGGAACATTTGGCATAAAGCACAAATCGGTGCTCTTATTTTTACTAATGCCCTTTTGTGGTTTTTCTATTTTTTTGTATTGGGGAGTGTGTGTGTGTGTGTGTGTGTGTGTTCTCTCTCCCTCCCTTCCTCCCTCCCTCCCTCCCAGGGATTGAACTGACATCCTCAGGTTTGGCAGAGTGCTGTTGTCCATCTGTGAGTTTCGAATGTGGATAGACAGGGAATCTGTGTGCAGTTCTATTTGGAAAACCATCTCTCCCCAAAGTAGGCGTGCAGTCACAGCAGCTCTCCTCCCCGTGACCTCTTGTCATCCGCAGCTGCGGAGATTTGATGTCACTGGTGTTCACAAGACCAGCATTACAGCTCTCGCGTGGAGCCCCAATGGGATGAAGCTGTTCTCTGGAGACGACAAAGGAAAGATCGTCTACTCTTCTCTAGATCTAGACCAGGTATGGTGATCTTCAGAGATGCTGGCCATCGCCACCTTTTATCTGTAGTAAGCAGCAGTCTTGCCTCTGTGTTCTCTCTAGAACCGTGCCTTTGAGCTGCTAACATTTTCTTTCATGAACTTTTTCAGTGTTCTATAAGCTCCTACTTCTCTGAATCAACAGTAAAAATTATACATGTTTGAGGCAGGCCTCGTGGTGCCCTATAATTCCAACAATCAGAGGCTGAAGCAGGAGGATCTTTATGAGTTTAAGGCCAGCCCATAGAAAGTGCCAAGCCAGCTTGAGTTACATAGTAAAACTCTGTAGCAAAACAAACAAAGGAACAAGTTGGACGAGTTTTCAGGATGTCTCATGGTATTTCAGTATTTACTGTATAAATAAATAAATGTGTGCAGTGTTCAACTCAGCTCCTCAAACATGTTTGCTATTCTCATGGCTGCTGTCCAGCAAAGAGCTTGTGATCCTTCCTGAGTCCTTGAAATGCTATCAGGAAGGATGCACACAATTTCCCAGTCATGTCTGTGACCACATGCAGTTTGTGTGTGACCTAATGAGGGTTGTTGTCATGAGCGTGAATGTGGCTTGTTATGTGCAAGAGTATGGGAGACGACCAGTAGCTACACAGCTGAAGAAGTGACAGTTGACTGTCAGTAGTTCCTCATGGGGAGACAGGGTCTTGTGAGCCCTCCCCTATTGGTTTTGGCTCTTCTGTGGGTAGTCATAGCAACTATGACTTCATGACCATATCCCCAGAAAATAATATTCTACAACACTCCTTCTCGTCTTGGGGCTGGCTCTTTCTGCCCTATCTTAAGAGGTGTTCCCTGAGCCTTGAAGGGGATGATACAGATGTTCTGTTTAGGGCTTAGCCTTCAGTTGACATGAATTCTCAGCATTCTGACTAGTTTTGAGGCTTTGCAATTAAGTTAACCTAAATATTAAGTTAAACCTAAATATTTAGAAGGCAGTTTGATGGCCACAACATGTCCATTTAGCAAAACAACAATGGTAGTTTCTCCCCTAGTGCCTGTGACCTCTCCAGCTTTGGGCTTTTAACCACCAAGGGTTTCAGATGCCACAAGGCAATCGTCTTTTGAAGAAAACCCCACATGATTAAGCAGCTCCCAGAAGCCACAGGGTAGGCCACCTCTCTTATGAGTTGTTTGCCAAGCAGTCCTCAGAAGCCTTTGGGACAATATAGGCTACTGCCACTGCTTCTAAAAGGCTTATATATTCATATATATATATATATATATATATATATATATATAGAGAGAGAGAGAGAGAGAGAGAGAGAGAGAGTGTGTTTTGCCTGCATGAGTTACTGTGCACCACTTGGAGACTCAGTGTTTCATCCTGCAGAAGGGCTGTGTGCACACATCCCATTTGATCACATCAAGTGCAAAACCTCCATTCTTTAGGGCTGAAATTGCCATTTCAGCATCAAGATGTTCTCCAGTGGAATTCATATTTTCAGTGTGACTGTGTGGTGGAGGGACAGTGGCTTTTGTAAAGTTTGGTGCTGTGGCCATGGCTTATGATGAAATTCTAAGTGGCTCTGTACACACGGTGCTTCCTGTGCTCTCAGTGGAAGCATTTAGAAGGTGTTTTGTTGAGCATGACATATCTAGTTAGCAAAACAATTGTTTTAATGTAAAAGGCATGCAGATGGGGAAATGGTGTTGATCTCATAAATGTATGAGTGTCTTACCTGCATGTATGACTATGCACCCTTTGTGTGCATTGCCCTGTTAGAGGCCAGAAGAGGGCATCATATCCTTTGAAGTGAATAGGAACTGTGAGCTGCCACTTGGGTCTTGGGAACCACAACAGGTCCCCTAGAAGAGCAGCCCATGAAAAGATACAGGTGTTTAATGAGATTTGCAATAAAGACCTGAGAGAATACTGCTTTTCCTAAAATTTAGAATAATGTAATCCTATCATGGCTAAGTAAAGCTAGAAAGTTACATTCTCTCTAACTTCCTGTGAAGGGGAATGTCTTCAGTATTTGGAGAGAATGAAAAATTCACCATCTTGATTGTGATGTAGTTATATAACTACAGATATTTCAAAATTGATGTCAGAAACCTAAAAGTGGTAGATTTTGCTGTATATAAATTCTATTAATGGTTCTCACTATTGATTGTCCCCTCAGACACACAAAGAGTCAATGATGTTTGTATTATTGGATTTGGTTTTGAGTCAGAGTCTCTGTGTGAAGCCCTGGATATCCTGTAACTTGATATGTTAAGCAGGCTGGCTTCAAATTTAGAGATGTGTTTGCCTCTGCGCTCAGTGCTGGGATTGAAGCCGTGTGCCCAACACCCAGCTTTTGCAGTGTTATTCTTGAATAGTTGATCGCACTTAAACAACGCAGCTGTAGTTGCCGTACCTTGTCTTCCTCTTCTCTCTGTGAGCAGGCTGCTGATAGAGCAGAAGGTCTCAGAGGTGACAGTGACTGTAGAAACAGGCGGTTTGAGACTGGGTCTTGATACATAATATAACTCAGGCTGTCTTTGCACTCACAGCAATCATACCACCATACCTGGATTAAAATCAGATTTTTCATACATGAATATGTTTTGTTTTAACACCAAAATGCCCTTTCTTATTTGTGAGGGTTGTGGAGAATGCAGGCTCACATGCCACAGTACACTTGCGAGTGTCAGAGAACAGCTTTCAGGACTCAGTTCTCTACTTCAGTAATGGGTTTCTGGGATCAAACTCAGGTCATCAGGACTGTGTGACAAGCCCTCTTGATCTGTGGAGCCATCCTACAAGCCATTCCTTGTAGAGAAACCATGAGAGCATGTCATTATCACAGGATTTCATAGACAGCCATGCTCTGTTATATGATAGAAGGTACTTAATGCATGGGCTGTGGCATATTTTTATGCATCCTTCTTTGAACTATTTACTTAGAATATTATTAGAGAAATATATAGGTTTTTGATGTTTCTTTTCAAACTTGGTGTATATCAAATTAATGTTAATATTTACTGTTTTTTTGTTAGTAAGAAAAATTTCAAATCTCATTTGCAGTAGGTTAACAATGAATCTGAAGAAAATTAAAACACCCCTTTGGTTTTGTTTTGTTGAGACACGGTCTCACGTAGCTCAGGCTGACCTCGAACTCACTGTATGACCAAGAATGACGTTGAACTCGTGATCTACTTGCCTCCGTTTCCCGGGGCTGAGATTATAGGTATGCATCACTGTGCCTGGCACCACAGAAGACTTCTGAATTCAGTACAGCCAGCAAGAAGTATGCTTAGTCAGTGTGAGGGAAGCTGAGCACCCCTGAGCCGTTGTTGACCTGCCTCTCTCTCACAGGGTCTCTGCAGCTCACACCTTGTATTAGAAGAGCCGTCCTCCATTGTGCAGCTGGACTACAGCCAGAAAGTGCTGCTTGTGTCCACCTTGCAGCGAAGCCTGCTCTTTTACACAGAGGAGAAGGCTGTCAAGCAGATTGGATCCCAACCAAGGAAAAGGTAAGCTTTAGGCATGTCACAGGGCTCTCAGTATTGACCCTTAACTTCTCCTAGGTTTCCTGTTAGCCAGATGTGGAGACCACAGCCACACCAGCCTAAGGTTCCTGGTAGCCTGTGCCTGCCCAAGACACTTTATGGAGTCTGATGGTGTCTTAGTTAGGGTTTTACTGCTGTGAACAGACACCATGACCAAGGCAAGTCTTATAAAAAACAACATTTAATTGGGGCTGGCTTACAGGTTCAGAGGTTCAGTCCATTATCATCAAGGTGGGAGCATGGCAGCATCCTGGCAGGCATGGCGCAGGAGGAGCTGAGAGTTCTACCATGGTACAGGGGGAGCTGAGAGTTCTACCATGGCACAGGGGGAGCTGAGAGTTCTACGTCTTCATCCAAAGGCTGCTAGTGGAAAACTGACTTCCAGGCAACTAGGGTGAGGATCTTATGCTCACACCCACAGTGACACACCTACTCCAACCAGGTCACACCTATTCCAACAAGGCTACACCTGCGAATGGTGCCACTCCCTGGTCCAAGAATATACAAACCATGACAGATGGGAAGAGGAAGCCTTCTAGTTTGAGGAGATACAGGGCCTGTGAGCATAGCCAGTGCACCCCAGGGCTTGGTCTGAGAAACACTGAGGGCAGTAGTGTGTGTCCACTCTAAACATGGTTTCTCTCTAGAGCCCTGAGAATTCAGCACCTTTGTGCCCCTGGCCATTGCTGTGCTCCATGCTGGTAGGTTGTGGCCAAATGACACTAGGTAACCTAGCAGATGTGGGCCTTTCCCATCATGGAGACCAAAAGGCAGATCCAGGTCTTACTGACAGACATGGCAATGGCTATGGAGTACAGTACTGGGTGCTATAGAAATTTAAGTGGGCATCCACTCAGCCAGGAGTGAGGACTACGTGCTGGTTAGGGGAGGCTAAAATGGGCAGTGTGATGGTTTGTATATCCTTGGACCAGGGAGTGGCACCATCTGAAGGTGTGGCCTTGTTGGAATAGGTGTGACCTGGTTGGAATGGGTGTGTCACTGTGGGTGTGGGTATAAGATCCTCACCCTAGTTGCCTGGAAGTCAGTCTTCCACTAGCAGCCTTTGGATGAAGACATAGAACTCTCAGCTCCTCCTGTGCCATGCCTGCCTGGATACTGCCATGCTCCCACCTTGATGATAATGGACTAAACCTCTGAACCTGTAAGCCAGCCCCAATTAAATGTTGTTTTTTATAAGACTTGCCTTGGTCATAGTGTCTGTTCACAGCAGTAAAACCCTAACTAAGACAGAAGTTGGTACTGGGAGTGGGGTATTGCTGTGATAGGCCTGACCATGCTTTTATTTGAAAGAATGTGGATTTTGGGACTTTGGATTTGGAAAGCAGTGGAATGCTTTAAATGGGGCTTAATGGGTCATCCTAGTAGGAATATGGAAGACTTTGTTGCTGGGAGTAATTTGAACTGTGTTGACCTGGCCCAAGAGATTTCAAAGGAGAAGAATTTCAGAATGTGGCATAAAGACTGGTTTTGTGGTATTTTGGTGAAGAATGTGGCTACTTTTTGCCCTTGTCTGAAAAGTTTGCCTGAGGCTAAGGTGAAGAGACTTGGATTAATTGCATTGACAAGAGAAGTTTCAAAAAAGCCCAGCAGAGACTTTGTTCTCTGGTTAAGTCTTATGAAGAGAAGTTTGAACAAGCATAGCAAGCTTAGAAAGGAAAAATATAAAATATATGGTTTGAGTATTAAAGGAGTACCAGGAAGTGAAATGGAGCAAAATCTTGTGTTCTAGGAGATAAAGATTAAGGGAGTGGGACCTTGGGTCAAGATCCTACCCAGCTAAATTAAATCCAGGCATGGTGGTACACACCTTTAATCTCAGGAGACAGGCATGCTGTTCTCTGCATTCAAGGTCAATCTACAGAGCAAGAACCAGGATAGCCAAGCTTATGCAGTGAAGGATTTAGAAAACATAAAGCTAGTGATAATGTAATAGGACAAGGGGATCATGTTCTAGTTCCTGTAAGCAGCAGAACTCGGCAGCTTCAGCCATGTGCCTCTGGCTCTAGAGTTAAGAATGGAAGGAACTACTGGGAAAATTGATGCTGGTTAGCTGGAGCTAAGGAATTAGCAGTGATTAAGAAGAGACCAGCATCACTGAGGTGAAATCTTCTGGAAATTGTTTTCTGGGAGCACAAAGAAGCTGTGCTCCAGAGATACCCAAGGTTGTACCTCATGCTGCGGCTGGACTTGGTAATGTGTAAGAGTCACTCAGGTGGTACTGCTTGTGAAGGAATGAAGGGATCATGGAGAGAAGCTGAGGCTTAGCACTGTGAGAGGCCAGGGAAGGACATTGGAGAAGGTGAAGCCTCAGCTGTAGTTGATGGCCCAGGACTGAAGAGGTCATGCAAAGGATTTGAGGCTTGGCACCCTGAAGAGAGCCTATGAGAGGCTATTGGTGAAGCCTAGTTGGAGTGGAATACCCCAGTGTATTAGAGATGTCAGTACCATGGAGTGATCACCAAGAACTGCAGCCATAGTGGAGTGGATCAACCTGAGCTTAGAGTGCTACAGAGGGCAGAGCTGGAAAAGTGATGCCAGCCCTTAGGAGGAGTCCAAAAGATCAAGTGGAATCCCAGACACTGAAACAAGAAGCTGTAACATTGAAATTGCCTTGGAGACTCAAAGATGTTAAAGATGCCAGAGCCATGGGACACATGCTGAGGAAAGCTGCTAACAGGGAGTGGAACCAGCCCAGGAGAAAGCAGTTTGTTGCAGTACACAAAGATGAAAAAGGAGTGGAGATCTGAAGACCGCTTTGACATCAGCCATGGAGATGCAGAGTTTGGAGTTTGCCCAGCTGGTTTCCTGCCTTGCTTTGGAGATTACAGTTAATTAAGTTGGATGAATCTCAGAAGAGACCTTGAACTTTGGACTTTTAACATTGTTGTGACTGCTATAGACTATGAGGACTTTGAAAGTTGGACTAAATGCATTTTGCATTATGCTATGTTTAAGTGTGGCCCCCATAGACTCATGTTTTTGAACAAGTCTATGGGGACCAGGGAGTGGAATGTGATGGTTTGTATATCCTTGGACCAGGGAGTGGCACCATCTGAAGGTGTGGCCTTGTTGGAATAGGTGTGACCTGGTTGGAATGGGTGTGTCACTGTGGGTGTGGGTATAAGATCCTCACCCTAGTTGCCTGGAAGTCAGTCTTCCACTAGCAGCCTTTGGATGAAGACATAGAACTCTCAGCTCCTCCTGTGCCATGCCTGCCTGGATACTGCCATGCTCCCACCTTGATGATAATGGACTAAACCTCTGAACCTGTAAGCCAGCCCCAATTAAATGTTGTTTTTTATAAGACTTGCCTTGGTCATAGTGTCTGTTCACAGCAGTAAAACCCTAACTAAGACAGGCAGTATCTCTCTTTTATCACCTGCTGGAAGAAGGACAACAAAGAGAAGGGTGAGAACTTAGGGCTCGCCACAAAAGAGCCATGTGGCAGAGGAACATACAAATAAGGCACTTTACTGTCCTCAGCAAGAGCATGAGCTTGTGGCCCTCCATAGCCACTTTGTGTGAGATGATGGGGAGGAGGGAGAGAGGGAGGCAGAACAGTGGAGGACTTCGCTGAGGAGGGCCAGGGTGTGGGTGTTGGGAACCTGCTTTTGAGAAGCTTTGGGAGCTAGAGGGACCACCTTGTATCCTCCTTTCTGTAAAGGGATGTTGTTGCCTGCACAGGTTTGGGACAGGATGACGGTGAGTTAACAGATGTTGAGAGGATGTGAGGAAGGCTAGAGAATAAGGAGATTAATAGGCATGGGAGGGTCTCTCCAGGACTGGTGGTGCCATTGGTGACAAGTGTCGAGGGAGAGGAGGATGAGGTGGTCAGACAAGACACAGCCAGCTTCTGATGTATTCATGGTCTGTCCCAGGCCCTGTGCTCTGCAGCAGCACTAGGTTTATTCTCCTCTCTGCTGGTGGTGGCAGCCTTCATATTAGAAGTTCCTCTCATACCCCTCTTTGGCTCCTATGTTCTTTTCTGAATACCTTCTTAATGTCATCAGTACTCTGGCATGCACTCAGGGAGCTGAAGCCTGTGGGTCTGCCTTCTGCTCTCCATATAAAGTATACTCTATGCCAAGGACTGGTCTAACCTGCAGAAACAAAGGAACAAGTCCCCCTCTCAGGGGACAATGACTTAATGCCTAGCTTGTGTCTCGGTGTCATTCTGTCATGGGCTGCCTTAGGTGTGGATTACAAGGATGAGGTCCATGTGCTTCATTCGGCAAGCGCTGAGGCTGCTTCATGGGCTGCTTCTTCCCAGCTGCCTTCTGCCCACTCCCTCACAGAACCCCTGAACACAAAGCATCCTCCAAGCCAGCTCTCTCGAGGACCCATCCTCATGTACAAATGCCAACTGTACTGTTGGGTGGCTGCTGGTGCCAACCTCATCCTCATCTTTCACATAGGCACACCCTCCTGTACCATGAGGTTTGCAAGGTTTCAGTTCACTGAGTGCAGGGTAAAACTCGCTGTGGTACATACAGCGAACAAAACAGAAGTGACGAGAAGTAAGAGGTCCCAGAAGTAGAAGGAAAGCAGACTTACAATTGGATCTCCAAACAGATTGTTACAGGAAAGGCAGGAGGGAGAGGCACTGGCTGCTTAACTAGAGTTCCTTTGGGCTTTTCTCTTTAGGGGGCCTCTCCAACACAAACCCACTAATAGCAAGAATGAGGCACAGTCCTATTACATAGCTGTCTATGAAAACTCTTTGCACTCAAAACAGTTGATTAGTCTAATGATCTTTGTTCTGAAGCTGAGTCTAACACATGATATCCCCCTGGATCCTATCCAGGGGGATTTAATTTACTAAGGTGCCAGCGGGGTCTAGTGGGATACCTTCATGCAGAGGAGCTCCCCACCTCCAGACATGCATCACCCTAGGGGTGATGGGGAGTGAGAAGCTGTAGACTGTGAGAGGATGGCACACAGGTAGCTCCTCACTTGGTTTTGAGCTTAATGGAGCTTTCTCCTCCAGTCTCACTCGACCTGGGGTATGGAAGTCACACTTCCTAAAGATGAGCTCACAGATCTCAGAAGACTGATAATGACTCACGCCAGTGCCCTCTACTATTTAGAGAAAGAACAAGCAAGGCGCAGAGTTGAACTTAACCTCTTCAGTTTGAACTCTGGTCGAAATCTGAGCGTTGACAAAGATGATAAATAGTGAGAGCTCCTGAGAATTTAGTTTGGGGCAGGGGCGGGAACCAGGTGGGTAGACTGGAGTAAGTACATTGCTGTAATCCAACTCAACAGCCCTACTCTGGAAACAACGTGGATGAACTCTCAGGCCTAGATGCTAGGAAGAGTATGCAAAAAAGAAAAGAAAAGAAAAAGAACAAAAAAAGCTCATGGCACCATCATTCAAAATTGTTTAAGACGGCCAGGCATGGTGGCACAGGTCTGTAATCCCAGCAGAGGCAGGCCTGCTCTGCCCAGTGAGTTACAGGCCATTCAGGGTCATATATTGAGATCCTGTTTCAGAAAACCAAACAAACAAAGAAAAAATAGTTTAAGAAAAAGGCTGGAATATAGCACAGATCAAGGATTTTACCTAACAGGTGTGAAGCTTGGGTCCCACTCCTAGTTCTGTACCAAACAAAATAATAATTCAAATACCAGCCCAGTGGCAGACTACTTGCCTAGCATGGATAAGGCCCTGAGTTCAGTCTCTAGCCACAAGGGAAAGAAAAAGAAGAGGAACAAAAGTCTTAGGTGGACTCACTGATAGAGACCTGTAATCCCCGCTCTTGCAAGAAGATCAGAAGTTCCATGTCACCCTGATAGTTATCCTATATAGCAATCGTGGACTAGCAGATTCCAGGCTAGCCTTGGCTTCAGGAAATCCTGTCTGAAAACAAATCAATAACAGTAACAATCTGGTAATAAGATTGAATAAATTATTTGTTTTTAAGATTTTATTTAGAGCTGTGCTTAGTAGTGCACACCTTTAATCTCAGCACTCAAGAGACAGACAGAGGCAGGGGGATCTCTGTGAGTTCCAGGCTACCTGGAGCTGTTTCACAGAGAAACTTTGTTTAGGAAAGAAAAATAAAAGAAAGAAAAGAAAAAGATTTCATTTACTTATTTTTAAGTGTGTGTGTGTCTGTCTGTCTGTCTGTCTGTCTGTCAGAGTAAGTACAAGTGTCTGAGGAGGCCAGTAGAGAGCACCATTTTCCTGGTTATAGGCTGTAAAGCTGCATTGATGTGGGTGCTAGGAGTCACACTCAGGTCCACTGTAAACCCAGCAGTGCTCCTAACACTGGAACACTCTCCAGCCCTGAATAAGTTATTTCTGATTAAAATGACAAAAACACTGTGTATGCAGCACAGTAGTAGCTGGGTTCAATTCCCAGTACCACAAAACCTAAATATTAGATTCATAGATGTGCATACTTCCCCAAAGCCATGCATATTCCAGTATCCCAAGGAAACATTTTGTAGTGATATTTATGTATTTTTTAAAAACTATATAAAGCCAAGTGTAATAGTTATAGAATCTAAGAGAGTGAGACAGTAGAATTTTGAATTTGAGTTCAATCTGGGGTAGATAATGAGATCTTAGCTCAAAAAAAAAAAAGGGATAATGTTAAAAATTGAATAAGTTGTGAAAATCTATACCGCAGTCAAAATGAATAAGCACTATAGTGTTTTTTAATCAAAAATACATTGGTTAAGTATAAAAGACAAATTACTTTAAATTATCAAAAAGTGGGTGTGGTTGTGTGCATGTGTGCGTGTGTGTGTGTGTGTGTGTGTGCGCACGCGTGTGCTATGTATATATTCATGTATAGAGCTTTAGCAGTTGAGAGCTCATACCTCTTTATACTAAGGATCTGTGTTCCTTTCCCATCATCTACATAGGGTGGCTCACCTCTAAGTCCAGTCCTAGGGGATCCTTGTGCCCTCTTCTGGCCTGTGTTGGCACTTGCTCTCACATACACATAATAACATGCAAAAAACAGATAATTAAAAAAGATTTTAATTATCCCTAAATTTAAAGCCTGCAAAATTATACATATGGCAGGCATCATTTATTAAAATGAAAGTGCTAAATCAGTATTGGGGTAAATAGGTATGTGTTGAAGTATCAGTAAAAACAAGAATGATGCCGAGCGTGGTGGCGCACGCCTTTAATCCCAGCACTCGGGAGGCAGAGGCAGGCGGATTTCTGAGTTTGAGGCCAGCCTGGTCTACAAAGTGAGTTCCAGGACAGCCAGGGCTAAACAGAGAAACCCTGTCTCGAAAAACCAAAAAAAAAAAAAAAAAAACCCAAGAATGATATCCATAGAATTCAGTGCGTTGGTCAGAATTTTGGCCGGGGTAAGTCGTTAGGAGCATAGAGCACATGCATGGTTCAGCTTCTAACTTGGTCTGAAGGCAGAGGATGGGTCCTTGGTGCACATTCCATTAGGCCGGTGATTCTCAACATATTTGGATCAAACGCTTTTGGAGGTAAGCAACCCTGTCACAGGGGTTGCCTAAGACCAACTGAAAATACAGATATTTACATTGTAATTCCTAACAGTGGTAAAATGACAGTTATGAAGTAGCAATGAAAATCATTTTGTGGTTGGGGTCACCACAGTGAGGAACCATGTTAACTGCATTAGGAAGCTTGGGGACCATTGCACTAGGCTTTGTGACATTTATTGCACATACTCTTTTTAAGAATTTTTTGTTAGATTTATTCATTTTATTTATTTAAAAATTTTTGAGGCAGTCTATCTCTGTAAAGTTGGACCCACAACTTATTCTGTAGACCAGACTGGCTTTAAACTCAGAGATCCTCCTACCTCTGCCTCCTGAATGCTGGGATTAGAGGCGTGCACCACCATGGCTTGCTAGATTTATCAGTCTTCTGTGTGTCTTGCTTGCATATCTGTATGTGTGCACTTGTGCCCATGGAGGGCAGAAGAGGGCATTGGATGGCATGGAACTACAGTTAATGGATGGCTGTGAATACCATGGGGTTGCCAGGAATCACACCCAGGTCTCTGCCAGTGCAGCACGTGCTCTCACAGCTAAACCATCTTCAGTTTTAAAGGTTTATTTATTTTATGTGTATGAGTGTCGTGTCTGGATCTCTCTCTCTCTCTCTCTCTCTCTGTGTCTCTTTCTGTCTTTCTCTGTGTCTCTGTCTCTCTCTCTGTCTCTCTGTCTGTCTGTCTCTCTCTCTCTCTCTTTCTCGCTCACTCGCTTGCTGGCACATGAGTACCTGGAACCAAAGGAGGTCAGAAATGGGTATCAGATCCCTTGGACATGAGTTATGGCTGGTAGTGAGCCACCACGTGAGTGCTGGGAACCAAACCTGGGTTGTCTGCAAGAGCAACAGTGCTCTAACCACTGGACAGTCTCGCCAGCTCCCACACATGCCCTTTTGTGTGTGTTGGATATTTCATAGTTTTATAAAAGTAATAGCAAGCTTGAAGTTGGGAAGGGAAACTGATGGGTTTGGAGAATTTCTGAAAGAGACATAGATGAGCTACTCCAGATGTGAGTAAAGCTTTTCATTCAAGAAGCTGGGGAGTGATGGTCACCATCGGGCTCTAGAAGGAGCAGCATGGTGAGCAGGGCTAGCAAGGGCAGCCCTGGACGGGGCAGCTTTTGTTCTGTAACAGAGGTTGTAGTAGTGGCCTCGTGGGGTTGCTGTGAGGATTAAAGGGAGAATGGACATAAAGTGTGAGGCACAAGCGAGCTGTGGTGGGAACTGTTGATGACACACAGGTGGCGTGTACTTGTGAAGGCATGGTGGAGCCTGGGTACAAGGATGCCAGTGTGACTTAGCGACCAACAAACAGTAGAAAGGACAAGAAAAAGCAATGATTTGTTATTCAGTAGATTCCTAGAGTTGATATCAGGAATTGACAATTGATCACTTCCAGTCAGTCCATGCCTGTATTTTTTTTCTTTCTTTTCATTTTTTTTTTTTCCAATTTTAGTACTGGGAAATTTGGTGCTTGTTTTATACCAGGACTGTGTAAGCAAAGCGATCTAACCCTGTACGCGGCCCGGCCTGGGCTCCGGCTGTGGAAGGCTGATGTCCATGGGACTGTTCAAGCCACATATATCCTCAAGGATGTCTTTGCTGGCGGAGTCACACCTTTTGAGCTCTACCCTCGTCTGGAGCCCTCTGATGGGGGAAGCTGCAGCTCGCCTGAGAAACACCTGGGGCTCGTTTCCTGCTTCTTCCGAGAAGGCTGGGTGTTGAGCTGGAATGAGTACAGTATCTATCTTCTGGACACCGTCAATCAGGTGTGTGGGAGAACTGCATCTGTCTTTGGGGGTCACAGGGCAAGAGGAGGGTACGTCCACAGGTGCTCAGCCACGGGGCTTCTAGGAAGATGGAAGGAGCAGTGTTAGACAACCAAGGAAATCAGACAGAGTTCTGTAATTTTTAGTTTAAAAAAAATGGTTTTTTTTTGATATTCATAGTCCTACACTGCTAAGAAATTAAAAATTTTGGTTTTTTTAAGCCCCAATTAAACTTGTTCATTATAATCTTTGATTCATTTTTTAAAATTCCACTTATATGTGTGTGTATGCAAAACCCACATGTGCCTCCTTGTGATCATCCCTGCATGTCCTGGCACCTATGTGGTGGTCAGAGGACAACTTGTGGGAGTTGTTTCTCTCCTTCCTCCTTGGGTCCCAGAGACTGAACTCAGGTATCTGATTTGATGGTAAGTACCTTTACCTGTGCCTGCAAGCCCCGTACCAATCAGCCTTCCCTTCCTTTTCTCTCCTTTCCATGTATGAATGTATGTATGAATGTATGTATGTATGTATGTGTGCATGTATCTTTCTTGTGACTGGACTCAGGGTGTTTGTGCATGTTAGACACATGTGCTGCCTCTTCTGAGCTACACCCCTCTCTTCCAGTTTCTGTGTTTTGTTTCAGTTTTGCATTTCACTCGTGGATGCTGAGCAAATGCTCTACTACGGAGCTATATAGCTCTGTTTTTGTTTTTGTTTTTACATTTTACTGTGAGGCAGGGACTCATTCAGCTGCCCAGGCTGATCTCGAACCTTTACTGTAGCCCAGGTAGTCTTTGAACTTTTGCTTGCCTTGCCTCAACCTGCCGAATACCTGGGATTACACTGTGCTTTATAGACCATGTGTTTCCTGACTACCAAATTCCAATGTAATCCCATCCAGTGAAGACTCAGACATGACAGACGCAATAACTCTGAGGACTGTCTCCCAGGCCTGGCGGTGCTGCCCAGGAGCAGGTTCCCCGTCCAGCCTGTTCTCCCCTGTTGTTTGGTTTGGTTTGGTTTGGTTTTTTACCCCTTTGTGTCTTAACCAAAGACAAGCATATTATTTTGCCTCCCCCCTCTCGTTCTTTTTAGAAACTAACTGACATGTCTTGGCAACTTTCCAGTACCATTACCTCATGGTAGAAAACAATTTCTGCCTAAATCAGGTGATAACAGATCACTCCTAGAAGCTGATTCAGGACTTGAAACAAAGCTGTTTGGTTTCAGTTACTTCTTGTCCTACAATCAGAGCTTCTGGCCTGCCCCACACCTTTCACCTCTAGAATCCAGGCCAGGCTCTCTTTCCTCCACATGACTCTGTGGGCCTGTGGCACATCTCTACAGAGAGTGTCCCCAGAGAATCAAACTCATCTGTTCCCACTGACACTTCTCTGGTTACCACCATGCTTGGTGACACTGTTGGTGCAGAGATAACTTGGCCCTGGAAGTCTCTGAGCTGCCTGTGTGGGGCACAGGTCTGGGTTATGGGGTCACCTTCTAGCCTTGCATTTGTTTCTTTGGTTTCTCCCATTGTGGATGACGTAACTTTTCTCCTGAGTTTCTGTGGCACTTGTTAATTACTGGCTTTAAGACATGTTGTAACTGTACATCAGCTTTTCATCTGAGCACTTCACCTGCGCCTCTCGGTGTATGTGTAATTAGCTGCCTAGGCAGGGAAATGGAGACAGTGTGTCTGTGAACAGACGCTATCTGCACCTCTGTGAGGTACCATGATTGGCAGCTTTTGGAACCTAATGTCATGTTTCCAGCTTTCTGTCAGGCCTACCTGAAAATTAGCAGAGAGCCTAGGCTCCATGTCTTCTGCAGTGAACTAATCTCTTGTGCACACTGTCATCAGTAAAGCTAAAGCAAGAACTGTTTTAGATTAGTGTGGACCCAGGATAATCCTTTGTAGTACCATCTGCTCTTAGCCAGAGACCATTTCCCTCCCTTCTTTCAATTCAAGAGCCTTGGGCTTCAAGACTTTCTTAGTAGGAAAGCACACAGTAGGGGCACTTGTTGGGTGGTGTATCATTCCTATCCTAGTCCATCCAGGTTTGTAGCACAGGACACACGGGACACAGGTTACCCACTCAGGATGACAGTGTTCACCAGCACTTCCTGAGGCAGAGCCTGCCCAGTGTGTAGAGTGGGAAAGGAAGCTCAGCATAGAGAACGCCTGCACTATGTACATGGGCTGAGGAACCGCCTGGGCTTTGGCTTGACCCTCCATTTTGGTGAGGCTCAGCATAGGCAGGATGACAGGTGGCTAGATTGGCCAGAGCCCCTGCCCTAACAGAGAGTATGAGCTTCACGTCATAAGGGAGAGAGCAGTGGGTCAGGAGGCAGTGCTGGGAGGTGGGAGAAGCTGCACCAGCCCTCATGGTGTCTCACTGCTAAGCTATGTGCGTGATGTAGGTTCCACATGTTGAATTCTGTCCCGCTGAGGGTTGAATTGCTTCCATGGGT
Source organism: Mus caroli (assembly GCF_978045245.1). Classification (NCBI taxonomy): domain Eukaryota; kingdom Metazoa; phylum Chordata; class Mammalia; order Rodentia; family Muridae; genus Mus; species Mus caroli. Next base: position 108,956,737 of record NW_028227269.1, read on the forward strand.
TTCTAGGAACTGCCATGACAAAATCCAATAATTTCTCACAATTATTTTAATTATCACACCTGCTTGTTTATTGCCTGGTTGCATGTTTGTTTGTTTTAACAGGCCACAGTTGCTGGTTTGGAAGGACTGGGTGATATTGTATCTGTTTCCTGCACAGAAAATGAAATATTTTTCCTAAAGGGAGATAGGAACATTATAAGGATTTCAAGCAGACCCGAAGGACTCGCATCCATAGGTTTGTATTAACTGCCAAGTGTGCTGTGTGTGCCGTCAGTCCTCTGCTCTCTGGAGTGTCCATCCTGCTTAGGGTAGGAAACGTGCGCTGGAAGTCAGGTGCAGTGCTGCAGACCTTTAACCCCAGCACTCGGGGAGGCCCTGTCGTGAAGAACTGAAAAAGTTCTGTCATCGGGGTTTACGTGAACAAGGAGCTTTGTCATGGAGGTGACCTACTTTAATTTGTTAGGCAGTCTGATGGTGGTAGAGCTTTCTCCACCACCATCTAGAGTGTGAAGATGGGTGGTTGGGTGACTGGGAAGGAGAAATCAGAAACCACTTGACTCGTCCAGGTGCCCACCTGAGACTCTGTGTGTGGTAAATGTCGCTGAGGCACAGGGTTGTGTCGTTTTAAAACAGTGACATTTGTAATTTACTGTACATCTCTGGCCCTAGACACAGACTGTCCTTTGGGATTGTTATTTTCCCCTGTGCTTTGGATCTTATTTTATGGTTCGTGTAAACTGTAATGGTTTTTGTTTATTTGTTTTGATGTAGACTGGATCTTATAGCCCAGGTTGGCCCAAAGTTGCATTCCTTCTGACTTAGCCTCCCAGGTACTAGGATCACAGGTATCCGCCACAGAAGCAGGCTCTGGTCTTGTCTTGTCTTGTCGTGGTTGGTTGGTTTTGCAGGGCTGGGATTCAGCCCCAGCCTTTGCACGTGTTAAGTACACACTCTATACCTGCTAATGAGCAAAGAACTGTAACAGTGTTTTCAGGCAGCTTGGGGCAGCTGGGGCTTGGTGCTGAAGTTGCTTTTGGGGGTGATGCCAGCATGCCAAGGCATCCTTACCATTATCACTTATCTTCCCCAAAGTAGAGGGTGGGTTGGGGTGAATATTCTAAAACCAGGATTCTTATAAGAAGTGCATGTAAGGTTTATGAGCTGTATAAGAAGGTCCATTGTGGCTCAGAGAGAGCAGTGGCCTGGCACTGCTGCACGGGAGAACTTTTATCATCGGGGCTGACTGCTTCAGATGTGCACTGTCTGGTAGGGCATCGCAGGCCATCTGTGGTTTGAGGTACTTCAAGTGGTGGGTGCTACTAATAATTTGAATTTTAAATGTTAATTAATTTTAATTAATTTGAATTTTGGAAGTCACATTGTGTTAGTGGTTCCACATAGCACAGTACAGCTCTAGACCTAGTACTCCCACTACTTTCTGTGATCTTTGGCAAGTCACTGCAGAAAAGAGTTAAGTCTCCTTGCCAGTGTATACTCAGGCACCCACAGTCAGCCCAGTGACATCCCTCAGGAGAATGGTTGTACCTCAAGGATAAGAGTCCACAGCCGGGCATGGTGGTGCACGCCTTTAATCCCAGCACTCGGGAGGCAGAGGCAGGTGGATTTCTGAGTTCGAGGCCAGCCTGGTCTACACAGTGAGTTCCAGGACAGCCAGGGCTACACAGAGAAACCCTGTCTCGAAAAACCAAAAAAAAAAAGAGTCCATGAGTTTTCTTGATGGCTGTTGCCTGGCACCTTGTATAGTGCACAGCACCCCGTAGATGCTTGGTCAAAGTGCACAGCACTTTCAAGTTGTGGTGTTGAAATGGAAAGCTCTAGCCCTGGAGAGCTCAGTGCTTTGTTGAATGGAAGGAGGTCCACTGCAGTGGGACGTTTACTGGCTGTTTAACCCAGGACTCATGTCTCATGCTGGGCCGTCACCCTACTCCATGCATTGACACTGACCTCCATGTGTTCTCTGTTGGGAACCCACTCTACTGGGAAACGGCTTCTCTTCCTTGAATTTCAAGGAACTTAATTAGAATGCTTCTTAGATAATATCAAGGTATAATGCAAGCATAGTATAAGTAGGGAATTTAACTATACCCTTCTTGATATAGAAACATTTATAAAAGTTTCTAAAATTGAAATGAGAAGTGCTTTATATTTAGTGGTATTCTGTTACTGGTGGTGTTTGCAGAAGACAACTACAGTAATTATCTTACTGATCTTAACTTACTGAGCTTCCCTGAACACAAAGTCCCCTGGAATCTCCTGTGGAATCCTTTGAGTTTCCCTGCGTTTGGAGAATTTGGAATTGCTTGATTTCTTTAGCAGGATGAATTTGGCTGCTGGTGCCCAGGCTGGCAGGCTGAGTGCTGCACCCTGCCATCTCCCAAAGAGCCAGCTGTAAACCAGTCTCTTCTTTCTCAGTGAGAGACGGTCCGGAGATGACAAGATGCTCTGAGCAGGTCCATGGCCAGCATCTGGAGAAGTCACTGGGGGCCACTGTTTGTGAGACAAGACTTCGAGGCTCTTCTGTGGCCAGTTCCGTGGCCAGTGAGCAACGGAGCAGGAGCAGTTCACTCAACTCCACGGACAGTGGCTCTGGACTACTGTTGCCTGGACTTCAGGCTGCTCCTGAGCTGGGCCAGAGTGGTCAGCCATCCTCCCAGAGATTCAGTGTCATCAGCTCTGAAGACTTTGACCAGGAGCTTATTGTGAAACCTATCAAAGTGAAGAAGAAGAGGAGGAAGAGAAAGACAGGTACTATCCTCGGGCAAGGGCACACTCACTCGTGTGCACACTCACTCGTGTGGCACCTCAGGTAGCCTAGCCAGAACCTTTGGGGATGTACACATCAACTGGGAAGGGATGATGCTGTCACTGAAGGGCACTTGCCGCTCTTGGCAGACAGAGAGCTCCACACACTGAATGAACCCTTCCCGCACATTAACAGTGCGCACACACACACACACACACACACACACACACACACACACACACACGTAAGCATTCAGCAGGGTCTGTGTTGGTCGGGCATTTACCCATGCTCTCAGGCTCTGATCCAAAGGTCTGGATTTTGCTCTTTAATATTTAAGATAATACTTAATATAAGATGTTGGCTTACTGTGTATATCATTCACCAGACCAGAGACATTACAGACATGTGAGACAGTCACTGAAGCAGGGGTTCCTGCTGCTGTATTTGTTGGACATCTTAGATTCTGTGTTGGCATGTTACCAGATACAGGGTTTAACATAGAAGTATTTTTTTTTCTTTTTCTGAGGTAGATATCTGTGTAACCCTGGCTGCCCCAGAATTCACAGAGACCTTCCTACCTCTGGCCCCGAAGTGCTGGGATGGAAGCCGTGTGCCACCACCCAGACACAGAGCATTCTAAGCACTTCGCTCCTAGGGACTTATTGAGGCTTTGCAGCTAAGGGCTGCTGCGGCTGAAAGGAGCATTAGTGAGCGCTCGTGCGTTTGACAAGTTTAAAGGTTGGCCTCTAATCCATACGCGTCATTCCTGTTCCAACTTCTGAACATTGCACTAATGAAATTCGGTGTCTAGTGAAATGTCCATTCCACTGGACATTGCTGTACTAGGATCATTTTTACTTCGCAGGTTTCTTCTTTTTCTTCCTCTTCTTTTTATGGGGGTGTGAGAGCAGAGTCTCAGCAAATGACTGAGGCTAGTCTGAAACTTACTGTGTAGCTCAGACCGGCTCTAAAGTCATGAGCTTCCTCTTTCTACTTCCCAAATTCTGGAGCTAGAAAGATTAATTTATATCGAACTCAATATCCTTCATTTAAAATATTTTTTTCTTGAGCCAAATGCTTTTTCAGTACTCTGGTTGTGTGTGTAGAGTCATGCCTTACTGTGAATGTTCTCATTTTAAATCAGAAGGTGGAAGCAAGAGCACCTGCCCCAGTTCCCTCGAGTCAACCCCCTGCTCCGAGCTCCCTGCTGACAGCCCCCAGTCCCTGAACACAGACCTCTTGTCCATGACCTCGAGTGCTCTGGGCAGTAGTGTGGATCAGCTGAGCACAGAATCTCCAGAGCAAGAGAGCAACCTCGGGGGTGAGGTGAATGGAATCTCACAGGAAAACAGTGGTCCTGAAGCATTCCATGTCCTGGAGCTGCCTGGCCCTGCCCCTGGCCCTGCCTCTACCCCCGCGGATGAAGAAAACTGCACTGGGAAGGAAGCGTCCCAGTGTAGCCACACACAGGACACAGACCTGCTCAGTGGAGTGCTGACTTTACCCTTGCAGCCAGAGGAGGATGTGGGAGGTGCTGACATCATCTCAGGCCTTGACGAGCAGCCTGGTCCTGCTGCTGATGCAGCAGTACATACAGAGTTCTGCCTGCGGGGACAGAACAGCTCTGCTGAGGAGCAGGAGGCAGACACCATGGAGTTCAGTGACCCCCAGAGCACGTTTTCTGAAGCCCCTCTTCTGGACTCAAGTATGCTGCCTTCCAGCCTCAGCTGGCCCCCAGGTGCTGAGCAGTGGCTGCCTGGGATTGGAGTGTATGACATCACCACTGAGGAGGCCAGCCCAGAACCAGACATCCTGACCCATGTGGCGGTCCCTAGCCACCTGAGCTCAAATCCTTGGCATTTACTAAGTGACAGTAACACAGGTCAGAAGGAAACACCCACTTTTCAATGTGACATGGGAAATGTGGAAGGACAGGTGACTCCTCTTGCCTCTGCCACAGTGGCCAGCACCCATGCACATTGGCTGGACCAACCTTTCCAGGATCAGGCAGTGACATCCAGTGATGAGGAAGACATTTATGCCCATGGACTCCCATCTTCATCCTCAGAGACAAGTGTCACAGAGCTTGGAGCTAGTCGCTCTCTGCAGGACCTGAGCCAACCAGGTGCTGAGGAAACCACCCTGCTCAAGGCAGATCAGGTCTGTGTGCTGATGCAGGAAACATAACTAGTGTGGTGGCCATGGCAGCTGCTGCTTTTCCTTTAAAGAGCATGCATGGCAGACTCAATCATTTTCCTTCTTATGGAAATCGTAGTACTGCACAATCGTAGCTTTGAAGTCTGGGTTTGGGGGAATTTCCAATTCAGGGACTCTGAATCATTTGAACTATATTACTTCTGATCTGGCTCAGTTAACCTCCTACCAACAAAAGCGTAATCTTTCAAGGCCACAGCAGTGTGGGCACTTAAGGTAGCCTGAGGTCACTGGAACACCACTGTGCCGAGGACTGTTTGCTCTGAGCACGTATGTGATGGGTAGTTCCTGCCTTCCCCATAGTCCATCACTCGTAGGTATATCAGTGTGAACTGGGGGCCTCTCTAGAAATGCTGCTTCTGCAGTGTCCTCATAGTGCCCAGGACACACTGCAGAGTGAAGCCCCAGTCTGCTGTGGGGCCTCTTGACCAGCGCAATTTATTGTTCTTGGGAGTTTTATATTTAAAATTACTTTTAAAAAAGGGGTTTCTAACTCATTCTGTGCACCAGACTGACCTTGAACTCAGAATTCCACCTTCCTCTGCCTTCTGAGTGCTGGCATCAAAGTCTTGTGCCACCACGCCCAGCCCTAAAAATGATGTTTAAGTATTGATTTTCTTTGGCATGTAAGTCTTAGCAAATATGTTTGGCTCCAGAGCTAGCTGTGTACCAGCACATTCCCTAGTAGCTGATGTGAGGCCCACTCCTGCATCATCAGAGCTGAGAGCAACGATGCTTACCAGCTTGCACCATGTGCAGCTCTGGGCTGAGCACTTCACACACTTAAATCACTTCTTTAAAAACAAACTAGGGGGCTGGAGAGATGGCTCAGCGGGTGAGAGCTCTTAGGTCAGAACACTGACTAGTCTTCCAGGGGTCCTTCCTGAGGTCAATTCCCAGCAACCATCTGTGATGGGATCTGATGCCCTCTTCTGGGGTGTCTGAGGACAGTGGCAGTGTACTCATAAATAAATCAATCTGTAAACAGACAAACAAACAAGCAAAATAGGCCCCAGGTTTAGTTGCCCCCGTTGCATGGAGGAGGAAGTTGAGCCTCAGAATAGTAAAGTAGTGTATGCACCGGATCACGTTACAAGTGAAGTCAGGGTAGCCCAGGACTCCCCCATTGTCTGTAGAAGTGAATGTACAGAACTTGGGCGGCTTGTTCTGCATCCTGTGTTCATCTTTTCAGTGCACTGCTTCCTAAGTGCTCTTAACTGACAGTGTATGTGTCCATGCTGGGAGCTCACTGCAAGTGGCAGCTAGCTGTCGCTATGGGAAGAGCTATGGGAAACCACAGCAGTGTGGTCACCTGATATAGAGTATTAGTTGGCAGATGACATCTGTTGGTATATCTTAGAACTTTAGCTTAAGAAAGCTCTCACCCATGGAAAAGGATCCTGGAGCTCTGAAGTTGTCTACCAAGCTTTGCTGTACCTGGTCTTGCTCCAAATAGCAGAAAAGCTGAGAAATGTTGGGTTGTTTGCTTGTTTGTTTGTTTGTTATAGGACAAGGGCTAAGTGAAAAGTTTGCTATGGTGAACAAAGCCAGGTGGAGAAAAGGTAGAAACCATTCCCTTTCATAACACTAGCTTCCATATCAGGTGTTTGTACAAGTATGTCTAAAGTAAACCTTTTTTAGCTTTGACTTTTAAACAAATCCTAGCACCATGGGACCAGCATGACAGGTGAGTGGGTTAGGGCTGACACCAAGCCTGAGGACCTGAGTGCCATCTCTAGGATCCATGTGGTGGAAGGAGAGAAGCAGCTCTCACAAGTCTTCTGACTGCCACACATGTGCTGTGTATAGCACACTCGTGTGTGTGTGTGTGTGTGTGCATATACATGGTTACATTAGACAAGTCTTCTGACTGCCACACATGTGCTGTGTGTATAGCACACTCGTGTGTGTGTGTGTGTGTGCATATACATGGTTACATTAGACAAGTCTTCTGACTGCCACACATGTGCTGTGTGTATAGCACACTCGTATGTGTGTGTGTGTGTGCATATACATGGTTACATTAGACAAGTCTTCTGACTGCCACACATGTGCTGTGTGTATAGCACACTCGTGTGTGTGTGTGTGCATATACATGGTTACATTAGACAAGTCTTCTGACTGCCACACATGTGCTGTGTGTATAGCACACTCGTGTGTGTGTGTGTGTGTGTGCATATACATGGTTACATTAGACAAGTCTTCTGACTGCCACACATGTGCTGTGTGTATAGCACACTCGTGTGTGTGTGTGTGTGCATATACATGGTTACATTAGACAAGTCTTCTGACTGCCACACATGTGCTGTGTGTATAGCACACTCGTATGTGTGTGTGTGTGTGTGTGTGTGTGTGCATATACATGGTTACATTAGACAAGTCTTCTGACTGCCACACATGTGCTGTGTGTATAGCACACTCGTGTGTGTGTGTGTGCATATACATGGTTACATTAGACAAGTCTTCTGACTGCCACACATGTGCTGTGTGTATAGCACACTCGTGTGTGTGTGTGTGTGTGTGTGCATATACATGGTTACATTAGACAAGTCTTCTGACTGCCACACATGTGCTGTGTGTATAGCACACTCGTGTGTGTGTGTGTGTGTGTGTGCATATACATGGTTACATTAGACAAGTCTTCTGACTGCCACACATGTGCTGTGTGTATAGCACACTCGTGTGTGTGTGTGTGCATATACATGGTTACATTAGACAAGTAATACAAATGGAAATCATAGCAACAAAGCTTTAGTATGCAGAGTTCAGACACGATCTCATCCACACTTCCCCTAGCTGTTCCCAGACAGCAGGCCAGGAGTCCAAAGGTTAGCACAGGGTTTGAAAAACTGTAATGCTGTTCCCATAGGGTATCTGTCATAAGTTAAGTGTACAGAAAGTTGATTTACATACATGTGTTGATGGCCTTGTCTGTATAAAATAAAGCCAGGTCTCTTGATGTGATGTCATGCACTACCAAGCATGCATGGCCTGTATTCTGTGCAGGGCATGTGCACCAGGATCACTATAAACATAGCCCAATTGTCAAATCATGAACTTACTTTAAATGTTATGCTTTCTTTTGCAAGCTTTTTTGTGGGAGGGGTTGTATGGTTCTTGAGTGTGGACTTGCGAGGTGACAATGTCTTGTTTTGACGAGTGGTTGGTTACACCTTCGAGCATACTTAGGAAGGGTACTATGCTGTGTGAAAGTGTTATCCAGGGATGCTCTGGGATCTTCCACAAGGACCAGAATTCCTATTCCAGAATGTTTCTGGGACTGGATCCAAGGAGAGCGGGGTTAGGCAAGGCTTCTCAATGATCCTTTGACGTCAGTATCCTGCCTACTTGCCTTGTTGGTAACAGCGTGATGAAGGCAGCAGTGTCTCCTGCACAGAACTCACTGGCCTCTGTCCTTGTTAGTTTGCAGAGAGCTGGATGGGCTACTCGGCTCCTGGCTACGGCATCCTCAGCTTGGCGGTCTCGGAAAAGTTTCTCTGGTGCCTGGACTACAAAGGTGGCCTGTTCTGCAGTCCCCTGCCTGGTGCAGGGCTGCGCTGGCAGAGGTTTGAAGATGCTGTCCAGCAGATGGCAGTCTCTCCCTCAGGTTTGCCTCCCAGCTCCTACTTCCCAACCCCCAACACAGCTCCCAGCTCCCAGGGCAGCTCTCCTCTGGCAACAGCAGTGTCAACAGATTGACCTTCCTGCCTGCTTAGCTGGGTACTGTTAAAGATCATGAATGCTTCCTTTGACACTGGTTAGGGTGATGGGTGTTCAGCATACTTGCTTGATTTTTTTGGTTTTTTATTTTATTAATTACAGAAATAACACAAGGAACATATTTTTGTAAGCTATACAAATAATTTGAGTTTTGAGGGCTTTTTTTATTTTCTCCTCAAGTTGGAACACTAAATCCTCATAAAAATAATATATTTCGGTTTGTCAATGTTGCTCTAAAGCAACTGAAGTAGTGAGGCAAGGCCAGGCCTGTAGGTGTGTGCTGGAGGTTCCCTGACTGCAGTCGCAAAGGCCTCACACTTTTGTGCATTGTTTCGAATTTTAGTGAACCCAGGAGACTTATTTTGAATACAGTCTGTTAGGCTGAGATAACTCCCTTATCTATGGAGACTCGTTTACTTGTGGTTTTCTTTATTTCTGTTTGTTTTTGTTTTAGACATGGCTGTATAGCACAAGCTGACCTTGAATTCACTGTGGAGTTCTGGCTGGCCTCAGACTGGGTCCTCCTGCCTCAGCCTCCCAAGAGCTGGGCTATAGGCATAACCCCACTATGCTTCATTTGAGTTTTCCTAATGCTAGATACATGTTTATCTCTTCTGAAGCAGTGGGCATCGTGGAGGAGAAACAAAAGGAAGGGCATTCTTGTTAAAGTATTAGTTTATTAGTTGTTTGCTCGTTTTCTTTCAGTTTGCTTGACACTTATTTTCCCCTGGAGATTGGGTGAGATAATAGCCCACTCCATTAGCTGGTGTTGTGTAATTGTATATCTTCATTTTTTTCCTGTTTCTGTCACATACTTTTAAGCCCATCCTCCTAGCCATTTAGAAGTGTTGGTTCTCTGCTGATGGTATTAATTACTTTTTATTTTTCCAACCATTCCTTGGCTGCAGTGGTTGGAGCTGTCTGTGTGTCTCTGTGAGATCATCTTTCTCAGCTGAGACCCACACATCTTTGGATGCCTTGGGCCCTGTGGCGTTGCAGGGCAGGGCTAGGGGAGAAGCTGTGTACATGACTTCTCGGAGGCCTCCGTAGCTCAGTGCATTCATTCTTTGGTATCCTCACCTGGCCTAATGCCTTAGCCTCTGCTCACAGTGCCTCTGGCCTGCTGCCCACCTTCCTCACTTCCTTTATCCATTCCTCAGAATTCTTTTAAATGAAAACATGCTGAACTGACTCACATACACATAAGTGATCCAGAAAAGGCCCTTCCCAAGGTCCCCAAAGTTAGTTTTGGGTACTAATTGAGCCTCATGTGTCAGTAGGCACGTACCTAATGAAATGTCAGTTATCTCTCCCGACATGAGTGAGTGACTGCTTCGTGCCCACCCCGTGCTATGTGGTGCATCCCCTCTTACATCTAGCCTTTAGATCAGTTCTAAAAGGTGGAAATGACCCACCTTTCAGTCGAGAAAAGCGAGACTTGGATACATTCATATGTTGACAACATAGAGCTGGTGGGTTTAAACTCTGGCATGCTGGGCTCTTGAGGTGGAAGCAACGAGATGTATTTTAGAAAGCTGCCCCTCTCAGGGCTGAGAATGGAGTGTTTGTGTAGGGGAATCTCATGTTTGTTGAGCAGTGAGTAGAGGTTTTTCTTCTAGGGGCTCTTCTCTGGAAGATTGAACAGAAATCTAACCGTGCTTTTGCTTGTGGCAAAGTCACCATCAAGGGGAAGCGGCACTGGTACGAGGCTCTGCCCCAGGCTGTGTTTGTGGCCCTGAGTGATGACACAGCCTGGATCATCAGGACCAACGGAGATCTGTACCTTCAGACAGGTAGTCGAAGGCCATGTACATTGTCCTTGTCACTTGCTGAATCTGCAGCTAGTCACATTCTGAGAGCAGTCACAGGATGCAGAGACCGAGAACCAAGTTAAGTGAGAACGTTTCTAGAAGCGCTGTTTCCCATGGAAGAACAGTTGCCCCTGACACAGACTGGTCTGGGCAGGAATGAATAGGTGACTGAGTACAGGGTAGGATGCCTCATGGGGCAGAGCCTGCCATTCCTGCCGCTGCCCATACCCTGTGCATACCCTGGAGTATCCAGGCTGAAGAGGAAAGCAGGAGTAGCCATGACTTGACAGACTTCTCCCTCTTTTCTCAGCTAGGTCACAGCCCAGCACCTGGACACATAGTTACATGTGGATTGGGGGGAAACAACAAGAAGTAACTTTGCTGTAAATAGCAATTGACTTGTCCTAGGAAACTGCCCTTAGGGAAACCTTTAGCTGCTAGACCTGGCACAGTGGGACTTGTTTATTAAAAATACACTGTAATGAGTCAGTGTCTGTGTGCTGTCAGCAGGGGGAACTGTGTGCTGTCATGGGGAAATGGCCTTGGGAGCAGGGGGCTCTGTCTGTGCTGTCAAGGGGCCATATGGATTTACATGAAGATTGATCTAGTCATTTAATACTGATTCCGAGAACATGGCTTCATCTTTGGAGTGAGCCATCAGCCGGGAATGGTTCTCCACCTGGCTCTGTCTCAGGTGTGGAGGTCATCACCTGGTCACCAGCACTGCCAACTTCATGGACATGTGTGGGGCTCTAGCCTTCAGCTTAGTTAATTCTCGTGTATTTCAGTGGAAGTTGGATGCTCTGATACACACATGCATATCTAGCTTCCAGGGCATTTGACTTTGGTCATGGTAGGAAAGGGGGGCCACTTTGGACCTACACATAAGGAAGAAGCAGGTGACCTCCAACCATGCTGTCAGAGCAGTGTCCACATCACCCTAACTCTTCCTGTCCTACTAAATTGGAATCGGTGGTTGGCACCGATTTGCAGAAGTCCTGTGGGCAAGTCCTCATAGTTGCAAACTCTGCTGGCACCCCTGTGATTATACTACTAGGACGTAATTGCTGGCCAAAGCAATAGAACATGGATTTGCATATTATCTGTCCAGCCTGCTCCCTCAGTAGTTGCCTTTGATGTCATTTAGATACATGACACACATTACTGACAGGCCACAGAGAGGTGAGGGGAGCTCCCTGGAGCTCTGACTCTGCATAAGCCTTGCAGTATGATAAGTCTGGGGTTTTACCTGAGCAGTTGTACCTGAAAAGGTATCTATTATGAAAGACCACAGATAGCAAAAGTACCAAAAAAAGAAAACCACAGATCAAAAGAGAGTGTGACAAGCTTCAACTGAGTCTGCGGGGCTCTTCCTCTCTCACTACAGGTCTCAGTGTGGATCGGCCCTGCGCCCGAGCCGTGAAGGTGGACTGTCCATACCCACTGTCCCAGATCGCAGCCCGGAACAGTGTGGTGTGGGCACTGACAGAGCAGAGGGCCCTCCTGTACCGGGAGGGTGTGAGCAGCTTCTGTCCTGAGGGGGAGCAGTGGAAGTGTGACATTGTCAGGTATGGGCCCAGCACTGTGACCTTTATTCCTGAGCCTCTCCTGGCAAAACCAACACTCACAGGTTTCACGGTGGGAGAGTTTTTGCTTTTGTCAGAGTTGGCCTCAATAGACTGGTCTTGGGAATGTTCTGCGCTCCTCTGCTGGTCACATTACCATTTGTGTTGGGGTTTAGGTATAGAGCTTGGCAGGAAGAGTATTTGCCTAGCACGCACAAGGCCCTGAGTTCCATCCTCAGTCATACACAAATTCAGCTGTACGTGCCTGTAGTCTCACTTAGGAGCTAGAGGCAACCCGTAATTGCCTCAGTTCAGAGTCATCCTCAGCCTTGGATACATGTCTCCAAAAGAGTGTAGGGGTAGAGCAATGGCTCAGAGGTTAAGAGCACCAGCAGCTCTTCCAAAGGTCCTGAGTTCAATTCCCAGCAACCACATGGTGGCTCACAACCTTCTGTAACAGGATCTGGTGCCCTCTTCTGGCCATCCAGGCAACACAGTGTATGGTGTGTGTTTGTGTGTGTGTGTGTGTGTGTGTGTGTGTTTAATTAAATCTTTTTTAGAAAGAAAGTCTATTTTTTAAAAAAGGTCCTAGAACATCAGAGAGCCACTAGGTCACATGGTCTCCGTGCACAGCTACCTGTTGTCACATGTTTCTGTTGCAAGTCTGTGAGAGTTAGATACAAATGCTTATTGGTATTTTTATCCTAGTCGGTTGAAATTTGTTCTGGACTATAATATATAAGATTTGGGATAGGTGGTGGTGTCACACACCTTTAGTCTCAGCACTTGGGAAGCAGAGGCAGACTAATTTCTGAGTTTGAGGACAGCTTGTTCTACAGAGCAAGTTCCAGAATAGCCAGGGATATACAGCCATCTTGAGAAAAAAAAAGATTTGCTCATATACAGATCAGAATGATGTTAGTTCAGTTTCAGCTAGCCAGTAAATCTTCCTGCTGGGAACCAGGACACTCTGGGGCCTAGGTGTACAAGACAGCCAAAACTCAACCCCTTCAACTCAGTGGGGAACCATGCCTCAGCCAGTTGGGGTACCAGTTGGTGTGAGGATACTAAGCAAGACAGAGAGCACAGAGCAGTGGGGAGTTGTCGATTGCCTTCCGTGGTTGAACAGGCAGCATGCCAAGGCTAGCCTCAACTGAGCCCCAGAGCTGCCAAGGGTATCCCCAAAGGAAGAAAGGAACCGCAGACTCATCAGAGATGATGGTGTTTGCCAGAGATAGCTCTACACCACAGCCTAGCATGGGGAAGGAGAAATGCGGGTGCTCTTGGCCTGAGTGCTGCTCACTTGGGATGGGTAGCTTTCTTCTGTGAGTGTGTCTGGACAGTAAGTATTGCCCAGCAATGTACCTTAGGCGCAGATCCTTCCTTGTCACTCGGTAATCCACTCCTGCTTAGCCTGTTCAGAGACACTCAGTAAGGCAGCCTTCTGCATACTGTGCCTTCTGGGTTGGACTGATGCTGTGTTCTCTCACTGCCAGTGAAAGGCAAACTCTGGAGCCTGTCTGCATAACTCTTGGAGATCAGCACACACTCTGGGCCCTGGACATTCACGGGAAGCTATGGTTCAGAACTGGCGTGGTTCCCAAAAAGCCCCAAGGAGACGATGATCACTGGTGGCAGGTAACTGATGGAACTTTCTCTGACTTACAGACCCACCCTTTCTGCCTTCTCTTTTCCTTAAGAGACTGGATTAAATTAGTAGTATTTACTTTTATCATTTAGGAGATGACTTTCCTGTGGTTGGGTATATTAAAAATATACACAAAAGCTTTCCCTCATAGTAATGACTTTAAAGCTTTCTTTACTTTAATACAGGATGGAATTTATTTATTTATTTATTTATTTATTTAAATGTTATTTAGGTATCCACCACTATAGGCTAAATAAACCCAGTGACATCCATTTGAAGACCTGGGTAATAATGATGTTTAATTCTGAACAAACATGCTAAGAAAAGAGACCAAACAATAGGTTTGGAAACCCAACCTGCAATTAAAACTCATCTATCTCCACTTGCTTGAAAGGCCTTTAAGTAAATGATATTTCAACAAAGAGCTGAGCATTTCCCACACGCTGCCGGCGAAGAGAGAGAGGACTGTGAGCAGCAGGGGTGGTCCCAGCCCAACTTTTGGTGGATTTTGCAAGGAGCATCCACTTTCCTGTCTTGGTACCATTCAGAGCTGAGCTTTTAGCTGTCCCGAATACACATTGTGCCCAAGGTTGTTCTGACAGATGTGCAGTGCCATACCTCACCTCTGTATCTCCTTGGTTCAGGCTTTATAATCACTTCAGGTTTGCCTGGTGACGCTTGTCTTGAGCGTGCTGCTCTCCTTAGTCTTTCCCATGAAAATGAACATGTATATTACACACACACACGTATATAAATTTTTATATTCTACTATTTGATATGACTCAAAAATAACTATCATATATGAGCATGCACATGTAAACAACACATAAGCATATATACATATCTGTATGTGCTAAATTCTGGTGGAATTTTTTGTATGTGTATAATGAGCATGCGTGTGTATGTGAGGTCATGGGTGTATATGTGTCTATTCATGTAGCAGCCAGAGTTGATGTTGGGAGTCCTACTTGATTGCTTTCCACTTTATCTACTGAGGTAGGGTCTCTGGCCGAACCTGAAGCTCACAGACCTGGCTAGTCTTAGCTAGCCAGCTTGAACCAGGGATGCAGTCTTTGTTTTTCAAGCACTGAGTTTACAAACAAGCCACTCTGCCTTCCACTACTTCTATGGCTGCTGGGGATCCAGACTCCAGCTCTCACACTGTGTGCTTAACACTTTATCCACTGAGCCCTTGTTTTGTTGATTTTGCCTGTTGAGGTCCCCAGCGCACACGACGTTACAGACAGGCACAGAAGCAGAGTGCCCTTCTTCTTCATGGTTGCTGATGTTTGCCTGCATGTGTGTTGGTGAGGCTTCAGAAGCCCTGGAACTGGACTTACAGACAGCTGTGAGCTGCCATATGGGTGCTGGGAATTGAGCCCTGGTCCTCTGGAAGAACAGCCAGTGCTCTTAACCACTGAGACATCTCTCCAGCTCCAGTCTGTGCTTTCTTTGTGACTCTAGAAGCAATTATGTTTGGTTACTAGGTCTTTCCTTTCTCCTTCAGTTGGAGACCTGCTTACATGTCTGTCACTCTTGGGTATCACACACTTAGTGTGTGGCTTTGGGCTTTGGCATAGTGACTGCCAGGTCTCCAGTGAGCAGCACTGATCCTGAGGTGCACAGCGGGAGTCTCTGAGTGGAGCTCATTTTTCAGCATCCAGGGAGCCCAGGCTGAACACAGAGCTCAGATGCTGCCTGTGGCCGTGGCTCTGTAGTGAGGCTGTGCTCTTTTACAGACAAAGGGGCAGCATATATGTGTGATATACTAACTTCATTTCTTTCATGTTTTGTTTTTATATGTTTAAGATCCCTGTAACACTTTCACTTATTATTTCACTGTGTGACCTGGGAATGGATCCTAGGAATAGGGTGTTTGTGCCAATCTGTAATAAATCTAATGGGCAAAAATACTAGAGAGGATGGCGAGGTTGCTCAGCATGTTAGAGTGCCTGCTAAGCCTGATGACCTGGGTTTGAGCCCTAGGACCAGCCTGGTAGAGGAGAGAAGTGACTCCCCAAAGTTGTCCCTCTACGTGTGTGCTGGAGCTTGCATGCCTACACACATACATAATACATAAATAAATAGAAATAAGTGGAGTGTAACTGTAAAATACTGCAGAGAGTTCTGCTGAGCCAGGCTTCCACCTGCTTTGCTGTGGCACAGGGCTGGAGAGATGGCTCAGAGGTTTAAGAGCACTGACTGCTCTTGCAAAGGACCCCTGGTTCAGTTCCCACCTGGCAGCTCACAACATTCTGTAACTCCAGAATGTCCAGGTGTTCTGATCCCCCTTCTGGCCTCTGTAAGCACCTGTTGTACATCCATCCATCCAGGGAAAACACTCACACACAATATAAATATTGATAAATATTTTTAAAAGAACTCTGTCATAATTGGCTGCCCAGCAATTGAGAAGGTTCCCTCTGGGAGATAGTTGTCCCAAAGTGTCTCTAGTGGTGTCTGTATAGATGCTTTTCAGGAATGTTGTCGAGGTGAGTTGTACATCAGATGGCTTCTAGAATCTTGGGGTCTTCTTGCCTGGGCTGACATCTGATATAAGTTGTAATAGTCATGCATATAACTAAGTAATTGCTTCACACACTTGATAGACTTTTTTTAATGCTCATATTATGATCCTAAGTATTAAACATTATTGTCATTGGAAACACCTGAATTTAAAACTAAAATTATTCTTTATCATTCTGACAGAATAAAAGGTTTCTTAGGTGCTATTTAATCATAAAAATAATACATACTCAAAGCAGAGCCATGTGATATAAAAGTAAAATAAGGTGAGAGCATTCTTCCTTCCCTGTGAGCCCACCCAGGGACATAATACAGCTGCTTATTAGCACAGTCCTGTGCGTGTGGAGGGGTGAGTGCGTGGTCTCAGGCATTTGGTGGTCTTGCTGCTGGGTACTTGTGTGTGGGTGTTGCCTTTGGGAGGCAAGTGGGCTTCAGAGCCTGTGCCAGCAGCAAGGCTCAGCTGGTCCCCTTCCTGCAGGTGAGCATCACGGACTATGTGGTGTTTGACCAGTGCAGCTTGTTCCAGACCATCATGCATGCCACACACTCAGTAGCCACAGCAGCCCAAGCCCCTGTGGAAAAGGTCGCAGATAAACTGCGCATGGCGTTTTGGTCTCAGCAGCTTCAGTGCCAGCCCAGCCTACTAGGGGTTAACAAGAGTGGTGTGTGGATCTCCTCAGGGAAGAATGAATTCCATGTTGCTAAAGGAAGTCTCATAGGTGAGTCAATTACTCTAGTTTTCACATTATTTTTACTTTGTTTATCTTAATTTTCGTGGTGGTGGGAATCTAACCTAGGGATTCACAGAACATTTAATGAACGGCTTTAAGGTCTCCTCTTGAGATAATCAGTACCAGTGGGAAAGCGGCCTGTGACAGAGGCACCCGGGCTTTGTGGTCTCTCTCCTTTCTGTTTTCTTTTTCATTCTGTCATTCCTAAAACTTGGTGTCTGGACAATGTGTCATCACTTTCCTATGGAAACCTAATATGCTGTAATAAAGACAGACGGAGGACTAGCTCAATCTCACAATCCACTCGGGGTTGGGCAGGGAAATGGCTCTGCAGGTAAAAGCATATGTCACACAGTCCTACAGGCCTCTGTTTATCCCGAGAACTTGCGTGAGAATCTAGATACAGCCAGGCATGGTAGCACATGCCTTTAATTCCAGCACCCGGGAGGCAAAGGTAGGCAGAGCTGAGTTCAACGGCAGCCTGGTCTACATAGTAAGTTCCAGGTCAGCCAGGGCTATGTAGAGAAATCCTGTCTCAAAACAAACAACAAAAAGCCAGATACAGTGGAGGCTCAGGAGAGCACGTCTGTGAGGAAATGGGGAGGCAGTGACAGAAGTGGGCAGATGGTCACATATGTGGCCCACCAGCAGAACAGGAGAACTTGCCCCCAAAACAAGAGGAGAAGAGAAAACATAAGTCCAGAAGTTGTCCTCTGATCTCCACAGATGCCATGACACACTTGTGGACACACTCACAAAGAATCTTGTTTAAAGGGGGTATATGGTTGGGTAGAGATGGCTCAGCAGTTAAGAGTATGAGGGTACTTCAGATCCCATTACTCACATAACAAGCCAGATACCCTATGCATGCCTGTGACTAGCAACAAGGTAGGCAGAGGCAGGAGAATCTTTGGGGCAAAGAACACGATCCCCAGGATCAGGGAGAAACCTGTCTCTAAGTCCTGTGTGGGAAGTGAAAGATGGGAACACTTGGGACCCTCCTCTGGACTTGATGAGCATGCTTGGGCATACCCCCACAAAGACATATATACAAGTCAGGAAATCTGGTTTTAAAGATCTACCACACCTACAGAGTCTGCTGAGAAAGAACCGTCCACTTACAGGGGGAAATTATGGCCACTGTTTTAACATGCAATGTGCTGGCCATATCCATAGATGAGCTGTGTCCACTTCTGAATGCCTCCCCCTTGATGGATTCCCTCTAGCTCTGTCCCCTGTGTAGCCTCTTCAGGCTTCAGTGAGCAAGGTATGGCTCTCCTTGATGATGCTTAGAGAGATAAGTAGCTTATGCCACTTTGTTTAAGGACACTAGAAATCATTGTAAGAGCTTTGAAGGACGACTATAGTCTAAAACCAAACTGAAGTGTTAGAGCTTTTTGCTTGTTTGTTTTTTTTCTTTCCCTAACCCACTTTTATATTTATTCTCTCCAGGAACTTACTGGAATACCGTTGTTCCCCGGGGAACAGCTTCTGCCACAAAATGGGCTTTTGTGTTGGCTTCTCCTGCTCCCACCCAGGATGGTGAGTCAGCCTTAGCCCAGCTGAGAGTTCTGGTGTGCAAGTCAGTCAGTCAGCGGAGGAAGAGTTCATGCCGTCCTCTGACTGTGGCCTGTGGGTGCGGCGATGTGGGGGATATGGCAGTGTTGTGGGCCAGCAGCGTTGGATAGGCACACTCAGGAGAGCTACCAAGTTGGGGTAAGGGTAGCAGAGCTGAGGCTGAGGCCGTGGCCTTTGGAAGGAGGTCACCGTGCAGTGTGGTCGGAGCTGGCAGCACATGACTCCTGGTGTTCTTTCCCATTTCTCCCAGAAGACCTGAGTTTGACTTCTCATACTCATATGGCAGCTCACAGCTATCTGAACTTTCAGTTCCAAGAGATTCACATGATACCTTCTGCCTTCTATGACATGGGTACCAACCCTACACATAATACACATCAACATGCAGAGAAAGCATTCATATGCATAAAATAAGGAAATCTTTAAAAAACCTAAATAATAAAATAGCTGGGTGTGGTGGTGAACACCTTTATCCCAGCACTGAGGATCTCTGTGAGTTTGAGGTTAACCTGGTCTACAGAGTTAGTTCCAGGACAGCCAAGGCTACACAGAGAAACCCAGCCTCAACAAACCAATTAGCTTAATTAATTACTTAATTATTTAATTAAAATAAAAATAAAAGTATTCTAAAACGTATGACACAAGTTTTAGCTAATGCTTTACATTACACAGTGTGGCGGGGTTGTAATTCCCAAGGATGACTGGCATTCTAAACAAACACTATTAACCCTGGAAGTTGCAGAACGTGCGAGGACCACAAGCATAACTCCTGATTTCCTCCGCCTGCTGCCCACCCATTAGCAGAAGAACAAGGGCAATGCCTTCCGAGAGACTGCTTGCCCCTTCCTTCCTGGGGATTGGAAGAGTGGACAGCCCTAATAGTGTATATTAGAAATATAGACTGCTGACACGAGAGCACGTTGATGTCTGTGATCCGTGCTGTTGCTAGAAAGCATGTAAAAGTTCCTGACCTATGCACTGCCGGCCCCTGTGGGCAGGGAGACTTCTACAGTGGTATTTCGTAGGCCCCGCTCTCTTTCCAGTTTCTGAAGTGTCTCAGGCTTGGCCTTTTTAATGTCTGATGGCAGTGTTTCCTTCTAACCTCAGAGGTATAGCAAGCCTACCTGTAAGATAACAGTGAGTGAGCAGGCAATCTGTGGCCAGGTGTCAGGGCTCTGAAGAAAAAGGCTGTGTGGTGCTCTTAGGGTGGGTGGCTCAGTGAGACAGTGTTTGCTGACAAATGTGAACCTTTTTCTGCAGGAAGCTCCTTATGGCTATGCCAGAGCAGCAAGGACCTGTGTATCATCAGTGCCCAGAATGTACAGTGCCGGCCCTCCACAGTGCAGCTGCCCCCCGATGCAGAGATGAGAACCTATGCTGCCTGCCAGGATGCACTATGGGCCTTGGACAGCCTCGGACAGGTGTTCATCAGGACACTTTCCAAGAGCTGCCCCACAGGCATGCACTGGACGAAACTGGACCTTTCCCAGCTAGGTATGATGCAGAGTGGGAGTGCTTCAGTCAGTATATAACTAACTAAAGTACCTTGCCCCCATATTCACTCACTGCGGGGTGGGGGCTAGGCAGGTTCTTAGGTGATGTTTGTCAGTTGCTGGACTTAACTGGCCACTTCCCCAGAGTAAATGAGCCTCTTAGTTTTGTAGGGAGCTTCATCTCCCACTGTGTGCAGTTTACGCTGTTCTGCTGTTCAGAACCAAAGGAACTATAAGGTGGAATGTGCCACCAAGATCTGTTTAAAATGACAGCACTAGGACAGCTGCACGGTCCTCTCTCTCTGACCTTTAATTCTGAAGTGGCGGCTGTGTGACTGGATCAGTGTATGCTGAGCTGTGTCTTGGTATCTGGAAGTGTGCCCACTGTGGGTGCTGCACACACAGTTGTGAGCTGTGGGTTCTCTTTCAGCCACTTAAAGAGGTACTGTACTGTGCTGTTAGCCACTTTCTGTGGACCATCCCAAGAGTTAGAGTGGCCAAAGCTTATGGTGACATGGAAATATTTCATAGTCTAAGAAGTGATAAAATGAGCTCAGAGTATTATATTCTCAGTTGGCTCAGCAACTCAAGTGTGGTTTGTCTGATAGTAGAGGCAGAGATGATAGCAGGATCTCCCAGGCTCAGAGTAAGCTTGAGCTTCAACGGTTCTGTCTAGGAAGTAGACATTGTTGTATACTGGCAACCAGTATTTTGTGGATTCAAATAAGTGTTTAATGTATAATAACTCAACCACATGAGAGAAGGGGTGGGAGGGAGAGCAGGAAGAACTCCTCCGTTGACCAATGCATACCACCACCCCTGTAAAGCATGCTTTCCCTGGGGGGCCTGGGCCAGGCCAGTGACTCTTGGCAATGGGGTTTCTGCAAGCTGCTAGAAGAGATAAGGCCCTGAACATAACCCAGTTCGCTGTGGAAATGAGCTGTGTGCCACAGCTAGAGACTTCCAGAGGAATTGTGATTATGTATGCCTTGGGCTTCACACCATCTTTCAGATCCACTGGCCATCCTGCTTTCCAAAGGTCCGTGCCAGCCCAACGAGGCTGCTGCTCATGTGGCCTGGACATGGGCGCCAGATGAGCCTGCTGCCTGGCCTAAGAGTTCTTTCTTCTGTCCAAAGATTCACTGGCTCTGAGCCTTTCTCCAGCAGTCTCCACCAGACCATGGAGGAAGGCTGCTGGTGTCTCTGAGAAAAGCCAGAACTCGTGTTTATTCTTACTACCAAACCTTGAAAACTAGAGAAGTCCTATGCTCATTCAGCTGGGAGAGAAGCCATTTTCCCCAAGTTGGTTCCTCCATACGGTCATCTCATCAGCTGTCACCCCATCCCAGTGACCCCAGAAAATGAAATGACTCTCATCCTGTTGTGGAAGACCCCTGGGCTTTTGGTTATAGCACTGGCCTTTGGGCAAGTTGGCTATGCACTTGGACCGCTTGATTTCCATCACCATATTGTGTCCTGAAGCCTTGCCTCTCTTACATCTGTACCCTCCTCTGTGCTTTCATTTGTTGCTTTTATGTGGCTGATGGTAAAATAGTAGACTCTTGGCACCAGTTTTCTCAGCATATTGAACAATGCCTAAAGTCCAGCTAGTCGGCTTGGTGTTGGTGCAAGGGAATTAGGCAGGGCTCAGAGGAAAGGAGATTGGCCTTTGCTGTGTCAGAAGCCTCCACTTGTGCCATCCAGGGCATTGAACTGCAGCCAGGAACACTAAGCATTCCTGCACTGAATCTCTCCAGGTCTGGTCTGTGTCCAGTGAGGAAAACAGGCAGGTGGGTCAGGAGATAACTTTAGCTGGGCATAGTGGCTTGTGTCATTAATCCCAGCACACACCTCTCAAATTGGAGTCAGACAGACAGACAGACAGACAGAGGGAGAAGAAAGAGGGTTTTATTTCTTTGTAAAGATGATTATTTTTATGTATATGGATATTTTGCCCACATGTATGTCTGTGTACCACATACACAGATGCATGGTGCCCAACAGATGGTTATGAGTACTGGGAATTGAACCTCTGGAAGAGCAGCCAGTGCTTTTAATCACTGAACCAGTTTTAGCAGATAGATAGATAGGTAGATAGATATAGATACAAATTTTTTAAATTGTTATTTAAGGCCAGCAAGATGGCTCAGAAAGTAAAGGTTCTTGATAACAAACCCGATGGCCTGAGTGTGATCCCTGGAACCCACATGGTGGAAGGAGAAAACCAAGCCCTGCTAATTAATTGTCCTTTGACTTTTACACATGAACCGTGGCACATGTGCTGCCACACAAAAGTGATTGCCGAGTTTGAGCTTAGCTGAGTGTAGTCAGCCATTACATCCTTCCCCCTTTTACCCTAACCAAGCCAAATGCTGCTCTGATTACCAAGATAGTGGCTGCACCTGTACTTCAGGGGTCACCAGTTCAAGGCCAGCTTGACTTCACAGATGTCAAAACAACTATAACAGCCAGGAATAGGATTAAATTAAGATATTTATTAAATGGCTGATTGTTGAATGCAGCTAAAGAGATAGAGTGTGGAATTTTAGAGTGATCTAGTACAGTCTTGGCTTTTGGAGGAAAACGTGCTTCATTTAGCAAATATTTAAGATGCTCATAATATTTCACTTCCCATTATTCATAAATATGCATGTCAGGCACTAGACCATGTAGCAAACTAATGCAATTTGTGGTTTAGTTCATCTAATCACAGCATGTGATGAAGACATATCATTGTCAGTTTGTGCCTTAGGTAACTGTTTTAGTCAGGGTTTCTATTCCTGCACAAACATCATGACAAGAAGCAGCTGGGGAGGAAAGGTTTATTCAGCTTATACTTCCACATTGCTGTTCATCACCAAAGGAGGTCAGGACTGGAACTCAAGCAGGTCAGGAAGCAGGAGCTGATGCAGAGGCCATGGAGGGATGTTACTTACTGTTTTGCTTCCCCTGGCTTGCTCAGCCTGCTCTCTTATAGAACCCAGGACTACCAGCCCAGAGATGGTCCCACCTACAATGGGCTCTCCTTCCTTGATCACTAATTGAGAAAATGCTCCACAGCTGGATCTCATGGAGGCATTTCCCCAACTAAAGCTCCTTTCTCTGTGGTAACTTCAGCCTGTGTCAAGTTGACACACAAAATCAGCCAGTACAGTAACAAACAAGATTGTATCATGCAATAATTTATGTGGAGAAGAATTTTATAATATAGAAAACAACAAACAAATGTTGCTATTGTTCTCTACCACACACTTAAAAAGATTCTACACACTTAAAAAGTAGGGTGTAGTGGTGCACTCGTGATCCCAACTGAGGCAGCAAGGTTGCACAAGGTTGAGGATAGGTTGTGCTATCACACACACACACACACACACACCCCGCCAGGACAAGCTGTTGTTTACATTGCTGACACCAAAAAGTGCCCAGTGATGGGAGAAGCTTGGCGGAGAGTTCTTTCTTTTACTGTTGCCATGATGCTCCAACCAGAAGAGGGTGGCCTTCAGTATCCTCCACTGTAGCAAAAAGGTCTGCTAGGATCCAATAGGGCCATACTGTTGATGCCAGCTCCACTCAGCAGATCCACAGGCTGATCAAACATAGGCCGATCATCCTCGGGCTTGTGACTTCATTCCATGGCTCGATGCTACAAAAACACCTTGGTTTACTGGTTAGGTAGGTGTCTGGGCGTAGGTATGTGAAGGAGTGCAGTCAGTGCTCCAGTGTCCAGGATCTACTGGCTAAAGAGGATGTGGACGGTGCTCTGGCTGCTTGGGAGATACTGCTGTGAATCTGTGAAAGCTGGTTGCCACATGTATCCCAGCCCATACCTCAAAACACACAAAACCAGCCAGTACAGTAACAAACAAGATTGTATCATGCAATAATTTATGTGGAGAAGAATTTTATAATATAGAAAACAACAAACAAATGTTGCTATTGTTCTCTACCACACACTTAAAAAGATTCTACAGTAGGGTGTAGTGGTTCCAAATTAGACCCACAGCTGAAGCTAGACAAAACCTGCAAGAAGCTCTTGGCCATACTCAGACAGTGCAGCACACATGAGAGCCTTAAGGCTGTCTAAGAGCAGAGGTCACATTGTGATCCCAGCACTTGAGTCCAAGGCCATCTCTTGTACTTAGTAAATTGGAGGCCAGCTTTGTTTATACAAGACCCTGTCTCAAAGGGAATGGCTTTGTTTAGGGAAAAATAAGAAAAAAGACACCTCCTTTCCATAAATGGCTATAGTAGTTATATAGATAAGTCAGTAGAATAAAACAAGCTTTTCTCCATCTTACATATCTGGTGGGGAAGCTGACTAAATGCCTAGTAGTGCATGAGTCCTATGTTCAGTTCCCAGCGTGGCCCACACGGGAGCACTAAGGATGCAAGCAGGGACATTAGAAGTTCAGAGTCAGGGAGGGAGAGATGGCTTAGTGGTTAGGTTAGGAGCACTGGCTGCTCTTCCAGAGGTTCTGAGTTCAATTCCCAGCAACCACATGGTGGTTCACAACCTTCTGTAATTGGATCTAACGCCCTCTTCTGGTGTGTATGAAGACAGCTACATAAGATAAATAAACAAACAAACAAACAGCAACAAACACTGGGCTGTGGTGGCACAGAGGCAGATGGATCTCTGTGAGTTCCAGGCTAACCTACAGAGTAAGTTCCTGAACAGCCAGGGCTACATAGAGAAACCCTGTGTCGAAAAACCAAGAAAAGACAAACAAACAAGAACCTCTGTGTCATAGTGTATAAGCATGTATGCATGTATGTATGTATGTGGGTATGTATGTAGGCATATAAAATGGCACAACTTGAAACTGGCTGTCTCTTTAAACGTGATACTGCCGGTCCTGATGGCCTGGTTGCATCTCCGGAACCATGTGGTAAAGGAAAGAATCAACTCTTACAAGTTGTCCTCCGACTACACACGTGAATGTAGGGCTGGAGAGATGGCTCAGTGTCTCTGGGGAGGGCCCAGCCTCAGCTTCTAGCATCTTTGTCAGGCCTCTCATAAACACTTGTAACTCCAGCTGCAGGAATCTGCTGCTTCTAGCTTCTGCCAGCACTTATACTCACACAACCTCCCCCTCTCTCTCAAATAAAATGAAAATAAGTAAATTTGAGAATAAAATTTAAAGTGAGACATATAACTTATGTTCTGACAATTCTAATATATTTTTTATTATTATTATTCTAGGAAAAAAAATAGGGACTGGTGAGATGGCTTAGTGGCCAAAAGCACTGGCTGCATTTCCAGAAGACCTGGGTTCAGCTTCAAACACCCACATGGTGACTCACAACCATCTGTCACTCTAGTTACAAGGGATCGGCTTCCCTCTGCCCTCTTCAGACACTGCATACACATGATGTGCTTATATACATGCAGGCAAAACACTCATACTTAAAATAAAAATTAAAACATCTTTGAAATAAAAATAATACATGTTTCTGCTCCCCTCATCCTCCCTTTGAGACATGGTCTCATTATGAAGTCCAGGGTAGCTTTAAAAATAATCTTATTCCTTCAGCCTTTCAAGGACTGGGATTTCAGATGTGCACTGGACGGCCTGGCTTGCCACACACAAACAAAATGGTTATAACAGTTTTTCTCTAATTGTAAAACATGGAAATGATCCACACGTCCATCAGTAGGTAAATACAGAAACTATCTGGGGCATTTGTGAGCAATGGAATGATAACTTAGCCACAAAGGGAGTGACTGCCGCCTCATGCTGACTCGTGCGGGCCTTGATCCTGCCCTTGTGAACTAAGGTCTGGCATAGATGTCAGTTAGGGCAGCCTGGGATGCATGAGGCCAGGACCTCAAGTAGAGGCCATGGCTGGCAGGGACCAGAGGGAATTCCTAGAGAGATAAAATGTTCTATATCTTGATAAGGTGTGGGTTGCTCTTGTAGTTTATCAAATCTGGACTTGAACCTGGACATCTACCTGTACATTTGTTGTTTATAAAGGCTTAGAGGTCAGAGGTAGCTGGCCTGGGTTCAAGCCTGCTCCCCCTCTTTGCTTCCTGGGTTGCCCACCACCCCTCCGTTCTCCAGTGAGAATCATTTATCGATGCTGTAAGGTGTGAGGTGAAGCAGCAAGAGGCCTGGCTGGAGCCTGGCTGACAGGAGATGTTCAGTAACTTGACTGTTGCATTTTTTAGTTGCTAGACTATTATCAAATATAATCTCTTTTTTTTTTTTACCTTGAGGTCTTTATCAGATGCTCTGGGCTAGGCCACACCCTTCCGGCCCAGCCTCTTTTTTTTTTTTTTTTTTGGACTCCCTCCATTCCCTCCCCCTTGGCAGCAGCTAGTTTAAATAAATCAAAGGAAGTGCAAACATAAGAGTGAGGATTCTTTAGATTTACTTTTCATTTTAGTAAGTATGAGCCCCTTCCACAGGGAGAGTTTACTAGCAGTGGGCACTTGTTGGATAAGTTAGTGGCGGATGCCCTGGCTTGGTGGCATCATAGCTACTTAGCCAGCAGCCTTCACAGGATGCTCTGAGGCACCTGGCAGAGAAGCCAGTGTTCCTACTGATGTGGAAGGACAACCAGATGACACACACCTGCCTTCAGCTGGAGACTGTACCTCCTGTCTTTCTTTGAAGTAGAGTTTATACACTAACTGAAAGGTCTGTCATTTGTCAAACTAATTGCAGTGTGTGTTTCCTGTCACTGTAGGAACTGTGAAACTGACCAGCTTGGCATGTGGACATCAGCATATCTGGGCCTGTGACTCCAGGGGTGGGGTTTACTTCCGGGTTGGAACCCAGCCTCTGAATCCCAGCCTGATGCTTCCAGCCTGGATCATGATTGAGCCACCTGTCCAGGTAAGCAAAGCCAACCTGAAAGAACGTGCCTGGTAGGAAGAGGACAGTTTGGGACAACTGCCAGGGGTGCGTGGAGAGCTGTGCCCTGTGAGTGCTCAATTGCTTGGCACTCAAAGCTTGGAATTTGGTATTTGGGAAGCTTAGAGCTGAACAGGTTATTTGAGATTATCTGAATAACACAAGCTTTTCCCCTCTTAAAATAAAAACATTTTTGACTTGTCACCAAATGAACATTATTTTTTAAAAAAATGTTAAACAGTATTCAAAAATACAAAGAAGAAAGTAAAATTTGCATAAAGTATTGCCATGGAGATATCTGTTATTAGTCGGTTTGCTGTTCCCCTGGCAACGCTGGATATTGAACCTCAGGTCTCACAAATGCCAAGCACTCAACTACTGAGCTGGGTCACTGCACTGGGTCACGTGCTCTGTGAGTGCCTTTCCTAGACTTAAGAATTTTGTTTCCGCCGGACGTGGTGGTGCACGTCTTTAATCCCAGCACTTGGGAGGCAGAGGCAGGGGGATTTCTGAGTTCAAGGACAGCCTGGTCTACAAAGTGAGTTCCAGGATAGCCGGGGCTACACAGAGAAATCCTGTCTCAAAAAACCAAAAAAAAAAAAAAAAAAAAAGAATTTTGTTTCCAGGATTAATGAAGCGTTTGTCTATTTTGTGTGGGGATTCAGTTCCAGCACTGCCCCATCCTAAAATCTACTTCCTGGCTTTCAGTCTATAGGGTCTTCTGACATGTTTTTGGGATATTTGTTTGTTTTGGTTTTTTTTGTTTTGTTTTGGCTAGTTGCTCTAGAAGACTGAAATAAATAGGCTTGGTTCATGTACTAAGTATATTTCTCTTAAACCTTATGTGAGGAGAGAACACAGTGGTCCAGACCACTGGCTGCTCTGCTAGAGGACCAGGGCTCAATTCCCAGCATCCTCATG
The DNA here is from genome assembly GCF_978045245.1 of Mus caroli. Lineage (NCBI taxonomy): Eukaryota > Metazoa > Chordata > Mammalia > Rodentia > Muridae > Mus > Mus caroli. The sequence goes on from NW_028227269.1 coordinate 108,984,568, forward strand.
GTGATTCATTAGCCATCCTTAACTCCAGTTTAATGGGATCCGATGTCTTCTTCTGGCCTCCTTGGGCAGCAGGCACACATGTAGTTTATAGAAATGCATCCAGAAATACGTACACATATAAAACACATAATTTAAACAAACAAAAAAAACCCTTAGGCTAGGTGATGGTGACCCATGCCTTTAATCTCAACACTTGGGAGACAGGTGGCAGATCTCTGTGAGTTCAAGGCCAGCCCTGTTCTACAGAGTGAGTTCCAGGATAGCCAGGGCTACACAGAGAAACCCTGTCTGGAAAAACAACAAAAAACAAACAAACAAAAACTTGTGGGAGGGGGCTGGTGAGATGGCTCAGTGAGTAAGGGCACTGACTGCTCTTCTGAAAGGTCCTGAGTTCAAATCCCAGCAACCACATGGTGGCTCACAACTACCCATAATGAGATCTGATGCCCTCTTCTGGTGTGTCTAAAGTCAGCTACAGTGAACTTATGTATAATAATAAATAAATCTTTAAAAAAAAAAACTTGTGGGAGGCCATCACACCTCCAGGGTTATTTGCTCAGGCTCTGCTCATCTGTGTTCTGTAGCTTTGTTGGAAAAGATGTAAAGTTACCTTGTTTAGAGAGAACGGGGCAGGAAGACATCCTTATGGAGGCGGGAAAGAATCTAGAGTAATTTAAACAGAATGAATCCTAACGCTGCTCTGCACTTCCTCTGCATGTAGCAGCTCACCGAGCACAGGACGGCCATGTCAGTTGGAGCCGTCCTGACAGGAACTCTCAGCACTTGCACGTGCTTGGCCTGGATGCTGGCTGTCAGCTGCACTGTTGAAGTCCCTGGAACCTGCCTGTGGGTGGCCTCCTCCACTCTGTCAACACAGCCCTTCTCGTCTTTCTTTTACTGATGACTTTATATTATTTAAGAGTTATTATTCAGCCAGGCCTGATAGTACAGCCTTGTAACCTTCTCTGCTTAGGAGGCTGAGGCAGGAGGATCTCAAATTCAAGGATTGCCTTGGTACAGAGTAAGACCAGGGTCACTGTGGGCAACTTGAGAGTAAGATCCAGTCTCCCTAGATGTGCTAATGTTGGTACTTGGGGAAGTAGAAATAAAAGGAGTTGACAGGCATCCTCAGCTAATATGTAGTGAGTTCAAGGCCAGCCTGGGATAAGTGGGGCCTTGTATCAAGAAACCAAAAAGACAAAAAGAAATGGTTGGTGTGCTATTGCACGCTTTACTCCCAGCCTTCAGAGGCAGAGGCAGGCGGACCACTAGTGACCAGGCTACCCTAGTCTACATGTCTGGAGGACAACCAGGCCTACATAAACCTGCCTACATAGCATAAAACTTACCTTCTCTAGTGTACTCTGTGATACTGCAGGTTGTCTTTAGTGTGTTCACAAAGTTGTGCCTCACCACTGTGCGATCCTGGAACACTTTCATCATCTCAAGAGCAGACCCTACCAATTAGACTCCTTTGCCCTCAGAAACCTCAAACCCAAAAGCCTATGGCTGCCCTGATCACTTGCTACTTCCCTTGTCTATACATTGCATATCAGTGGAATCCTGCCAAGGATCTGCCATCATCAGACCTCATTCTCTGGGTGTTATGTGCTCAGAGTTCGTCAGTGTCTTAGCACACCTCAGTTCTTCGGCTTTTATGACATAATAACTCCATCAGTGGAGACCACCGTTCAGTCATGCCTCAGCTGATGGATATTTGGCTTGCTTCTGCTTTCTAGCTGCTGTGAAGGCTCCCATCCACATTTGCCTACAAATCTTAGGGAGACGCTTCCTTCCGTTGTGCAGGGAGATCCTGCAGAAGTTTGCTCTCTGAGAAACAGGAACTTCCTGTCTTCTGCAATGGGTCTTTCGGTTTGCCTTCTGCCAGCAGAATGTGAGTTTCAGTTTCTCTACACACTGGCCTCTCAATTTTTTTTTTCTAAATTTTTCTATTTTTAGTCCATGTCAAATGGGGTTTGTTTGTTTGTTTGTGATGGGTCTCACTGGCTGGTCTGGCACTCTGTATGCAAACCAGGCTTGCCCTGAACTCGTACCAACAGGAGAACGGGCATGTGCAACCATACCTGCCCCTTCCCTCCTTTGGTCCCTGGGATATTTTGTCACAACACCAAAACAAGTCCAGTGAACACAACTTCCCCTGTACTTTCTTTCTTTCTTTCTTTTTTTCCTTGAGACAAGGTTTCTCTGTGTAGCCCTGGCTATCCTGGAACTCACTCTGTAGATCAGGTTGGCCTCAAACTCAGAAATCAGCCTTCCTCTGCCTCCCAAGTGCTGGGATTAAAGGCGTGCGCCACCACACCCAGCTCTCTTGCGCTTTGATTCCTGTGGTAGATGCTGTGCTGTGGTGATGCATAATCCTGTGTGTTGTGTACACTGTCAGGTTTGCTTTGCTGGTACTATTGAGGAGTTTTCCTTCACATTCCCGAGGAACATTCGTCTTTGCCTTCCTGTTCTGTAGGTAACTGGAGGTATAACTTAGTAGTAGAGCTCCTGCCAGCTATGCAGCAGGCCCTGCACTCAGTCCCCATCACTGCTTTAAAGAAAGACATTGTTGAAATACTTCTCTTCTGTTTTGAAAGAGCTTATGGAAGATTGGTGTTACGGAGTTTTTAAGCATTTGTCAGAATTTATCAAGGTAATAATATTAGCCTGGGCTTGTGTGTGTGTATCTGTGTGTGTGTTGGTTGGGAAAGAGTCATACTATGTAGCCCTGACTGGCATACTATGTAGACCAAGCTGGCCAAACTCAAAGATTTACCTGCCTCTGCCTTTGGAATTCAACTTGTCTTTTTAAGTTTTTTTTTTTATGTTTATGTGTCTATGTGGGTATCTACCATGCATGTGCCCAAAGAGGTCTAAAGGAGGCGTTCGATCTCCCAGTGCTCCAGTTACTGATGGTTGTGAGCTGCCCAGTATGGGGATTGAAGTCCCAACTCAGGTTCTGAGCATGTCTTTATGAGAGTTGTTGTTGTTGTCATTCTTGTTATAGTTGTTCAATTTTTATTTTCTTTATCTATTTTGTATTATTACTATTGTGAGTGTATAATGGATATGTGCGTGCTGTGGTGAGCTCAGTGGACATGTGCAAATCAGAGATGGCTTTCAGCTGGTGGTCTCTCCTGCTATTGTGGGCTCCAGCTGAGGAGTGCAGGTCATCAGGCTTGTGCAGAGCGCTGCTGTTACCTGCCGAGCCTTCTCTCCAGTCTGTGAGTGACCCAGCTCTTACCTACTATGTCTATTCTAGTCTTGATTCAGATTGAGCAGTTTCTGGTTTTTAGTAATTTGTTCATCTGTGTCATCTAACTTATTGGCATCCAGTTTCCATATGGTATTCTTTTTATTATTATTATTATTATATGTAAGTACACTGTAGCTATCTTCAGACACTCCAGAAGAGGGTGTCAGGTCTCATTACGGATGGTTGTGAGCCACCATGTGGTTGCTGGGATTTGAACTTCGGACCTTCGGAAGAGCAGTCGGGTGCTCTTACCCACTGAGCCATCTCACCAGCCCTCCATATGGTATTCTTATATATGGTATTCTCTTCCTTTTATTTCTGTAGGAATATCCTCTTTTATTTCTGATTTTAATAATTTATTTTTTCTTTCCTTTTTGCATGATATGTGTGTACTTTGATGCACATGAATATGGACACTGCGTATGAAGAAGTCCAGTGTCCCTCCTCTTCCTCCTTGTTTAAGCAGGTGTGCAGCAGGCCAGCTGGTCTGGAGAATTTCCAGGGATTCTCCTGTCTCAGCCTCCCATCTTTCCATGGAGGGCTGGAATTACAGTTGCGCACTACTGCTTCTGACTGCATGTGGGCTCTGAGATCTGAACTGTGGTCACGGTGCTTACGTGCAGGTGCCTGACTCACTAAGCCGCCTCCTGCTCCGCTTTTTTCTCAGTTCATCATAGACTTTGTCCACTTTATCTTCTTTTTAAAATACCGTCTTTGGTTTTATTGGTTTTGTATATTGTTTTCCTATATTTTGTCTCTTTCTGTTCTAATCCTTATTTCCTTCCCACACTCTTATGCACAGAGCTTTGCTTGGTAGTGATATTCCACGGAGAGCTCCCAGCTCTACTGACTACAGTGATGCATCTTGGAAGCCATGTGATGGCAATGGGCTGTGAGTGAGGCTCGGGCACAGAGCAGTGGCCATGCTGAGTAAAGAGCTAGACTACAATTATGGTGCCAAAGACCTTGTCCCCAGCCTCTGCCACAGGAACCTCTGCTCATCCTGGTCATGGGGGACATGTATCAAACCACAAGGCCCTGTTCCTTTCTCCATCTTGATTCCACAATAACCTCAAGAAAACAAAACTAAAATGGGGGAAGAAAGGTTTAATTGGAGTGATTTGAAGGTGATCAACAGCTTGGCACAGGAAAATGCTAAAATGGAATAAAGTCCTGTGAAAGGACCTCAAAGCTGTGCTGAGTGAAGCAGTGATGCCAAGTGGCTGCTGAACACCGTCCCGTTGAGCAGTGCTGTCGAGCAGAGCTGTGTTTGCTCACTTCCTACACTGCAGTGCTGTAGAAGGAATTCACTTGGCCTGGGAATGTGTAAATCCAGGTGTTCTTCACACTCGGTCCTGGGGAAGAGGAGAGAAGCTGTGTGTGTGTGTGTGTGTGTGTACGTGTGTATGTATGTATGTGTGTATGTAAGAGGAGAGAAGTTCTGTGTGTGTGTGTGTGTGTGCGTGCGCGCGCTTTCCAAGAAGTACCCTTTTCTTCATCCTATTTTTTTGCCCCTAAGTAGAAACCAGAGGACGCTCTCCCTCCTTCACCAGCAGATGTCTTTGCTGCCTTGCTTAGAACAGTTTAAGAGACCTGTCCAGCACGCAACCCTACTATGAGGCAGAGCCTTACTGAGACCCACACCTACTTCTAGCCACCTCTGCTAAGGCTCTTAGTGGAGTTCTTAACATTGTAGCACTGACTGTGTCATTCATTCATCTATTCATTCATTCATTCATTCCTAATGTGTATTGATTGGTATTTTGCCTGCATGGATATCTGTGTGAGGGTGTCAGATCTTGGAGTTATAGACACTGTGACCTGTCATGTAGGTGCTGGGAATTGAACCCACACCCTCTGGAAGAGCAGTCAGTGCTCCTGCAGAGCCATGTCTCCAGCCCCTGACTGTCATTTCTAAAGTTAGGGGTGACACTGAGCTATCACAAATGATCCCCTGAGGCAGCCTGAGTGCTTTACACACATCTGTCCTCCTTGGTGGCCATGCAGAAAGCAACCGCTCCTTTCCCCTCTTTCTTTATGTTTGATTCATTATTGGGTTTTTAAAACATGGGGTCTCCTGTCTACAGGCTGATCTTGAATTTACTGTGCCTGATCCTCCAGCCTCTTCGCCCTGAGTGCTGAGTGACCATGCCACCATGCCTGGCTTTTTGTTTTATTGAGAAGCAGTCTCTATATGTAGCCATGGTTGACCTTGAATCTGAAGTGATCCTCCTGCACCAGCTTATAAGCATGCCCCACAATACCCAGCTTTCTGTCTCTAGGTGACAGAGAAGATGACTCCCACTCAGAGTGGTTCAGGAGGTTGCCTGAGACCTTATGTCTAGGAGGTGGTATAGAGCTGCCCCAGAGCTCTGGCTCAAGATAGAGTCACCTAAGACATCAAGATGGATGACCCATCCAGCCCCTTCAGGAAAATGAAAACTGAATGTTCTACACTTCTCAGGAGTCTGCTTGACCCTTTGTCTCAGTGGAACAGCTTAACCACAGCCTCCTGCTATTCTGACGGCCAGCGTGCCCCCACCCCAGAACACACACGCACACACACACCTACAACAGTTCTTTTTCCCTTAGTGCTGTCCTGCCACACTCCTGCTCAACTTACAACACCCTGTAAAACTCACTGCTTGGCAGTGCTGCTCTTCCCTGTCTTGGGGACAGAGCAGCAGTTCTGACCCTGGGTAAGCTTTGCCTTCCCCTCAGCGAGCTCTGGTGATCTGCCACCTAAATGGCAGAGCTGAATGCAGACATGGCTGTGTGGTACCTGATCTGGCTCCCTCCTCTGTCTCTAGGGCCCTAGGCCTGTGTGGGGACGCTGACTCCAGGAGCCATGAGGGAGCTCTTGGACATCCTCAGTTCACTGATGTCACTCACAGGTTAATGGTGACACCAACAGGGACTTTTCTACAAATGAAAAAGTTCAGGAATGAGGAATGGTGAGGAGTCCATTAAAAGATCCAACAGTCAGGAGGATTTTCTGAGTGTGAGGGTGAGGGAGTGTGTGTGGACCCATAGCAGACTGTGAGTGGCCTGTGAGCCCTTGGGTCCTCTGCACCTCTCTGCTCGGGCTTTATATCTCATTTGGGACATCCTCCGAGCTGAGCAGAGGTGGAACACAGAGGGTACCATGGGCACATGAAGGGAGCAGAAGCCTCTATTTTTGTTTCCTGGTCTCTGTTGAAGCCTCCCTCTGATAGTGGCTTTAGGGTGAAGTTTTCACAAAGTACTACTCAAAACAAATGACTCAGTTTTCAGACTTGCCAGTGCTTAGGAGAACTTGGGGAAGTATTTTTAGTTGTATTTAGCAGGTTTCAGAATTGGAGTTTGCAGAGATTTACGTCCGTATTTGGGGTGCCTCTACAGCTAGAGCAAGCGGCAGTGTGGTCTTTTATAGCACTGTGGGCTCTCTGGTTGAGTTACAGGAGCCCTCAGGTGCCTACCCTTGAGGGACCCCACACTGAGCAGGGCTCTGCTGCTTCCTGATCCATCTCCTTTGCTCAGCTGTCGAGCTACCTTCCCCAGCCAGCTCCTCTGTGTGGTGGCGTTATTGGCCATCCAGTACTGTGTGCTCTGCCTACACTGAAGACTTGGCCTGGCAGAGCAAATGTGATAACGCCAAGGCTGACAGCTGGCAAGTAGCCAAACTACATGTAAAATGTTATTTAACTTCCACTGCCATCAATGTGTTGTGGTCCTATGGACAGTTCCACTGTACTGTGCTGTCCATGAGCATGGGAGGTCTTCCCATCTTCTCAGGGCCTTCCACTGTTTCTTCAGAGTGGTAGTTTCATGTCTAAGTCATTAGAGGGGTTTGTTTGTTTGTTTTATGTGTGTGAATACACTGTAGCTATCTTCAGACACACCAGAAGAGGGCACCAGATCCCATTACAGATGGTTGTGAGCCACCAAGTGGTTGCTGGGAATTGAACTCAGGACCTCTGGAAGAGCAGTCAGTGCTCTTAACCACTGAGCCATCTCTCCAGCTTGTTAGAGTTTTTATATCTTCTACTGTTGCTTTTTACTTGTTTGTCTTTTGTAAGTTGTTTATTTTATGTGCATTGGTGTTTTGCCTGCATGTATGTCTGAGTGAAGGTGTCAGATATTGCAGTTATAGACAGTTGTGAGCTGCCATGTGGGTGCTGAGAATTGAACCTGGGACCTCTGAAAGGACAGTCAGTGCTCTCAACCTCTGAGACATCTCTCCAGTTCCCACTTGTTGGTTTGTTGATGCTGTTATGAATAATTTTTTACTCCACTTTGTGTGTATGGCATATGCATATATGTGTGTATACACGTGGGTGCATTCTGTGCACGCATGCCTGTGCACGCACATGTGGAACCCAGAGGTCAGCATCATGCTCCTCTGCTTTCTCGTTGTTATTGTTGGTTGGTTTGTTGGTTTGTTTGAGGCAGTATTTCTCACTGACCTGGTGCCAGCACATAAGCGAGACTGGCTGATGAGTGAAGCCTCAGGATTGACTTGCTTGTCTCCATGGTTACAGATGCTGCTGCTTGTCTCCATGGTTACAGATGCTACCATGCCCAGCTTTCACCTGGTGCTGGGGATCTGAACTCAGGTCTTCACACTGTATGGAAGTGCTTGACTAACTGAACCATCTACCCATTCCTCCTGATATTTGTTAGAGGTTTGTTGTTGTTGTTGCTTATTGATAAAAGTGTTTGCCTGCATGTATGTATATGCATTACAGTCATGCAGTGCCACTGGAATTCAGAAGAGGGCATTGGATCCCTGGAACTAGGTATGTTATAGCCGGTATGAGCCACCACATGGGTAAAAGTAGCAAGAGCTCATAACTGACAAGCCAAGTTGAGTGGGGGAGACATGGAGACAAGGTTTCATGTAGCAAGGGTGGTCTCAAAACTATGTAGGCAAGGGTGACCTTGAAGTAATGATCCTCTTACTCCCACCCGTAATGCTGGGATTACGGATATGTGTCACCATGCCCAGCTTCTGTGATTTCTTTCTAAGCGAATTTGTTATTAGCTTATAGAAAAGCTCCTAAATTTTTAAAGATTTTTGTATGTGTATGCCTGCATGAATGTATATTCACCACATTCATTCCGATGCCTGCAGAGGCCAGTCAGCATCAGATCCCTTGGAGCTGAGTTACATTCAGTGTGAGCTCCCGTATCGTGCTGGAACCTGGGCTTAAGTCTTCTAGCCTCCAGTGCCCTTAATGGCTGTGTCATCTTTCCAGTTCCATAAAACAAGCTCCTTGTTTTTTAATATCAATTTTTTATCCTACCGCTTTGCTTATAGTATACATTAGGGTTCAGGTTTTTGGTTGAGCTTTGCCATTTGCAAATTGGGGTAACTCAACTTCTTCCTTTCCTATCCATAGTCACCATATCTGTTTATCTTGCTTATTGCAGTCTAGCTAAGAGTTCAAGAACTATATTGAACAAGATTGAAGAGTCCACATCCTGTCTCATTCATAATTCCAGAGGAAGTGCTTTCAATTTTTCTCTATTTATGTAATGTTGGCTATATGTTTGTTGAATACAGCATTTATTATGTTGAGGTGTATTCCTTCTATTTCTAGTTTCTTTGGAGCTTTTATTATGAAGTAATGTTGAGCTTTGTTAGAGGCCTTGTCTACATCTTTGAGATGTGATTTCTGTCTTATCTATGTACTGTAGTTGAAAGAACCTAGTGGGGAAACCCCCACTCAACTCCAGCGTGCACCCAAGAATCATGAACAGACGACCATCTTGATGTAAAGATGGAGAGACAGTGGATTCAACCATGAGGCTTGGAAGCTAGGGGTTTTTATAGAAAAGGGGCTGGGGCTGGGGAAGGAATTGGCACGGTTTCACATGATTGGTTCATTTAAACACCAGCAGACTGTACATGCAGATCACATTTAACTTAGGTCAGAAGGGCAGGAGATAGGGAGGCGCCGGGCCAGTCCAGCATGTCATTCTCTTTATCTTTATGGCCAAGCAGCGCCCAGAATGTCTTAATGACAGGCCTGCCCGGGCATGTCCTGGCCTGTTCTGCTATGTTCTCAACCCCAGGTTTCAAAGCTCACAAACAACTCTTTGGGTATAAATTACATGAATCACAGGTCTCAAGTTTTATTTTCTTTCATAGTGTACTGGTTTGCATATGATGACCCACTCCTGCATCTTTAGATGAAAACACACTTGATTGAGATATATGTCTTTCTATGTTCTTGAATTCACTTTGCAAGTATTTTACTGGGAATTTTCATATCTGTGTTCATCAGGGAAATCGGTCTGTAGTTTCCCTTTTTATTTTGTCCTTGTCTGGTTTTGGTAGGAGGCTCATGCTGGCTAGCTCCATAGAGTGTTTGATAGCCTTCAGATCCTCTGCCTGGTGGACTGGCCTCAAGAGCTTGCTGTTTGTTCTGCTTTTAAGGTCTTTTGAAAGAAACCATGAAGGCCTCTGGTCTGGGCTTTTCTGTCAAGGGAGGCAATTGCTGTTTCTATCTCATTTCTTATCAAAGCATTTGCTTTCTTTGTGTTCTTGAGGTAGGTTTATAGGTCATATATGTCTAAGAATTCATCCTTATATCTAAGAATTCCTGTAGAGTTTTTGAATACAGATTTCTGGAAACATTCCCTAATGACCCCCTAGATTTCATAGGTATTTTTTTTTTTGCAACATTCCTTTTTTTTTTTTTAAAGATTTATTTATTTATTTATTTATTTATTATATGTAAATACACTGTAGCTGACTTCAGACACCACAGAAGAAGCATCAGATCTCATTATGGATGGTTGTGAGCCACCATGTGGTTGCTCGGATTTGAACTCAGGACCTTCAGAAGAGCAGTCAGTGCTCTTAACCACTGAGCCATCTCTCCAGCCCCACAACATCCCTTTTTTAATCTCTAATTTTATTAATTTGTCTTCTGTTTTTCTTCTAGTTAGCTGTGTCTATGGATTGTACTTAATTAACTTTTCAAAGAAACAACTTTTTGTTTCATTGATTTTTTTCAAAGTCTTTTATTGTATTATAATTGTGTGTGTGTGTGTGTGTGTGTGTGTGTGTGTGTATACAGGCACCTCATTGTATGTTGTGTGTGTGTGCAATGTGTGCAGCCTTGTGCACACATACACACACACACACACACACCAAAAGACAGTAGTTCCAGGGTCTCTCACTATACCCAGAGCTCATCGTTTTTCAGCTAGGCTAGCAGCCAACAAGCCCAGCAATCTCCTGTCTCCACCCCCTTAACACTGTGTTTATGAGTGCACAGCTGTGCTTCTTACATGGGTCCTGGGCTCAGACTCAGGTCCTCATGCTTACACACAAGCATTCTTACCCATGAGCCATCTTCGTTGCACCCTAAGGGTCTTTTTGAAGTATCTTCTCTCTTCCTGGTCCCTGTGTGGTTTTTGTTCCCCAGCTTGCCTGTTTGTTTGCTCTCTAACCTTTTAATAGTCTTTCCTCCTTCCTATACCAACTCACAGGAATACAGAAAGGTCTGCTAGGGATCAAACTGCCAAGATCTCACGGTGAGGAGAAAAATGTCAAGAAAGCAAGTTGTATATGGCAGTGAGCAGAATTCTCGGGGTCTCTGAGCTGATACAGACTGTTCAGTTGACTAGATGCCCTTGCCTCAGGGAGCTGACCTTTAGGGCAACTTAAGGGAGTTCCCTCAGATTCGGGAGGTTCCTGATGGTTTAAGGGAGGTGCTTGGTATACTGAAACCCCCTTTAGGCCTCAGTTTCTCCATAACAATCCTTCTGTTCAGGATGATGTCTACAGCACAGCTTCTGAGGTGGAGGAGGCTTTGGACTCATCCCCCTCTGCCTCCATCCTTACCTCTGTTGGTTTGGTAGTGCTGGGCAATGGTTTGATAGTGCTAGGAGCTCAGTGGTAGCAGGTAGGTGCTGACCACTCAACTAGAGCTCCAGGTCTCATCTTATGTTTTTGTTGTTGTTGTTGTTTAAACGGGGTCTCTCAGTGTAGCCCTGGCTGTCCTGGAACTCACTCTAGATAAGGCTAGCCCAGAACCTAGAGATCCACATACCTCTCTGCCTAGAAAAACTGGGATTAAAGGTGTTCACCATCACTAATTTCATGTTTTTGTCATTCTGAGACAGAATCTTGGTAAATTGCCAGGGTTTGTGATCTCCTGCCTCATCCTTACAACCTTCAGGTTTAGCTTTAGTGTTTCTCTTTGTTTCTTTTGTTTTGTTTTGTTTTTCAAGACAGGGATTCTCTGTATAGCCCTGGCTGTCCTGGAGCTCACTCTGTAGACCAGGCTGGCCTCGAACTCAGAAATCCACCTGCCTCTGCCTCCTGAGTGCTGGGATTAAAGGCGTGTGCCACCACGCCCGGCTCTCTTTGTTTCTTATTTGTTTGTTGTTTGGGTGGGAGGTGGTGTTGAGTTTTGTTTTTTTGTTTTTTGTTTTTTTTTTGTTTTTGAGACAGGGTTCCTTTGTGTAGCATTGGCTGTCCTAGAAGAAGCTCTGTAGACCAGGCTGGCCTCAAACTCACTATCTAGTGGACAGATAGCAGTCCCAGTTGTTGTTACCTACCTGCTCAGGAAAGACAGGGTGTCAGAGTTGTTAAGGAAACCTTTTCCTGAGCATTTTCTCTGCAGTATCTACCCTACAACTACAAGTGCAGTTTGTGCTGGGGTCTGAAGAGGGTCTCTCAAAGCCCACCCCCACAGTGACACACCTCCTCCAACCAAGGACTCTAGATCACTCTGCCCTAAAAAACCATGAGGACTTTGTTACTCTATGGAGTGGCCTGCTCTAGGACAGCAAGCAACTTTGGAGAGATTTGTTCTCGTCTATAAAACAATGACAACACTCCATAGCTGTTGACTGTACAGAGGAGCAGGCATCCTGGTGCCCAGCCAGGAGCCAGCTCCTGGTGACTTTCTCTGCCTCCATCTGCCATGGTCCATACTGCAGGAAATGTCACCTGACATAAAGGCACAGGCACGTGGACTGCTAGAGCTAAGAGGAAGCCTTCAGGTAGATGACAAGGTCAGGGTCCAGGTGAGCTGCCATGCTGGAGGCTGCCCTTGTGCTGAGTCACTGTGAGGTGGCCAGGGGCAGGCTGCATGCAAACAGGCTGTGGGGCTGTTGCTGCCCTGTGGCCTGCAGCCTCTCTCTTCTCACAGTGGTTCACTCCCTCATCCAGACCTCTTCTGCCTTTCTACGTCGCCAGCTGAAATTGTCTGGTTGTCTGCTGGGATACCCCACAGTCTTGTTGTGTGACATTGTGATGATGGCCTGGTAAATGTCTTTCTTTCCTGTGAGACAGCATGCCAGGTACAGAACCACCAAGGAGCCTGTCCCAGCGTTGCCCCTCCTCCTCATGTCTGCTGCTCCACACAGCTTCATGTGAGGTTGACCTTGTTGTGCCTCCAGCTCCCTAAACCTATTGTCCTTCTCTGAGGATTTCTCTGAGGCCTGCTCCTTCCTGTTTCCAGCTTGCTGGGGTCACTTTGGTCAGCGTCCATTCTAGCCCCAATGACCAGATGTTGTGGGCCCTGGATAGCAGATGGAATGTGCATGTGCGAACTGGAATCACTGAGGAGATGCCCGTGGGGACAGACTGGGAGCATGTGCCAGGTAGGAGCAATCCAACAGCTATCCTATTGTCCCCACACAGCCACATAAGACAAGAACTGAAATCAATTTAAATTGAGGTCTCACAGCCCCACTGTCTGTAAAACAGGCTGTCACACACCCAGTGGCCGTATAGACGTTCTGAGATATTCGGAAGCTGGAGCCAGGTAAAGACCTGAAGGGCATTCCTTGCTGGGATAACCCAGGTCAGCCTGCTGACCTGGGAATACAGCTTTCTCAGTGCTCCAACTCATATGTGGCTCCGCCAGCCTCCAAAGCACTCTCTGCCTTGGTGCCCAGCACTATAGAGTGTCACCATAAGAAGCCCTGGTGGCCAACTGTCTGGAGAGAGCAGCACTGGGAATGGTGCTCTGTATGTATGTTCCAGAGGTGAGCTGACACCGACTTTGCCCACAGGATTGCAGGCCTGCCAGTTGGCACTGAGCACCAGGACCGTGTGGGCCCGCTGTCCAAATGGTGACCTTGCCCGCCGCTATGGCATCACAGACAAGAATCCTGCTGGGGACTACTGGAAGAAAATTCCAGGAAGTGTGTCCTGTTTCACAGGTAGATGCTGGGCATGGTAGACTTGGTGTCTCCTGGGGGAAGGTGTGTGGTGGGGCAGCAGTGTGTGTGTGTGTGTGTGTGTGTGTGTGTGTGTGTGTGTGTGTGTGTGTGTGTGTGTGTAAGAGTCTGCTCCGACCCAGCTCCACATGCCTGCAGCTGGAGCCAAGGACAAGGCCTGCCTGTGGACGGGAGGGATCAAGACCTGGGTTCTGCAGGAGCAGGAGCTTTGTTCCACAGCTTGGAGCAACCTGCCTGCACAGCTGTACACACTTGTAATCCCAGCACTTGAAAGACCAAGGAGGTAGACTGTGACTTCTAGGCTAATTTGGGTTTCATAGTGAGTTCCAAGCCAATCTGGGCTATAGTGTAAGACTTGTCTCAAAAAAAAAAAAAAATTTTAGTGAACACAGCACAGATTGGAGAGATGAACGGCCAGCTCCTCCTCATCTCTGAGCCATAATGTTATCAAGTCCAGACGGGACCCAGGGCTGATCACCACCCATGCCCCTTGTCTCACACTATGAGAGTGACTGGCTGTCTTCTTTGCAGTGACCTCATCAGATGAGCTGTGGGCAGTGGGCTCCTCTGGCTGTCTCCTTCAGCGACTGACAAAGACGTTCAGCCATTCACACAACCCCCAGAACAGCCAGGCGGCCAGCTCCCACCCTGAGGATCTGGAGGAGGAGTGGGAAGTCATCTGAAGGAGCCTAGGCGGCCAGTGGAGGAGAAAGTTCTGTGATGGAGGCCGCCATCTCCCGGTGGCTCACATATGGACGGACATGCCTCGTCCACCAGGCCAGACACCCCACACTTGCTTTCATCTGTATTTGTTTTGGTCTCATTACAGAACTCACAGCCTTAGCCATGCTCTCGGAACGGTTGCTGTAGGAGCAGCACCTTTGACATCGTGCCACGGTCACCTGCAAGTGGGGACAGTGGCTGCTGGTCAGTTGCATGCACTAGTTCCCTGTGCAGCTACGGGGCCTGGTGTGAGCCAAGAGGGACACCACCAGAGCCAGGAAGAGTTGGGCACATGTCCATACCAGAACCCCAGACCAAATGTCCTGCAGATCAGAACTTGCAGCTACTGGATATATTTGGTGACGGTGTTGTCTTTATCACAGGGGTCCTACACTTCTCTCCTAGAGATACAGGCCACAGTGCACATCCCACACAGGACATTCCAGGTGGGAAAGTACCCATGCAGGATGGGGTGTGGGGCTGTGCCAGGTTACATGCACACACCCTAGCCTCATCATGTTGCCCACACTCAGGGTAGCTGCCCACCCCCTGCCCACCTCAGCCAACACAAGAGCCAATGGGTGCAGACAGAGCACTGGTGCCCACATGGTCCATGTAGTCCAGCACAGGGGTGCTGAGCCAATCTAGAGACATCTTTGGAACGACATTTGACTAGTATGCTGGTAGGCATCCTAAAGCCAGGCTCTTCCTCAAAAGATGGATCTAGTAATTGCCTTTCTGTTTGTTATGTTACAAACCTGAATAAGATACCTCACTTCAAATCAAATCTCACAAATTTAGAAGGTAAATGTATCTTCTGAAGACAGTGAAGGTCTCTGTTCCTTCATGAGGTTTATCCTAAGCCCACCTTGTCTCGGCTATAGCTTTGCAGGGGTGGCCATCCCGTATCATGTCCTCAACCCAAGAGTAGGCAGTGTCTGCAGCGGGTATAGCACTGACTCCCCAGCAGCTGGTGGAGTACAGAGCATCTGAGCTTCAAGGGCAGGCTACCCACCCCACCCACCAGGTCCCTGTCACTGCTCCAGGCTGGCTGCTTTTTCAGTCTGCCTGGTCCAGGCAGTAACTTGATGTCTGTTTTCTACTGAGCATTGTGTCAGGACCCCAGCAGTGACGATGCAGAGGCTTCCAGGTCCCAGCAGTGACGGCAGAGGCAGCCCCGAGTGGGCTGATCCTCTTCTGTGAATGGTGTGCCTTGCCTGGCTCCTCACAATGGCAGCACTCCCCTAAGCCCACGGGACGACAGTGCAATTAAACCCAAGTTCAGTGGACACTTTGACTAGTTTTAGCCTCAGTGCTTTGGGTGATTGTCATTTTGGTTTTAAATTTTAGTTGTGCTGTGATCATGCAAAATCTTACTCTCTCCAACTGTTGTCTGCTGAGTGAGCTAGGAGGCCTGCAGGAAGCCCAGTGGCCCAGCCACACTACAGCAGAGCCCTACTGCCTGGGTGGTTTGAAGCAGCTGGCACAGACGGTACAGTGAGCAGACACACAACACACACCACAGCAACACACACCCTCTGGCAGTCCTAGAGAGAATGCCCCAAAGTAGACAGAGTGAAGGGCAGTCTCAAGACATTAGTCTTTTGTTGTTTTGAGTCAGTCTTTTGTAGCCCAGGTTGGCCTCTAGTTCACCATGTAGCTAGCCAAGGATAGCCTTTGCTGATCTTCCTGCCTCCACCTCTTAAAGTTCTGGGGTTATCGGTGTACACCACCATGTCCTGCTAAAGATGTCAGATTCCATACAAACAAGTCTATGAGTATAGTTCTTTCAGAATCTCCATTGGGGTCTTGGAGAGACAGGGGAATTGTTAACAGCACAACGGCATGTACCCACAGACATCCCACGTTACTGCTCAGGTCTCTCAGTCCCTTTTCTAGAGCCTGGAAAGGAGAATGTGGTTAGTCTGTGAGCCTCAGGTTGGGTACCTCATTTACAGTTACACAGTGAACGTGCACCAGGACCCAGCCCCAGCAAGGACCAGCATGCCAGGTATGGCCCAGACCATGGCAGGGCCTTCACCCCAGGCAGCCCCCTGTTAGTCAGTATCTCAGCATTCCATAGGCATTGCAGGGGGAGGGAGCCAACGGCGGTTGTACCCACTGCTTCCATTTAGCACAGAAAGCCTGCCTTTGCTTTATACTCAGACAATGGGACAGCCACAGAAAACCCATATGGAGTTTTTACTTATTCAAAATGTAGAACCTGTAAGTTAGAAATCCTGTGTGGGGCTGGGATGTGGCTTAGTGATGGAAGACAGATTAAAATCCCCACCTATGTGGACTCTAAGTATACCTGCAATCCCAGCACTCTGGAAGCTGAGCCAGGATTATCACAAGTTCCAGACCAGCCTGGACCACAAAGATCCTGTCTCCAAAAAAAAAAAAAACAACCCTGAATTTATAGCCTGGCGTGATGGCGCACGCCTTTAGTCCCAGCACTTGGGAGGCAGAGGCAGGCAAATTTCTGAGTTCAAGGCCAGCCTGGTCTACTGAGTGAGTTCCAGGACAGCCAGGGCTACACAGAGAAACCCTGTCTTGAAAAAACAAAACAAAACAAACAAACAAAAAAAAAACCCACAACACCCCCCCCCAATTTAAGAGTAAACAAACTGAGAAAAAGTCATGATTGCCACATTTGCATCCATGTTGAACTTGTCCAAACCAGTAGGAAAACGCAACACAAAGATGGACAAAGGAGGCGAAGCGGTGACTCACAGAAACATCCTCCAGTGGGAAACCCCAAAGGCACAGCTCTCCGTGAATGCCTCTGATGGCCCTCAGTCCAAAACCCCAACACTAAAAATGCCATTAACTGAGCTGTGTGTCTAGCAGTGATCCAGGACTGACCTAGCATGCAGTCCCCGTCTCAATCCCCAGAATGGCAGCAAATGAAACCAAACAGGGAGGGTGCCGCTGTCTTTATGAGCTTGAACACGTGCCTGTAATGCCACAGGATGGATGTCAGCAGAGCATACTGTGGGGTCCCACAGGCGATCTTAGGGCGGTGTGAAACCCTTCTGGCCTGTCAGTACAGTACGGTTTACAGACAGCGCTGCATGGTGGGGTGCCTGCCAGTGTGTACGTCACTCTTTAGGAGGGGCAGAGAGACCAGGTCTCACTTGGGACAGACAGCTGGCCAGCGAATGTTTCCAAGCCTGTGTCTTTTTTAACCCTTTGAATGTTGAGCCATGTAAATGTATTATTTATTTCAAAACTAAATAAAATTTATATGTAGAAACTCAATTCTCTTAATTTTGCAGTATTAACAGTATTTGAGTCAAACATCACAAAATCAACACCAAAAGCATTAAAAAAAAAAAACTTGTTAAAATTGGAAGTGCTTACACATTGGTGATCTTTCTTATTTTGTGTGCAGTGGTGTTTTGCCTGCATGTGTGTGTCTGACAGTGCCAAGTCCTTTAGAACTGGAGTTAAACAGTTGTGAGCTGCCATGTGGGTGCTGGGAATTGAACCTGGGTCCTCTGGAAGAGGAGCTAGTGCTCTTAACCACTGAACCATTTCTCCAGCCCCTACCATGGTGATCTTAAATACTGATCTTAAATAGTGTAGCTCCATCTCCCAGCACTGCCAGAAGAGAAAGAAAAATCTGTAAGAATACACCAAGATGACATGAACATGCAGTGAGCCAGCAGCCCACTCGTGAGCAGGGTAGCCAGAACCTCCCCAGGAGATCTGGGCCTCTCCACATAACCTGTTTTGCTTGTGTGTGTGTGTGTGTGTGTGTGTGTGTGTGTGTGTGTACATCCCATAGCACAGGTGTGGAGGTAAGAACAACTTCTTTTCCTGCCCCTTTACAGGGGTTCCAGGGATTGAACTTGGGATCTCACGCTTACATGGCAAGCACCTTTACCCACTGAGCCATTTGACAGCCCTGTGCTTCATAAGAGAAAAAAACTAAATGTCTAGATAGCAGCGGCAGCGATTTACACTTTTCCCGAGGCTGGGACAACAGTCACACCCATATAGACATTAGTCATAACTCATCAAGCTACAGATTTCTGCCTTTGTGTTTTATCATCTCAGGTTTTTATAGTCAGAGCCAGTCATCAAAGAGGGTGTGGGGGGACACCAGTATGTTTGCTCTTTTGAGACAGGGACAGGAGTAGCCTAGGCTAACCTTGATAAAAATGTTTGAGATAGTCTCACATAGCCCAAGCCGACTTAAAACTGACTACATAGCCAAGGAAGCCATTGCCACCACCTCATGAGTGCTGGGATTGTAGATGTACACCACCACACCCAGGTTTATTAATTTGGTGCTTTGATCAAACCCATGGCTTTTTAGCTGCTAGGCAGTCAAACCTGTGGACTATATTCTGAGCTCTAGCATTAACTTTTTTACTAAGGTTTCATGTTACTGAGTGTTCCGAGTCTGTGTACCATGTGCATGCCTGGTGGCCAACATGATCAGAAGAGGGCATCAGATCCCCTGAAATTGGAGTTATAAACTGTCGTAAGCTATGCTGAGGGTGCTGGGAGTTGAACGTAGGTCTTGAAGAGCAGCCCAGTGCTCTTAAGCCCTGAGGCATCTCTCCAGCTCCTGACCGTGATCTCTTGATCCTTTGTGTGTTGGGATCACAGCCAAGTACCACAGTTACTGGAAACCAGCCTTGGAGAATCTGTGTTCCCACCTCCAAGGGAGCCACCCTGTTTGGATGGGATATGAGGTAATGTACAGGGCTGCTGTCCACACTGAGGCTAGTGAAGAAATGAAGCAGAGGCTGAGGCAGATGGAGTCCATGTGGAGAACAGACACAAGAGAAGGAGCAGCAGCAGGCTATACCATCAGTGCAGACTGACCTTCCAAGACAGGTGAGGCCCTCAGTAATGAGCCTCAGTGGCTCAGTTCACTGTCTTCCCTAATAGGCCTCAGGGTCCAGAATTCTGGAGTACAGGACAGATCTCCTGGGGACACATACATTTGATGGGGGCAAGTGAAGAATTAACCAAGAGAACACCGCTTGCTAGTATGTTTTGGAGACACCAAGGTCACCTACCACTAGCTGATAGTGGATGCCAATGCGGCACAGGACTTGGCAAGCTCTAGTCACTTCTGCAAGCTTATGGCCAGGATGGTATGACAGGTGGCACCACAGCCCTTCCTGGGGCTGGAGGGCCGAAAGGACAGATAAGCCACACACTGAGGCCACCCACCTTCCTCTCAGAAACAGCCATCCCAACGATAAGTGAGGCCTTGTTTATCAGCCTGTACCACCTTTCCAGGCCTTCTTGCTTCCTGAAGCGCAGGCCGTACCAGGCATCCCATGACAATAAACAGCTATGGCAGAAAGCAGGCCTTCCTCTGAAGGATTGATTGAGAATCCACTTGGCAAGGATTATTCTCTACCCTTAAGGCCCCACCCAAATTTGTGCCCTTGGAGAGCCTTCTGCCTTTGCACAGGGGCCTGGGGACCACTCAGCAGTGAAGCAATCCTCTTCCATGGTGAACTATCACAACACTTATGTGATTGTCACCATGAGTCAATCCGCCCCTCTTGGGCTTGATGTTCCCCTGTATCTTTCTCAGGCTGGGTCCTTCCTCTATGGTGCCATTTCCTCCCACAAGGTCTCCCTGATGACCACAAGGCCGACATAGCAAACTGTTCCTCCAGACCAAGCAGCACTGGGGAAGTTGTTGGGAGAGCAGCAGCCAGAGAAGCACCAGCTCTGCACCAGCAGACCCTAAAGGGCACTGATCTAGGGAGATGTGAAGGGGAGATTCCCAACAGGAACCCAGCTTTTGAGGCTCCCCAGGAGCTATAGCAAGCCATTGTCATGTCCTGTGAATAAGGAATGCCACCACCAATGGGCATCTGGACTTGGGACCTCCCAGAAGTCCAGGGGGACTGATCATGAATGGGCCAAACTTGAGGCAGAGGAAGACACTAACACCCATCACCCACAACTGCCAGGACTCAGAGAAATTACTCAGCAGAAGGGAAGCAGAGCCTCCAGTCAAGACGAAGGATCCGTACCAGCAAGTACCCTTTCTTTTTCAGGCCTGGGAAATGGCCTAAAATCCCTTGACAATAACACGGGTCCAGGACAGGTGGCAAAGTCTGTTCCTGTTCTCTGGGCTTCCCCTCCTGTGGCCCAGCACCCTGGACATTCCCACCCCCAGGCATGCTGCACTCAGGAGCAGAGCAACAGGTGCCCCCAACCAGGCTGGCCACTTTAGCAGACTGCTAGCCTCTGCTCCTGGCAGCACATCATGGCCTTCAAGTCTATGCCACAAAGGTTGAATTTCACAGCCCAGCAAAATCCCAGGATAGGGACGGGCCCTCCCCCAGTCTCAAAGTTCCCTGGGTGTGAACCCAGCTTTGCAGCCAGGGTCCCTTTATCCTTGGAAGGCATGCCTGGTTCTCATGAGACATGATGCAGGGGACCCAAAGCCTGTGGGGAAGCAGGTGGGGAAACCCAGGGCTAGCACCTGCCGAGTCCTGACTGAGGGCAAAAGGGCCAACTCCAGGCTGGGGTGGAGAAGCAATGATTCAGTGTGAGATGAGAACACAGACACACAGCCTGATTCCCATTCAACACATGCTAGAGCTGCCTGCTCAGCTCTGCTGGACACACATCAGTCCAACCCATGGGCCATTTATGAGGCTGACAGCACAGGAGGGGGCCACTCAAAACCACACAAGCTTGTCCCCTTGGCCTCAGCACATTCTGTCCTCTTGCTTGGTCATTAGAGTCCCCACCCTCTGTTCCTGTTCCTCTCCTGCTTGGCTCAGCTGTCACCTCCCCTGGGACTCTAGGTCCTCACCCTTATCCTTGGCTGAGCAGCGAGTTCGCACACTTGAGCAACTTGGAAGCCCTACCCCAAATACATGTGACAGACCAGGCAGATCCCTCTGTACAGTCAGCGATCCATATATGTAAAGTGCCAAGTACAATGTTCTCAAAAAAATACTTCTGTCCCCATATACTGTGTCAGGGTCCCCTGAGTCTAGCCCTTGCCCGTGAGGTCCAAGGGCTGCAAAAACGATGGCAGAGGCAGCTCATCTAAGGCCTCCGGGAAGCGGCCAGGTGAGATAGTGGTGACCAACACCTGCATGGCACGAACAAAGAGGGAGGGTGGCGCCAGCCCTGCCAGCCACTGGAACTTGTCCTCACCCAACAACCGCTGCCAGCGTAGCTGGTCTCCTAGCAGTTCACATCGAGCTGGACCTACGACGCCCCCCGGGGTGTACAGTGCTAGCAGGTCAAGCAGCAGCAGGCGACGCTGACACACCTCCCCAGACGAAGTGGTGTTGGCGGTGGCAGCATTGACCGTGGCAGAAGCAGCCTCAGCATCAGTGGGGACTGAGCTGGCGTCCTGGTTCAGCTGGCGCAGCAGCAGCTCCAATGGTGTAAAGCCACTGCCGTCTCGAAGGCCTGGAGAAGCTCCGTGGCCAAGCAGCAGAAAGAGGCACTCAGGGCGTGCGAGCTCACAGGCCACGTGCAGCGACGTGCCACCGCCCTCCACGCGGCTGCAGCCACGCCGGTCCAGGAGGCGCACTCGCTCTTCCACTGGGAAGTCCTGCACGGTTCGCAGGATGCGCCGCAGGATGCCCACGCGGTTGTAGCGCACCGCCAGCGCCACGTGCGGCCCGGGCGCGGTGCAGCAGCGGAAGCCTGCGCTAGGTGGGGCGAGTGCACACCGTGGGAAGGTAGCTAGCAGGTAGTGAGCATAGGCTTGGTGGTCGTGCACGAGCGCGTAGAGCAGAGCCTCTGATGGCGAATAGGCCGCAGCACGCCCCCGCTCGTCACAGTGGAAGGCTTCGCTGGCACGTATGTCCTCGAGTAGCCACACTGGCAGCTGATCTCGCACTGCCAGGTAGAAGGCAAAGGATGACTTCCGGCACTGCTTCTGCACCCGCAAGCGAGCTGCGCCGGGACCCTCGGGCCCTCCGTTGGCGCTGCGTCCAGGCCTGGTGTCCCACGGCATGCTGGCCTCTGGGAGTCTCAAAGCATGGGTCACACCACCCAGACCAACCTGTGAGACGAAGTAGGGTCAAGTGAATCGGCTCTGCCAGTCACTGCCCCCAGCTCTATTCTCTCCTGGGCCCAGAACCATTCTTGAATTTCTGCACCTGCACTTCCTCTCTTGCCTGTGCTAGAGAAGGCTGGATCTGCTGGAGCCTTCCGTGTGCCAACCCTCTGCAGCCCTGGAACCTTCAAAAAGAGCTCCTTTCACACCTGAGCCAGGTCCTTCCAACTGCAAATAAAGAGGAACCCATGGGACATCGCAGAAGACTCAGGCTCACAGCACAAGTTGAGCCCAAATCATCCTCACACCCCCAAATCCAGTCCCAACTCTACTTCTACCCTGACCCCAAGAGAGTACTCAAACTTCTTTCCAGGAGGGTCGGGGAGATTATTCACTTAGACCTACCTGGTTCCTGCAGGCAGCCCTGGGTTCTGTAGATGCAGGTATTCACTCTAACACACCAAACCTCATCAAGAAAGTGGTGGCCCAGGGCTGGCAGTGCGCCCGCCCGCAGCCAGAGTTGGGAAGTGCCTCTGGCTCTTTTATCCACAATTTTGCTGCCCACTAGGAATGAGCTCCTGGGAGGAGGGAAAAGGTGAAGTCAGTGGAGGATTGGAGCGTACACCGCCTGCAGTCCACTCCAGGTCCATCCACAGGAGGCCGATACTGCCATCTCACTTTTCAACGGGGGACAAGCTAGTCCAAGGTCAGTCACCAAGTCAGGCTGAGCCAGGACAAGAGCCTAGGTCTCCTGCGTTCTGTTTGAAGCCCGTTCCATACACTGCAGACCCCAGTTTAAAAACCCTACCTCCACCTTGGGTCCCAAGCCTCAAACCTGAGCCCTGGCCATTCACCCTTGGCCTCCCTGCCCAAGAGCCCTACTGCCTCCAGCAAGGGTAAGCTCTAGGTTAAAGGGACCTGGGACAGCCAGAGGGCCTCGTCCACAGTGTCATGACCATTATCTGGGTTACAGAGGTGAGCACTATAGAGTGGGCTGCAGCAGACGTCCCTCTGGGGGGATTGGCATGACTGCAGCTCCTCCCCGAACCTGGGCCCCCTGCGCCCCAGGTGCACTGTGTGGGCACGCGTGGGGTGCCGGGCGGGTTACGTAAAGTTCGGCCGCCCCACGTCACTGGGCAGAGTCACGGCCGCGGCTCTGTGACTGGAGCTTGGGCCGCCGGCCAGATCCTCCCTGACCCCTCCCGGGGCGCGCCCGAGTGTCTGCGGGCCGGTGGCCAGGATCAGGGGCTGCACCTGCGCACCGGGGCGCTCGGGGCAGGCGACTCACCAAGCCGCGCGACCCTGTCCCTGCGGCGAGCCGGAGCGCGCGCCGTCCATGCACGGGCGAGCAGACAGAGATCCCACGACGCCGGGAGCGGAGGCAGCGCCCGCCGCACGAGCCCGCCGCACTCTGAGCCGCCGCGACACCGTCTCCCGATGCCGGTGCCGGTGCCGCCGAGGGGCGGGCGGCGGGCGGCGCAGTGCGGCCGGGGCCGGGCAGGACCGCGGGACGGGCCGCCGCCGCCATTGGCTAACGCCGCCGGCCCCCGCCGCTATCCATTGGTCGTCGCGCTGCACCATTGTTGCGTCACGGGCCAGGGGGCGGGACTCTCAGAGGGACCCGCGGAAAACTTCGGAGAAACTTGAGGGCCCCGGGATGGGGGGTGGGGGTGGGGGTGAGAGATGCTGGGCACGGGGCGGAGCTTGGAGGGCGGGACGTGATGGAGGCGGGGCGAGTCCCGACAGGCTCCTGGAGCTGGGTCTGTGCCGTCCTAGGTCTGCACACAAGAATAGGTTCCCTGGCTTGCGGCTACAGCAAGAGTCCTGCTCTGGGCCTCCCTTGCTCTGACCCTCACTGACCTTGGAGAAACATCCAGCTGTTACCCCATCTGCGTGTGGGAAGGCCTAGAATAGGACTGAGCCCTTAAACGATTGCACCTTGCTCTGCCCTGCCAACGCCCTGGCATGGCTAGCCTCCGCTCCAATCTCATAAGAGAGGCATGGATGCATGCGTGGATAAGAGCTGTTTATAGTGCCTATTGTGTCGTCTTCTGGGCTAAACGCCTTCTTTCACTTTGACTTCACCACTAACACAGGAGAAAAGGGGGGAGGGGCAGAATTATGATGCCTGCTATGAGGTAGATAGTTATTTAAGTCCAGTATGAGTTGGCACATGCCTTTAATCTCTGAACTCAGGAGGTGGAGGCAGGTGGATCTCTGAACTGATCTCTGAACCTGGTCTAGAAAGTGAGTTCCAAGACAGCCAGGACTACAGAGAAACCCTATCTCAACACACACACACACACACACACACACACACACACAGAGTAGGTTGTCCAAAGAAAGGTACACTTTGCGGCTGTTTTTCACTCAGGCGGAACTGGGAGCGCATTCTAGCCTTCCCTTAGCTGACCCTAGAGCCTGAGGGAGCCCCTGACTTCATCAGGGGTACGGGAGTGCCAAGTCCATTCCAAATGCACGGATGAAAGCTGCCACGCCTGGGCCTTGGGACTCTCACCCCACCTTACTGGAGGCAAGGATCCCCCTGATGAAATAGTTCCAAACTCCATTCACAGGCGTGGCCAGCTTCTTTTCCACAATGCCCTTAGAGGCTCAGTTAGGGCCAAGGGTTCCTGCAGCCTCCATCCAGGCCCTTCCTCCTACCTCTGTCCAGCAGATGGCTAGCACCTTCAAATCACCCTCCCCTCCCCTACCTCAGAGCAAATGTGTACACAGCCTTCAACCCTCTTGGCTCCTCTGTGCCAGCAGGGGCTAAGGGACTTTAGGCTGGAGTCTCTCTCACCTGGCTCCTTTAAGCAGACTTAAGCAGGCATACATACACACAATACACACACACACATATGCACACATGGAGACTTCCTGTTATTCTTTACCTTCATTAATCAGGGTTCTCTAGAATCACAGAACTTATGCAATGTCTCTCTATATTAAGGGAATTTATCATAATGACTTAGTCTGTAGTCCAACTAACCTAATATTGGGCAGCCATGAATGGGAAGTCCAAGAATCTACGAGTTGTTCAACCTCACTAGGCTAGTGGTTTCAGCTAGGTGAAGGGGAAACTTAAGCGGTCTTTGGAAAGTCATTGTGTCAGATGGTGTTTTGCTGGGGCAAACACGTGAAGGAGTGTTTTCCTGAAATGGGCACAGATGAAAGACTAAGGCAGACTGGTGAAGGAACGTTTCACTGAAGCAGACACAGGAGAGAGGATATTCTGCTAAATCAGGAACATGAAAGGACCTGTGATTAAAAGAAAGAAAGGAAATACGATGAGGATTCTTAGCTAACGAAATGCATGGAATTCTGCCTTAGATTGCGTAGTGCATTTGTCAGGACTCCATAGAGAGAAACACACACACACACAACCTTGTGATGTGCTGCAGTTTCTTGCTGCTTCCACAGACTGGGGCTGATTTGCAGAGTGATATTTTGCCCATGGTGAACATGTGCTGTCTGGAGAGAGTATAAAAAGGACAGTGATGGAGGCCGAGCTTGGCTTGCCTATAGAGCTAGCTGTGCAACACTTATGGGTCTCGAGTCTTTGCTGATCTTCGCTTCCCTGCTAGACAGACAGACAGAGCAGAGAACTAACTTCTTCCAGAATTCCTCCTGCTCCCTCCTGCTGACTTGAGCAGAGGCTGAGGCCTGGCTGTGTCTGCTAGGTAATGCCGCTGCTACTGATTCATGTTTGCCATCCCGATTCTTCCGAACTAAATTGCTGGTGTGTCCTCAAGTGTTTGCAAGTGGATCAAACTGCCACTGCTAACCTGTGAGCTGAACTGATTTCCAGACAACACAGATGGAAACAGCGGTTCCTTGCTCCAAAGAACCTTTCTAAACAGGTCCACTTCCCCCATATCCTTTCTTTTCCACTACCTCTGGTGGGTGGTGAGCTAACAGCCATCCTTAAAAATAAGGTTTGAAAAAAAATGAAAGCTACAGCTGGTCTTCTATATAAGCTGGAATCCTGAAGAAGTAGGTTCCAACAGGTGTGCTGGCAAGTAAGTGTGGGCAGGCGAGGAAGAGTGAGCCTTCCTCCTTCCAACGTCCTTTGTAGGCCTCCAGCAGAAGGTTGTGCCACCACGCCTAGATCTGGAACTTGCTTTGTGCCAGGCTGACCTTGAATTCAGAGATCTGCCTGCCTCAGTCTCCTGGGATTAAAGGCGTGTACTACCTTGCCTGGGTCTAAGCTTTTCATGGCCACTATGCCTCAAGATCTCCATGTCAAGAGCCAGGTCAGAAGTCTGTGTCCTTCTGGCCTCAGGATCTGAATCATCACAAGTGTGCCCTTTGCTTCCAGATTGTAATTCACTCCAGATGTAGTCAAGGTGACAACCAGGAATAGCTGTCACAGGACCCTAGGCCAGCTAAGCAGTCCCAAGAGATAAACAAAGCTTTCAAGTCCAGAGAGGAGACAGACAGCCCAGGGCATGCAGGCATGTTTGTAACCTAGCCTATAAAACATGTTTATACCAGTCTGCCAACTGTGACCCCAGCACCCCTACACCATGCCAAGGCAGTGTTACCTTGTAAACTAAACCAGCTCCTAGGAGATCCATGGCAAGTCACGTTCAGGAGGAAGAGGGTTAAAGAACACTAGGCTAGGGCTGGAGAGGTGGCTTAGTGGTTAAGAGCACTGACTGCTCTTCTAGATGTCCTGAGTTCAATTCCCAGCAACCACATGGTAATGGGATCCGACACTCTCTTCTGGTGTGTCTGAAGACAGCTATAGTGTACTCATATACATAAAATAAATAAATCTTAAAAAAAAAAACAAAAACCACTAAGTCAGCTAGCGCTACCTTTACCAGGCCTCGGCTTTCAACAAGTCTCTGGTTTCTTCAAGCTATTGTCTTCTGGATGTCTACTAATGGTAGAAAGTGTGCCAAAGTGAATGGCCTTCGGGAGCCCCCAGCTCCTCCTCCTCCTCCTCCTTCTCTTCCTCCTTCTGAGAGCTTTTAAACTCAGAGAACCCGACCTAAGGTAGACTAACAGGCTGGTATCTAGCATTAGTTTCCAAGTTGCCCCCCAACAGAACCCGAGCCTAGCTCCAGTCTCTGGGCTAATTCCCAACAAGACCAGAGTTTCCAGGTTACAAGCCTGCCCTCTGCCTAACGACCACCAATGCAGAGGGGAGCAGAAGTTAAGTTTATGACATGACTCCCAGCACCAGCCAATTGTGTTAAAGGCCACAGTAACTTTCCAGTTAGATGCTTGCACACGTATTGCCGGCTTGCTGCTAACTCTAAGGCCTTGCCCTGATAGACATTCAGAACTCCACTACCACCAAAACCATCCTGTGTGACGGTGGTGCATTGGGGGGCCCGAGCTAGCTCGAGTAAAGACCCTGCTGTGAGCTGCATCAGATCTCCTGTGTGTGGTTTTTGGGGATCACTAACACTTCCCTGGCACCACACTCCCTAGGGAGGAGATGTGGAGAGAGGGCTTCCAGCAGCTCGTTGTGTGGCTCCTTGCCCAATTCTACTTCTGCACAGCTTAGGTGAGACGTAGCTCTTTTTACAGCCATTGTGTCATGAAGGCAAAAGGGCAAAGGTTCCAAGGCCAGGAGGGCACTTGGAGTCTCTGAAGCGAAGTCTCTGACGTCCTCTCCTGGCTGGGGTTCCCAGAGGCCTCAAGCAACCTGATCCCATTTCTCGCCTGCTCAGAAGCAGTGTCTGCGCAGGCCCTTAGCCAAAAAGTCCAGACGAGTTGCTGAAAATGTTCGGGGGAACCTGTGCTATGGAGCAGTGGGAGAGGCTCAGAGGTCAGTGGGCCACAGCAAGTCCCTGGGCCATACCTGCTGAGGCAGGAGCTTGGATGTGTGCTGCAGTCATGAAATGCAGATGGAGGGGAGGAAGTTATTTTGCTTGTGAGATAGTCAGGCATACACACACACACACACACACACACGCACACGCACGCACGCGCACACACACACACACACACACACACAAATAATACTACCGGCTCCCTGAGAGAAACAGCAGGTAAGCTATTGTGGTGTAACGTGATCAGTATTCAACCAGCTGAGGTAGCTGGATTGCTATGAGTTCAAGGCCATCCTGAGCCCCTGGGGAGGAGAGAGACAAGATGGTAGGCTGATAGATTTGAAAGCTCCAGCTGTTCTAGACCCTGTTCCCTGTCTCATGGCTTTTTGGTGGCAGGTGGCTTTCTTTATCATGGCACCAAACAGTCCTACCCTCAGCAGCTTACCCTGTCCCCAAGGTCACGGTCGTGGCTTGAACATGTCCCTTGAGGTTTGCATGTTGGAAACCAAGTCCCCAGTGAGACTGTGTTGAGAGGCGGGAAGATCAGGAGTCGCCTGGCCTCGGCAATGGGTTAATGCTTTCTCTGGAGAAAGTCCACCGTGACTCTGCCTCCCCCCCCTCCCAGCCCAGAGCTATCTCTATACCTCTGTTCCTTCAAGGTTCCTGGCCTCATTGCTCTGTGGCTGCACTGAGCAGGCAGAGATGCCTGACAGTACCCATCCTCAAGGCCTGCCTGCTACTTGGGTGTCAGGCTTGCTAGATAAGCTGTGCCCCATGCCCTGGCATGAAGGATTCCAGTGCTGTGAACATCCCTGACCACACTGGGGGCACCGCAGCCAGGCCCATGATTGTCCCAAGACCAGCCATAACCGCACCCCAAGCTGCCTCGGGCATGTCTTTGCTGTCCTTCAAGGGTATCCAGGTTACCATGTAGACACTCATGAAGGGGCAACTTCCTCTTTAGAAGGTCAAATTGGATGTGGTAAGTGGCAGACAGACAGGAGGACACCATGATTCCCAGAGAGGCTGAGGAGACCCCAAGGTTGGAGGGGTGAGGGGGTGAAGTGGAAAATCTTGCTAACTGGGCAGAGTTGACCTTTGATGTCGCCGTGTGTTTCCTGAGACCTGACCCAAGGCACACTTTCATCTCTCATGGAAATCTTGCTCACTGCCAGGGTCAAAGTGTCTGTGGGTACCCAGGCAGTGGATTGCTCAGTGAGGGCAGAGGTGGGGGGTGGAGAAAGGACTAGAAACTGAGGGCTGCTGCAGGCAAGCAGGCCTCAGGCCTCAGAAACTAAGCGGGGAGGGCTCTCAACAGAGGAGCCATGTGGCCCACCCTCTCTGCTCCCTGTGGCTGCCAAGGATAAACTGCAGAGGGCTGAGCAGGCACAGCTACTGCAGCTGCTGCGGATGACAGCTGAGGGGTCACATACTGCATAGATCTTCTGCAGTGTGTGAGGAGAGAGACCCACGGTTCCCAGACTCTCAGGTTGAGCACCTGGAAGCTGGAGCGGAGCCAGTACAGGAGCTGGAAGAGCTGTGTCCATAGCAACAGGAAGATGGAGAGGTCTGGCTGATGGACAGCTGGGATTATGGGTACTTCCGGCTCCAGGACCAGGAAGATGGATGGCTCAGTCAGTAAACACGCTTGCTGCCCAGCCTGATGACTGGAGTTCAATCCCCGGGACCCCAGGACATGGTGAAGGAAGAGAACTGACTCCCTTGGGATATCCTCTGACCTCCACTCATGCTGTGGCATGCACATGCACACATACCCACAGGAAGAGGGCATCAGCGAGAAGTGAGGGAGTCCAAGGGCAGGTCCTAGTGCTTCTAGCAAAGGGGAAAGGCTCTCAGAAGCCAAAACAGGTGCAGGAGGTCTGGACACACGTTAAGGTGGCCTAAGGAGGAAGTGTGGTCAGTGGGAACTAGTGGCGCCAGGTGGCCGAAACAGGAACATTGCCACACAGGTCACAGCATCCTTCGCCAAGGTTGGGTGAAGTAAGCACTTTATTTGAACAGGGTTCAGGCACCAGCCAAGTAGAGGACTGGAGATGTTTCTGAAGGAGTCGAGGAAGTGAAAGAGACAGAGGGCACAGAGGGAGGGTGAGAGAAGGTGTGTGAATGTGCCCGAGTGCGGGTGGCCGGGCACTCAAGCTATCCCAATCATGCCCTGTCCTCCCTTCTGAGAAACCCCCTTCACAGCCGTCCCCAGGCAGCCTGGAAGGGCGGCTGTAAAGCTCCAGTCCCTGGAAGGTGAATATGGCTGGTCCTGGTGTGGAAACCTTTCAGAATGACGCCTTGGGAAGACTAGCAGAAGTGCTGCTTGCTTGGAGAGAAGGGTGTGATAGGGCATGGATGTCCGGGAGGGCACAGGTACAGGTGATGGTGTGTGCATCCACTCTGATACACTTTGCACATCATAGTAGGTGCACTGTGACATTGTCGTCGATGCACATGATACATATCAGTCACATTTGCCCCAAGCCCTTCCTTGGTCCCTTCTAGTCCCAGCCATCCCCCTTCCCACCTCTCCCCCTTCTACTTAATTGTTTTTCCTTTGATTTTTACTTATAGGTGGGTGTTTGCTGGGAATCAAACCTGAGTCCTATGGAACAGCACACAGGCAGGAAGTGCTCTTTTTTTTTTTTTTTTTTTTTTATTATATATAAGTACACTGCAGCTGTCTTCAGACACTCCAGAAGAGGGAGCCAGATCTCGTTACGGATGGTTGTGAGCCACCATGTGGTTGCTGGGATTTGAACTCTGGACCTTCGGAAGAGCAGTCGGGTGCTCTTACCCACTGAGCCATCTCACCAGCCCCCAGGAAGTGCTCTTAATGGCCAAGTCCTCTCTCCAGCCCCCACACTGTGTGTGTGAGTGTGTGTGTGTGTGTGTGTGTGTGTGTGTGTATGTCCCTGTTCCACTGAGTTTTACTGTGTTGTTTCCAGGACCATGGGAAACAGTGGCTGCTCTCCCTTCCCTAGCAAGAGCTGAGTGCACATAAACCCTCTGGGGAGGGGAGTGCTACGGGCCACTCTCTTTACTATGAGACGTGGACTTACATATACTAGGCCAGCCTCTTACTGTGTATTGAGTAGGATGACCTGGAACTTATAGGTCATCCTGCTGCCTTCACTTCCCCAGTGCTGGCATGACGGCAGACATGCCTGTGTATATAGTGCTGAGGACTAAGCCCAGGGCCTCCAACATCTAGGAAAGCTTTTTACCACTGAGCTACCATGCAACCGTGGTTTTAGCTTTCGTGGTCATCTTCTCAGTGAGGAGGGATGGGGCTGGAAGAGTCCATTCACCGACCACCTGGAAGTGTTCCCTGACCCAGGCACTACCTGGAGCCTGACACTAGGGCAGGGGGACAGCCTAGGAAAGCACAGAGGATCAGGCCATGGCAGCCCCATGGAAGAGCTGCTGCTGGACTCTCTGGGTTCTACATGGCCAGCCACACATCAGCTAGGGACTTGGCCTAGGCAACTGACTGCACGTCTGAAGGCTGGTCACACAGCTGTACTATGAGTCAGGGAGAGTCTCAGAGATCAAGAAGAAGGTATTCCCAATGTCAGGATGAGCAGAGCCAGGGTTGAAAGTGGCCAGGAGCCTGAGTCGGTATGTGTAGGTCCTCCTGTCGTGGGCCCCACCCCACCCAGGTCCTATCTTACTGTCACCTGGCTGAACCAAAACTTACCTGGTCTTTAAGGATGAACTCTGGCCTTCCTCTGATCAGAGGGGCTCCGGCTCGCCCATCCTCCTCCCGGTCTATCCCACTGGTCTCTCAAGGCTCAACACAAGGAAGGTAACTTACTAGAAAAGAATTGTCTGAGACACGTAGCAAAGCTGTACAAAAAGCTGCCATGGCCCAGCTGGGAGAACCATCCCAGGACAGTGCTCTGGTATGAATAGGCAGTTCACACACTAGCCAGTAAAGATATGCAGCTGTGCCAGGAGTCCATAAATGGGCAGCCTCTTGTTTTGCCTGGCGGCCAGGCTAAAATTGAGCAGCATTTGGCCAGCCTGTCAAAGCCAGGTGGAGACTGTGGACAGGCCAAGTGGGAAGTCTCGAAGTCATCATTGGTCAAGCTAAAGGGGAGGAGCCAGAAAGGCCGACATTTCTTTATAGTGCTGGGGACTGATCCCAGAGTCTCTCACATGTCACCATTCCTTTTGTAGGTAGGCATCCTATCCCAGGTAAATGTTGGCTCTGATGCCAAGTTACATATGAGATGTTCACCTTGGTGATGCGTTAATGTTTCCTAAAAGAATTGAGTCCAAGAGTAGGGAGATGGCCCATCAGTTAAGATCACTTGATGCTTTTGCATGACCCATGCTGAGAACTCTCATTTCAGGGGATGTAACACCGTCTGCTGTCTTCTGCAGACACCTGCACTCATATGTGTTCACACCCACACACTCACATGTACACATGACCACACACATGTGCTCACACTCACATGTGAACACATCCACACAGCCACATAGTTAAAAATAAATCGTCAAAAAACACTCGAGCCTGAATTTCACATTTCGCTTCTGTTGCATAGTTATCAGGTGTCAGCTAAGTGCCAAGGAGATGGATTTTTTTGCTGTTTAGCCTATACTCCTCCCTTAGTGTGAGTCAGGCCCCATGACCTCTCAGTCTTTTGTCTTTGTAGGACTTCTGGATCCAGCCAAGCCTGATCATCCAGCCTTTTCCATTCAACAAAGTGGTAAATTATCTCTTCTGCTTAGACCAGTTGGAGAAGCACTCTTCAGTCGTAAGGGGAATAGCTATGACATCATCTCTGCTCTCCCAGTGTGATGACAGCAGTGCTGTGTGTCCTCAACCGGTGGCTCATTACATCCAGGTACAGCACAGCCACAGGCAAGAACAGAACCTGCACACATCTTCTCATCTGCCCGATGGAGTCAGAGACTCTCACCCCAGAGGACATTGTAAGGGCCAACTGGGCCCCCACCGGCATGGCCTTGCAGAGCACAGAGATTATCCCAGTAACTGACTTGTTATGACCTCATTCTTATTTTAACATTTATTTTATTTTATGTGAATGAGTATTTGCCTGTGTGTATGCATGTGTCATGTGTGTGCCGGTGCCTGTAAAAGCCAGAAGAGGATGCCAAGTTCTTCTGAAGCTGGAGTTCAGATGTGTGTGAGTCACCACGTGGATGCAGGGAAATGAACCCCAATCCTTGGCAAGAGCAGCAATGCTCTGAGCCGTTGCTCCAACTCCAGGGTACCTTTATATTTCTACAAACAAACAAGAAATGGTTAAAAGAAAACAAGCCTAAAGAGTCAGCCTTCAGAACTGGAGAAATGGCTCAGCGGGTAAGAGCACTGACTGCTCTTCCAGAGGTCCTGAGTTCAAATCCCAGCAACCACATGGTTTCTCACACCCATCTGTAATGGGATCTGATTCCCTCTTTTGGTGTGTGTCTGAAGACAGCTGCAGTGTACTCATATAAATAAATAAATATTTAAAAAAAAATAAAAAAGAGTCAGCCTACATGGCTAACCCTAACCTCACATTCTATCTGCAGAACAAAAATGAATGAATGAATGAATCAATCAATATCAGCCTACAGACAGGGAATGATGTCTTTGGCAACTATATCCAATAGTACTAACAGTGGATTAATATCATGAATCTATAAAAGATTCATAAAATCTATAAAAGAACTATAAAAATTAAACACCAAAAAGTCACCCAATTCGTAGACTTAAACTAAATACCAAGTTCTCAAGATTAAATATAAATCCATTCCAATAAATATTTGAGAACGGAATATTCATTCTCAAGAAAAAGGAACTGTAAACCAGTTCAGCAAATATGTGAAAAATACTCAACCTCTTTACCCATCAGGAACAGGACAATTGAAGCTGCTTTGAGAGTTCCTCTCACCCCTGTCAGAATGGCTACCGGCGAGGAAAGAAGCATTCGATGCCAGCAAGGCTCTGTGTGGGAGAGCCTCTAAAATCAAACTAGTGTGGCTGCTACAGTGTCTGTAAGGAGGTTCCTCAGGGGACCAAATACAGTCCTGTCTGACACAGCGGGGCCACTTCTGGGTGTATACCTGATGGAACTCAAGTCCTTTGAAAGAGCCATGTAGTCAGCAGTTATTGCTATGGTGAAGTGTTTAAAGAGGCAGGGCCTGTTGACAAAACACAGTCTCCTTGATCTTACCTCGTGACTCCCTGAGTGCTAGGTCATGACAGTCAGGTCACTTTACAAGGAGAGACTGAGACAGGCAACACTGTTGGTCTGCACTTCAGTCCACCCAGGAGGATGCCCCTTAAGAGTCAACAAGTAGGCAGGGATGTGGCACACACACTTTTGATTCTAGCATTCGGGAGGCAGAGGCGAACAGATCTCTGATTTCGAGGCCAGCCTGGTCTACAGAGTGAGTCCCAGGACAGCCAGGACTACACAGGGAAACCATCTTGATGAAACAAAACCAGAAGCAAACAACTCAGGTTATCCTGAAATACCAGGGTCACAAAACCTCCCTCTCCCTGGTGATATTATACAGCAGTAAGGACTGCCAAGGAGGAGAGACTCCCAGACCTGTGGAGCTGCCTGCGTCTTGTTCAGAGAGCTACAGGTTTCCAGCTCTCATGAGTCGTCACTGGCGTTGGGGTGGGCCTTGGTGACACAGCTGCCTCTGGGTCCCTCACGCTCCTGTAAGGACCCAATAAACTCACTGGTTCACCAAGTGGGACTTGGGTGGTATCATTGCTTTGGTCTGTCATTGGTTCCCTTTCTGGCGTGAGCAGATATGTGTTCACATCTCCCGAGGCATGGTATCACACAAGCACACTGTAAGCTTCACTCCCTCCTGGGAAGGGAAGACTTTACCTAGGTTCTGAAGAACCCCACTTGGGTCTGGACTCTGCCAAAGCTGTGGTCCCTCCCATCATAAATGTCCATCTTGAGACACAGGTAGGTGGAGATGGTGGGCGAGGCTCTTCCATCTCTGGCCAGGAGAGGTGAGTTGTCAGGCAAACCTTCAAAGTAACACCATTGGTTTCCTCCAAAATGGGTCCTTGGGCCTGTACTGAGGGCTCTAGCTGTGTGTGCATGGATGGATTCCTAGAGAAGGAGGAGCCAGTGGTATCAATGTTGAATGCCCTGAGCCCTGACTATACCCTTCCAGGGCCAACCCACAACCTCCAGCAGCCTGAAAATGCTAAGGGTTGGTTGCTCCTGTCAGTTTGACTGGACCAAGAGATGCCTAGGCCATTCGTAAGGCAAAGGTTGGGGTCTGTCAAGTGAAGCCATTCCCAATGCCAACTGACTTGTGGGTCAGCAACTGAACGTGTGCAGCAGCATTCCAAAGGCTGGTGTGGTGGCGTGTGTCTTTAATCCCAGCGCTTTGGAGACAGCGCCAGGCAGATCTCTGTGAGTTCGAGGCCGTCCTGATCTACACAAGGAGTTCTAGGCCAGCTAAGATTACATAAAGAGACCCTGTCTTGGACTTGAGGGAGAGAAAGTAAGAGGGGGAAAAATGGGAGAAAGCCAGCCGGCACACCCAGGCTCTGCTCTTCTGAGCCCGTGTCCCCACGTTTCTTCAGCGAGCTTGTTTGATTGATTTGTTGTTTGGTTTTGAGAAGTTCTCACATTATAGCCCATGCTGGCCTTAACTGCATGATCTGATTCTCCTGCCTCAGTCTCTCTGAATGCTGGGAGGACAGACACTTATATAATACTACTTACTTCATTGACTCAGCGCCCATTCAATGGGCGACTCCCAGGAAGTGGGGGGGGGGGGCTTCGAAGGTTTGGGAACGCAGTGGGTGGTGCCTGCTGCTTAGACTGAGCCCCTCAGAGACCCTGTTCTCTGCCTCTCCTGCACGCAGATGGCGATGGTGTTCAGACTACTCCACCTTCAATCCTATCAATCTGTTGAGTCCCCTCTTGTAATAATATGTGTAATATACAATTAGATATAAATACAATTAGGTATAATATATTAAATATTAAGTATAACGTGTTCTACTAGTCCTGTTCTTCTAGAGACCCCCTAATATGCCTGCCACAACCAAAGTCAGATGTGACCCCCCTTTTTCTCCAAGCCGTCCCCACCCTACTTTTCAAACCAAAACCTCCACCTCACCTCCCTAGAACCTTAGCCTTCGGGCTTCAGGTCCTTTGCAGGCGCCATTCCCTCTGCCTGGTGTTCTCTTCTCCAGATGTGAGCATGGCTTCACCTCTGGAGTGACTTGGTAAAAGGATTACATTACACTCCCATCCCCCGCCCCGGCGCACCACCACCCTCTAATCCCAAGCACCCTGCCTAGGAGGTCAGCCCAGAGGGTGGGGCCTGCCTGACCAGTCATGAGGATAGAAATTGCCCCATAAACATGGATGACTAAGTGGTTGATAGTTAATCATGGAGGTGGGTGGCGCTGACGCTGAGGTGCTAGGACCAGGTGGAGAGGGAACAGGAAATGGGTAAGGGGGTATGAGAGCAGGGCTGGAAGCCGGATGTGGTGATTTCTCCCTCTTAGGCTGTGTCAGAATGGCCGACAGAGGGCGCAGCCTGGCATCTGGGAACAGAAACAGCAGTGGCCCAGCCCGGACCTACCAGGTTCCTACCAGGAGAGACTAACCAGTGAGCTCCCGTTGTCCTGGGGGCCAGGAAGTTGGTAGGATCAGGAAGGCTGGGAGCAGAAAGCCAGTTCACCCCTTGACCTTCCCAGCACCGGACCCTGGATTCCTGCGGGGCTCTGTGACTTTGACAGCATTGCTGGCTTAAGAGCTCAGCTTCCCTCAGGAGCCAGTCCCACCCCTCTGGACTGGGAACGGCAGCTGGGGCTCAGAGCCTGCTTTGCACGTATAGCCTCCGCGTCTTTGGTGCGACCTATCTTATTTACATAGTGCCATTCCAGCTGCCAGCTCGAGGAGTGGTGGGAGCAGGCAGTGAAGTAAAGCAGGATAAACTGAGCCGGGGCGGGGTCAGGTCTAGCCCAGGTCACACAATTCAGACTAGTCCTAATGACACAGCGACCCCTGCTTGTCAGGCTGGAGTGGGGAGTAGCATTGATTTGCAGTCACCCAAAACCCAAGCGGCCCGCATCCTTCCGTCTTCGCTTTCTCGCGTGATCCAAGAAGACGTGCGGCAAGGGCGCAGGGTAGGGAGTGGCGTCCAGTAGGTCAGTCCGACCCGCGGGGCCAAGGAGAGCGTGCAGGGGGCCGCATTGTCCCGCAGCTCTGGCTGGGACAAGAGGGCGAGGCATGGTATCCATGTCTGTGCAGCGGAGCAGCGGACAGCACTGCCCCCTAGCGGTAGAGGGAGGAACCGCGGAGCCTCCAGGATGCGTCTCCTGGGAGGGTACCAGGCCCCCTGGCTGCCGGGGCTCCAGGACTCCTCTGGGTCTCCGAGTTCGGGACCCACCATTGACACTGCTCCCAACTCCTCCAGCCATGTACCTCCCGAAGGCTCCTTTCTACGGAAATTTGCCGCCTGCACTCGAACCAGCCTCTGTCTTGGCCACCTCAACCTCCGAGGCCACTCAACATCCTGCTAGACGCTGGCCTTCCTTTCCTCCATGACCCTCTCCTCTCGTAGCGTCCTGCCGATCCCTTTAGGTTCCCACAGGGTCCCAGGCTTTGAGTTGTGCTACACCCACGTTTACAAGGCTTCAAGGTGACAGCCGTGTCGACATGGCGACACGCCATTTCACCCTACCGACCTAGAAACACAGTGGCCTGTGTCTGCACAGTGCCCTCTGCCCGAGGCAAAGGTGGCCCAAGTCCAGCAGCCCTCTGCACCTCTCGCTCCAGTCAGAGCCGGCCATGTTCTCCATCTGGAATGCTGTCCTCCCAGCCTAGCTTGCTCACCAAGCACAGTAACTATGCCTCCAGGGATCTTCCCTGGGCCCCTCGGGCTCCGGCCTGGCCTTCCCCAGGTGCACGTTTCTGAGGCTCCTGCAGGGCTGAGGGCTGAACACAGGAAGATGAACTGAACACAGAACAACCTAAGAAGAGGGCTTCCTAGCATCCGGGGGGCAGCAAGGAACCCCAATGACCCAGTAATGCAGTACGGAAGGTGTTCACCTCTGGCTAGAGGAAACGTCAAGGTTCTTGGGAAAGCTACCCCCCAGAGGCGAGGCGGCAGAGCAGGAAGAAACAGTCTGGGAGGGGCTCCCCGGCTGGAAAGGGGATTTGGGCAAACTGTAGTCCTTTCTGGACTTTAATCCCAGCACCGGGGAGGCAGAGACAGGCCTGGTTTACATAGAGAGTTCTAGGCCAGCCAGAGATACATAGTAATACCATGTCTCAAAAACAAATGGGGCTGGAGAGATGGCTCAGCGGTTAAGAGCACCGACTGCTCTTCCAAAGGTATTGAGTTCAAATCCCAGCAACCACATGGTGGCTCACAACCATCTGTAACAAGATCTGATGTCCTCTTCTGGAGTGTCTGAAGACAGCCACAGTGTACTTACACATAATAAATAAATCTTAAAAACAAACAAACAAACAAATGGGCTGAACTCAACCAGGTCTGGTGGCTCCCACTTGTAATCCCCATACTCAGGAAGCTGAAGCAGGGGAATTTTTGTGAGTTCAAGTGCAACCTGGCTACACAGTGAAACCCTGTCTCACAAAACAAAAACAAACAAAAAACAAAAACAGAGCCGGAGAGATGGCTCAGCGGTTAAGAGCACTGACTGCTCTTCCAGAGTGTGTCACTGTGGGTGTGGTGTTTAAGACTTCCTGGAAGTGCCGGGCGCACACGCCTTTAATCCCAGCACTCCGGAGACAGAGGCAGGCGGATTTCTGAGTTCAAGGCCAGCCTGGTCTACAAAGTGAGTGCCAGGACAGCCAGGGCTACACAGAGAAACCCTGTCTCGAAAAACCAAAAAAAAAAAAAAAAAAAAGACTGCCTGTAAGCCAGTATTCTGCTAGCAGCCTTCAGATGAAGATGTAGAACTCTCAGCTTCTCCTGCACCATGCCTGCCTGGATGTTGCTATGGTCCAGCTATGATGAAAATGGACTGATCCTCTGAACCTGTAAGCCAGCCCCAATGAAATGTTGTCCTTATAAGAGTTGCCTTGGCTGGGCGGTGGTGTCGCATGTCTTTTATCCCAGCACTTGGGAGGCAGAGGCAGGCGGATTTCTGAGTTTGAGGCCAGCCTGGTCTACAAAGTGAGTTCCAGGACAGCCAGGGCTATACAGAGAAACCCTGTGTTGAAAAACAAAACAAAACAAAATGAAAAACCCAAACCAAAACAAAAAAAGAGTTGCCTTGGTCATGGTGTCTGTTCACAGCAGTAAAACCCTAACTAAAGACACAGAGGTCCTGAGTTCAATTCCCAGCAACCACATGGTGGCTCACAACCATCTATAATGGGATCGGATGCCCTCTTCTAGTGTGTTTGAAGACAGCTACAGTGTAGTCACATACATAAAATAAATAATTTTTTAAAGTATTGGTTTGGGAGGGAAAGGAGGATGGTGGGAAAAAGGTTTGCATATTAAGTGACCCTGAGAGGCAAGGAGACTCCCTGGGTGTTCTGTCACTGCTGGGTAAGAACCAGCCCTGCAGGATGGCTTAGAAGCCCAGTCTCTGTTGCCTCTCTCGGTTCCTGGATGGTCAGGCGGTCCTGCTTCCTGCGCTTACACAGTTGCAGTCATCTGGAGGCTCAATAGGTGAAAAATCCCGAGAGGCGTCATCGGCTGATTCTGGATAATGACAGGGCTCAGCTGGCTGCTCCCCAGTCTGCTGGGGCCCTTGCCCTAAGTAGGGCCTTTGGCTCTCCTCTGCAAGGCTTCTTACCACACTAGCCTGGGCTCCCTTACAGCCTGGCAGTCTGGTTTCATCGGTCACGTCTGTGGGTGAAGGATGAAGCATGAAGAAGACAGCTGTGTTAGGTAAGGGCCTTTCCGAAATGGCTGTGGTGATTTTCAGGCTGAGCTGGAGGAGCTGTGCAAAGGTGAATCAAGGCAGAGAGAGGAAGCCGCTACTGCCAACAGTCTCAACTGAGAAGACCTGACAAGAGTGTGAGAAGGGGGCGGAACCGTGAGAGAGGGGGCAGAGCTGTGCGAGAAGGGGGCGGGGCCATGCGAGAAGGGGGCGGGGCAGGCAAGTGGGTCGGTGGGCAGTGCCTGGTATGCAGGTGTGTGGGCCTTGTGGCCTGAACATTAAAGATGAACTTTTGCCAGGTGCAACACGTGATACAACATTGTATGTGGTGGGTGTGCCAGCTAGGTGCCAAGAGGACGTGTCCTTAGATGATAGGCAGAGACAAACATTCTGCCGTCCTGGACTGCCACATGACTATGGAAATGAAGGAAAACATCACTAAGTTGGGCTGGTGACAGAGACCTTTACTTCTAGCACACTTGGGAGACAGAAACAAGTGCATCTCTGTGAGTTCAAGGCTAGCTTGGTCTGCAGAGAGAGTTCCAGGCCTCCGGGGCTACACAGTGAGGATCCTGTCTCAAAAAAAAAAAAAAAAAAAGTGTGTGTGGTGGGGGTGGACTGTCATCCTTGCAGAGGACCCCGTTCAATTCCTAGAACCTAATGATGGCTTGCAACTCTCTGTAAACTATCTATAGCTCAGTTCCAGGGAACCTAACACCCTTTGTTTGGCCTCTCTGGGCACCAGGCATGCACAATACATGCATGAAAGCTTATAACACACATAAAATAAAATAAATATGTACAAAAAGAAATTTTAAAAAGAAATAAAAATTACTGAAAATAAAAATAAATCTTCAAAAAAATACATCCTTACGAGCCAAGCTCAGGGGACGAGCCTGTTATCCAGTGCCCACATCAAGCGGCTTCCAACTGCTTTAACTCCAGCCTCGGGATTCTTACGCCTCTGGTCTCAGAGGCACTGCTCAGGGACACAGACACAGGCATGCACATACTTTACAATAAATTCTTTAAAAGGATGCAAAGTGAGAGAAAGACTTCCCAAGTATGAGGAAGAAAAGACCAGATGAGGCAGAACTGCTAGAGTGCAGGGAGAAGATAGAATGGAGACAGCGGAGCCAATCAAGAATGACGGTGAACAGACAGTCATGGTGTGGGCAGAGTAGCCCAGAAATAAGGAAGCTGAGACTGGAGGATTACCTTGGGTTGGAGGCCAGATTAGACCCCCAAGAGAGACTCTATCACAATAAATAAATAAAAATTTAAAAATAAAAGTAATAAAGCTGGGCGTGGTAGCGCATGCCTTTAATCCCAGCACTCGTGAGGCAGAGGCAGGCGGATTTCTGAGTTCAAGGCCAGCCTGGTCTACAAAGTGAGGACAGTCAGGGCTACACAGAGAGACCCTGTCTCGAAAAACCAAAAAAAAAAAAAAAAAAAAAAATAAAATAAAAATTAAAAAGTAATAGAGGTCTGGAGAGATGGCTCAGTGGTTAAGAGCACTGGCTGTTCTTCCAGAGGACCAGGGCTCAATTCCCAGCACCCAGATGGCAGCTCACACCTGTCTGTAAGTCCAGTTCCAGGGCTTCTGAAGCCTCACTAACACACATGCAGGCAAACACACCAATGAACATACAATAAAAATAAACTACAGCCGGGCGTGGTGGCACATGCCTTTAATCCCAGCACTTGGGAGGCAGAGGCAGGTGGATTTCTGAGTTCGAGGCCAGCCTGGTCTACAAAGTGAGTTCCAGGACAGCCAGAGCTACACAGAGAAACCCTGTCTCGAAAAACCAAAATAAAATAAAATAAAATAAACTACATATTAAATTTTTTTATTTTTTTAAGACGTATTTATTATTATATGTAAGTACACTGTAGTTGACTTCAGACACACCAGAAGGTGGCATCAGACCTCATTACAGGTGGTTGTGAGCCACCATGTGGTTGCTGGGATTTGAACTTAGGACCTTCAGGAAGAACAGTCAGTGTGCTCTTACTCCCTGAGCCATCTCGCCAGCCCTAAAAAAAAATTTTTTTTTTTAAATAGAAGAAACAGCTGGGCAGTAGTGGCTCATGCTTTTGATTCCAGCACTTGGGAGGCAGAGGCAGGTGGATCTCTGAGTTCGAGGCTAGCCTGGTCTACAGAGTGAGTTCCAGGACAGTCAGGCCTACACAGAGAAACCCTGTCTCGAAAAACAAAAATAAATAAATGAAAGAAACAAATTACCATCAACGAAATAAAAATAAGATACATATTGAGGAAGCATCTGTGGAAATCATATTCTCACGACACAGCGAGGCCAGGTGCTGTGTTGCACCACTAATCCCGCACTCAGGAGGCAGAGGCGGGTGATGCTCTATGAGTTTGAGGCCAGCCTGGGCTACATAGCAAATTTCAGGCTATCTAAGTGGGTGAGACTTTTTAAATTAAAAAATATATATGTCAAAAATGTATGTGCATGTGTGTGTGCACGCTCGTGTGTGTGTGTGTGTGCTCGTGTGTGTGTGTGTGCGACTGAATTAAATCCAGGGCCCTGAGCACACTAGGAAGCAGGCACTCTTCCATTGGGCTACATGCCCTATAGCAAGGATAAGAATTTTATCTATTTTTATTTTTGTGTATGAATGCTTTGCCTGTGGGTTAAATGTATACCAGTACACTACGTGCAGGTCTGGTGCTCAAAGAGCTCAACAGGGAACATTGGACCCCCTGGAACTGAGTTACAGGTGGTTATGGGCCCTCAGATGGGTACTGGGACTTGAACCCTGGTCTTCTGCTGAGCCCTTTCTCCAGCCCGAAGTTTTTGAGTTTTTTGTTTTTGTTTTGGGGCAGGGTTTCTCTGTGTAGCCCTGGCTGAACTAGGAGCTCACTCTGTGCCTACCT
Organism: Mus caroli; assembly: GCF_978045245.1. Classification (NCBI taxonomy): domain Eukaryota; kingdom Metazoa; phylum Chordata; class Mammalia; order Rodentia; family Muridae; genus Mus; species Mus caroli. The sequence goes on from NW_028227269.1 coordinate 109,027,321, forward strand.
CTGCCTCCTAAGTAATTAAAGGTGTGTGCCACCACCACCTGGAAAGCCCTAAGAATTCTTAAAACAATCTCTCTCTCTCTCTTTCTCTGTGTGTGTGCACACTACCACACCCAGCCTTAATGTGTCATCTTTTTCTTTCTTTCTCTCTTTCTTTCTCTCTTTCTCTCTCTCTCTCTCTCTCTCTTTCTTTCTTTCTTTCTTTCTTTCTTTCTTTCTTTCTTTCTTTCTTTCTTTCTTTCTTAAAGATTTATTTATTTTTATATCTAAGTACACTGTAGCTGTCTTCAGATGCACCAGAAGAGGGCATCAGGTCTCATTACAGATGGTTGTGAGCCACCATGTGGTTGCTGGGATTTGAACTCATGACCTTCGGAAGAGCAGTCAGTGCTCTTAACCACTGAGGCATCTCTCCAGCTCATGTGTCATCTTTTAACAATGCATTTATTTTTATTTATGTTTATGGTTATTTTGCCTACACCATGTTTGTGCATGCAGTGACTATAAAGGCCAGAAGAGGGCATCAGCTCCCCTGGAACTGGAATACAGATGGTTGTGAGCCTCTATGTGGGTGCTGGGAACTGAACCTGGGTCCACTGTGATCTTAATGATTGAGCCAACTCTGCAGCCCCAATGTGTCAATTTAAAGGGTCAAAAAATTTGAACACACTTTACTAAAGAAGATACACAGATGGCAGTAAGCTCCTGAAAGTACACTCATCGTATAGTCAGTAACCAGAGACAGACACTAAGCTGCAGTGAGGTACTTAGACAGATAGCAGAGTGGTGTGGTGGCTCACGCCTTTAATCTCAGCACTCGGGAGGCAGAGGCAGGCAGATTTCTGAGTTTGAGGCCAGCCTGGTCTACAAAGTGAGTTCCAGGACACCAGGGCTATACAGAGAAACCCTGTCTCAGAAAACAAAAACAAAACAAAACAAAAAACAAAGACAACAACAACAATAAAATGCATTGGACATCGAACCACTTCTTACAAGGACACGAAGCAAGGGAGATGCTCATTCATTCGTTGCTGGTTGGAATACAAACTGAAGTAAGGGACCTCAGAAAAATATTGGACGTTGGTTTACATCAGCTGGAGGACTCAGGAACTCTACCCCTAGCCACTACTGCTCAGGAGAAACGAAAACAATTTCACCTCAAAGCATGAGCATTTGTATTCATAATACCGTGAACATGACAGGACATGCGCAGCTGCATGTCCATTAACTAAAAGATCAATAGAAATAATAAATTAATAGAAGTTGTGATATAACCCTACAATGGAAAGAACATGCTATAGCACAAGAATTTTTTTTCTTTTTTTTTTTTTTTCTTTTTCTTTTTCGAGACAGGGTTTCTCTGTGTAGCCCTGGCTGTCCTGGAACTCACTTTGTAGACCAGGCTGGCCTTGAACTCAGAAATCCGCCTGGCTCTGCCGCCCAAGTGCTGGGATTATAAGCATGCACCACCACTACCCAGCTCAATTGAACACTCTTTAATTTCAGCACTTGAGGGGCTAAGGCAGGAAGATTGTGAGTTAAAGGATAGCCCCGACTATATAATGGAACCCTTTCTCAAAAAACAAAAACAAGAATATAAGTTCAATTTTCTTCAAAACCTATTTTTAAATGATGGTTATTAAATGCTTTAACCTACCTGCTATTCTACCACCCACTAGAGATAGTGAGACAGAAAGGATACAGGGGAAGTGGACCTATTTAGAAAGGTTCTTTGGAGCAACTCCTGTCTGTGTTATCAGGACATCGGCAGTTCAGTTCACAGGTTCGCAGTGTCAGCTCGATCCACCCACAAACACCTCAGGGATGCACCAGCGTCCAGTTCAGTAGCGTCAGGATAGCGAACAGGAAGCAGCAGCAGCGGTGGCGCTACCCAGCAGAGACAGCCAGGCCTCAGCCTCAGCACAAGTCAACAAGAGATTCCAAGAAGAACAATAAGAAAAGTTCTCTGGATTTCTGAGTTCGAAGCCAGCCTGGTCTACAGAGTGAGTTCCAGGACAGCCAGAGCTACACAGAGAAACCCTGTCTCAAATAACTGAAAAACAAAAGAAAGAAAGAAAAGTTCTTCACTGTGCCTCTCTAAGGGAAGCAAAGATCAGAGAAGACTGGAGACCACAAGTCTTGCACAGCTAGCTCTGTAAGCAAGCCTAGCTCAGCCTCTGTCGCTGTACGTCGAGTCCTTTTTATCCCTCCAAACATCATGTGTCCTCCACGGACCTTGCCTCAGCATCTGTCTCAGCTGTCGTCACTCTGCCAATCGCCTGAGTCCAAAGAAGCAGCTAGAAACTGCAGCACAGCACCAGGAGTTGTTTGGTGCATTTCTCTCTATGGAGTCCCGTCAAATGCAGCTCAACTATGCACTGTAAGGCGGACCAATACATGTGTGTCCTTAGCAAAGAGTCCATCTTGTGCCCTTTCACGTGCTGGCTTTAGCAGAACCTGCTCTCCTCTGTGTCTGCCTCAGCTAAGTGTTCCTTCACGTGATTGCCCCTAGCAAAACACCATCCAACCGACTTTCCAAAGAACCCTTAAGTTTCCACTTCACAAGAACACCACCAAAAATGGAAGCTGGGGATTGTAGAGAAATCTCTCATGAACTGTATGGAAGTGTCACCTGTCAATAAAAAGCCTATGACCTATTAGCTGAGACAGGAAATAGGAGGCAGGAGTTCCAGTAGGGAGAGAGGAACTCTGGGATATCATCAGGAACAGACTGGCACCAAACTCTTGACAAACACATGAAACTGAGGAGAGGTAACCAGCCATGTGGCACTCTTAGAATAGAATAAACAGATTAATTAAGTTATGAGCTAGCCGGGGAAAGAGCTAAAGCCTGTGGCTTAGTCATTTTATCATAAATAATAAGTCCCAGAGCCATTATTTAGGGAATTAGAGTGTGGGTGGAAAAGTTGACAGTTGTAGGAAATGGCCCAGTGGTCAAGAACATTTGCTGTTAGGGAATCCCGAACTCAGTTTGCTTCCCAGCACCTATTTCTGGTGATTCACAACTGTGTAACTCCAGCTCCAGAGATCCCAGTGCCCTCTTCTGGCCTCCTTGGACATACACACACCCATAAGCACATACACACACACACATAAGCACACACACCCATAAGCATACACATACACACACACACAAACTAAAAATTAAAAATATAAATATAAAAAGGCAAGCCAGGCCAGGCATGGTGGCGCACGCCTTTAATCCCAGCACTTGGGAGGCAGAGGCAGGCAGATTTCTGAGTTCGCGGCCAGCCTGGTCTACAGAGTGAGTTCTAGGACAGCCAAGGTACACAGAGAAACCCTGTCTCATTGGGGGTGTGTGTGTGAAAGGCAAGCCAGGCTCATTCCTGTAATCCCACCATACAGAAGGATGAGGCAGGAGGATTGCCAGTGGGGGGCAGCTTGATGAGCTACACAGTGAGACCACACAGATACAAGTAATAGAATGAACAGGAGAGACCATCTACAGACAGAAAGAGCCAGGCAGCAAAGAGGTGCCTGCAGGGACTGGCTATCAGCAGGCTCACGGGGCCTTGGCGAGGAGACAGATAAGCTAAGGACAGATGAGGACATTAGTTTGCACAACTATAAATGTATTACAAATATAAATGTAATATCTAAATATACATAGATAAAATTCCTAAAAGGAAAAGGCCAGGACTTGGACAGCTCTGTGCCTTCCCAGGACCAGAGTTTTGTCTGCCATTTCTGGTAGGTCAGGCCCCAGCTGGACTGGGAGAAGCCAGGTGAGTTGCTGAGAAATTGAGGCCCATTCTAAGGAAATCTTCCAAGGGACAAGGGCATCCATCTCCCAAGCTGAATCCTTCCGAGCTGGGGAATTCAGTTAACTTCCAACAACAAACTCTGCCTCCTGGGAGCTCAGCCCAGTGGCACAGGTGAGCTCAGCAAGCAATTAGCACAGGGCAATTAGGGGCGCTCCTCATGTGGTGGGACCCCTTCGGGGCAGAGCTGGTGGGAAGAGCACAAGGGGCTACCCATAAACATCTAGGAGCAGTCCTCTCCCTCCACACAGCAACCAAAGATGGGGGCGGGGAATGGGGGGTGAGGCTTGCAGCAGGCCACCTAGGACAAGGCAACGTTAGGGATCAAATGGGGGTGATAAAAGACAGACTGGTGAGGGGACTCTGCTGCTTAGGAGTGCAGAGCAGTTGGGGGTAACCCACCAAACACCAACAAGGGCCAAGCCCCAGGTGTTGTGTTAGAAAGTGTTGGAGTTCCGGGGCTTGGTTTTCCCAAGCTTGCAGCTCGAGGGGCAGGAGTCACACCTTGACTGTCACCGTTCAGGCTACCTGGGGCCCCATCGGAGCTGGACCAGTGATGGAAGGAAGCCCATCCATAGACTGACCACAACCTACTGGAGGTGGCCTGGTGATAGCATAGCCAACCAGACGCTTTCCTGGATCTTGGCAAATGTTGGATCCTAAGGGTCCGGTGAGGAGGACCTGGCCTCTTGCAGACTTTAGTCTGGGTCAGCTGCATGAAGTCCCACACCTTGGACATGAAGAGAGGACTGGGGCCAGGGCTGCCCACAGCTTGATTTTAACCTGGCCACCACCAATGTTCAATGTCAGTTTAAGCCATCGGTCTCACTTCAGAATCCCTCTAACCATTCCAGCGTTACTATACCTTGAACAGAATTCACCATCGTCCAAGCGCTGCTCCTCCATTGGTGAACACATATTCGCAGCCTCACTATTCGCAGTGGCCAGAAGGCAGGATGCCCCACTCATCCATGGGGGACACTTGGATAAACATTGAGTGCTGCTCACACTTAGAAGGGAGGGCGCTTCTACCAGATGCTTTGACAAGGGTGAGCCTGAGAGCAGGCCTAGGGAGATCGGCTGGTCACAGCTGAACGTGAGTGTTTTCCCAGAGGGATCAGGGTTCAAGGACAGCCCGTTGGCGGTACCGGTGCTGGGGACACACGCCTTTCATCCCATCACTCAGGGCACAAACATAGGTGAATCTCTTGAGTTCAAGGCCACCCTGGTCTACAGAACAGACAGGGCTGTTCCGAGTTCCAGATAAACTTGTGTTACCAAGTGGGACCCTGTCTCAAAACAATGAAAAGAAGTCTGGCATTGTGGCTTGCCATCTTTAATCCCCACTCTAGGAAGTAGAGGCAGGCGGATCTCTGAGTTTGAGGTCAGAGTGAGTTTCTGGCAGCTAGGGCTTCATTTTCTTCCTCTAAGATTGCTTAAGATTCTAAGAATGCTTCCTGGGAGAAACTGGGGCCCAGAGGGATGCGCCTCCCAGGTTCACATCCATAGAGGGATGCTTCTATGAGGTCTGGGATCACCTTCAACTGAGAAAGGGGTTTGCTAGGCCTGGAGTCATAGGTGGGGCAAGGTCCTGACAGGAGAGCCCTGCCTGTGCAGTCTCCTCCTCAGCTGGCCTCTATCCCTTGTCCATGCCTTGGTTCTCCTGGCAGGATGATCCGAGATGCAGCCCCAGATGTTTGTCAGGACTGAGTGTAGTCACAGCACATACCCTCATGCCACAGCTGGAGGAGGCTGGTCTCCTGAGACAGGTAAGCACCGCCCTACCTTCTGTCTCCTCAGAAGGGAGGGGGGCTTCTCTGTGGCTGAGTCCAGAGAAAGATGGCCAAAATGCAAGGCAGAAGCATTTCTTGTTCTGCCTGCTGTGGATTTATGGGCTGGTTGTGTATGCTGCCATGCAATGTCCAAATGAATTGTGCCTTTGACAAGTGCATTGAGTAGCCAGTCATACTTGGTGCCAAGGCATCAGAGGATGGGCTTGGGATGTGCTTTGAGATTATAAATCTCTGTCATGCACACACAAATACTTGGAGAACACACACACACACACACACACAGAGACTTGTCTGATATTTGACACCCCCCCCCAGCTGCATGGTCCTAAGATTGAGGGGCTGCAGCCAAGCATTGGAGGGGGGGCACTAAAGCACGATGTCAATCAAAGGCAAGGACCTGGACCCAGGATGGTCCTTACTGTCCTTGATGTCTCACACCTGGATGTCAGGGGCATCCTGTGGCGTTTGTGCATCTAATCCACAGGTGCTCAGCCAGGCCTCAGCCACGTTTGGGTGAACCAGGATCACACACAGCTGCTGGCAGGAGAGGCCTGTCTTCCTCTGCTCTGGGCCAGAGGCACCTATTGTCACGGTGCCCTCTCCAGCAGGGGTCGGTGAAAAAGCACTACTGCAGCGTCTCTATCCAGCTACCTCAAGATATCCAGAGATCTCTGCTCAGTGGGAGGGTGAAGGACCACAGCCAACAGCCAACTGTGTCGCTTAACCGAGCCAGGATGATCCAGGTATCCACGCCCATGGTAGAGGAAGAAACTGAGGCTCCGCCAAGGGTATACTTGCTCACGTGAGATCCATGTCTTTTGCTCCCATTCCCATTCCTCTAAAAAGCATGCGTGTTGTATTTAGGCTCAGTGGTGTGAAGGTGAGTACGCTGATGTTGTAACATTTACTTCTCCCCCAAATTCATCTTTTTCTTCTGACTCTACATACAACGAAACGATTTCGGTGGTTCACATTCCCAGTTGGAGAGGAAGATCTGAAAAATACTGAGAAAGAGGGAATACACGGTGGGTCGTGTGGCGCCTGCCTATGCCGCTAGCGCTCAGGAGATAGAGGCATGATGCTCTCTGGAAGCTCAAGGCCAGGCTGGGGTAAGGAAGGGCATACGACAGACCAGGACACAAGGATAAGTGGGAGAGGAGTTTAACAAGGAGAGTAAAGCTTCCCCAGGTCCCGGGAGCCGCCTGGACCATCACACCCACAGGTAATTAAACATGGTGTTGCTTCCGAACCTGCTCATCTCACTGAGCGATCCACAGCATCCGCAAAGCACACAGGTTTTAAAAGCTGCATTCCGGGCTGGAGAGATGGCTCAGTGGTTAAGAGCACTGGCTGCTCTTCCAGAGGTCCTGAGTTCAATTCCCAGCAATCACATGGTGGCTCACAACCGTCTGTAATGGGATCTGGTGCCCTCTTCCGCTGTGTCTGAAGACAGCTACAGTGTATTCACATCCATAAAACAAACAAATAAGTTAAAAAAAAAAAAAAGCTACATTCCTCGAGGTTCTGGGCCATCAGACTTAGAAGACAGGCTCTTTCCTGGGAGCTCTAGGCCCATCCCCCCACCCTTAATTAAGAATTCTTCACTGGGATTCACCTGATGGTATACACCTTTAATCCCAGCCCTCAGAAAGCAGAGGCAGGTAGAACTCTGAGTTCAAGATCAGCTAGCACACACAGCAAATTCCAAACCAGCCAGGGCTACATAGTAAGACTCTGTTTCAAGAACAAGAAGAAAAAAAAAAATCTTAAAAAAAAAAAAAAAAGGCTTTATTTGATGTTATGTGTGTGAGTGTTTGGCTTGCAGGCCCTGTGGCAGAGGAGGTCAGAAGGAGATATTAAATCCCCTGGAGCCAGAGTTAGGGGTGGTTGTGAGCCACCACGTGGGTGGGTGCTGGGAACTGAAGCTGTGCTCTCTGCTAGAGCAGCCAGTGCCTTTCCCTGCTGAGCCAGCTCTCCAGCCCCAACAATTTCTGACTAGGGTTGCATCAAGTCAGCCTCGAAACCTCCGCTCACCCACCACTTGAGAACCGAACGCTTTGTTCCCAACCTCTGGGCACCTGTTAGACATAATGGAGTAAACCCTTACCCTTAAACAGTAGTCCAGCGGCAGAAGTGACTGTTGCCAGAGCTGGGCATGGCATGCCTGTGATCCCGGTCTTAAGAAGGTGGAGACCAGAGGATTCAGTCATTGGAGGCTCTGTAGTTCTAAGTCATCCTCAGCTACCCAGGGTGTGGAGACACTGCCCAAGATAGTAACAGACACCCAAGGTTGATGTTTCGCAATGATGCTTTGAGTAACTTCACCTTCAGATGGCTGTGGGTTTGGGTATAATGAGACCATTGTGAAGAGGGAGTGGGGCATGTCAGAATTGGAAGGCTCCTCAGTGTAGGTTGCTGCCTTTATGTCTCTGAGTTCTGTGTTGACAGAGGTGGCAGTGTCCCCCTGGCATGTGGGACAGGCGGCTCCTACACATGCAGAAGTTGCCAGGGAACATGCATGTCAAAAAGCATGATGAGCCCCCTTTGCTCACCTGCTAGTCCCCAAGTCCCCAAGTGATACTTTGTTTTGTTTTGGGACAAAGCTTCACTATGTATCCCAGGGTGGCTTCAAATTCACAGTGGCCTTGCCTCCTGCGTGCTGGGATTGCTGGTGCAAGCCACCATGGTTCTAGTGACATTTCGACTTTTTGTTGTTGTTTTGAGACAGGGTCCTCTGTAACCCAGGCTAGTCTTCAACTCACTAAATAGCCAAGGATGTCCTTGAATTCTTCCTCATCCTGATTTCTTGTCTCAGGTGCTGGGTGTGTATAGGGGGTATGTACAGATGTGTACCACTACACTAGACTTTTAATAGACCTCTGACATTCATTGTCTCACAGTTCAGGCAGGTTAGGAACTCAGAAGTGGCTCAGCCCACTCCACTCAGGATGCAGTGGAGACAAGGCATCTATCTGCTGGTAGCTTTAGGCCCTGACCACGTGGACTTCCCCCGGGGCTGGCTGTTCCAGGCTGTGGCCTCTAATACCCTCTAACCTCCTAAGCAAGAGGTTGAAGCAAACTCCTGCAGTAGAAGTCATGTTCAACCTACCTGTAAAGTGACGCCATTCCCCACCCTGTTCTCTTTACTAGCCCGCCCTTCCCAGAATCCAGGAGTCAGTCTGAGGAGACAGGATCCAGGGCCTATGGGCGGCTACCTCTCACTATCCCCCATGACAATCCTGGTTGGACAATCGAGTTCTGCTGAGGATTGGGTGCCTGGCACATCCTCTCAGCCACTCCGGGAACTTGGTGTCTAGGGGCAGTGTCCTAGGAACAGAGAAGGGCCTTATTCTATTCCCACTGTCAACCTCACTAGAAGCTGGAGCTGGCCAGGATTCCTAAGGTCACGTGTTAGAACCGGAGAAGGAAGCTGAGTGGACAGGCTGGGCCTGAGGGGTCTGCAGGACAGACAAGGGCAGTGCATGACACGGGAGCTGGCCAGGTTGAGTCTCAAGCTGGAAAGATGCTTTAAGTTGGGGTTTGACGTAGAAGGGGAGAAGTAGGAGGGCAGAACTTACCCCAGACCACTGAGCCTTGGAGACTAGAGCAGACAGCTGGGGCCAGGGCCCTGGAGCACTGCAGGTTCAGAGCAGCAGACAGCTGAGGAGGTGACTGAGAGCAGTGGTAACAGGAACAGGACAAGAGGAGGTGAAGAAAGCCCTGCAGACGTGTGGCCTCGCTGTGGGCCAGCACAGGGTGAGCTGGCCGTTGAGGCAGAATGGGGTCAAGGGTTAGAGCAAGCAAAAGTTTCCGTTCGGGAGGGGTAAGTGGAGAGTAGGTGCCTGGTCCAGGCTCAGTGGGTCAGTACAGGCCCAGGCTTCACTAAGCTGAACATATCCAGATGTTCCCTCCCAGGTGGAGGCAAGTCACGTGTCCCACCCAGAGGTGGGACTCCTGCCCCAGCGGGTCCAACCTGTTTGCCCTATTCCCTGCCCGTGACTGTACCACTGCCCATAGTTATCCCTGCCTAGAAACCACCATGCAACCCAGAGCTCTCAGGCCAGGCTGGCACACTGTTTAGTGTTGCCTCCTCCAGGGAGCCCACGGGCCTTGGACTTTTCCCAGGTCTCCGGAGTGTGTGTGTGAAGCTGTGGGAGGGATGTAAGAGACCAGCTGCTCCCCAGGGGTAGACATTTGGTTTCTCTACAGAGTGAACTTCCAACGCTCACCTGGTACCACAGGTCTGGAAAGTCCTGTCCTCCTCATGCCTCTCTGACACACCCCACCTCCACTGGATCATCCTTAGTGGCTGGGCTGGGCTGGGCTGGGCTGGGCTGGGCTGGAGGTGGGAATAGGGATGGGCTGGACTGGGGCCAGGCCGAGGCTGGAGCTGGGCCAGGACAGGACCGGGGGCTAGGGCTGGGGCTGGGCCGAGGACTGGGCCGGGGCTGGATAGTAGAACTCTTGCTGAGAACACAGCCTATTGTTCAGTCCCCAGGACCACAATCAAACAAGAGATTCTCTCCAGCAAACACAGGGTACCTCCTCCTTGCTCCCCTGATTGCCTCTGAGCAGAGCCTTGAGAGGCTTGGCCACTGAACCTGTACACTGGGAGAAGCCCAGCATGGGCAAGGCCAGCGCTGAGGGCCTAGTCTACTGTATCCAGATTGTTCTCTCGCCTAACCTGCCTTCCTCTCCCTTCTTCAGACGACTAGATCTTTCCTGTCCTTCAAGTCCTCTCAGGCTCAAAGCCTGACTGAGCTGAGACAGTGAACTCTCTCTGGCCTCATTTCCTTGACCATTAACTGGAGGCAAAGGAAATCCCCCCTCCTCTGCTGAGGCATCAGGAGAGATGGGTGGGCAGTGGGTGCTTGTGTGTGCCTGTGCGCATGCACACACTCACGTGCATGCAGACACACACACTCACGTGCATGCAGACACTCACACACACTGCTCCCAGCCTCCAGGTCTGTCAGGACAACTACACTATGCACGGTTGGTGGCATTCTCCATTGTGGCACCCCAGCTATTTGAACCCACCGGGTGCCCCTCGGCCTGAAAATGGAAACTGGTGCACAGAGCCCAAAGCAGGGACAGGAAAGGTCCCGTGGCTCTGCTGTGTCGTGGGGTACACCCCAGGCAGTCAGGCAGGCCTTGCCAAGGGACACTACTGTTTACTGCTAACATCAGCTAGGAAAATCACCCAGAAAACAGACTACGGAACCCCAAGAGGCCTGCAGTCCCACAGGTGCCCTGGATGCTGAGGGGCTAGGCAGGATTCCTGAGATCTGAATCCAGACCCAGCCAGATGATCTGCCTATAATGCCACCTTTTGTGGGCTCCAAATTCCTCAGCAGGTTGCCAAGGTCACCTCCTGGGTCCCTCTGGCTCAGGTTTGGACATCCAGCCTGGGTTCCCAGTGTCAGTGGAGCCCTGGACATGCAATCTTTACTCGTGTGGTGTTCTGCTATTTGGTCCCTTAGCTCAAGATTATAAGGGAACTTTGAACCTTGTCACAGCCCTGGTGTTTAAAGTAAATCTGGTGGCTTCTTAAACCCCAGCCCCTCCTCTGCAGCCAATCTCCCCCCACCCCTGCCCCAACTGCTCTATCCCTTGACCTCATGTGGAGGAGCCCGATAACCCATTTTACAAGTGGCATGTAAGGTCGAACAATGTCTTAGCCAGGAACCTAACTTCCGGTGTTCGTTCCTGTGTAAGCCTCCTGCTCCCAACCCCTTCCCCCTCCCCCTGGAAACCCCGTCTCTACTTAGTGACTCACTGCAAGTCTAGATAAAGTTCTTTGTTACTGCCTTGAAGCTACTGAGGAGGACACACGGAAGTACACACGCACACAAACACACATGCGTACAAACACACACACACACACACACACACACACACACACACACACGCTACCGCTCTTGTCTCTACCTCCCCAGCACTAGGTTGGACCTCTTCCATGGGGCCTGAGACAAGGCTTCCCATCACCGTTTCCCCACCACGGTCTCGAGAGGCCTGAGAGCTCTCGGAAGCCGGATCTTCTGAGGCCTGAGACCTGTGCCCACTCTTCTGTGTTCACCCTCAGGGGTCCCTTGCCTGTGTCCATGGTCACTTCTTCCCTGAAAGGCATCTTCTTTTTTCCAGGAACATATTGCTCTTCACCCTGCAGGTGGCAAACCGCAGTCCCCTGTGTCTCCCATTATTGGGCCCAGTAATTAGCAAAACCTCATTAGTTTATAGCCTGTCTCAAGGTCCTACTGGAAGCAAGTACAGACTCATCCCCACTGAGGCCACCACAGTCAGGCGGCTCCTCCAGGAGTCAGGAAACAGAGCGGTGAGGATCCTGGTGCTAGACAAAGGACACGACCCTTCAGCAGGGCTACTGCTGCCTGCCCTTGACCCTTGAGTCTTGGGCTCCCGCGTCTTTAGCTCCTGGACTTGGCTTATTTCCTGTATCTAAGCCAAGTGGTGCCGCCAGCCTCAAGGTCCCTGTTTTCTGTGTCCATTCTTAACAGGTGTTGTCTGAAATAGCCTTTGGCGTGCCTCCAGTGACACAGGACACAGCCTCCTTGGTGCTCTCTTGGCAGGTGTGGGCTTAGGGTAGGGAAGGCTACAGCCGGGGACTACACCCTGTCAATTACGGGAGTGATCTACACCACAGAACCAGAATGATGAGGGCGGGGCGGAGAGCGCAGCAGGCAGGAAGTCCAGAGATCTGGAGGGTGAGTTTCAATGGGACAGTGAAGGAGAGGGAGTTCCGGCAGAGAAAGCTGGGAGATGCACTGAGACAAGGATCCCCCAGCTTCCCCCGGGAGTGGAAGTGGCCAAGGGGACAGAGGCTGCTCCCTGGGATTGGGGGCCATATGCAGCCTTTGGATGTGAGCCCAGCAGCTCCAAGGAGCCTGGCCCCGGGTATTGCCAGACTGTATTTAGTGTATCCCTCTGGGATCTATGTCTTGTCAGGCTCTGCCTGCTTGAGAAGAAAAGGCCTGCTTCATTGTTCAGCATGACCCCCATGCCTCCTCCATCTCTGTAGCTGTGTGGAGAGCAGAGGGTTAGATGGGCACCAGGCCCCGGTTTGCAGATGTTTGTAGACTCCAGTGAGATGCTGGGCCAGCCAAGAAAAAGGGCCAAGTTCTGCCTGCACCATTTAGGGAAGTTCCCAGGAAGGTGCCTGAGGCAGAAAGGGGAGAGGTAGGAGGGAGAGGTGCCAAGAGGCAGGGTAGCAGGAGGGGTTCAGAGAGGGGGATAGCACAGAAGCAGGAAAGAGCCCGGACATGTTCTACCTGTGTGTCTGTCTCTGCTCAAGGCTGTGAAGGTGCTACATCCAGCACCCATAGCTGTACTCAGAGAGCATCAGAGGCCTGCTCATGCAGCTGCAAAGTTAGGGTGTGTGGGGGTGGGATCGGACCCTGAACAGAGGTGAGGCAGGAAAAATCACGCTAAAACTAAGACCTATCTATCTGACTGGAGAGGCTTAGCCATGGGCAGGGGAGAAGTTTGGCTAAACATGGAGAATAAGCCTTGCTCGATCCTCTGTTTCCTCTGGAATCTCACTGACAACAATAATGGGGGGGGTGGTTAAAGGAATAAAGAGGTGACAACTCTGACATGGGAGTCATTGTAGGAGATAGAAAACAGATAGGATTCAACAGACAAGCAGCAGATACCATATCTCTGCGGACCCAGCAGACCGGGTAGGGCTGTTGTCGGGAGCTGAAGGAGGCAGGGCTGGGACAATGTGACAGCCTGTTGACAGAAGGTAACAGGCTGCTGGGCCCTGTGGCAGACATCCCCAAGGTTCCCTATGACTTCTGGTTTCTAGAGCTTGGACACATTTCTCCTGGAGTCCAGACAGGGCCTGAATGTCACTTCTGAGCTATAGAACACGGCCCCTGGTGACAGATCTCTGGTGGTTTCATTACATCATGCCAGAGCTGCCTAAGCAGGACAGAAAGCCAGCTTCTGGGCTGGATCTCTGAAGGAGGAAGCCATGCAGAGGAGACCTTGGCTTATAGCCTCCAGCCAGGCAGAGCCAGGGCCCTGCACTATTAGGAAACCAAACCCACTGACAGCCCAGCATTCAGGAGGCTGAGGCAGGAGGGCTGATTTAAGTATGAGGTCAATCTTGGTTACACAGAGTACAAAGACGGTCATTGTTAAATAAACAGGCCTCGTCTCAGGAAACAACAGAGGCTGTAGAGATGGCCCAGTTGCTCAAAAGCCTGCTGTGCAAGAGTGAGGGGCAGAAGCCTTAGCACTTGTGTAAAAAGCTGTGTGTGAGCCAAGCTTCGTGGCGCATGCCTCAAACCCCGCCGCATGCCTCAAACCCCGCCGCTCAGGAGGCAGAAGCAGGCAGATAGAGCACTAGGAGTTCAACCAACCTGGTCTAAACAGCAAGTGCCAGCCCAGCCGAGGCCGCGTAGAAAGATCCTGTCTCAAAACAAACAAACAAAACCTTGAAAAAAAAAGGATACTTGTAATTCCAGTTAGAAGACAAAAAGATCCTTGGGATTCTGGTGACCAGGCAGCCTAGCCTTAGTGAAGGAGACCCAAGGTCCCAGGGAGAGATTATTTTTTTCCTCAAAAAGCAAGGTGCGTGGACATCTACACACATATGCATCCACATACATGTGAACATACATATGAACATACATGTGAACACACATACACCTGCAAACAAAAAGCCACATGCACCTGTATAACAGAAACACACATAAATGGACTTATGCACAGAGCCTGGCACGGTGGCTTATGCCTATGACCCTCGCACCTGGGAAGCTGAGGCGGGTAGGCCCACAGGTTTGAGGATAGCCTGGGCTACATAGTGAGTTTCTAGCCAGCCTGGCCTGTAGAATGAGAGTCTGTCTCAAAAAACAAAACTAAACTAAACTAAATAAATAAAATCTAAGTGATAAAAATAAATAACAAGGAAACAGGAAGAAGGAAATGATGACAGTTAGCATAACTAGGGGGTGGGCCTAGAAATGAGAGACTCCCGCTAACAGGGGTGTGTGTGTGGGGTCTTAGCCAGAGAGAGACCGAAGGACAAGTCTCCAGGGAACTGGCTCACTATGCCCCACACAAGGCTCAAAAAGTCCTAAACCAAGGCACATGACTGAGCTCTTGGGAAGCACCAGAGGTATGTTTAAGTTCCCAAAGGTATGTTTAAGTTCCCAAACACCTTTGCAGAGGCATAAACTTCGTCAGTGGGAGCAAGGAGCCAGGCATAGTGGTTGAGGTCTGTAATCCCACCATTTAGGAGGTGGGCGGGATTTAGAAGAAAGCCAAAGTAGCAGACTTGATGTTGGAAAGGTTTTACCAATAGAGTCTCTTAGGAGACATGAAATCACACAAGGCAGAATGTAGCTGAGGGAACACTGCCTCCCCAGCACCCCAAAAATATGGACTCTGCTAACCAGGCAGTTGGGTAGGGTGTACAGCCTTAGGGTGTAAATGTCCGTTCACCAGGACTGACCAACCCTTCAGACCATTCCTAAATAAGAGCCAGCTCAAGGGCCGTGCAGGCTCACAACCAGAGTCGTGGCCTGCCATGAGGCCTCCAGTTCTCCTCTTGAGAAAAGCATAATCCTCACAGGTGGGCGAGATGACCCCAGCTAGCAACTATTTGAAACAAAACAAAACAAAACAAACCAACACTGGTGTACTTAAGGTAACTCTGGCAATATGTAATATCATTGCTGTGTCCTTTTCCCATCTGCCTAAGTTGGCCAGACTTGTTTAAACTGCTCAAATTCTAACCTGGGGCCAGGACCTGAAAGGGATTTCAGGATGACAGGATATATGAAATGCATTAGCCTAAAGTGTGTCGAAGTTACTGAAATCTTCATAGCTGCTCCTTTTTGAGCGTTAGCTACAGCCAGACCTATACCATATTAAAGATCTTTTCCTTTATTCATCTCTAGTGTGTGTGGTGATTTCTCTCTGGGAAGGCATATTGAGTCCATAACCAAGGCAGAGAGCTAAGAGTTAGCTACATAGCTTATTCAGGGCTGGCCTGGGATACATTAGACTCTGTCTCAAAACAAATAAAAAGAAAATCACTAGCACTGGAAGGTGGAAGAGAATGGAGAAGTACCTGCAAAATGCTAAGGAGAAAGGGTTGTTTTCAGGGTGTCTGTGTGTTCTTTTGAGACAAGGTTTTTCTGTGCAGCCCTAGCTGTCCTGGAACTCATTCTGTAAACCAGGCTGGCCTCAGATGCCGGAGATCTTCCTGATCCAAGTGCTGAGATCAAAGGCGTGTGCCACCACTGCCAGCCCCGAGAAAGAATTTTTCAATTTGAATTTCTATACCCAGCCAAACTACTATCAAGCAAAAAAAAAAGTTGGCTATAAACACTTCTCAGAAATGCAAAGGTTAATCAAACCCATCTGCTATGCACCTTTTTCTTTAAGAATGACTAAAGAGTGCACTTCAATGAAGGAAGGAGCTAAGAGAAAGAAAGATAAAGATCCCAGAGAGACAAAGTGGAAAACCCAGATCACCAGTAACTGTTGTTGGCCCAGAGAATGGTAAGGGTGAGTGCAGGAGGTGAGCTTCTGTGAGGCAGTGAGGACAGAGAGCATGTTCTGTGGTGTGCAGGGAATGTTGGTCGTACTGAGATCGTGGTGAAGCACTGAGAGGATTGCAGGCAGGTACAATAAAAAGGTACGTTACTAGTCATAGTACATCAGGAGTCCAGACGTAACTGATCCATATCCTCTGCTTTGCAAGCTATTGGCACTCCAGTCTAATTCGAGGTTTGGCCGCAGAAGAACGCACTTCTGAGCTTTCTTAAGTCACGAACGGAATTTAGTTACTTGCCACTGTGGGGTTGGAGCACTACCGTTTCTTGTTGCCTATAGACTAGAAGTTTCCTGGTACTCTTTTTTTTTTTTTTTTTTTTGGTTTTTTGAGACAGGGTTTCTCTGTATAGCCCTGGCTGTCCTGGAACTCACTTTGTAGACCAGGCTGGCCTTGAATTCAGAAATCCACCTGCCTCTGCCTCCAGAGTGCTGGGATTAAAGGTGTGCGCCACCACGCCCGGCTTTCCTGGAACTCTTATAACTGCCCATGGCTCCTTGCAACCTGGCCTATTCACAACAGGGCAGTTTCCTTGTAAGTTAGTAAGGAATAGGACCACGCAAGATGTCGCATAACCACATGTGTTCCACCGTCTTTGACATGTTCTATTGGCTATGGGCAGTCACACTCCCTTCATTCCCACACATTCTAGGGGTGGGAACTACAAACAGGTGTGAACACCAGGAGGCAAGGCTTTTTGGGAGCCATTTTGAAGTAGTTATCCACACAAAGCAACCAAAACCAAACAAAGAATTGGGAGGGTATAGGGAACTTTCAGGATAGCATTTGAAATGTAAATAAAGAAAATATCTAATAAAAAAAGAATAGGGAAAATACTAATAAAAAAAAAAACCAAAGAATTATTTTAGCTGGGCATGGTGGGGCACACCTTAATAGAGCACTTGGGAGGCAGAGACAAGTGAGTTCAAGTCCAGCCTGGTCTACCGAATGAGTTCCAGGACAGCCAGGGCTACCCAGAAAAACCCTGCCTCAAAAAAAACCCCAAAAGAAACAAAAAGAATTATTTAAAAATTATGTGTATGTGTCTGTGTTTGGCTATTATGCTTGGTTTTGATGTCAGTTTGTCACAAATTGGAATCACTTGCGCAGAGGACCTCACCTGAAGAGCGGGCCTGATTGCTTCGATTGGCCTGGGAAGACCTGCCTGATTGTGGATGGCGCCTCCTGGTAGCAGACCGGCTATCAAGGAAGTTTCAGAGGGAAAGCCATCTTGCCCTCTTTCCTTCCCCGTTGCTGCTGCTGCGTTCTTTGCTGAGACAGAACCAGGGTTTCTAAGCTTTTGTCCTGAAAGAGGAACCAGCAGCTCCCTAAGACGTTTCCAGGTTCCTGGCACCAGACTGGGACTACCGAGGCAACTCTCTTACAGAGTGAGTAGCTGGTTGGTGCTCTGCCGTGGGAGACAGCTATTCTTGGGGTGTGTGAGAGAGAGTGCAGGTGCCATGGAGTCCAGGAGAGGCTGTTGGGTCCCCTTACTCACCTGTAAGTGTGAGGCACCCAGCATGGGTGCTGGGAGCCTAACTTGGGTCATCTGTGAGGACTAGAAATGCTCCTAAGCACTTAGGCATCTTTCTAGCCCCTATCTTTTTGACTCAAGAAGCTAACAGGGGCTGGAGAGGCTCTGTGGTTGAGAGCACTGACTGCTTCCCCAGAGGAGCAGGATTTTAATGCCAGTGTCCCCAGCACCAGGCATATGGGTGGGACACAGACTGCAGACACACAGGCAGGCCGAGAGCTCATACACATGACATAAAATTGAAAAAAAAATCTTAAAAAAATACTTAAAATGAACAAGAAATATATATACTCTCTCTCTCTCTCTCTCTCTCTCTCACACACACACACACATATGTATATGTGTATATATATATTGTTGTTGGGATTCCCGAAGAGCTGAGGAGCAAGACAGAAAGCCTGGTGTGTGGGGGGATGGGGGGTGGGGAGGCATTGCTCTCATTCTAGGCCATCTGCTTGTCATGTGTGTGTTCTGGCATTTCTTGGAACAAACACACACACACATACACACAAATATATATATATGTATATATATATATATATATATATATATACACACACACACACATATATATATATAAACATATTTATATTATATACTGTCTTAGTCAGGGTTTCTATTCCTGTACAAACATCATGACCAAGAAGCAAGTTGGGGAGGAAAGGGTTTATTCGGCTTACACTTCCATACTGCTGTTCATCACCAAAGGAAGTCAGGACTGGAACTCAAGCAGGTCAGGGAGCAGGAGCTGATGCAGAGGCCATGGAGGGTTGTTCTTTGCTGGCTTGCTTGCTCTGGCTTGCTCAGCCTGCTCTCTTATAGAACCCAGGACTACCAGCCCAGGGATGACCCCACCCACAAGGGGCCTTTCCCCCTTGATCACTAATTGAGAAAATGCCTTACAGTTGGATCTCATGGAGGCATTTCCTCAACTGAAGCTCCTTTCTCTGTGATAACTCCAGCTGTGTCAAGTTGACTCAAAAATAGCCAGTACATATACTTATACATATAGTATAATATATTATATGTATATAATATAATTTTTAAAAACCAGAGTCTCTCTATTTTGCATGTCCTGGAATTCACTTTGTAGACCAGGCTGACCTTGAACTTACAAAGATTCAACTGCCTCTACCTTCCTGAGAGTAAAGGCGTGTGCCATGACACCTGCCCGAAATAAAAGAATCATTTAAAATGAGACTTATCCCATAATTTAGAAAATAAATAAGTTAATAGCTGGCATCCCCTACGCACGTAGCCTGCACAATATGAGCATAGCACATCGTTCAGTAACAGAAGTTGATGTAATCCTAGTGGCTGTATGTGAGTACCAGCTTAACTGAAGACTATTATATATTGATAACAAAAGGAAACTTGGGAGCAAGTGGATCTATAAATATGCAGCAAGAGGTGTGAGAAAGCTACGCTCATCTTCTAGAAGATTCCCAGCCTGCATTTGAAATAGAGAAGCAGCCCAGAGCCTGAAATGTGGCAAGCCAACCAAGACCCTGGAGTGGGGGGAGTGGGGTGCAGGTTGGGAGGTGGGGACAGGGACAGGAGGAATTGTTTTCCACTCTAGATCTATTTGCCTTTTAAAATTCTGTGTGTGTCACATGTGTGTTTTGGTAACTCTAGCATCACTTGGATAAAAATACACATTGGTGAATACAGAAAGAGATAGGGGGAGGGGGAGGCCCCTGGAGAGTGAACAGGGGAGGGAGACCCCCAAGGATCCTGAACAGCAACCAGTTACTTCTTCCCTGGAGGGGGAGGGGCTTCTGCTGCCCAAAACTGTTCTAGGGAGCAGCAGATGCCCAGGGAACACAGACTTCGGCCTCAGAGGAGTCTGGGAAGCATCATTTCTACCTGGAAAATACACGGTTGCTTGTGTGTGAGCAATGTGAGTCTCAGAGCTCTTGGGGTGGCTGGGTTAGGATCCTCCCACGGAACCACAGGCCCAGGCTAGAATGCTTTCCCCCTGGAGAGGCCATCACAGACACGTCCTAGTGAGATCCTGAAAGCCCTGACCAGGTTTGGCTTTGTTTGTTTAAAAAGACTTATTTAATAATGTGTCTGGTGTTTCTGATGGTGCCTGATGGAAGAAGAGAACCAGCTCACACAAGCTGCCCTCTGACCTACATGTGCACGCACACATGTACTCACATGCACACATGTGTGTGCACACTGTAGAAGCGGGTCACTGGAGGACAGCATCATCTGTGTAGCTATGGGGGAGGTGTTGTCTATGCTGGTGTGGGACTTTTCAGTGATATGGTGTCTTTGTGGCCGACCCACACTCTGTAAGAGACTGACCCCTCACATGTGCCCTGTAAGTAAACCAAAAGAGCTCATTAGTGCTGCGACAAGTTGAACTTTGGGGTATGATATTGGTGCTCTGTCTGGGGTGAGCGACTCTGGTTGTCTCCCTAAGAAAAGAGGCAGGTGAATTTCTGAGTTTGAGGCCAGCTTGGTCTACAGAGTGAGTTCCAGGACAGCCAGGGCTACACAGAGAAATCTTGTCTTAAAAAAAAACCAAAAAAAAAAAAAAAAAAAAAGGTCATACAACAGTGAGTCGCCAAGTCACAGTCCCTAGGGGTCAGGGGAAAGAAGGAAACCAAGGTCTGGCAGCTCTGGAGGAAGGGCTAGCCTGCCACAGAGGCTGTCCCTCACGCTGAAAGGTCTGTGGCCATCAAAGAGGGGTTTGGAGAAGTGCCTGATGTCCAAGACAGATCAGAAAGTATCCAGCATGAACAAGTCTCACTCCTGTTGGAGTCCAGAGCAGGACCTGCAGAACTCGACTGCATATCCCTCTCGCTGGGGTCCAGTGACGACACAGGAAGGTTTGAAATAGTGTGGACACACTCAGTACCCAACCACAGGCCTAAGAACTACTCAAATGGCTAATTTCACTGTCTTTACTATAGGTTGGTTGGTTTGTTTATTGTTTTTGGTTTTTTTGCTTTTTTTTTTTTTTTAATTACAGTTCAGTGTGATGACAGGGACCTGTGATTCCTGGAGACCAAATCAGGAATTCTGTGACTTTAAGGCCATCCTGGGATGCACAGAGTTCAAAGCCAGCTTGGGTTAGGTAGAGAGTGAAACCCCATCTAACCACAAAAAAAAAAAAAAAAAAAAAAAAAAAAGAAAGAAAAAAAAAGAAAAAAAGAAAAAAGAAAAAAAAAGTAAAAGAAAAAGAGAAAGGTCTGTAGAGATGGCTCAGGGGTTAGGAATACAGACTGGGGCTGGAGAGATAACTCGGTGGTTAAGAGCACTAGTTGCTCATCCAGAGGTCACGAGTTCAAGTCCCAGCAACTACATGGTGACTTATAACCATCTATAATTGGATCCAATGCCCTCATCACATAAAATAAATAAATGTTAAAAACAAAAACAAAAACAAAAAGAAGACTGACTGCTCTCTTTCAGAGGACAGGAGTTCAGTTCCCAGCCCCCATGTCAGGTGGCTACAGCTGCCTGCCAGCTCAGATCCAGAGGAAGCCAACTCCTCTGGCCTCTGTGAACACCTCCATGTCAGTAAACAAGCACACACACATACGTACATATGTACACACATACATACATACATAATTAAAAATAATAAAAATAAATATTTTTAGCTGGGCATGGTAGCACATGCCTTTAATTCCAGCACTTGGAAGGCAGATGCAAAAGGATCTCTGAGTTCAAGGCCAGCCTGGAATTCCAGAACTGCCAGAGCTATATAATAGAGATCCTGTCTATTATGCAAATAATGACAAAATGTAAATTAAGACAAAAGCTGGGGATGTACGCCGTTGATAGAGTGCTTTTTTAGGATGCGCAAAACCTTAAACCCAAGCAGCACTTGAAGGTGACTGTACTTGGCTGTAATCGTGCACAAAGGTGCAGAGATGTGTCTTCACAGACTTACCCTGCAAGGTGCAGAGAAGCCATGATGGCGTTGGTCCAAGGGAACCAGACTCATTTTGAGTTGACAGCAGAATTTGGTAGCGTGGTGCTAGCTCTGCACTCATGCAGGGGCCGTGGAGGCTTGCACCAAAGTTTAGAAAACTCCAAAAGCCAGACAACGCATGGCAAGGTTGGAGTCCCTGAAAGGAACCACCAAGAGGTTAGCACATGATGCTATAAAGATGAAGCCTGTGTTGCATGTTAGAGACATCAAGACCATGGGACATGGGCAGAGTGCAACTAGCCTAGGACTTTGTGTACTGTGGACAGCAGAGCTGAAGAGGTGGGTACACTCAAGGCTGTTGGAGCCCAGGTCATACTGTTAAGTTTCAAACCTGGGAAAAACAGCTAAAGTGCCCTGACCACCAGGTCCACCCAGTATTCTTCAGTCCCTACCTGTTGACACAGGGTACAGCTGGCACATCCCACTGCCCTCTATCCTGAACTCTCTAGCCCAGGGACTGCCTACCCTTCCCCTAGAGGTTCTTCCCTATATAACCCAGACATTTTGGTTACCTTCCCTTTTGTACCTTTGGCCTCCTAGCTGCTGTACCTGGTTCCCCTGCCTTCCTCTCCTTCTCTCCCCACATGACCCAGCTGTCAGGTCATGTCTGCTCTGGACTCTCCCAGATGTGTCTGCCTCTGGCTATGCTCTCTCATATCTACAATAAGCTCGTCCTCCTCCATTCCTAGGAGCTGTCATGTCCTTTCCTTTCCTTTTGATTTCTCTTTTCCTTCAACAGCCTCATGAGAGGCCCAGCCGTCAGACATGGCATTTCCGGGTTTGATGTTTTCCTAGCTGGGGTTTGGTCTTGCTTTGATCAGGTCTTTCCTTGCTATGCCTCTTCTGGAATGGGAAGTTTGCTGTATCCCACTGTGTGTTGGAAGCAATGGAACTCACTTATATTTTACAAGAACTCACAGTCCTGAGTCTCAGAAGAAATTTGAAATTGGGCCTTTTGAACAGTTAGAGCAGTTGGGATATTGAGTCTTAAAGATAAAGTGTGCATTTTGTATTATTTATTGTCTGTGAGCCTTTGAAGTATGGCATGAAATATCGCTTAAAAATATCTGGGTTGGGTATGGCTTAGTGGTTAAGAGCACCTCCTTTAATCCTAGCATTCAGTAGGCAGAGGCAGGTGGATCTCTCTGAGTTCAAAGCCAGCCTGGTCTACAAAGTGGGTTCCAGGACAGCTAGGGGTACTCAGAGAATCCCTGCCTTAAATAAATAAATTTGGGGGAAGGCTTTCAAGATAGGGTTTCTCTGTGTAATATGAGGTCCAGAGAGATGACCCAGTGGATAAAGTATTTTTTTCTGCAAGTATGAAGACCAGAATTCAGATCTCCCAAGAACTGGTGTAAAATACAGGCACAGTGGCATACGTGTGTAACCCAGTACTAGAGAGTAAAAGGCAGGTAGATTCTAGGTACCCACTAGTCAGTCAGCCAAGCCAAAAAAAGTAGATGCCAGGTTTACTGAGAGACCCTGTCCCCCCAAAAAAGGAGTTATGGAGTAGATATCCAATTTCAACCTCTAACCTCCACAGATGCACACAAGCATGCAATACACACATGTGAAGAAATAATAAATAATCGAAATGATGTAGTTAGCTGTGCATTGTGGCACGTGTCTTTAATCCCAGCAGTTCAGGAGTAGAGGTAGGCAGATTTCTTCTATGCATCTGAAACCGACCAGACTGGATCACATAGTGAGTTCTAGGACAGGAAGGGCTATGCAGAAACCCTGTCACAGACAAACAAACAAACAAGCAAGCAAATGGTGATGTATTTAGCTATGATGGCTCAGCTGATGGTGTGTTGTCTAGTATATGTAAGGTTCTAGGTTCCATTTTTGTCACTGCACAAACTGGGGGGGAGGGCAAGGGGTGGGGAAGACACACCTGTAATCTTAGCAGTCAGTCAGGATGGAGAGGCAGGAGGATAAAAAGTTCAAGTTTCCCCTCAAACCCAGCTCATTCCTACATACCAAAATTTTTTTAAAAAGATTTATTATTTATATGTAAGTACACTGTAGCTGTCTTCGGACACACCAGTAGAGGGAGTCAGATGTCATTATAGATGGTTGTAAGCCACCATGTGGTTGCTGGGATTTGAACTCAGGACCCTCATAAGAATAATCAGTGCTCTTAACCGCTGAGCCATCTCTCCAGCCCCCTACATACCAAATTTGAGGCCACTCTGAAACCATCTATAAAAAGGGAGTGGGGGCAGGGTGCTGTGCCTTTAATTTTAGCACCCAAGATATAGAGGCAGGAGGGTTGCTGCAAGTTCAAGGTCAACCTGATCAGCATGTCGAGTTCCAGTATAGTTGTAGTTACATGCCAAGACACTGTCTCTAAAATATGCATGTGCGCACCTGTGAATGAGTGTGCACACGTGTGCATGAGTGTACATGCATGAGAAAGAAAAAAAAAAGTAAGAAAAAATACATCTAAAAAAATGATGTGATTAGATATCAAGTCGGCAAGGGGTGATAATTTGGTTCCTTATCCTATCTTTCCCCCCAGTCCTGAACTTGTGATCATAAATCCTCATTGTCAAATGGACTGGCTTTAGAACCACCTAGTAGGCAGTCCTTGGAGAGGCCTGTGAAAGGGGATCCAGAGGGGTTTAACTGAGAAGGAAAGATCCACCCTGAATGTAGTCAGCACCTTCCTTGGGCTGGGTGGCCAGCTAAATAAAAGGGGGCAGGGGAGGCGAGCCAGGAGCCAACACTCACCTCTTCTTCCTGGCCACTGATTTGATGGAACGAGCTGCCCAGGCACCTGGTTCATAGTGTCCCGGAAGCCAAAGGAAACTGTTCTCGCCAGAAGTTGTCAGACACGTTGTTGCAGAACTGAGAAAAGTAACTGATGTGGTGGAAACAAAGAGGACGAGGCTTGCCCTCTGCACACTAGCCAAAGCAGACCTTTGGGTACCGGGCTAAGGGGCTTTCTAGGATGCTTTGTGGGGATGCTTTATGGGGTGACAGAGAGTGACAGATTTGTAGCTGGGCTGGGCTGGAGATTTGTGGCCAAGTGTCAAGTGCAGTCTTTGCCTAGGTGAGAGGAGCTGGGGCCTTCAGGGCTGATGCTACACTGGCCCCATGCTGGGAGTAAGTACTTACTGGATAGAGGGGAGGGGATGAGGGGTTTTACTGGGGTCTGGGTCGTGGGTGCTGCCTCCAGAAAGGGTCCTCAGGATTCCCTCCCCCAGACCAGGGCCTTAAAGTTGGGGGTTGGGAGACTGGGAAGCCCTCGTTGGGTTGTTTTATTTGGAGACTCAGCTGTTCCATGAACAGCTGCTGCCAGGGAGTCTGCCTAGAGAGCCACAGCTGTCCTGGGGGAGACAGGTGTCAGGGAGGGAGCTGCTTCCTTCACACAGAGGCTCCAGGACCACCCCAGGAGCTACCTACAGCTAAGGGGGAGCCCTGCTTAAACTCACCGGGGCCACAGAACACAGATGGGGCTAGTGCTTGCTCTCACTGAAGAAGTCATTACCCCTGCTTAGTACCACACTGGCCAAGCTAGGAGCACTGGGATTAACAGGAAGCCAGTAGTGTGACTCTGAGCAGCAGGGTCGAAAAAGCCAGACAGAGACTTGGTATCCTGACATTCAGGAGTCCAAGAGTGAGGACACGCAGCTGTGAAAAGGAGAGAAAAACTTTGCCTTCCTTTTACTTTTGTTTCCATTTGGACTTGTTGATTGAATGGTACAATCCAGCGGCTAGCCTGCACTACAGAAGACCCTGCTTTAAAAAAGGAAGAGAAAAAAAAAAAAAAAAGATAAGGCCGGGGGTGGTGTCACACGCCTTTAGTCCCACACTTGGGAGTCGTTCTTGCAACATGATATTTTCAAGTCACCTGTGTTGCCTGTCATTACTTTTTGTTTTGTTCTTTTGAATCCAGCTTTCTCACTGTAGCCCTGGTTCTCCTAGAACTAGCTCTGTAGACCAGGCTGGACTTGAACTCAGAGATCCACTTGCCTCTGCCTCCTGATTGCTGGGACTAAAGGCGTGTGCCACAGCTACCCAGGTATTTCAACAACAACAACAACAACAACAGCAGCAGCAGCAACAACAACAACAACAACAACAGATCAATGTTTCATTGTTTGACTATTCGGTCTTGCTTACACATCCAAGTGATGGATGTTATGTCCTTCCAGCTTTTGACTCTTATGAATAAAGCTATGAATATCTGTGTAGAAGCTTCTGAGGGTGCACCTGCTTCCATTTCTCTGGGAGTGTACCTACCAGTGAAGTTGCTGGTGGCTTTCCTCCACAGTGGCCCCACGAGTTCTCACTGCCACTTGCAGGATGACTCTCTTCCATCCTAGCACTGTTTTTCTTTTTGTTTTTTTTTTTCTTTTTTTTAATTAGGTGTTTTCTTCATTTACATTTCCAATGCTATCCCAAAATTTCCCCATACCCACCCCCCCAATTCCCCTACCCATCCACTCCCCCTTTTTGGCCCTGGCGTTCCCCTGTACTGGGGTATATAAAGTTTGCAAGTCCAGTGGGCCTCTCTTCCCAGTGATGGCCGACTAGGCCATCTTTTGATACATATGCAGCTAGAGACAAGAGCTCCGGGGTACTGGTTAGTTCATATTGTTGTTCCACCTATAGGGTTGCAGATCCCTTTAGCTCCTTGGGTACTTTCCCTAGCTCGTCCATTGGGAGCCCTGTGACCCATCCAATAGTTGACTGTGAGCATCCACTTCTGTGTTTGCTAGGCCCCGGCATAGTCTCACAAGAGACAGCTAGCTATATCTGGGTCCTTTCAGCAAAATCTTGCTAGTGTATGCAAAGGTGTCAGCGTTTGGAAGCTGATAATGGGATGGATCCCTGGATATGGCAATCACTAGATGGTCCATCCTTTCGTCACAGCTCCAAATTTTGTCTCTGTAACTCTTTCCATGGGTGTTTTCTTCCCAATTCTAAGAAGGGGCAAAGTGTCCACACTTTGGTCTTCGTTCTTCTTGAGTTTCATGCATTTAGCAAATTGTATCTTATATCTTGGGTATCCTAAGTTTCTGGGCTAATATCCACTTATCAGTGAGTACATATTGTGTGAGTTCCTTTGTGATTGGATTACCTCACTCAGGATGATGCCCTCCAGGTCCATCCATTTGCCTAGGAATTTCATAAATTCATTCTTTTTAATAGCTGAGTAGTACTCCATTGTGTAAATGTACCACATTTTCTGTATTCATTCCTCTGTTGAGGGGCATCTGGGTTCTTTCCAGCTTCTGGCTATTATAAATAAGGCTGCTATGAACATAGTGGAGCATGTGTCCTTCTTACCGGTTGGGACATCTTCTGGATATATGCCCAGGAGAGGTGTTGCTGGATCCTCCGGTAGTACTATGTCCAATTTTCTGAGGAACCGCCAGACTGATTTCCAGAGTGGTTGTACAAGCTTGTAATCCCACCAACAATGGAGGAGTGTTCCTCTTTCTCCACATCCTCGTCAACATCTGCTGTCACCTGAATTTTTGATCTTAGCCATTCTGACTGGTGTGAGGTGGAATCTCAGGGTTGTTTTGATTTGCATTTCCCTGATGATTAAGGATGTTGAACATTTTTTCAGGTGCTTCTCTGCCATTCGGTATTCCTCAGGTGAGAATTCTTTGTTCAGTTCTGAGCCCCATTTTTTAATGGGGTTATTTGATTTTCTGGAGTCCACCTTCTTGTGTTCTTTATATATATTGGATATTAGTCCCCTATCTGATTTAGGATAGGTAAAGATCCTTTCCCAATCTGTTGGTAGTCTTTTTGTCTTTTTTTTTTTTTTTTTTTTTGGTTTTTTCGAGACAGGGTTTCTCTGTGTAGCCCTGGCTGTCCTGGCACTCACTTTGTAGACCAGTCTGGCCTCGAACTCAGAAATCCGCCTGCCTCTGCCTCCCGAGTGCTGGGACTAAAGGCGTGCGCCACCACGCCCAGCTAGTCTTTTTGTCTTATTGACGGTGTTTTTTGCCTTGCAGAAGCTTTGCAATTTTATGAGGTCCCATTTATTGATTCTCGATCTTACAGCACAAGCCATTACTGTTCTATTCAGGAATTTTTCCCCTGTACCCATATCTTCGAGGCTTTTCCCTGCACTGTTTTTCTTTTAGGTTTTGTTCGTGTGGGTAACAAGGATGACCCCAGACCTTGTTCAAATCAAGTTCAAGTTCCTCCCACCCCTACCTTTGAGTCCAGCCTGCCCCAAGGTGGAGACTATCATTTTCTTTTTTCAGATGTACTAGTTATTTTATGTATGCATGTCTTTTGCCTGCACGTATGTATGTGCACCATGTGCATGCCTGGTGCCCATGGAGGTCAGAAGAGAGCATTGGATCTCCTGGAACTGCAGTTATGGATGCTTGAGAGCCACCATGTGGGTGTCCCAAACTGAACTCAGGTTTTCTGCAAGAGCAGCCACTGCTCTTAATCACCGAGCCATCTTTCCATCCTTCTTTTCTTCTCCTCTTTTTTTTTTAATTTAAATCTTTGTTCACGAGCTGGGCATGGTGGTGTACACCTTTAATCCCAGTATTCAAGAGGCAGAGGCAGAGGCAGAGGCAGAGGCAGGTAGATCGATCTCTGTGAGTTCGAGGCTAACCTGGACTACAGAGCTAGTTCCAGTACAGCAAGGATTACTCAGAGAAGCTCTGTCTTTAAAAACAAACAAACAAACAAACAAACAAGCAAACAAACGTTGTTCAGTTCTGGAGAAGATAGGCAGTTAAAGAAGAACACCTGTGGACTCCAGAGGACCTGAGTTGGGTGGCCGGAAACTGTCTATAATTCTAGCTTTAGATACTCATATACCAAACACATCACACACACACACTCACACACAAAGCGAGACGGGGAGGGAGAGGGAAACACACACACAGAGAAAGAAACACAGAAGGAGAAACAGAGAGAGGAAAACAGAGTGTGTGTGTGTGTGTGTGTGTGTGTGTGTGTGTGAGAGAGAGAGAGAGAGAGAGAGAGGAGAGAGGAACAAACACACATACAAAGGAAAACAGAGACAGATTTTATTTGTGTATGTGTGAGTGTCCCTGCAGGTGAGTGCAGGCATGTGTATGATATCAGCGAGGTCAGTGAGCAACCTCTGGGGTAGTCCCCATCTCCTGTTTGAGGCCGGCTCTCCTGCTGGCTGCTATGAGCCTCAGGCTAGCTGACCTGCAGGCTTCCAGGCTTCTCCTGTCTCGGCCTCCCATCTTGGCTGGTGTGTAACTAGCTGTTGACTGTCCAGCTTTATCCGGGTTCTGGCGATCTGAACTCAGGTCCTTACGCTTGTGTTGATGGCTGCCACTTTACCTGTTAGCCATTTCCCTTCCTGGTGGAGGGGGTCTCTGCTTATCTGTGCTTCCCTGATGGCTGATGGTGGCAGACATTGTTTCAGTCTCTTCTTTGGAGCTCTCTCTCTCTTAAGATGCCATTATGCTCCATGTTATTATCTTTTAATTTTTTACAATGATGGGTGACAGAGATTTTATTTTTTACTTTCACAGCAAAACTGAGTGGAAAATACAGGCTTGCCGTACAGCATCCTGGCTGGTTTCTGAGCAGCCCAGCAAGGGTCAGCTTCCTGTCTCTTGCTTCCTGTCCATCACACATAGGCAGCATTTACTTCTCTGTAGTTGTTACTATTGTTTGAGAGTTTCATACATACATAGTTACATACGGTACTTTTAATCAAGTCCACCCCATACCCTCAACCCTAATTCCATTTTCCTTCCTTCCTTCCTTCCTTCCTTCCTTCCTTCCTTCCTTCCTTCCTCTCATTCCACTCCTTCCTCCCTTTCTCCTGTGTTCCCTTGAGCTACCACCCTGCCCCCAGCCCGTGACCCTTGGAGTCTCAAGCAGAGAGAGAGAGAGAGAGAGAGAGAGAGAGAGAGAGAGAGAGAGAGAGCGCTTCTTCAGGGTAGGGGGAAGGGCAAAGGAATGATTGACTGCCCGCTTCTGGAAGCTCACTCCGAGGTGCTGCCTGGGCACTTGCTGGGTCTCACTCTGAGGTAACACTGGCTGGCATGTCCGCTCCCATTTAACAGCGAAATCATCAGTCAGCCACATCTAATTTCAAGATACCTTGCAATTTCCTCCCCAGCCTCGGAGAGGCTCTAAATGTCGGTGAGCTCTGTAATGACTCACGCCTTAGACACCGCTCTTCTGCGCAGGACTTGTCAGTGCCTTTCCTGAGCCCTCATTTGCTGTCCTTCTCTAGAGAAAATGGGCCACAGCAGGTGGAGTCACCCAAGCTTGGCGAAGGAAACCGTTTCTCCATCCTAGGCATCTCCGAGGATCGAGGATCGTTTGGGGGACCTGCTGTCTGCCTGTGACTACTTCCTAGAGGAAAGGTAGGCAAACCTTTTTGGAAGGACCAGAAAATAAATATTTCAGGTCTTTGGAGCCAGATGGACCAGCTCCTTGACTCTTCCGTTGTAGTGCAAAAAGCAGCTGTGTGTAATATGTAAATGAACAGAGATGGCTGTGTGCCAATAAAGCTGTATTTATAGATGATGAAATTTGAATTATATAATTTTGTACCACCACACCCAGCTTCCTGTGTCACAAAATATTATATTTCAGCCATTTAAGAAATGTATGAAAGCTCATACCTATGATTCCAGAACGCAGAAGGATAAGACAGGAGAATTGCCTGGAGTTCAAGGCTAGCCTGAGCTATATAGCAAGACTTTGTATATTTAAGAAGGAGGAGGAGGGCTGGGCATGGTGGCACACGCCTTTTATCCCAGCACTTGGGAGGCAGAGGCAGGTGGATTTCTGAGTTCGAGGCCAGCCTGGTCTACAAAGTGAGTTCCAGGACATCCAGGGCTACACAGAGAAACCCTGCCTCAAAAAAAAAAAAAAAAAAAAAGAGGAGGAGGAGGAGGAGGAGAGGCAGCTCAGGGGCTAAGAGCACTGGCTACTCTTCCAGAGGACCTGGGTTCAATTCCCAGCACCTACATGGCAGCTCCGGACTATAACACAGACATACATGCAAACAAAACACCAATGCACATGAAATAAAAAAATAATAATAATAAAAGAGGAAAAAAGCAAGTAAGTAAACAAAATGGAAAGAGGGGTGTGGAGGAGCTGGCTCAAGGGTAAAGAGCCCGACTTACAACCTTGAGAGGCTCTGAGTTCAAATCCTAGCATCCACATTAAAACTGGGGCACAGCAGCAGATCTTGTTTTGTTTTTACCCCATACAGTGCTGTTGTAACCCCAGCCTTGAATCTTGTTTTGGTTTTCTGTTTATTTATTATGTATACAGCAGGCCAGAAGAGGGCGCCAGATCTGATGAAAGGTGGTTGTGAGCCACACCACGTGGCTGCTGGGAATTGAACTCAGAACCTCTGGAAGGGTAGCCAGTGCTCTTAATGGTTGAGCCATCTCTCCAGCCCTTGGTTTTTGTTTTTCCAGACAGGGTTTCTTTGTGTAGCCCTGACTGCCCTGGAACTCTGCTTTGTTGACCAAGCTGACCTCAAACTCAGAGATCTCCCTGCCACTGCCTCCCAAGTGCTGGGATCAAAGGTGTGTGCCACCACAGCTCTTGTAACTCCAGCATTGCGGACATGGGGGTCAGACCAATAATCTCTGGGGCTTGTTTGTCTAGCCAAATGGTAAGCTCCATTTTTTTTTTTTTTTTTCGTTTTTCAAGACAGGGTTTCTCTGTATAGCCCTGGCTGTCCTGGAACTCACCTTGTAGACCAGGCTGGTCTTGAACTCAGAAATCTGCCTGCCTCTGCCTCCCGAGTGCTGGGATTAAAGGCGTGCATCACCATGCCCAGCTGAGATGCTGTCTTAATAATATAAGGTAGAGAGCAATGACGACACATGTCCGCTCTGGCCTCCACACATGCACCCTGACACATGAGCACATGCCACACACATCCGCATACAAACACCAAGGAAGGAAAAGCTGCTCTCAACCTGTGGCTGTACAGACACAGGTGATGAGTTGATTTACCCGTGAGCTATGACAGCATCCATGTCCCTCCCTGTTCCAAACCCTGTCTGTCAGGGTGCCCAACTCACAGCCTCAATCTGCATCAGTCTCCCGGGACAAGTCCCATTCATTGTCCTCTGGCTCCCTGAACCGGCTGCCTTGCCTCTGGGAATGTCCTTCCCTTCCCGCTCCACTCCTTGCCAACAGCAGCCTCTTTGCCCCGAGTTCAATCAGGTCTCATTGTGGTGGCTCTGCATGCTCTCCACCCACATCCTTGTCACCTTATGCCTAGATGTATAGAAGTCTTTGCTTCTTTTGCAGAACAACTAACCTTATATTTTCCCTTCCCTCAGAGACCGGCAACCACCAGCTACTTCCTGTGGATTTTCCAGCTCTGGACATCATAGAAAAGTAGAAGATTCTTGTATGTAGCCTTCTGAGGCTGCTCTATGTAGCATAAGGTTTCATGGTTCACTCTCACCTAGTGGCCTGTGTCACAGTGCTAGGCTCGAACCAGGTACTCTACAACCAACTAAACCAGGTACTCTACAGCCAGCTAAACCAGGTACTCCACAGCCAGCTTCTCCTGTTTGTTCACTCATTGAAAATGAAAACTAAGCCAGATGTGGAGGTGGGGGTGGAGGTGCACTCCTTGTATCTCAGCACTTGGGAGGCAGAGGCAGGCAGATCTCTGAGTTTGAAGTTCTACAGAGTGAGTTCCAGGTCAGCCAGGGCTAGACAGAAAAATCCTGTCTTAAACGCACACACAAAAAAACCCAAAGAACAAAAACAAAAACAAACAAACAAACAAACAAGAACAAATATATGTATATATATATGTATATACATATATATGTACATACGTATATATTAATTTAAATATTTTTGTTTTCTTTAATCTTTTTAGAGTTATTTTTATTCTAGGTGTATGGACATTTTGTGTTATATGTATGTTTATGTACCATGTTTGTGCAGCACCTTCAGAGGCCAAAGAAGGCACCAGATCCCCTGGAACTGGAACAACAGACAGTTGGCTACCAAGTGGGAGCTGAGACTAGAACTCAGGTCCGTTAGCAGAGCAGCAGATGCTCTTGATGGCTGGGTCACCTGTGCAACCACCAATCCTATTTATTTTTTGTTGCATAGAATTGTTGTGTAGCTGGTGCTGGCCTGGACCTCCTGATCTACCTACTCCCAGTGCTGCTTACATCACAGGCAAGAGCTCCCCACACCTTTCTGCTCCTTCATTCTTTCTGTTGTTTTGCTTTGGTTTTGGCTTTGGAGCAAGGTCTCTCTGTGTAGCCCTGACTGTCCTAGAAGTCATTCTGGAGACCAGGCTGGCCTCCATCTCAAGAGATCTGCTTTCATCCTCGCCTCTTGAGTGTTGGGATGAAAGGTGGGTACCACCACGGCTGGCTAGGTTTTTAGGAAGGGTCTTTTGCATCCCAAGCTACCTTAGACTTACCATATAACTGAAGATGATCTTGAATTTCTGACCCCCAGCCCCCCCGCCCCTCATTGCCAAGTGCTGAAACTACAGGTAGGCAGTACTGTTCCTGGTTTATGTCATGCTAGGGACAAACCTCAAAGAGTTTTGTGCCGGAGAGACAGACATTCTAGCAACTGAGCTATGTCTCTTCTGCTGTTACTTTGTTACTATCTATCCAAGGCTAGGCCGCAACAGTTACCTTTTGTTTTTAAGGCTGCAACAGTTACCTCTTTGTTTGTTTGTTTGTTTTTCGAGACAGGGTTTCTCTGTGTAGCCCTGGCTGTCCTGGAACTCACTCTGTAGACCAGGCTGACCTCGAACTCAGAAATCCGCCTGCCTCTGCCTGCCAAATGCTGGGATTAAAGGCGTGCGCCACCTCTGCCCGGCGGCGGTTACCTCTTACAGGTTAGTTGTTTTATCTTTAGTTTCATTTTGTAGTTGGGGAAATCTGAGGGAAATGAGTTGACCGTCCCACTCTCCACTGCTTCCAAAGATCCTCTCTGTCTTTTTCCCTCTCCCCTTACAGCCTCGTTGACCTTTAACCACGCTAAGAATTTACCTGGTTCTCCTCCAGGGATGGCTAAAGTTTCCTAAGCTGCTCCTTGGGACAGGCCCCACCCCTCCCTCCTCAGAGAAGCCTAAAGTCCAGGAAGCTAGAGGTAAGTGGGAGGCCTGGCCAGGCTGAGTCCTGTCCTGACTCTGCTAACAAGGGTCTTAGGTAAAAGAGCAGGTCTGGGGCCCCTCCCTTCCTGTCCAGACCCCCCCCCCCCCCGCCTGCTCCCCGCACTGGCTGGGGCCTATTGCCAATCAGGCCTGGGAGATGACATAGGGACATCGACAAAGCATATGCCAAGGGCTGCAGGGGGACTGCTAGAGAGGGGGCGGGAGCGCCTAAGGTTTTACCCTTCCTATATCACCCTGGCACTCCAGAGGGCCACCTTGCCCCAGATGCATTAGTCTCTGGTCTGGGATACACCTGGGAGCAAGAGAGACAGGCAGACCGACCAACTCTGTCCGGTTGGGGTCTAGTGAGGGAGAGATAACCAGAGTCGCAGAACTGCTATGGAGATAAGGCTGAGAATGGGGCGGCCGCGGGGCTCAGTGGCCAGGAAACGGAGAAGGGTCCAGGAGGAAGAGACCAGTACAGTGAGGGTGAGCGACGAGGTTCAGCAGCCTGAGTGACCAGGGGTAAGGTGTTCTAGGCTGAGGAGCGGCACATGCCAGGTCTCCTGGCTCATGCTGGATGCACAGAGCGGCTCAGGAAGTGGAGGTCAAGGAAGGAGTAGGGGCCAGCTGTAGGGGCTTGGAATTTTATCTCCAGTGCAGCAGGAAGCCCAGGGGGTGGTAAGCAGGGATGGATAAGATCCTGCCTTCCTTTCTATTTTTTTTTTCTTTTCTTTTTTTTTCTTTTTTGAGACTGGGTCACAAATAGCCCAGGCTGATCTTGAAGAGTGAGCTTGAGTTTATTTTTAATATTTGTGTGAGACACAGTTGAGGGAGAGGTGCGGACCACTGGAGCACTGTGCCAAGACTCCAGGGACTAATGTATGCTGGGCAAATGCTCTAACAACTGGGCTACAGCCCCGTCTTCACTCCTGAGGTCTTCTCTGACTATCCTATGATGAAGAAATGGATTTCCTTTATAGGGAGGGTATCCTGCTGAGCCCCAGGGAAGACCTCTTCTGTCACTCCTAAACACAGGCACTTGCAAGTAAGGGGCAAAGAGAAACTAGTCTAGCCCAACCTGGACATAGTTGGTGGTCTTAAGGAATGAATGTGCAGAGCTTCATCATGTCCCAGACTATGCACTATGACCTGTCCCTACCTCTACCTGTCTGTCTAAGGGCTGCTAGCTAGTTTGTCTGATTAGATTTTCTAACCTAGCAAACTCAAGGAGGAGGGGAGGGGGACACGGGTGGGTCCTCAGACAGGAAACCACAAATTGGAAGGCAGTTTCTGGATGGAAAGGGAACAACCCCGTCTGATGAGGCAGGAGCTGGCACCTCTCTGCTCTAGCTAGGCCTCTGTGAAGCCAGGGTTCCACCCAGCATTTGCCTTCCTGGCAATGAATTTATACTCTACTCTGTCTCCTGGTCCAGCCTGACCCATGGACAAAGCAGGTGCAGGTAAGTTAATGAGCTCTTGCCCTGTGCTGAACCCAGTGCAAGGGAGACCACTCGGCCAGGCTGGATGTCACAGCTGTAATCATCATCCTAGGTGGGATGTAGAGGGCACGGAAGTGGTCTGCCGCACAAAGGGCTCCTTGCCTGTGGGAGGCAGCCAGTGATCTGACCCTTGAGAGACACCATATGAACATGTGACCTTGGAGAGGAAGGTGAGACCCCAAACCTGGGAATCCCAAGTTAGACATGTTGTGGGAGACTACTCATTTCCTGTGGGGACCACTCTGAGGCTCAGGTTGGGACCCCTTCCTTCTTGGTCCTGGGGCCCTTTCAAGGAGTGAGTCTAAAGGTCCCAGAGGTACCTATTCCAGGACAAGTTTTCTTGGAAGGTTTCTTAGAGGTAGAAAAGTCCTGATGCTTAGATGTGGTGGCATAGGCTTGTAACGCCAGTGCTCAGGGGTTGAGGCAGTATTAGGTCATGAGTTTGAGGCTAGCCTGGACTCTACAATGAGGTCCTATCTCAAACAAACAAAAAAACAAACATAATTTTTTAAAAAAATTAATATTAACATTTTTAAAAGGAAAGAAAAGAAAAAAGAAAGCAAGCAAGCTTTGGAGGATGACCGGACAGGAAGGGACATGAGTTCCTCACATCCCCCTGAAGCCTTTTGCTGACATCCCCCCATCCTCCCATCCCCCCATCCCCCCCATCATGATATAGTCATCCTTCAGAGCTCAGCTTGTGAGGATAGAAAGGAGGGGTCTGGCTGAAGGGGAACATGTGGAACAAACAAGAATGCTGCTTTCCTGTGAAAACGGATCACCTACACTGGCCCTGGTGCCCTGCCTTGCCAAAGCTTCAAGCAGCAGCCACTGAGTGGCCAGGGCTGACACACTGAGGCCGAGAGAAGGCCTGTCGCACCCCAGCAACCCACACAAAATGTGGGCTCAATGGAAATCAGATCTGTGAAAACTCAAAGCCTATAGATGACTGTGTGTGTACATGTCCATGTGCATTGTTTAGTCATGTGGTATGTGCACTTGTGCACACTCGTGTGTGCCTAAGTGCACATGTAGGTCAGAGGACAATGTCCTAAATTTTACTTTTTTTTTCTTTCTGTTTCCACCCCCCCCCCCAGACAGGATCTTTCTGTGAAACCCTAGCTGTCCTCAAACTCAGAGATCCACCTGCCTCTGCCTCCTGAGTGCTGGGATCAAAGCATAAATCACCACACCTGGTGGGCTTGAACTTCTCCTGAGTGCTAAGATTACAGCTATGTGCCACCACATGTGGTTCATTCAGTGTTGGAGTCAAACCCAGGGCTTCGTGTGTGATGGGCAAGCACTGAGATAATCCCCAGCAGACTAAAGTCTGTTTCTTTTTCTTTACATTTATCTGTTTTGTCTGTATGTAGGTCTGGGCACCACTTGCATGTCTTGTGCCCATGGGTATCAGAAGAGGAGTTAGAGATTATTGTGAGTCACTATGTGGGTGCTGGGAATTGAACCTGGGTCCTCTGAGTATTCTTCATAGCTGAGACACCTCCCTGGCCATGTTTCTTAAACAGCTTTATCGGCATATAATTCATCTACTCACAGTGTATAGTTAATTCTTTTTTTGGGGGGCGGGGTTCGAGACAGGGTTTCTCTGTATAGCCCTGGCTATCCTGGAACTCACTTTGTAGACCAGGCTGGCCTCGAACTCAGAAATCCGCCTGCCTCTGCCTCCTGAGTACTGAGATTAAAGGCGTGCACCACCACTCCCAGCTGGTTAATTCTTAAGTAATCACCACCATGATCAATATTAGAATAGACCATTACTGGCAAGATGGCTCTGCAGGTAAACACTGATGATCTGAGATGAATCCTTGGAACCAGTTGTAGGAGAGAACTGACTCCTGCATGTTGTCCTCTGCCTACGCCATGTCCACCATAGCACGGCCACACCTGGACACACACACACACACTGATATAGACACACACAGAGAGACAGAGGCAGAGACAGAGGCCCTAAGGGACAGGGAGCTTGCCTGATGTTTGAGACCCTGGGTTTGACCCCATCAGCGGTCACACATCCCTTCTCCCTTCCTTCAGCCTGAGAGTCACCAGCATCCTTCCTCTACACATTTGCCTGCCCCAGACATTTTATGCTCATACGGAACCTGGCTCCTCTCTGTGGCTGAATTGTATTCTGGTGTATGACCACACCACTTTTTTTTTTAAAAAGATTTATTTATTTATTATACATAAGTACACTTTAACTGT
The DNA here is from genome assembly GCF_978045245.1 of Mus caroli. Classification (NCBI taxonomy): domain Eukaryota; kingdom Metazoa; phylum Chordata; class Mammalia; order Rodentia; family Muridae; genus Mus; species Mus caroli. The sequence continues at coordinate 109,064,807 of NW_028227269.1, forward strand.
CTTCAGACACCCCAGAAGAGGGCATCAGATCTCATTACAGATGGTTGTGAGCCAATAGATGGTTGCTGGGATTTGAACTCAGGACCTTTGGAAGAACAGACAGTGCTCTTAACTGCTGAGCCATTTCTCCAGCCCTGAACACACCACTTTGTAACCACCCTTCAAGTGACAATCACTTGGTGGCTGTTACAAATGGTGCTTCATTGAACGTACTCCATGTGGTTCCATGTGGGCGTGCTTTCAGTCCTCTGGGGCAGAGATGTCACAGTGGGATTTATGGGGCAACTGGGAGGTCTATGCTTAGCGTTCCGAGGACCTGCCAACGTGTTTCCCAGAGCAGATGTGTCTTTTCACATTTCCACTCACAGTGGCTTCCAATGTCCAGTGTTTTCATGGCAGTTTGTATTGTCTATCTTTTGGGTAACAACTGTCATACAATGGCATGGCTACTTGTTGTGTGGTGGGTTTTATTTCTGCAGTACTGGGGACTGAATCCAGGGTCTTGTATATCCTAGACAAGCATTCCTACACTGAATGGTTGTAAGTTCAAAGCCAGCTTGGTCATTTCCTGGACAATCTGATACACATAGACTTTCAGGCCAGCCTGGGCTGCAAAGCAAGCCTAGGAAGACTGTCTTATGAAACCATTATACATATGATATATATGATATGATATAGGTGCATAAGTACATGAATGTGCATGCGTGCTTGTGGGTGTGTGTTTGTATCATACATATAACAGGAAGCTGTGCTCCTAGGTGTTCTTCTGTTTTATGGTTTTAGTTCTTTCTTGTAATAGGTTTGTGATTCACTTTGCTTGCTATGTTTTTAGCATATTATGCAGCAAGACAGTGGTTGATCTAGTATCTCTTGTAACTTTGGAGATAAGCACAGATGCCCTTCCACCACGTGTGCCAGTGTGATGTGAGGAGCAGCACAGGTGACAGGGTCCCAGGCGCTGCTAACACTGTCCACATTCTTCAATTGCTCTCCCACATTCATGGCCTCCTGAATTCTTTCCGTTCAGCTCAGATTTTAAAATCTGGCTAAAACTCTCAGTTTCTAAGTTTTTGTTGTTGTTCTCGGGTTTTTTTTTTTTTTTTTTTTTTTCGGTTTTTCGAGACAGGGTTGCTCTGTATAGGCCTAGCTGTCCTGGAACACACTGTGTAGACCAGGCTGGCCTCCAACTCAGAAATCCACCTGCCTCTGCCTCCAGAGTGCTGGGATTAAAGGCATGTGCCACATTGCCAGCCTTTGTTTTTGTTTTGTTTTGTTGCTTGATCCCTCCTAAGAGTGGCTCCAGGTCTCTGTTTTCTTGCCTCCTGCTGGCCCTAGCCATTGTCTGTATCCATCTTTGTAGAAGCGATTCCTGGCCTACCTGGATGTTCTAACAATGAATCATGTAAAATAGTAATAAAGTATCAACATGAGCCATCGATATTTTATTATTATCATTTTATTTTTATTAGATATTTTCTTCATTTACATTTCAAATGCTATCCCGAGAGTCCCCCAAACCCTCCCCCTCCCCTGCTCCCCTACCCACCCACTCCCACTTCTTGGTCCTGGAGTTCCCCTGTACTGGGGCATATAAAGTTTGCAAGACCTAGGGGCCTCTCTTCCCAATGGTAGGCCATCTTCTGCTACATTTGTAGCTAGAGACAGAGCTCTGGGGGGGGGGGGGGGTTACTGGTTAGTTCATATTGTTGTTCCAATATTTTATTATTTATTTACTTTTTTTTTTTCAGGTTGTCCTCAAACTCTCAAGGCTGAACTTGAACTCTGATCCCCTGCCTTTACTTCCTGAGTTGCTGTGGTTCCAGGTGTGTGCAGCCATGCCTGGTTTATGTAGTGCAGGGGAACTGAACCCAGGACTTCCCACATGCTAGGCAAGTGCGCTAGTGACTGGGTTACATCCCTACTCTGCCACATTGTATTTATTTAAAGTCAAGATAAGGAAGTTCAGGTGTCTCACGCTGCTGGCCCCGCATTCTCTTTTTGGCTTTACAACTCTGTGGTTTAGATATGTCCTTTTTCCTCTGCTCATTAAATCTATGACTCCAGGCAAGCCAGTTCGCTTCTCTCTCAGTGCTTCAGTGTCCTTATCCACTGTGCTGGGATGATGACGGAACTGTGTTTACAGAGGGGGTTATTAAAAGGGCTCTTTAATCCCAGCACTCAGGAGGCAGATGTAGGTTGATCTCTGTGAATTCGAGGCCAGCTAGGACTACAGAGTAAGTTCCTGGACAGCCAGAGCTATATAGTGAGAGCCTATCTTCAAACAAACAAACAAACAAACAAACAAACAAACAAACAAAAAGGACTCTTGATTTCAGTGCTAAAATCAGAACTCTAGACACATAAATACTTATTATGAATCTATGCATAAGGGAGGCTAGCTCCTTGCTTGCATGCTTCCATCATTTGTATCATTCTGGATTCTGAGTTGTAACAGAAATCTAAATCATTCGATTTAAAGGCTAGGATTTCAGGCCTTAGGATATAGGACGGAATAGAGAGTACGGAGAGTTCAGATGGGTCTCAGATCCCTTCTGTCTAAGCTCACCCTCCTTTTTGAGTAATGGAAAGAAGAGACCAAACTAGGCTGAGAGAGGCAGAAGGCCCTAGGTGTATCATAGTAGCTGAGAAGCTGGGATCTTGGCTTGCCTTATTCAGCTAGGCCAGCTGTAGAGGCTTTAGGCTTCCCCTCTTAGGTCCTGATATCGGAGATGAAGATGTGAAGAGAAGATGCCGTCTAAGAAAAGTTCTAGCTGTGGCGTATGCTCGCGCCTGAGCCATTCACTTATGGACAGGGACATTTTATTGTCAACTAATTCGGAGTCACACGCAGGTCAGGAGCCAAGCAACTGGAAGAGGATGTTGGGGATGGAGAGGGGTTGGCACTTGAAGAATGTTAGCAAGGGACCAAGATCTTCCCCCATGTAACCAACGACTCAGTTGGAATTCACTTGTTCCAGGGGATCCCCTTTTCCCAGTGACATTTGCTCCAGCTCTGTGTGCAGAATGGCTAATACTCCGCAGCCTCTTTCCCGTCGCATCTAATGAGCACCCACTGTACTGTAGACCCAGAAAAGAGGAAAGTGCAGATCAGGAACTGCAGATTATAGGTTAGAAGGAAGGGGCGGAGCTGCAGAGATGCCTGAGGGGCGTGGCCTGTGAAGCTGAGCAAGGGAGAGTGGGGACATTCAGAAAGACAATGGAGTTTCTGGGACGAATGGTCTGTTCAGCTGCTTCTGGAAAGCTCATTGCTACCAATAATTGGTCATTGGACAGGACAGCAGGAAAGAAGGGGCGGAGACAGGGTCCACGGGTGGGGTGAGGAGAGACTGATGGGAGGGGATCGAGAAAGCAAGTATAGGCTAGCCTCTAAAGAGTGTGTAGGCCAGGAGGTGGAGAAATGGAGCTGAGCCTGAGGGGCCACGGAAGCCACTGTCTGTTTTGAAAACACTGGTCCAACATCAGCCTGGAGTGGGGCTCAAGGCATGGAGGCAGTTCAGGGAGGCAGCAGGGGTGGGAGAGTCTGAAGAGAGGGTGTGCAAGAAGGGGACTTAAGGAGCACTCCTGCCTGAGGGCTTCAGCTTTCCTCAAGGCAGATCTTGAGATCTTGGTGGATCTTTGCCTAGACGCTCATCGACAGTGGCTGTGGAGGTGTGAGGAGAGGAGTTGGACTGGGGACGGCTTGGACACTGACTCGGTAGGGCTGCTAGTGTAGGGAATTGAATTGTCATTTCAATACGTGCTTACACATTCCCTGTCAAAGAGTTATTTGTGGACCCCATCCTGACAGCAATGAGAAAGAGGGTTTCCTTCATTCAGGTCGGGGGCTCCTTATGGCAGAGGGAGGGACACAAGGCTGGAGGAGGTGAGAAGTGGTAAATTATCCACCAGGAAGCCAGTCAGAGATTCAGGCCTTTACTGCCAGCACTCAGTTTGGCTTACACAGTGAGCTCCAGGTCAGCCAGGGCTAATACTGAGACCCTGTCAAAGAAAAACAAACAAACAAAAAAAACACAAAACCCCCACCAGTGTTGGGTTTTATGAATGAGGAAGCTGACAGGTTGCAGGCCAATTGGTATCCATGTGACTTTGTGGTCAAACTAAAGCAGTATCTGACACTTGTATGCATGCATGTATGCATGTATGTATGTATGTATGTGTGAGGCTTATTTGTTGAAAAAAAAACAAAAACCAAAAAACCCAAAGCCAGTGGCTTTTGTTACACCACTCCCTTGGTGGTGGCTGAAGCCAAAGGCTTGCAGTAAGTTTGAGGCTAGCCTTAGGTAAGGTATGAGACCTTGTCTCAAAAAAACACAGCCATGGGACTGGGGAGTTAGCCTAGTGGTTAGGATTGGGCATTGCTCTTGCAGATGACCTGAGTTTGGTTCTTAGAACCTAGCTGGGACAGTTTATAAGTTCCTAGAACTCCAGGAGATGTGACACCTGCTTCTGAGCTCTGTAAGCACCTGCCCATACATGGCATACCCCCCTCCCCCCCCCCACACAGACACACACTCTCACAAAACTATAAATAATAACATCTTTCAAAAAACCACTATAGCTGGGTGTGGTGGCACTTGTCTTTAATCCCAACACTTGGGAGGCAGAGGCAGGCGGATTTCTGAGTTCAAGGGCAGCCTGGTCTACAGAGTGCTGCGTTCCAGGACAGCTAGGGCTACACAGAGAAACCCTGTCTTGAAAAGCAAAACAAAACACCAAACAAACAACCACCCAAAACCAAACCAAACTAAACCAAACCAAACCAAACCAAACCAAACCAAATAAAAACAAAACAAACAAACAAAAACCCAACCAACCAACAAAACCCCAAAACAACAACAACAACAACAAAAAGAAAGAAAGAAAGAAAGAAAGAAAAGAAAAGAAAAGAAAAGAAAAGAAAAGAAAAGAAAAGAAAAGAAAAGAAAAGAAAAAGCCCACAAACAGCAACACTACAGATTAAGCTAGGTGTGGCAGCACATATGTGTAATGTGTGGAGGTGGAGCAAAGGGGCCAGGGGTTGAAGGTCAGCCTCAGGTAGGCAGGAGTTTAAGACCTGTCCCAGTTAAAGGGAGGATCTGTCTCAACACCCCCCTCCCCCGAAAAAAAATCAATTGGAAGGTTCACTGAAGCATCCAAAGTTACAATGTAGCAAGATGTCAGACTGATAGAGTACCGCAGGCAATAGGAGAGATTTCGGCTTTCTTCTTCCCAAGCCCACCTTCCATTTCAATGGGCACGGGGTGGGGAGGACTCCCTGGATTAGGGCCTAGATTAGGGTGAGGCACGCAGGGTGCCCTGGGTGCACCATAGTAGCTGAGAGTCCTGGCATCTTGGCTTGCCCTACCCAGCCAGTCCTGCCCTAGAAGCTGTGGGCTCCCTTTCTTTAGGTCATGACCCTAGAAAGAGGCGGTACTTTCTAGGAAATGGCCTCCAGCTTGGGAGTCCAGTGGGCAGGGACAAGGACCCTTGTGTTGTGTCATCCCAACTGCCCTACTAAGGAACTCAAATCATGTTTGTTCCTGTATGTAGGTTAATCTGTCTGTGGTACATCTTGGAAGATAGGGAAGAAAGAGGGCAGAGTGCCCCTAGCCGCTCAGGTTCATCTGTCATGAAGTCTCGGCTTCATCCAGGTACCTATCCCAGGTCACCCCTGGATCCCACCTCTGATTTAGCAGTCTATTTGCTGACCAGGCCAGCTGGGCCCGATTATTCCAGAGCTCATGCCTGCAGTGCCCAGGACTTTCTAAGCAAAGGGGTGTCCTTCAGAGAGGAGTCCAAGAGCAAGAACAGGAACTTGGTGGGGGCAGGGATCTGCTACTGGGAGGCTCTGGGCCCTGTTCTTGAAGGCCAGTTAGAAGTGACCATGGTCAATTCAGTGAAGTTTAAAATGATTCGCGGGGCAGAAAACGTGGAAGAGAAACCCCTGCTTATTTATTCGGGCTTTAAAACCATAAAACTCTCGTTTTCTCTCTGTAGCTATTTATATCTTGAGCGGGTGTAAAAGCTGTCCCCATATGAAGCCCAGGTCTGAAGTAACATAAACGAAAAATAGCCATCTCCTGTTTTATTTATTTCTTTTTAATTTAAAGCAAACGGTTTCACCTATAGTCCCCAGGTCTGGTCGCTGGCGCGGGGGGTGGGGCAGCCCACCCAGCCCCACAGGCAGCTGTCAGGCAGTGACGGGGCCCCTCGCTTGATCACTCCAGGGACAAGGACGCCCAGGGCTGGGTGTCACCGACTCCTCCGCGTTCAGGCTCTTGGCCCTGCGGGCTGGGGGAAGGGCCTGGGTCTCGGGAAGTGACCCTCTTCTTCTACCGAGCTGGGGACTCAAGCTCCTTCTTTTTCCCCCTCGCGGTGGGGCCCCTTGTCCGTCTATGTCCCTCCTGCTGTCCCGGGGCCGCTCGGCACCTCCCCTCACCCCGACGGCTTCGAGGCCCTCCCGGGCCGAACATCCCGACTCCTCCCTCGGCCCCTCAGGCAACGTGGGGAGCCGGTGGCCCCCAACCCAATTAGCGGGGAGCTCCATCGTCTCCTGGTACAACCGCTTTCCTTCCCTCGGGGGACACTGCCACCTGAGAGCCTCGTCCCCAGGTTCCCTTGCTCTAGTACATCTCGATCGCCCCTGGGCGACGCGGGGGCGCAATTAGTTTCTTCCAATTAGTTTCCCCTCTTTGTATAGAACCCATTCAAACTGTGCGCGTACTCCTCCGCGCGAGGGGGAAAGTAGTCCCGACCTTGCCCGCGATTTCTGTTCTCGCGTCGGGCACATTCACTTTGGGAAGCCGATGGGACGCTCGGCGGGATCCCCGGGGGAGGTGGCGCGGGGCCCACAGGGTGCGAGCGGAGGGAGCGGGGCGCTGGGGAGGGGGAGGGGGCTAACTCCTCGCTGTTGCCTCGAGAGATGGATCATGGGGCGTAAAGCGATCGCAAACCTCAAACCACGTACAGTGGGCGATACGCGTCAACCCAACCTGGCCAACGGAAGCGCAGAACCTTCCCCCCCCCTCCCGTGATCCCGCCCCCGCGGCCTGACGGACGCTCACAGAGACCTACCATGCCCCTGCTTGCCGCCCGGATCCCGTGAGAGCCAATGGAAGCTCGCAGAGGCGGAGCTTGCGAGCGACGGGTTAGGCTGTGCGCGGCCCTCCTCCCCCCCAGGCTCCGCCCCTCCCCCCCGCCCGCGGCTCCCGGAGTAGTTAGAGCCAGCGAAGTGCGGGCGGCGATGAGAGCCAAAGTTGCGCTCCGTTCGGCATCGGGGGCTTGAGGCGGCTCGTTGCTCCGCCCGTCTGGGCCTCCTCTAGCCCCAACTCCCGCCAGCGGATCCCGCGCGCTCGCCCGCCCGGCCCGGCGCCCACCTGCGCCCCCTGCCCGCGGCCCGCCGCCCGCGCCTCGCGAGCCGGGGTCCCCGTCACTTTGGCCCGGCCCCGGGCCCCGCCGATGCCGGCCATGGTGGAGAAGGGCCCCGAGGTCTCAGGGAAGCGGCGAGGGAGGAACACGGCGGCCTCTGCAGCCTCGGCCGCCGCCTCGGCCGCCTCGGCCGCCGCCTCAGCCGCCGCCTCGGCCGGCACCGCCTCCGCCTCGGCCGCCGCCGCCGCCTCGGCCGCCGCCGCCCCCAATAATGGCCAGAATAAAAGTTTGGCGGCGGCGGCTCCCAACGGGAACAGCGGCAGCAACTCCTGGGAGGAAGGCAGCTCGGGCTCGTCCAGCGACGAGGAGCACGGTAGGTGGCAGCCGCCCCCGCGCCCGGCCCGTGTCCGCGCCCGCGCTGACCGCCGTGCTCTGCTTCCCCGCAGGTGGCGGTGGCATGCGGGTGGGACCCCAGTACCAAGCGGCGGTGCCCGACTTCGATCCCGGTGAGTAGCGAGCGACGGGAGCTCGGGAGACAACTTTGTTTTTTGTGCGTGTTGGCCTTCGGTCCGCGGGGGCACCCGGGGCGCGAGGGCAGGCGGCGCGGCACGCTCGCACATGAGTGTGCTGCAGATTCGGGTGCGGGGAGGCCGCGGGCCCCGGTGGGGACAGCACTGGGCCCGCAGTGTCCCCCGGCTCTGAGGAAGCCACACCTGGCCGGGGTGGAGTGGGATGTCTCTGCCTCCAGGTGTGGTGTACCGGAGCTAGGACGGGATCCCGGGTGGCAGTGCTGGAGAGTTGGCGTCCTGGGGCGCTCGGACCCAGGGCTCCGCAGAGACTTCTTACTTCAAACTGGCTCCTAGCGTTACCCTGCCAACCCTGCGCTCTTATTGCCTCTTGACTCTCATCCCGTCCTGTCCGGTCCGGTCCCATTCTGTCCCATCCCATCCCGAGGGCCGGTGGAGTAACGATCTTCCCGTCCCTCCACCCCAATCAGGTAATAAAAGAAGTGTGCTTTCCAGAGAGCATCTGTCTAGATAAGAGAGCCCGACTTGTGGCTGTTATTTTAAGATCTGTTTGTAAATGTGTGTTTCCTTCTTTTTTTCTTTTTTTTTTTTTGGGGGGGGGGATGGGGTGGGGAGGAAGAGGTTGTGAAAGAATAGAACCATCAAAAGGTTTAGCTAACCGGCCATTTCCATCTAACTAGAAACCCTTGTCCCCTAAGAAGGGGCATTCTTACTTGCCTTCCTGGTGATCTGTGTGGAAGCAAATTTAAAGTGGTACGGGGGTGGGGGGGAAATCCTATCAGACAAAGGAATTCGCCAGATTTTAATGCCTATGATTCTGTCCCATCTCTGTATGAGACTGTCTTTCAAGGTGGTGGTTACAGGAAATGTTTGAAAGGCCGTGGGTTTTGTTTCAGAAATAAAATTCAAAAGACAATCTAGTACAGCTGGAGTGAACCGTCCCGGTTGGAGGGCCTTGGAACAGGAGGCTTTTCTAAGTAGGTTATACCACTAGTTTGAAAAGATAAATGCTTTTCCTTGGAAACAAGACTGCAGAAAATTGCAAGGATCTGGTCCTTGAAAAAGGAGATTGCTTTTAAGTTGTTATTAAGGTGCTGAACTCTGTGTTTAGGTAAAAGTGAAAGCACAGAAGAGAGGGATTCAGGGTGAGTGTTTGGTCACCCCGAGAATAAATGATTTGCAAATGCATGACTCCCGTCCCTCACAGTTCTGTAGTATAACTCCCCGCTTCATAAACTCCTGTTAGCGTTTTAGATAGTTTCCCCTTTCCTCACATCTTTTTCTGGGAGTCACTTTTCATTTTTTTTCATGTCTGAGCAGGGCTTCATCCCTAGTTTGGCCACCAGGGGAAGCACACTGCTTTTGGGTTACAGTTGACCCTATCCTCATTTTGTAGGTCAAGTCTGACTGCAGTGATACATAGTGAACATGAAGCTTGCCACAAAGTTTCTCTCACGAGTTACTCTTAAAAACTGAGTTGAGCAGTCAGACCTTCCAGAAACTTGAGTCATTTTTGTTACATATTTTCAAAGTTTATGTAAATGTTTGATGGGACCTAGGAAAAGGAAATATTTAATGGTCACAGGATTTAGATCTCTTAGTCTCTGCATTGTCATTGAGGTGCCTGGTGCCTTTAGAGTTAGACTCTTCTTTGAAACAAGAGTTGTCATGGGATAAGTTTTGAACTCTTGGGACATTTTTGTTTTTGTGACATAGGGTCTCTCCATAATGTAGGCTGTCTTAAAAATTTGCTATGTGGCCCAAATTGGACTTAAATTTAGTATCATCCTGCTTCAGTGTCTTTAGACTTATTTTGGTTATTAATATGTTTTAGGTCTTGTACATATTTATATCTCAGGATGTGATAGTTAACTTTATTTATTTATTTATTTTGTCATGCTGGGATTGAACCCAGGTCCTTACACATTCTAGGGATATATATTTGTTAGAGTTCTAGAAAGTAAAACACTGTAAATGTTCTCATGCATAGCTTTATTGTCAATTGATTGTTCATGTTAATATTTCAAAACTTCCTATTTTGTGTTTGTTTTAGTCTGGAGAGTAAGTTAACTGTTATGACATTCTTTAAAACCCTGCTTTGTCAGTTTGAGAACTGGGACACATTTGTTTACTGTTTCTGAGTGATTCTTTTTTTTTAATGTTGTCATTGAATGTAAATTCCAAGGAAAGTCTTCTGGTTTTTGTCTTGTGGGTCCCCCCAGATGAAACCAGATGGTTTCTCTGAGTAGCCCTGACTGTCCTGGAACTCACTTTGTAGACCAGGCTGGCCTCGAACTCAGAAATCCACCTGGCTCTGCTTCCCAAGCGCTGGGATTAAAGGTGTATGCCACCACTGCCCAGCCTCTTGTGTTTTTTTGAGGCAGGGTTTTACTTTGTAGCCCTAGCTGTCCTTGAACTTTTTAAACAGGCCATGCTGGCCTTGAACTCACAGAGCTCTACCTTCCTCTGACTTCATAGTGCTGATATTAAAGGCCTGAGCCACCACCCTGGCTGAAGAAACAACAGAAATTGTGCAGCATCTTTGTTTCACAGCAGTTTGCTTTTAGACACAAGACAGTGCCCCCATGTCCCAAGACAGGATTTCTCTGTGTGGCTGCTCTGGACTCTCTGTAGATCAGGCTAGCCTCAAATTCAGTAACCTCCTTGCCTTCCTCTGTCTCCCCACCACACCCTGCCCTTTTAAATGAGTGTTTTGCTTGCTCATGTCTGTGCACCACATGTGTGTAGTGCCTTCTGAGGTCAGAAGAGGGCACCAGAGTCCCTGGAACCGGAGTTACATAGACGGTTGTTAGTACCATATAGGTGCTAAGAATCATATCCAGGTTTTCCGAGTAACCAGTGCTTTAATTTCTGAGCCATCTCTCCAGCACTACAAGACAGGGTCTTTATGTGCTTATAAGAAGTTAGGGATTGCCAGGCGTGGTGGCGCATCCCTTTAATCCCAGCACTTGGGAGGCAGAGGCAGGCAGATTTCTAAGTTCGAGACCAGCCTGGTCTACAAAGTGAGTTCAAGACAGCCAGGGCTACACAGAGAAACCCTGTCTCAAAAAACCAAAAAAAAAAAAAAAAAAAAAAAAGAGGCAGAAGTAGTTAGAGGCTGGAGAGATGGCTCAGTGGCCACTCTTCCAAAGGACCCGGGTTCCGTTCCCAGGACCCACATGCATGGCAGCCAGAACTGTCGAACTCCATAGACCTAATACCCTCACACTCGTGCATGCAGACAAAACACAAATGCACATAAAATAAAAACTAGGAGTGCCAGACATGGCAGTATACACCTGCAATCCCAGCAGCCCCTGGGAGGTTGAGGCAGCAGAGGAGTTCAAGGCCCTGCCTTAAAGCCAGAAACAAGGGCTGGGGAGATGCTCTGGGCTTGAGTTCAGAGTCTTGTCACCTGCCTGAAAAAGGTGGGAGTGGCCACACATGCCTGACTCTAAGCTTCCATGTTCAGTGAGAGGACCCTGTCTCTAAATACGTGCGTACATATGGAGATTGCTGGAGAAAGATCCTGACGTCAGATTGCTCTGGCCTCTGCTGTGTGCAAGCACACAGAAGAAAACACAAGTAGGATAACGTGAAACCAGAAGTAGTAGTGCTCCTGCTCTCTCCTCCGAGTGCTTCCTTTCCCTCTGGTGCTGGGGCTGCTCCCAGAGTCCTGGCATGCTAATTATGTGCCTGGCTATAGGACTAATTGTTTTGAGTCATGGTCTCACTTTATATCCTTGGCTAGCTATGTAGATTGGGCTAGCCTCGGATTCACAGAGATCTGTCTGCCAGTGCCAAGATTAAAGGTGTTCTTCGCCATGCCCAGTTTGGAGGCATCCTCAAATGCTTCTGCCTAAGTTTTTATTTTTTAATTTTTTTGGGGGAGAAAGGTGGTTTGAGACAGGGTTTCTCTGTGTAGCCCTGGCTGTTCTGGAATTCACTCTGTAGACCAGGCTGACCTCAAACTCAGAAATCCACCTGCCTCTGCCTCCCGAGTGCTGGGATTAAAGGCGTGCGCCACCACTGCCTGGCCTGCCTAAATTTTGAAAGCATTTTCCCCGTTACAGGCAGACAGCTTTTCTTTCTCTCTCTCTCTCTTTAGACATTGTCTTCCTTCTGTAGCTTGGGTTCGGCTGTCCTGGGACTTGGGATGCTCTTCCTGTCCAGGTTCCTGAGTGCTGGCTTACATGCAGGAGCCACCACCCTTGGTGTAGACAGCTTAAAAACCAACTGAGCCAACAACAAAGTACTAAGATGTGTGAATGGGCATTCATTAAGTTTTATTTTATATTTTTTAAAACAGGGTCTCTTTAGTGAAGACTGGCCTCATGCCTATGACAGGCCTTCTGTGTCAGCCTCTGATGTAGTAGCATGAGCCATCAGTCCTAATTTACTTATTTGTAGACATCAGCTTGACCTAATTTCTAGAGTGGTTGAAAGTAAGAGTACCTTATCATGTTCAATGAGAATTTAGTTCTGTCACCCTCCCAAATAGCAAACGAGGTGGATAGAGCCCGATACTTTTGAGATGTTGCTGTGGTCGTTATTCTCTGATTAGGCCTAGGCTAGGTTTCTGATGGGCTGTGGATAGTTGGGATAAGAACACCATCCCTGTTCACACGGAGAGTCTTGACCCTTTAGAGGTAGATGCTGCTGCATGTGACATCCAGGCTGTCTTGTCACTCTTGCCTCCAGATTATGCCAAGCTGACCTTAGTTTCTCTTAGACTCAGTATTAAGGAGGATGTTGCAGAGTGCTTAAGGTTGTCACTGCTCTGGCTGGTTTCTACATTGCTAAAGCATCTCTTATTTTCATATGAATAGTGGTTTTTTTCCCCTAAAATAATATGAATGTTTCCTGCCTCTTGTTGGTAAACAATAAGAGGAAGAACAGTGAAAAATTTTAAAAAGATTTATTTATTTAATGGATATGAGTACTCTATCTGCATGAACACCTGTGTGCCAGAAGAGGGCATCAGATCCTATGATAGATGCTTGTGAGCCCCCATGTGGTTGCTGGTAATTAAACTCAGGACCTCTGGAAGAGCAGGCAGTGCTCTTAACTGCTGAGCCATCTTCCCAGCCCGTGGAAAATGACTTTTTAAATGGTTATTTATCTTTATTCTTTTTTTTTAAGATTTATTTATTTATTTTATGTATTTGAGTACACTATAGCTGTACAGATGGTTGTAAGCCTTCATTTGGCTGCTGGGAGTTAATTTAGGACCTTTGCTTGCTCCAGTTGGCCGCATTTTTATTCTTTTTAATTGTGTGTATGGGCCTCAGAGCAGTTAGAGAAACACTGTGGGGGGAGTCGGTCTCCGCCTTGTGGGTTCTAGGAATAGAACCTAGGGCTTCGGTTTGTTTTTGTTGACAAGTTTGCTGAGTTATTTTAGTGGTGCTTTCTTGAGTTTCTGATAGTCCTGTGGTTATCTGCTTAGTTTTGTGTGGTGTTAGGGGTTGAACTCTGGTTTAGTGCATGCTAGGCAAGAACTCACCAACTGAGCTACATCGCAAGCCCTTTATATTTCTTTAGTCATTTCTGTGATGCTTTGTATTTTTTTAGCCAGAGGAGCACAGTGGTAGGATGTTATAGTTGGCTTCAGCTGTTTTCTTAGATATGTGTTATGTAAGTTTATTCTGTGTTTTTATTATCACAGTTCAGACATGCTAAATAGAATTACAAGTTTCAAAGAAGAGGAAATTTGGGAGGGACAGGTCAGGGCATCCTAGGTCCTGTCCACGTGCCTTCCTACTGCGCAGCCTCCCACTCTCCTGTAAGACTTTGCCAACCTTGAGCTTGTCTTTATCCTCTTACAGCTGTCTCCTGAGTTTATGGAGAACACTGATGCTACTATGCCGGATGACTTGTAAAGCTGCTCTTATTATCTCATTACCTTTGCATAATAGGCAGTTAGAAGAACCAGTGTGTCCTATCTGCTCTTCACTGAATTTTTTTGAGGGTGGAGGGGAGCATTTCTGGGAATTAAACTTAATTCCAGGCAGGCACTCTATTATAGAGAAACTTCCACAGCCTACTTTCCCCCCTATTTCTTAAAATATATCCATCCATCTAGCCATCCATCCATCCATCCATCCATCCATCAGTGTACACATTTGAAGGTCAGAGGACAACCTGCAGGAGTTGATTTTCCCCGACATTTGGGTCCTAAGGATAAACTGTAGTTTAGTGAGTACCCTTCCCTTCTGAGCCATCCCCCTACTCCCAGGTGGTTTATGCCTTACGTAGCTGAGGATGGCCTACTTAGTTCTCTTGCCTCTACCTCCCAATTGTTGGGATTACAGGTGTGTGCCACCACCCTGTTACCTATTCTGTTTTCTACATGAGGGAAATAGAGGCCTAGGGATAAAGTGGCTTGTATTTCCCAGTCATGAAAACTATCTCAAGGTATAGCCTTCTGGACCAAACCTTACCTTTTACTGTTTTAGATCCTTGTTAGTGGGTTTAGTAAGTAATATGTGTCAACTCTAATATGCTTAAAATTTTGGAAAGAGAAGAATTAAACTTTTAAAAATTGAAATGCTAAGATATTATGTATACTTTGATAGTGCCTTTTTATTTTGCAAATCACTGTAAGGTAAGGTAGAAGTACAAATATATCATTATAAATAATGATATATACTAATACATTATTAGGTGTGATAACTCATCCTGTAGTCCTCATACTCAGGAGGACAGAGGCAGGACAGTTGCCATGAGTTTGAGGCCAGCTTGCACTAGGCAGTGAGCCCCTGCTTTAGACAGCAGAAAAGGCAGGGGCAGCTGGAGGGGTGACTCATTCATTCAGAGTGCTCCAGATAGCAGGTCCCAGCATCCACTTCAGGTGACTTACAGCCACCTGTAGCTTCAGCTTCAGGGAAATTCAACATCTGGCTTCATTGGCCAACTGTATTCTTAAGTACATGCCCTCCTCTAACATGCATAATTAAACATAAAATATACCATAAAACAAAATGGAACAAGCAAAAAATTCAGGTCAAACAATTTCAGATGGGAGAGTGCTGACCATGGTCACCTAAGAAGCTCAGGCTCAGCTAAGACCTACTCTTCCCCTGTGTGTGCGGCCCTGGCTGCCCTGGACCTCGCTCTGTAGACCAGGCTGGCCTCCAACTCAGGAAGTTGCCTGCCTCTGCCTCCTGAGTGGTAAGATGAAAGGCACGGCCACCACTGCCTGACCCCCTTACTTTTTTTTTTTTTATCCCCCAGGAAGCAGGCAAAATTAGATGTGCCAGTGATCACTTGGGTAGATGCTTATGAAGATAATGAGGAAAGAGGCTCCAGTGGCTGGAACCTGTGTGCATGCCCCGTGTGATGCCTGTGAAGGGCAAGGAAGGGGCAGTGCTGCTCAGGCAGAGCCGCTTGAGATGAGATGGACAGGCTCTGTCTCTGTAGCATTACTGTTGAGCAGGGCAGGGACATGGATGACTCTGGTTGCAGACACCTGCTGACTTAGCTATTGGCAGGGGAAGACCTGAAAATTCTGGGAAGCTTGTCTGTTTGGGAACCCACTTCCTATAGAAGGGAAATTGAGTGGTGTATTTGAAGGATGCTAGACCTGATTGTTGATTGATTAATGGATTGATTTTTGTGGGACTGGGATTAAACCTAGAGTCTCGTGCATGCCAGGCAAACGCTCCGTCCCGAGCTGCAGCCCCGCCCTTGGTCTTTGCTTTTTTGGCCTGGATGTGCAGCCAGGTTGGTTTGGGAATATCCTGGCCTTCCTGGACAGAATCTGGGGTTATGGATGTGTGCAGCCACACTCAGCTGTTGATGCAGAAATAAATACTTAGGTGTAATCATTTTATTAGGGTTTTTGTTTTTAAAACTTCCTCTGGGGGCCTGAGAAATGGCTCAGTGAAGACAGCAACTGTGTACTCACATACATTAAATACATATTTTTAAAAAAACCGTTTCTTTATTTTATGTGTATGAATCTTTTGCCTGTATATATGTATGTGCATCGCATGTGCCAGTGCCCACAGAAGTCAGAAGAGGACTTTTAAATCACCTGGGACTGAAAGTATACATGGCTCCTGGAAGAGCAATGAGTGCTGCTGAGCCATCTCTCCAGACCTTCTCTGTTTTCCTAAATGCTTTTCCCAATTTAAAGTGTCTTGTACTCAAGATGCTTAAAATTGCTGTGTAGCATGGGATGACCTTGAACTTTTGATTCTTCTCTCTGTCTCCTAAGTAGGAGTGTGGGCGTACCAGGTTGTCCTTGAGTTTGTGACAGTTTCTGTTTCAGTCTTTCAAGTGCTAAGAGACAGTTTCACCATTTAGCCATTGCTGGCCTGGGACTCAGTCTGTAGGGCTTGCCGGCCTCAGGTCTACCTGCCCTTCTCCCATGTGCTGCCATTAAAGATGGATACAAACTCTTTTGTTTGTTTGTTTGTTTGTTTGTTTGTTTTTCGAGACAGGGTTCCTCTGTATAGCCCTGGCTGTCCTGGAAGTTCACTCTGTAACCCAGGCTGGCCTCAAACTCAGAAATCCACCTGCCTCTGCCTCCCCAGTGCTGGGATTAAAGGCGTGCACCACCACGCTCAGCAAGATGGATACTCTTTAAACCTTAAAGATGTTTCTGGCTGACTTAGATTTACTAACTTTTGAAACATGGTCCTTTGATATTTTATTTTGTATTTTTCAAATTATTGTATTTCTAAGATTGGGTATCTTTTTTACTTCAAAGCTTTCCTTTACATGTGTGTGTGTTTTCCCTGCGTGTGTATTACCATACAGTGTGGGTGCCCATGGGAGCCAGAAGAGGACACCAGATACAGCTGTAGCTGGAGTTACAGATGGTTGTGACCAACCACATGGGCCCTGGGGACCTGGGGCCTCCGCAGCGGGTGCTCTCAGCTGTGGACCCGTCTTTATGACCTCTCTTCTAAGTTTTTCTTTCTATTTGCTTTAATCAGTGTAACTTTTTTTCATTTTTATTTGTGTATGTGTGTGTGTGTGTGTGAGAGAGAGAGAGAGAGAGACAGAGAGAGAGAAAGAAAAAGAAAAACAGAAAGACTGTAGAAGAAAAAAAAAAAGGCCGGGCGTGGTGGCATATGCCTTTAATCTCAGCACTTGGGAGGCAGAGGCAGGTGGATTTCTGAGTTCGAGGCCAGCCTGGTCTACAGAGTGAGTTCCAGGACAGCCAGGGCTACACAGGGAAACCCTGTCAAGCGTGAGGCAAGAAGACAACTCTGATTCTTCTTGGGTGGGCTCTGGTGTCACAACAGCCACCTGACCAACCCACTTTGGCTGTGTTCTGTATATTGGTCATTTTCCTTCATTTTCATTGTGTTGTGTTTTAATTGATTACATTTTTGGAGACAGGGTCTCCTTATGTAGCCCTGGCTGGCATAGGCTGGCTTTGAACTCACAGAGTTCTGCTTCCTGCCTCCTGAGTGTTTGGATTGAAGGTGTGAGGCACTGTGCCAGACTTGTGTGTTATGTTTTGAAACAGGCTTGTGCTGTATTGTATTGGCAGACTGGGAACCAGCTACGTAGCCCAGGCTGGGTGGTGACAGTTCTCCTTCTTTGCCTCCTAGTAGTATTGTTCTATGTATGTGTGAGCCACTGTGACCTTCTTTGGTGGCTCTTTTTAAAAAGTAATATCTTAAATCTAGATTAAGCTGACTGTGAATCTATCCTTCTCTTGCCTCAAGAGCTGGATTTCTAAGGTATGCTGCCATTATGAATATGTCAGTGTCTCCCCCACACCCATTTTAACAGTTTATTTAAGTTCATGTATTTGGTTATTAATCTCCTGTTAGAGTTGTATATATCGCTTTTGTTTTCAATATTGAGCATTTTAAAGTTTATGACGGTTTATGTATTTGATTATTAGTTTTTTATTAGAGTTACATACAGTTTTTGTTTTTAATATTGACTGTAGGGGAAGGATTTTAATGTCTTTGATTAGGAAGGAATAAATATTTCTTGATTGGGGTTTGTACTCAAAAGGCTGATGTTGGTGCATAGCCCCTGTAAATATGTCACTGTCAGACTCCCGGGTTCTGAGGTTCATATCTCCAAGAATTGAGACTGGGTATTTTCAGAACTAATCCTCTTCAGCTTCTGTTGGTTGCTATGGACTGGTTGGCCCAGGTTACTGTGCCAGATGAGAAGCTCTGCTTTAGTGTCTGCCTAGCAAGCAGTTACAGTAGCACATTAATGGTTAAAGTGAAGGCTTTTCTGGAATTGCCAGCTATTTTCTCAGAAGGGGTTAAAGTGCTGTGAGTTTAACTAAATCCAGCTGCCTGCCTTGGGCATTTGCCACTGGTATGTAAGAGAAGGGGAGTGTGTGGCTCAGGAGATAGAACTTCAACAGGAGATTGCCAAAGAGTGACCTGGCATTGCCAGATTAGTTAGTATTTATTCCTTTATTCCAGGATTGTTTGAACACCATTGGATTACTCAACCCTTCCCAAAGCTACACCAGGGAAAGTTATTGTCTTCATCTCCTGTATTCAGCTACCCAAATACTAAGCAATTTAGTTTAGTCTGAAAATATTCAGTAACTTATTAACCCAGTCTTAAATTGTCATTAGCTTTAAGAGACTTCATTAAGAATGGGGTAGGTAGGGCCTAACCCTCATCCTATCCCTTTAATCCCACCACTTGGGAGGCAGAGAGAGGCAGGTGGATCTCTGGGTTCCAGGACAGTTAGGGCTACACATAGACATCCTGTCTCAAGAAAACAAAAACAAAAAGGGAGGGAAGAATTTATTAGCAACATTATCATTAACAGAAAGAATTTAGACCAGTGTTAATCCAGAAACATCTTTAAGGAAAACATTTGCCAGCAGTGTTTGGCTGCATCCATAGATTAGGTTCTGTCCTTGAGACCTAAATGTATGTATGTATGTATGTATGTATGTATGTATGTATGGGACAGGGTTTCTTTTTTTTTTTTTTTTTTTTTTTTTGGTTTTTCGAGACAGGGTTTCTCTGTGTAGCCCTGGCTGTCCTGGCACTCACTTTGTAGACCAGGCTGGCCTCGAACTCAGAAATCCGCCTGCCTCTGCCTCCCGAGTGCTGGGATTAAAGGCGTGCGCCACCACGCCCGGCGGGACAGGGTTTCTCTGTAACCCTGGCTGCATGGAACTTACTCTATATACCAAGTTGTCCTCAAACTTAGAAACCTGCCTGCCTCTGTTTCCTGAGTGCCAGGATTAAAGGCGTGTGCCACTACTTCCTGTCTGTTTACTTATAAGCAGAGCCTTCCTGTATAGCTCAGGTTTGCCTCTAGCGCTCTGTATTCAGCCTCTGAGGTGCTGGGATCACAGGCATGTTTCATTGCAATGGCTGAGTTTCATGTAAATTATGGAAATAAATGCGTGAGAACCATCAGCTTGGTGACTGGAGGCAGCTGGAGTGGGGGGTGTGTTCACTCCTCGATGCACTGAAGTAGACAGCTTCACGGTGCAGAATGTGTGTATTGCGTGCATGTGTCAGCATCATACATGTGCATGTGGAGGAGCTCAGAAGAGGAGGTCATCAGCTTCTCTGGAACTGAAATTTCAGTTGCTGTGCTTGGCTCTGAACTTGGGGCCCACAAGAGCACACGTGTTCTTAATCACAGAACAGTCTCTCTAGCCTCCCTGGGTGTTATTTTGCAGAGAACGCCTTGCATGGTTGGGTGACTTAGGGTTGAAAGTCTAGCAGTGTGGGCTGCTCCGCACTTTAACATTTAGATAGTGCTCTCTCACTTAGCAGTGTGACCTACGGGATTACATTGAACCTGAGCTGTGGAGCTTATTTCCTCTTACTGTGGATGGTGGCAGCTGTCTCTGATCCCAGTATTTTAGGAGATTGACGCAAGAGCGTTGATCAAGTTTGAGGCCAACCCAGGCAACAAAGGAAGATAATGTTTTGAGTAAGGGTATGAGATGCTCTCACTGTACAGCAGAGGTAACTAGATCCTCAGTAGTTTACTGTTCTGTAGCAAATCCCCTTCCTTTCCATGTTAGTCTTGTTCTTCTTCCTTCAGAACCAGGCTCCTCCTTAAGCTCTCCCTTCACCCGCAAAGCCAGTGTGCATATGTATTTCTGAGAGTTAGTAAGTACCTGGGCTGGAGAGATGGCTGCTCTGCCCTTCCAGAGGACCAGAGTTCAACTCCCGGCAACCACATGGTGGCTTACAACCATCTGTAATGGGATCCAATGCCCTCTTCTGGGGTGTCTGAAGACAGCTACAGTGTACTCATATAAATAAAAATAAAATAAATCTTTAAAAACAGAGAATTGGTAAGTACCTATGTTGTGTTTTTCAGGGGATGTATAGCTGGCCCTTGAGTGGTACAGGGTTGAACTGCATAGCCTACAAGCAGATTCATGTTTTAGAGTTTTGCGACAGAAAAAATTCACAGGTTTGCCTTATAGCTTAGAAAAAGTGAAAAATTTAAGAAAAAGCTGTCTTGAATACAGATTATTTAGAAAATCTTAACTTACTACCATAAACATACTAATGTACAAGAAATTATTAGCTGGGGTTCTGGTGCAAATTGTAATGTCAGTACTTGGGAGGCTGATGCAGGAGGATTTTTAGAGTTTGAGGACACTACAGTGAGTGCCAGACCATCCAGACCTATGGTAAACTAAGGGGGGTAGGGGGCTGAACTCTCTAAGGCTCAGCACACACAGCCGGAACAGCGCCAGTCGGTGTAGAGAAACAGAAACAGATGGCTGAGAGAGAAGACCTAGGCCAACTTGGGCTGTCTGAGCCCCTCTCTCCTTCCCTCCTTCCTTCAGGTGTAAAACGGTGTAAGGTGGTACAGTACTGCACTATAGCCAGATGGAATCAACAAGTGCGTATTCACTGCTATGCTACTGTGGCGGCCTCCTGAGGTCATGTTAAACCACATGGGAGCTAATGGTTTTCACTCAAGCAGGCCCTCCAGTAGACTGTGTGTTGCACTAAAATATGATTATCTTGCCATTCATGTGTATTTTATTTTACTATATATAATACATATACTACACAGTTTGTACAGTCAGAGGCTGGGTAGTTAAGTTTTTGTCAAGTGGGCTGGAGAGAAGGTTCAGCTGTTAAAGGCTGGGCTCACAAGCAAAAGTGTAAGTTTTTGTCAAGTCTAAGTTATATGTAGTTCTGAGGTGACTAGCTCAGGATAGGTATTTATTTGGCATTTATAAAACTCAAAACTGCAAAAAGAAAGAAAAAACTTCACTGCGTGGAGCCTCACTGAGTGCTCCTGTTTTGTGTTACACTCTCACTGCTGGTGTCACTTTCACCAGCCCAGAAGTGTGTGCTTCTCATAAATGTTTAAATGACCATTCTACGTGTATGAGTGTCCTGCCTGCATGTATGTCTGCACTGTGTACATGCTGGGGTCTGGAAGCCAGAAAAGGGGGTTGGATCTCCTGGCACTGGAGTTATAGATGGTTATGAGGCACCATGTGGTTGTTGGGAATCAATCCCTTTTCCTTTTAAAGATTTATTTATTTATTATGTGTAAGTACACTGTAGCTGTCTTCAGACACACCAGAAGAGGGCATCCAAGATGGTTGTGGGCCACCATGTGGTTGCTGGGATTTGAACTCAGGACCCCCGGAAGAGCAGTCAGTGCTGAGCCATTATCGGCTGAGCCATCTGTCGTGCCCCAATCCCTGATCCTTTAGAAGAACAGGGAGTGGTTTTAACTCTTAGCCACTCAATGTTCTGCTTTTAAACTTAACATGAGAAGGGGCTGGAGAGATGGCCCAGTGGTTAGGAGTGCTGGCTGTGCTTCCAGAAGACCTAATTTGGGATTCCAGCACTCGCATGGAGCCTCATAATCATCAGGGGATTGGATGCCCTCTTCTGAACTATGAGGGCACCAGGCAGACAATGTGGTACACACACATAGGCGGGCAAAACAACCACATGTAAAATAAGCCGGGCAGTGGTGGCATACTTGGGAGGCAGAGGCAGGCAGATTTTTGAGTTCAAGGCCAGCCTGGTCTGCAGAGTGAGTTCCAGGACAGCCAGGGCTACACAGAGAAACCCTGTCTTGGGGAAGGAAGGAAGGAAGGAAGGAAGGAAGGAAGGAAGGAAGGAAGGAAGGAAGGAAGGAAAAGAGAAAAGAAAAGAAAAGAAAAAGAAAAAGAAAAAAGTAAAATAAGGTAAAGCGCATTGGGCTGGGGAAGCGAGGCTGGGAAGAAGAGCAGAGTTAACCTTCCCTGGTCCGCTCAGTGTGAAGATTCCTGGAAGACAGTCGTGTCACACACTTCAGGTTCCTTTTAAACAGAGACCTAAGCAGAAGGAGTGATGGAAGTTCAAGGTCAGTGTGGGCTAAATAGGGAGTTCTAGGCTAGCTTGGGATATTAGTATGAGACTCTTATCTCAAAACGTCAAACAAACCAAACCAAACCAAACCAAACCAAACCAAACCAAACCAAACCAAACCAAACCAAACCAAACCCAGTTTGTGACCCACAGAGTCAGGTCTTAGACTTTGATTTGTTTACTTATCACTTTGACTCTGAGTTGTGTTTTCTGGGGGAGGGCAGAGTGGTTTTAAAATTTTCATTATTATGTGTGTACCTGCTTGTCTGTAGGTGCTTAGGGCCAGAAGAGGACTTTGATCCTCTGAAATTGGAGTTACACGGGGTTTGAGCCACCATGTGTTCACTTGGGGTTAAATTAACCTTTTAACCATTCAGCCATGACTCTAGCCCCAACTTTGAGTTTCTTTTTTCTTTAAAAAAATTATTTTACATATATGAGAACATTGTAGCTGTTTTTAGATACACATCGGATCCCATTACAGGATTGTGAGCCACCATGTGGTTGAACTCAGGACCTCTGGAAGAGCAGTCAGTGCTCTTACCCGCTGAGTCATCTCTCCAGCCCCCACTTTGAGGCTCTAATCCTTTGTTTTCACCTGCTGAGTCCTGAGTTTTCAGGTCTCCACTGCTCTGTCTGGCTTTTGTCCTGCTGGGGACTGAAGCCAGGCATGGCTTCCCGCTGACAACTGAGGTACTTCTTCAGAGCAGTTGTTACTTTGCTCACGGTTCCTTCCCCTTTAGTACGTTTACTTACTTACGAGTGCACGTGTGCAAGGAAGCTGAGTGGAGATCAGGGGGAAACTTGGAGGAGTTCTGTACTTCTAACATGTGGGATCTAGAGAGTAAACGCAGGTCCTTGAGCTTGGCTCTAAATGCCTTAACCTGCTGAGCTATCTTGATGGTTCACAAGAAGTTTTTGTTGTATGGTAATTTTTTTTTTTTCAAATTTTTGAGAAATGTCTTACTGTATAGCAGAGACTGGTCTATGGTAGACTCTGGATTTGGGAGTGCTGGGATTACCATGTGCACCATCATGTTGGAGTTTTAACTTCTGTTGGGTAGGAAGAAGGCAGCATCTTGTCTAGGACTAAAAAGTTACACTTGCCCAAGTCAGGTCTTCTTGGCCATAATTCTGGGCTAACCCTGGTTGTGAAGTTTTCCTGCTCCGGCGAGACCTAGAGTAGGCGTGAGCTTCATGACTGTTGGTTTCATTCTTTAGAGCGCCTTCTTTCCAAAGAGCCTCAAACAGGTTTTCTTCTTCCTCCCCCTTTCTTCTTTGGGTTTTCTAGACAGGGTTTCTTTGTGTGGCCTTGGCTGTACTGGAACTCACTCTGCAGACCGGGCTGGCCTTGAACTCAGTGTTCTGCCCACTTCTGCCTCCAGAGTGATGGGAGTAAAGGTGTGCACACCACTGCCTGGTTTCATATGTGCATATTTACACATAACTAAAAGTAGATTTAAAAGCGTAAATGTTAAATTTATTCTTTACTTTCAGAATAAGTAGGAATAAACTCTTCCTCGTGTTTGTCTGTGTGTGTGTGTGTGTGTGTGTGTGTACATGATGTGTACATAATGCCCATGGAGACCAGAGAAAGAGTTAGAGTCTCTGGAACTGGGATTGCAGACAGTTGTGAACTGCCCAATCTGGGTTTTGGGAACCCAGTCCTGGATGGCCTTCACTCTAGATCCTCCTGCATCCACTTTGCAAGTACTGGGAGTTAGGTGTATGTCATGTTGGATCTCAGCCTGGCTTAGTAAAACTAGAATAACAAATTCATGTTCTGAGAGCTAGTGTTTCAGTATTTATGATAAGGGGTTTGATCTGATATCACTGAAACCTGATCACTAATTGATATTATAATCCAGATTTCTCCAAAAGATAGTCAGTTTGAATTATCTAAAAATTAAGAATAAGATAAAAAGTAAATACCCACTGTGTCAGACCTCATGCTTTGCTTAGAAGGGATTGGGGAAGAATATTCCTTTTAGTAGCCTTGTTGGTATTTTGTCTTGGTCGTTTTCAGCAGCACGCTTGCTGATGCTGTGTGTGTTTACATCAGTGCTTCTAAGCCAAGCTGGGGCTTTCTGTATCAGCTGGTACTCTCCCTCCTTCCTTCCCATTTGCTGCTTGGCTTTCTGCTGGCTTGGCAACAGGTCAGTTTCCATAGCATTGCTGTTTTTGTTTAGCATTGCTCCTGAGCTAAGAGGATGGGCTTGGTACTGTAGGCCTCTTACCTTGTTATACATGGCAGACTTCAGTATCTGAGCTTTCATGGAGTTTTTAAGATTAAATTTTAAAAAGTTATTAATTTTATTATTAAATATTAAATTCTTTAAGGAATTTGATTTTTGTAGAAAACAAAGATTGATATCCACATTTTTTTTTTTTTTAAGAGCATGGCAAGAACAAGTAGAAGTGTTGATGATGTCAGTCACTTTAGATGTAAGTCCTGGTGGACTGTACCTAAGGCAAAGCTAGACACAGCCATCAGCCATCCCAAAAGTGCTCAGCTTTGACCACAGGGGCCTTAGTCAGTTGGCACACACCTGACTAAGTACATGTGTACATGCAGGTGAAACACCAGATGCATTAAAAAAAAAAAGGTGACATTTACAAGTGGGGTGACCTGCTGTGGGGTTAAGGCAACACACGATTGGGACTTTACCCTCTTGAGTGTCTACCATTTTGCTTTTCACACAGTGACTTCTGCGCATGTTCTTAGGGCTGACTCACTATGCAGGGCTAGGATGGGCTCCTTACAGCCTGCTGTGTACAGACACTGCGCATTTCCTCTGCTGCAGAGCACCACACTTGCTTCCTAAATGTTCATACGTGTGCTTTTGTTGCTATGAAAAAAATTTAACATCAGAAAATTAGAATATTAGTCATGCTTCTAACTGTCAGGATTAGTAACTTAAAAATACTTCAGTTAAGATTTTATAAGCCAGGCATGGTGACCCAATCCAGTGGGTTCTCAACCTGTCTAATGCTGTGGCTTTTTAATATAGTTCCTCATGTTGTGGTGACCCTCAACAATAAAACTGGTTGCTACTTCATAACTATAATTTTGCTACTGTTCTGAATTGTACTGTAAACATCTGATAGGCAGGGCATCTGATATTTGACCCCCATGAAAGGGTCATTCAACGCCAGAGGGACCACAGCCCACAGGCTGAGGCCTCTGCTTTATTTGCTGAGGAGGCAGGTGGATCTCTGAGTTTGAGGAGAGCTTGATATACAGAATGAGTTCCAGGACAGTCAGGAACACAGAGAAATTCTGTCTTGAAAAACAAAGACAACAAATATCTGTAAGAGTTTGATTGATTATGTATAATTATGTTATGTTAGCTTATGATTTATTGTGACATTTTTGGTATATTTAAATTTTTTTCTGTCCTAAGTTTTATAAAGGTGCGTTTTCTCTCTCTCTCTCTCTCTCTCTCTCTCTCTCTCTCTGTGTGTGTGTGGTATTGATCCCAGGGTTTTGTAGATATGTCTACATTGAGCTATAGTATCATATCAGCCCTATGAGGTGGTGTGTGTGTACGTGCATCACAGCACATAACTTTGGATATTAAATATAATCATTTAATGAGTACTTATTTTTTCTTTATCACAAAATGCCTAATTGGATGGAGTAGACGCCACGGGACGGTGGTATCTCTGTGCTTGGAATTCAGGACCACGGTGACTGTAGTGAGATGATTTCAGTTGAGGTGAGATGCAGAAGGAAGACTTTCCAAAGACACTGCTTTGCTCATTTTTTGGTTTTGAGCAAGAGTGTCAGTATGTAGATCAGTGTGGCATTGAGTTTCAGACCTTTACTTTTAAAACCATCTCTCTGTACTCCTGCTGTCCTGGAACTCACTATGTAGACCAGACTGGCCTCAAACTCACAGAATTAAGGGCTTGTGCTCCTATACCTGGGGCAGTTAGAAGGCCTGACAACTGGATTACAAGTGTGTGCTATTGTCTTGGTTTCAGGCAGGTGAGAGAAGGGACACTCCCGGGTGAGGGAGTCCTTCCTGTTTTGTTTGAATGTCATATTTTTGTTTGGGGGACATTCTGGCCTTGAACTTCACTGAGCTCCACTTGCCTTCCTTCCTCAGTGCTGTATTTAAAGGTGTCTCCTGTGGGCGTGTGTGTGTGTATGTGTGTGTTTTGGTTTTTCGAGACAGGGTTTCTCTGTGTAGCCCTGGCTGTCCTGGAACTCATCTGCAGACCAGGCTGGCCTCGAACTCAGAAATCCGCCTGCCTCTGCCTCCCAAGTGCTGGGGTGTGTGTGTGTTTTAAAGAAGAGGCACTTGTCAGTAAGTGATGGGCAGAAGAAAGGAAATGTTAGGTGGCCTCTGTTAAACAGAATGGAGAGCACTTATGGAAGGTGCTCTGGGACCTATTGATGACTTGATGTGACATCTTGGATTTTCCCTTTCTCGCAGTGCTCGGGATGGACATTGTGCTTGCTGGGAGAACACTTCTAACACCACCCTAACCCCTAGTCTCCCCTCATCTCACTCTTAGGCTGCATCTCACTCTTAGTGCTAGGAGTAGAGTGCTGCGTGCTTGTCTGGCATGCCTGGAACCATAGTCCTCTCCCAGCATGAGGTGTGAGCAGGAGATGTGAGGCCAGTGCAGTCTCTTCCATGGTTCAGAGGGAAGTGAACTTTGGAATAACAATAAATAAGTAAATAAAATAAAATCAGCACCTCTATCATGACTTATAATGATGGTTAGATACTTTACATACTTGTACGTGTCTTCCTCATCCTACCTTCTTTCCTTATTTATTTATTAAACTGATATTTTTAAAGGTACCTGTGCATACACTAGAACACACATGCCATGGGTGACTGTGAAGGCCCACCTGCCCACCATTATGGGTTCCGGGATTATACCCAGGCCGTCAGGCTTACGTGGTGAGCACGTTTTCTTGCTGAGCAATCTCACTGACTCTGACCGAACCTTGTATCTTAGCACTGCGTTCTCTACCTTGGAAGATCATTGTCCTTTAGTGCTTGACATTGGAGACATTGAAGCCACGGGGGGGGGGGGGGATGGAGTAGCTGTGGTTGGGGAAGGACAGGATGAGGCGAGTGTGTAAGGACGGACTCACTGACGTCAGAGGCGAGTGTGTAAGGACGGGCTCACTGACATCGGGGGGCGAGTGTGTAAGGATGGGCTCACTGACGTCGGAGGGCACTGTTTATTTTCTCTACTTGTTTTTTTTAGGACAGAGTCTTAGGAACTGTGTGCTCAGGCAGACATTGACCTTGGCTCAAGTGGTGCTGCCTTAGCCGCCATCCAGCTATATAGCACAGTCACTGTCTGATGGTGTGGGATCTGCACACACAGATGTGCTCACTAATGCAGGGGCTTGCTGAGATAGCTTCCTCAATCACTTCAATATCTTATGTATAGATTTAGATTTAGATTTAGATTTATTTTGTAGCTAGGTAGTAGTTAGAGGTTAGCCTGGTCTACAGAGCAAGTTTCAGGACAGCTGTAGTTACACAGACAAACCTTATCTAGCAAACCAAAAAACAAACAAAAATTGGTTTATTTCTGCCCCCTTGTGTGTGTGTATGTGTGTGCGCGCGTGCGTGTGCGTGTGTGTGTGTGTGCGTGTGCACGCGCGCACATGTGCGTGTGTGTGTGTGTGTGTGTGTGTGTGTGTGTGTGTGTGTGTGCGCGCGCGCGCGCACGCGTGTACACATGCATTTGAACGTGCTCCCAGGGAAACCAGAAGAGGGCACCAGTTCCCTGGACCTTGAATGACAGGCAGTTTAAGCTGCCTGATTTGTTACTGAACAGTGCCATGTTCTTAAAACTGTTGGCCCTTCTCTGTAGCTATTCTAGCTTATTCCTTTTAGTAAGAGTCTCTCATTGAACCTGATGCTCACTGTTAACTGACTGGTCAGTAGCCACTGTGATCTACCTGTCTCTGCCTCCCTGCACTGGTGTTACAGACTCAAACTATGTGTAACTTTCACATGGTGCTGGGCACCTGAAATGTTCTCGTGTTTGCATGGAGAGCAGTGTATCAACTGAGTCGTCTCCCCAGTTTGGTAGTGCAGAAACTTTTAAGTGAGCACCTTACTTAGTATATGCTAGGCTCTGTCCTCAGTACCATATAGAACACTGAGCAAAATGTCCACCCAGGCCCTTAGAGAATTCCGCTTTTGAGAGAGCATGCTGCTGGAATTCTTCAAGAGAGTGAGTGTATTTGAAACTTTCATCCATTAGAATAGAGACTTTTTAACTCTGGGTTTGTGTGTGTGCATGACCAGACGTGGCAATGGAGGGTTTCAGTAGCCCAGGTTGACTACAGATTTTGGTCTTCTGAGTCTATGCTAGCCAAATACACTTTACAAAGACCTTATTTAGTCAGCCGTTCATTTATGTGTTCATTTCTAGATACAGGTAGTATCTAATTTTGAATGACGTAGAAACTGGGGAATTTTGAGCAGGCTTTAACCTTTGTAAGCCATAATGGAACTCGCTGTGTATACTGGGCCAGCTTGGAACTCAGTCTACCTGCCACTGGCTCCTAAGCCCTAGGACTAAAGGCATAGACCACCACACCTGGGTCTGTGACACTCTGTGCAAACTGTTAAATGTTAATTTTTTTTTTTTTTCTCGAGACAGGGTTTCTCTGTGTAGCCCTGGCTGTCCTGAAACTCACTCTGTAGACCAGACTGGCCTCGAACTCAGAAATCCGCCTGCCTCTGCCTCCTGAGTGTTGGGATCAAAGGTGTGTGCCACCACGCCCGGCTTGGCTTCTCATATTTTATAAGCCTTTTTGAAGTGACTGTCCATTTTGAAGTGACTCATAAAATCCTGTCTATCCTCTGAGCTGGTGACATGGGCTCAGAGGATAGCTCTAGGGATTTGGCTTCCTCCCCCTGCTCTGAGCTCCTGGGCTGATCTCAGGGCATCAAGCTTCCTTGGGAAGTACTTTACTTGTCGAATCAACTTACCAGGCCCATCTTTCTTTTTTCCTTCTTTGGTCTGGG
Source organism: Mus caroli (assembly GCF_978045245.1). NCBI lineage: Eukaryota > Metazoa > Chordata > Mammalia > Rodentia > Muridae > Mus > Mus caroli. The sequence continues at coordinate 109,094,022 of NW_028227269.1, forward strand.
GATGGAACCATTCTCTGCCTTCTCAGGGTAGTGCCTACAGTAGAGCGTGTGCTCTGTGCTTGTGTATATTGACAGCATAGTATTTCTTTGGGTAGAACCATAATCTGACCTGACCCCTGACCCCTGACCCTACAGATGAGCATTTTCTGGTTCTATCTAAATCACAAGTCCTGTGCTCACTTGGGTTGACTTTTCTGCAGAGTGGAATTGTTGGATCAGAATTCATATTCCTGAATTCCCTCTGCCAAGGCTCATTGTGATTTTTGCAGCAATTGAAAGTGCTTCCTTCCACTTTTAGAGTAAGTTTAGTCCTTCTAGCTCGTGAATTTAAGCATCGTTGTGTTTGTGGATCGTTGGTTTATTTCTTTTCTGTTTGTGACTTTGGCCTACTTTATTTATTATAAAATCTGTGTGAATTAATGAAGTTGCTGGGCGTGGGAGGGGGGCAGGGGGCTCATGCTTGCAATCCCAGCTATTAAAGCAGAAGCAACAGAATTCCAGGCCAGTGGGGGCCACACTGAGTAACCAGCTCTGTGACATGGCCTGGGCACATGTCTTTCTTTTTTGATGGTGAGATTCTCTATCTGTGTAAAAGTTTTAACTGAAATGTTTTTCTTTTTAACCAAGGTCTCACAGTATTGCCCAGGCTGCCTCATGGGTTGTCCTTGTCATTTAGACTGACTTTTAACTTTCAACCCTCTGATCTTAAAAGTCTCAGCCTTTGCCGTGCTAGCACACACTGTCAATCCAGCTAAAAGTTGCAAATTGTATATAGATGGATTTAACACATTTCTGAATTCTGAGCCATATCTAGTTCTTGTTTATTTGTCTGTCAGGAGACAGGGTTTTTATTTTTTTATTTTATGGAAGTACATTGTCACTGTCTTCAGAAACACCAGAAGAGGGCGTCAGATCCCACTACAGATGGCTGTGAGCCACCATGTGTTTGCTGGGAATTGAGCTCAGGACCTCTGGAAGAGCAGCCAGTTTTCTTAACCACTGAGCCATCTCTCCAGCCCAGAAAGGTTACTTTTTCGAACAGTTTTTGCTCACCAATAATTCCTTTATGTGATTAGTATTTTTACAGCTTATAGAAAAGTTATCTAAGCTGTTATCTAAGGTGGTGGTGCATGCCTTTAATCCCAGCACTTGGGACGCAGAGGCAGAGGCAGGTGAATTTCTGAGTTCAAGGCCAGCCTGGTCTACAGAGTGAGTTCCAGGACAGCCAGGGCTACACAGAGAAACCCTATCTGGAAAAACCAAAAAAAAAAAAAAAAAAAGAAAAGCTATCTAGCCCAAGTGTGGAGAGCAGCACACAGCCTGCATTAAGAGGCAGATGCAGGAGAATTAGATGCTTGAGGCTGGGTGGGCCACACAGGATCCTATCAAATTTAAAAAAAAAATTCAACAATGTAAAATCCTCCTGTTCATTTGTTTTCTATGGCTGCTTTGGCAGAACTTTGGTTTTTTTTGTTTTGTTTTTTTGTGTTTTGGGGGTTTTGTTTGTTTGTTTGTTTGTTTTTAGAGTTCTAATCTTTTTGTTTTTCTTTTTTGAAACAGGGAACTCTGTAGACCAGGCTGGCCTCAAACTCAGAGATCTACCTGCCTCTGCCTCTTGAGTCTTGGGTTCTTTTAGTTAATTAATTAATTAAGTTAATTAACCACTTGGCTAGTTCTTTTAATTTTAAGCACCAGAAATAAATATTTAAGCTTACAGTTGTCTTTTCCAAAATTTGGATTATACACTTCTTTTTCCTTAAATGTCAGTACTTAAAAAAAAGAGGAGTTTACAAAGCCAATAAAACCATTTAGCTTTCTTCCAGATTACAGATTTACAATGTAAAGCAGTTTCTACCTTGTTTTCAAGTTATTTTGACAAATTTGTTAGGTCATAAATACCAAGAAATCTGTGACTAGTTCTGGGAGTGGAACACAAGCAGAGAGTCTGAGGTCACTGTCAGTGCAGGCAGAGGCGTCTCTGCTGAAGCTGGGCCATGGCAGGGTTAAGGAGATCACAGTGGAAGGGTTTTTAGAATTTGTGGGTTCTAATGGGAGAGCAGTGGACAGTATTTTTACCTTTGGAGCGTTGCTTTCTACCCAAGCTGATTTATGATTCTCTTGGGATTCTTTTCCTGATTCATACAGCTGCCCCAGCTCTGTTCATGACTGTATCCATGGGAACAGAAGTAGGATAACATAAGTTTATAACCTGTTGCTAGGCAGATGTAGCTTGCAATATATTAAAATGTTCTCATTAAAAAGCATTTGAAAGTCTGGGGTATGGTGGAGAGCTTGCCTAGCATAGTGTTTGGCTTTTGTCCTTAGTACTGCAGAAAAATAAGTGAGTGAGTGGATGGATGGATGGAAGGATGGATGGGTGGATGGATGGATGGATGGATGGATGGATGGGTGGATGGGTGGGTGGATGGGTGGATGGATGGATGGATGGATAGATGGGTGGATGGATGGATGGATGGGTGGATGGATGGGTGGATGGATGGATGGGTGGGTGGATGGGTGGATGGATGGATGGATGGGTGGATGGATGGATGGGTGGATGGATGGGTGGATGGGTGGGTGGATGGATGGATGGATGGATGGATGGGTGGATGGATAGATGGGTGGATGGATGGATGGATGGATGGGTGGGTGGATGGATGGATGGGTGGATGGATGGATGGGTGGATGGATGGATGGGTGGATGGATAGATGGGTGGATGGATGGATGGGTGGATGGATGGGTGGATGGATGGGTGGATGGATGGATGGATGGGTGGATGGATGGGTGGGTGGATGGATGGGTGGATGGATAGATGGGTGGATGGATGGATGGGTGGATGGATGGATGGGTGGATGGATGGATGGATGGGTGGATGGATGGGTGAATGGATGGATGGGTGGATGGATGGATGGGTAGATGAATGGATGGGTGGATGGATGGATGGATAAATGGGTGGATGGGTGGATGGATGGGTGGATGGATGGGTGGTAGAAGAGGCAAAGTATTTGCCTTTAGTAGGGGAGGTAAGCAGGGTAGTTTAAAATTACAACTCCAAGATTATGAACTCTTCTGTGGTAGAAATGGCTAGTCTTGTTTAGGCTCTAGTCTTACTTGCAGTAATTGATTAAATGTTTGAAATAGAAGGGAAATAATTGAAATAATTTTCAGGAAGAGTGGAGGAATAGCAGATCTGAAAGAGGGGGAAGGAGAAGCTCTGCATGGAAGCCTGAGAAATAGAGGGAAAAAGTCTGCCTAAGGGCCTTAGTGGATCACTGACTGAAGTCGGTAAGAAAGCCGTGATTTCTGGATTCTGCCCTTACTGTAGCAGTGAAAGATCCACGCCTTGAACCAAAGAGACGGACATTAGATTTACTCGAAAGATAATTGCATAGGCAAGGCAGGACACAGGCAGGTGGGCGTATGAATGTGCTTTGCTGCGTATGGCATGATAGCCTTGAACTAGAGGGTATCCTGCAGCTCAGCCTTCCGAGTGCTAAGAGTTGTGGTGTGGACTGCCATGCCTGGCTGAGAAGGAATGTTTGTATTTATTAATTAATGTAATAGGCTTTATGTTCAGTTTAATGGCTTCTTTTCTGCCATTTATTGGCCGATTGCTTTTGTTTGTCACGGTTTCACTGTGTAGCTCTGGCTGGCCTGCAGCCCTATGTCTGTAGACCACACTACTCTCCTGGGTGCTGGCATTCAGAGTGTTTGTGCAGCTTGCTTGCTTTTTTTGAGAAATGGGCCTTGAACTTGCATTGCTGCCTCAGTTTGCTGCTGACTGGAGTCTGGCATGTGTCCCCACGGCTGCTCTGCTATTATTGATTTGTTCCTCCTGTTCGTGCACTCATGGCTTCCCAGTTCATTCAGTAGTGATGTCTGGGTCATAACCTCTGTGGCTTTTATGATTCATTTTTATTTCATGTATGTATGTATGTATGTATGTAGTATGTATGTTTGTTTGTTTGTTTTTGGTTTTTTGAGACAGGGTTTCTCTGTATCCCTGGCTGTCCTGGAACTCACTCTGTAGACCAGGCTGGCCTCAAACTCAGAAATCCACCTGCCTTTGCCTCTGCCTCTCAAATGCTGGGATTAAAGACGTCCACCACCACTGCCCGGCTTTCATGTATGTTTTGCTTGCATGTATTAATATGTCCATCATGTGCATGCTTGGCGATCACAGAGGTCAGAAGATGGGATTGGATCCCCTAGAACTAGAGTTACAGATGGTTGAGAACCACCACGTGGGTACTGAGAACTGATCCTAGGTCCTCTGCAAGAACAAGTGCTCTTAACCACTGAGCCATCTCTGCTGCTCCAGTAACTATTGGTTTTTATTTGGCGCCCACATTACTCCAAATGTGACCCTTGAAGATAACATCCTTTTCAGAAGTTATGCTTCAGGTTTTGCATGCGTCATTGCTTGTTAGTATATTTATCTTATGTTTTCCTGTGCATTCCTGATATCAGTTATTTCTGTAAGGAGCAGTCATTTCTTTTAGTGGAGATGAGTGACTAGAGAAACCAAGATCTGTCGAGCATGGCGGCGCACGCCTTTAATCCCAGCACTCGGGAGGCAGAGGCAGGCAGATTTCTGAGTTCAAGGCCAGCCTGGTCTACAAAGTGAGTTCCAGGACAGCAAGGGCTAAACAGAGAAACCCTGTCTCGAAAAACTAAAAAAAAAAAAAGAAAAAGAACTGAAGATCTGAGCATCAGATAGGAACATATGTTGTAAGGGTATTGATGGTCCATCTCTCTCAAGGCAGAACCTGTAAGGAGTATGTGCACACGCCCAGTCATCTTATACACTTAGAAGCTGCGAGTCCGTACCATGCTGCTGTCTTGATTCAGAGCCTTAGTGTTTATGAACTGCCTTCTCTGTTGATTTGTAGCTCCCGCCTCTGCTTCTCTCTTTACATTAAAAATAGAAAGATCTATCTGAGCGCATTGAGTGCAGTGCCTGCAGAGGTCTGGGGTCAGATCCCTAGGAGCTGCAAGCCAGCTGGGTGGGTGCTGGGAATTGAACTCAGGAGCCTCAAGAGAGCAGTATGTCCTCCTAACCACTGAGCCATCTCTAGCCCACCTTCTGTAGTTCTCATTTGTTTTGTTTGGTTTTTGTTGAGTTGGTTTTTGTTGTTTTGTTTTAATCTCCTGTAAGCAGCCTGGCTTCAAACTCAGCATGTATCTTTGGCCTTGAACTCTTGATCCTCTCACTTCTCTCCAGCTCTCTGATGGCATGTCGACAGGCAGGAGCCACCAAGCCTGGCTATTTATTTATCCCTAATAGACTTACTTACTTGGTTTCTCAAAACTTGCTTTGGATATGGGATTCAGGAGCGGGATGAAAGGAAAGAGAATTCCTAGGCTAATGAGAGTGCACTAGTTATGCAGACAGCTACCAGCCAGTCCCCATGGGTGAGTGAGTAAATCCAGATGCTGATGTGAATTTGGGGATAAGAAAACAAAAAACCAAACAAGCAAAAAAAAAAAAAAGTAATTGTAATTACAGGTAAAACATTTTGTAAAAATAGACATGACACCATGGTATGTGGTATGACTCAGCTATATAATATTCACAGGGTTAAATGCATTGGAAACTGTGGGCTGATCAGAGGGGGTTAAGGTTAAAAAAGCCAAATCCTCTTTCTCTATAACACATAGAGGCAGATAGAATTGAAATTTTTGTTTGTTTTTGTTTTCTTTTTAAAGATTTACTTATTTATTTTATGTGTATGAGTACACTGTAGCTGTACAGATGGTTGTAAGCCATCATATGATTGCTGGGAATTGAACTCAGGACCTCTGCTCACTCGGCCCCGCTCACTCCAGTCCACAGATTGATTATTATATGTAAGTACACTGTAGGTGTCAGATCTTATTACGGATGGTTGTGAGCCACCATGTGGTTGCTGGGATTTGAACTCAGGACCGTCAAAAGAGCAGTCAGTGCTCTTACCTGCTGAGCCATCTCACCAGCCTGTTGTTGTTTTCTTCTTTTCTTTTCTTTTCTTGTTTTTGTTTTTGTTTTTTGAGACAGGGTTTTTCTGTATAGCCCTGGCTGTCCTGGAACTCACTTTGTAGACCAGGCTGGCCTCAAACTCAGAAATCCGCCTGCCTCTGTTGTTTTTTTCAAAACAGGGTTTATCTATGCAGCCCTGGCTGTCTGTCCTAGAACTAGATCAGAATGGCCTCCAACTCAGACATCTGGTTGTCTCTCCCTTCTGAGTGCTGGGCCTGAAGGCATGCATCACCACTGCCCAGCATAGAACTGAATTTTTTTTTTTTGGCTGCCCATATGTTTATTAACAAAGGGGACAACCACACACACACACCCCACAAGTATGTTTAGGAACCTTAACCTTGACAATACCCACCCTCCCAATACCCCTCTTCTCTAGGACCCTTCCCAAACTTTGGGGGCCTTCTAGCATCTTTTTAAATCTGAAAACCACATGAATATGCTGTCTCGACTCTGCCTTTTATGCCCCTATCCTCCTGTCCCTGTGTAGATGAAAATCTCTAGGAAGCTGCTCAGTCATTCAGGTTTAGATCAAAATGTGCATATAACTCCTTGCCTTGTGTCACAGCCAGCTTCCCCAGCAGCATCTGTGAGCCATCCTTGATGTCATTGTACTCATGGAGGAAGGAGATTGCTGCTGTAGTTCAATCACACGGTAGCCCTCTGCTATTAACTGAGAGATCTCCTTGTCCAGCACATCTTGCTTCTCCTTCAGTTTCTGAACGTCAGAGCTCAAGGTCTCCTCGTTGGCATCATCACTGTCATCAATCATGGGGAATGGCCGTTGCGGTGATCCGTAGCCCCCACGATAAAGTCGGCTGAATTCTGACTCACCCCTCCTGAACCCTAAGGTCCAGGGCATCCGGAACGGGGTGGGCTTAAACTCTGAAGGGTCCAGGGTTGGGGTTAAAGGCTGCTTCAGGGAACTAGAAATTGACAATGACGGAGACCACCAACCGCCCCACCAGAACTGAAACTTTTAAAAAAGCAGTTTGAGCATGTTGTTAGAAGCTGATAGAATAGAATATGGTTCTTTGCCCAGAAATAATACCTGGCTCAGAAATAATTGCTGGGTTTGGCAAGGAGCATTAACTTATAATAGAATCCAGATACCTGCTGGGCAGTGGTGACACACGCCTTTGATCCTAGCAGAGTCAAGCAGATCTGAGTTTGAGGCCAGCCTGGTCTACAGAGTGAGTTCCAGGACAGCCAGGACCACACAAAGAAACCCTGTCTTGAACAACAAACAAACAAACAAACAACTGTTGATCCCTATTTGAGAGTAGGTGTCACTGTTGTTTAGGCTGGCCTTATTCATTCTGTAGCCCAGGGAAACTTTAAATTTAGGATTTTGCTGCCTTAGACTCAGACTGGGATTATAGCTCTGCACCACCACCAAGCACAGCTTCAGGAAACAGAGGCAGGTGGATTTCTGAGTTTGAGGCCAGCCTGATGATCTACAGAGTGAGTTACAGAACAGCCAGGGCTACACAGAGAAGCTGTCTCGTGAAGAAAAAAAATACCTTTGTGTTGAATTGGTCAGAATAAGTAGGAGTTAACTCAAGGCCTTTAGAATGCTAGACCGAGAGCCTGCCAACCTTACTCTGGCCCCTCTTCTTTGGTTTTGTTTGTTTGTTTGTTTGAGATAATGTCTTCCGAATGACCTTGAACTTATAATTCTCCTGCCTGCAATCCAAGTTGTGTGTACGTGTGTGTGTGTGTGTGTGTGTGAGAGAGAGAGAGAGAGAGAGAGAGAGAGAACTTCTATGTAGCTCAAGCTTATCATCTCAAGCACAGTGCTCATGCCTCAGTTTCTCTAGTTTGCAGTCACATTGATGTGGTTTTCTCCTTAGTTTTATAAACCCCAGGACAGTGGACATTTGTGAAAATGGTTTCTGATATTGTATGTTGAGTGGTATATGTTAGACACATGGCAGAGAGAGGATGTTGCATGTGTGTCCACCGTTGGATGGAAGCTTTTAGGTGACTTCTGATCTCATATTTAAGGTCTCTTGCCCCCTCTCCTATTTAGTGTGGGTGTGTTGGTGTGGACATGTGTGTGATCAGAGTGTGGGTGTGTTGGTGGTGTGCACATGTGTGTGATCAGAGGACAAGCTTCAGAGTCCGTTCTCTCCTTCTACCAGGTTAGCCCTGGTGTTGATCTCAGGTTGTCAGTCTAGATGGCAAGTGCCTTTATCCTTGTTCCCCCATGTGTCTGTCTGTCTGTCTGTCTCTCTCATATACACACACACCCCACACACTTTGCCCCGCCCCCATCTTGTTAGGTTTATTATGACCCAAGTGGTTTTTAAAAAATTTATTTATTTATTTTATGTAGGTGTGTACATTGTAGATGTCTTCAGACACACCAGAAGAGGACATTATTGGATCCCATCACAGATGTTTGTGAGCCACCATGTGGTTGCTGGAAATTGAACTCTGGACGGCTGGAAGAATAGCCAGTGCTCTTAACCACTGAGCCATCTCTCCAACCCCATGACCCAGTGTTTTAATCTTAATTTAAGACTAACCTCAGCTTGGAGCCAATCTATAATACTTTTATTTACTATTCTCTTGTGTGTACGTGTGTGTGTGTGTAAGTGGGGTTGCACATGTGTCACAGCATGTATGCGCGTGTCCCTGTGTGTACGTGTGTGTGTGTGTGTGTGTGTAAGCGGGGTTGCACATGTGTCACAGCATGCATGCGCGTGTCCCTGTGTGTACGTGTGTGTGTGTGTAAGCGGGGTTGCACATGTGTCACAGCATGCATGCGCGTGTCCCTGTGTGTACGTGTGTGTGTGTGTAAGCGGGGTTGCACATGTGTCACAGCATGCATGCGCGTGTCCCTGTGTGTACGTGTGTGTGTGTGTAAGCGGGGTTGCACATGTGTCACAGCATGCATGCGCGTGTCCCTGTGTGTACGTGTGTGTGTGTGTAAGCGGGGTTGCACATGTGTCACAGCATGTATGCGCGTGTCCCTGTGTGTACGTGTGTGTGTGTGTAAGCGGGGTTGCACATGTGTCACAACATGCATGCGCGTGTCCCTGTGTGTACGTGTGTGTGTATGTAAGTGGGGTTGCACGTGTGTCACAGCGTGCATGCGCGTGTCCCTGTGTGTACGTGTGTGTGTATGTAAGTGGGGTTGCACGTGTGTCACAGCGTGCATGCGCATGTCAGGGGACATTTGGTAGTCTGTTCTCTCCTTCCACCACGGGCTTAAGTGTGGATGGAACTTTCATTTGAGAAAGTAGATGTGTTTTCTCTGTGGTGGTGAGAGATTGACAGCATTGGCTCTGTTCCATTGTCAGTGTGATTTTAGGGAGCATGCTCTTTAAGAGATCACAGGCCATTTTATCCTTTTAGCTTCAAGTCTAGTATCAAGAGTAAATGCCTCTTTAATATTACACAGTTTGAGTAAATTTAAATTGCAGTGTTCTAAGTTTCCCTTTTTTTTTTTTTAAGATTTATTTATTATTGCATCTAAGTACACTGTAGCTGTCTTCAGACACACCAGGAGAGGGAGTCAGATCTCATTACAGATGGTTGTGAGCCACCATGTGGTTGCTGGGATTTGAACTCAGGACCTTCAGAAGAGCAGTCAGTGCTCTTATCCTTTGAGCCATCTCTCCAGCCCCCTAAGTTTCCCTTTTATTTTAAGAGGACAGAGGGCTGGATTGCAGCTCAGTGATAGCAGGTACCAGGCCTTGGGTTCCATTGCTAGTATCCCTCCTGCCTCCCTATCCCTAAAAAGAATACAGCAATGTAGAGACTGGGGCGTAGGGAGGAGCTAACATAGTGCTCATAAGTGGATTAGTTACAGAAAAGTCATTGTTAGGATGCAGGGCTACACGGGTCTGACACAGCGGGATGCTGTTTATTCTGATGTAGAGAGACTCTTGCGTCACGCATGCTGTCATTGCTCCTTAACAGCCTAAGACTCAGAGGAAAGAAAATAGATTCTCCTTAGGAAAAGGAAACATGCAAGCCCCATGTAGCCAGTAACCCAGTGTGAGGAATGGGAAGTGATAGGACTTCATGTTCTAGGCCAGCTTGGCCTTCATAGTAGCTAGACCTGGTCTCAAAATAAAATAATTGAGCAACATAATTTATTAAGTGTTTGGGAAAGGCTGAGCACTGCTGCTCTTTCAGAAGTCCAGGTTCTGCTTTTTAGTACCCACATGGCACCTGAGTGTTTTAATCTTAGTTTAAGACTAACTTTAAATTTACTATTCTCTTGTGTGTGCAGTGTGTCTTTTTCTGGTCTGCTCAAGCAGCAGGCCCACGTGGTACACAAACACAGACAAGCAGAGCACCATGCACACAGGATAATTGAAAAGGATGCTTTGGGGAGAAGCACAGGTTGGGTTGAGGGGAGCATTTCTGTTATCAGAGGGCAGTGCAGTGACAGGTACTGAGCAGGCCCATCTGTAGGTGCAGGTAAGCTGGCGTGTTAGTAATGTCCGTCTGCTCTCTCCCCGGACACCAGATCATGTCTCCCGGTAAAGGCTCTCAGGAGGGAGCCAGATGACCTTGCCTTTTCCTTCTCGCTTTGCAGTTGCAGGTGAGGCCTGCTCTGCTTACAGCGCAGACTCCGGGTGGCTTTGAGTTACAGTTAGACTCTTACCAGTTCCTTCCTGTCACAAGGCACAGAGCAGAGGTCACATGTTCTACTCCCCTACTTTTGTTTCTTTGATTTAAAGGGAGCTGACAGAACTACAGGGTCTGTCTCTTCCTCAGGATCCCCGTCACACTGTCTGTGATGGGTGTCCCTCCCAGGGAAGGATGCTTGGTAATGAAAGGCTTACTTTCCCACTTCAGATGGTGATGCTGCAACTCTCCGTGGAGAGCTCGTGTGGAGGCTTAACTTCACCTCAGCTTCCTCTCCACGTTTTTATACCGTCATGAATGGGCACCTACTTCCAGCAGGCCCTGAGTTGTTATTGCTAGGGATGGCTCTTGAGTGTGAGGTCTGCCATGTGTCTAACATATACCACTCAACATACAATATCAGAAACCATTTTCACAAATGTCCACTGTCCTGGGGTTTATAAAACTAAGGAGAAAACCACATCAATGTGACTGCAAACTAGAGAAACTGAGGCATGAGCACTGTGCTTGAGATGATAAGCTTGAGCTACATAGAAGTTCTCTCTCTCTCTCTCTCTCTCTCTCTCACACACACACACACACACACACACACACGTACACACAACTTGGATTGCAGGCAGGAGAATTATAAGTTCAAGGTCATTCGGAAGACATTATCTCAAACAAACAAACAAACAAAACCAAAGAAGAGGGGCCAGAGTAAGGTAAGTGACAGTATCTGGTTTTGAGATTAAAAGAGTCAGAATGCTGGTGATGGTCAAACTGGAGGAAAAGTTTTGTCTAAACACGTTGAGTTGGAGATACTTTGAGTGGCTGTTGAATTATTGTGCTATGCAGTTAAATACTCCAAAGCTATTAACAGAAATGGTTGAAGAAATCTCAAGTGTAAATGTGGTGTGGAAAGAATAATTGCTACCAGGTTAAAAAGAAGTACCCTCAGAAAAAGCATGTCTAACCCTGGAAGCTGTGTCCAATAAAAAAAAGAGCAGAACAAAGCAAGCAAAAGTCAATTGAAATTGTCTCGGGGTGACTGAGGTTTCAGTCATGCAGCCCAGGCTAGCCTTAAACATTCTGTGTAGCTAAGGAGACCTTCAGCTTCTGACCTTAACTGAGGTTATCACTCAGTTCAGGCTATGACAGGGACTGAACCTGGGGAATCCATGCTACCCACTCAGCTCTATCCTGCCTAACGTTTACCCCCCTTTCCTTAAGGATAAGGGCTCGCTGTAACCTCACTGGCTTTGGACTTAGAATTCCCTGCCGTAGCCGCCTGAGAGCTACTCTGATAACAGATCTGAGCTCCCACACTGAGCTAACTAGATTCCTTCCTTCCTTCCTTCCTTCCTTCCTTCCTTCCTTCCTTCCTTCCTTCCTTCCTTTCCTCCTTCCTTCTTTCCTTCCTTCCTGACCAACTGTGACTTTCTTTCTTTGTTTTCTGTTTTAATCCTCCTCCCCCCAACTTTCCTTGCCTTTTGGTTTCCTTGGTTTATATATTAAGATGATTATAGTTAGAAAACCTTGAGTATGTTGGTCCAGTTTCTAGTGTGGGCAGCAGATCAGGAACCTGCTGCATGGACGCCCTTAAGAGAAAAAGCTCCGTCATGGAGCGAGCTGCATTTCAGGGACCTGAGTTGTCCCTGATGCTGCTCCTCCACACAGTGCCCCGACTTGTCAGTGTGGTAGAGTGGCGGAGGGGAAACGGGACTTTTTACTGGCCAGCTACCCATACTCATCAATTTATGAAACACTGGCCTGCCCGATACTAGAGGTACCCATGTCCCAAGGACTGGATTTAACAATGGAGGCAGAAAAAAATTGGTATCATTTATGAGGTTGCTAAACATGCCAGTATGATTTCTGATCATCATACACCTGGATGGAGTTTACATCATGCTTATTGTTTTTTTTGTTTTTTTTTTTTTTTTTAAAGATTTATTTATTATTTATTGTATGTAAGTACACTGTAGCTGTCTTCAGACACTCCAGAAGAGGGAGCCAGATCTCGTTACGGATGGTTGTGAGCCACCATGTGGTTGCTGGGATTTGAACTCTGGACCTTCGGAAGAGCAGTCGGGTGCTCTTACCCACTGAGCCATCTCACCAGCCCTTATTGTTCTTTGTAGACAGCAGCCTTTGCCCTTATACAAATGGCTTATGATGAAGTCTGAACTGGGATAGGGAATGGCCCAATGTTAGGTGAACACTGAGGGGCCATATAGATTGTTAGGCTGGGCTGGGAGGGAATCAGATACAAAAGAAAAAGAAAAGGTCTGTCTTAGTAGTGGGTGGTCACAAACCATGGGAAGGAATTGGCAAGAAGAATGGATTGCAGTGGGAGAGACGCCCCGGGGCCTGAGTGGAGATGGACTGGCATAGTTGAAGGGCCTTGTATACCTAAATGCACAGGGCGATGACAGTGAGATCTCCTGAACTTTTACTTAGCTTTTTAGTGTAGTTGAGGATTTACAGTTAGAAAGGTCGTATGGAAAGTCTCTGGGCCCACACACCCAGTTTCCCTTCATAAGGAAGCACTGGGCTCAGGTTTTGTCCTCTTAGGATCTTGTTGGTGATGACAATTCTGTAGCCCTTGTTTCTTTTAGATGACACCGCTGATTGAGGCACACTGATGAGAAGTTTCATAGGGTGTTTGGGGCTGCTGCCCTTTCCCATCATGACTAGATTGAGGTCATGGCTTTGAGGGAAGAAGCCACAGAAGAAAAGTGTCACCCTTTTTCCTTAAAGACAAAATGTAGAAGTACTGTGAATACATTGTATTGTGTGTCTGTGTCTGTGTCTGTGTGTCTGTCTGTCTGTGCGTGCATGGGTGCAATGCCCAAGGTCAGAAAAGGACCTCAGATCCTCTTTAACTGGAGTTAGAGATGGTTGTGAACCATGTGGGCATTGGGAACTAAACTCGGGTCCTCTGGAAAAGCAGCCAGGTTTGTTCCTATCCAGTGGCCCACTGTTTTTTTTTTTTTTTAGCATGACCCCAGCCTATTCTGAGGCTGAAGCGGGTTTGTTTTTTACCAGTCTACTTTTAAACATTTTAACTACATGCAAGTAATAAGGTCAGTTCTAAGTCAAGGAACAAGCAAGACAATAAACAAAGCCCTATGATCAGCTTTTCTAGGGGCTGATCAGGATGACCAGGGTATATGAGCCCACTTTTCTGTCCTAGCCCAAAGTCATGCTCCTGCCTGAGCTTGCTTCTGTGCCCTGGCCCAGTGTCACATTCCCAGTGGCCCACTTCTTTTCCTAGGAATTTATTGACCTTTTACATTTTTAAAATCAAATTTTAGTATTGTCTTTAAGTTTTATACTTTTAAAATATGTATGTTATAGTTTTTCGTGTGGCTTCAGTTTTCCTATCCACTTTACTTTTTCAATACTTTTAAGTGGTGGTAAAAACCATCTTATGGATATATGTAATAAGCTTTGTGTTTCCATTTGGTTAATAGACATTTGAGATCATTTTTGCTTCTTGACAGTTGGGTGTAATGGTGCTATGACTATGCACAATATTACACAGACTTAGGGGAAACATCTATCCACAAAATAACAATGAAGGGAATTTTTTTAGATGAATACATAATAATTTGATAATTATATTGTGAGGAAAGATACTAGGAAAATATTGAAAGTGTTTTCTGTAGAAAACTTTATATATATGATGAAAATGTGCAGTTCATACTGCAGTAGTTTTGAATCTGGGTGAAGTGATTGAGACGCTGTTTGCTGTGATGTCACAGAATACATATAGCATGGGCAAACACTACAGAAACCCCTACACTCCATTATGTTTGAATTTTAATTGTTTTCTGGCTATTATGTGTTCAGAAACCTTTTTATGTTGCTAAATTTTTAAGAAGTTGGAAAGTGAATATTTGTATGCATCCTAGTTCCCAGTGGTTGTCAATGAGCTGCTTTTATTTATTTATCTATCTATTTATTTATTTATTTATTATATGTAAGTACACTCTAGCTGTCTTCAGACACTCCAGAAGAGGGCATCAGATCTCATTAAATGGTTGTGAGCCACCATGTGGTTGCTGGGATTTGAACTCAGGACCTTTGGAAGAGCAGTCATTGAGTGCTCTTAACCACTGAGCCATCTCTCCAGCCCATGGATAAGCAGCTGCTGCTGCTGCTGCTCCTCCTCCTCCTCCTCCTTCTCCTTCTTCTTTTCCTATTTAAAATGTTTTAATGTAACTTACAAACTGAGCTGGAGTCCTTTAGCATGATTGTGTCCAGTTCTGCTATGCTCGCCCACTTGTTCCATCTCACTGCCTAAAGCTATGGTTTTTACAGTTTTGTGTGTTTGTGTGTAATGTGCTTTGAACACATATTCATGTTAATTTACATAACTAACCTAGAACTTCTTGTCCACTCAACAACGCAACAGTGCAGAGGGACAGTTCATTCTTTTGGTTCTTTCTTTCTTTCTTTCTTTCTTTCTTTCTTTCTTTCTTTCTTTCTTTCTTTCTTTTACTGTGAAGGAGTTTTCTTTTTTTTTTTTTTTCTCATGAATTTCTTTTATTGGATATTTTATTTACATTTCAAATGTTAATCTCCTTTCTCACCTCCCTAACCCCCTATCCCATCCTCCCTCCCCCTGCTTCTGTGAGGGTGTCCATCCACCCACCTACCCACTCCCACCTCCCCGCTCTCAGTCCCCTACACTGGAGCATCTATCGAGCCTTTATAGGACCAAGGACCTCTCCTCCCATTGATGCCTGACAAGGCCATCCTCTGCAAGAGGCATGTGTACTCCTTTGTTGATGGCTTAGTCCCTGGGAGCTCTTGGGGGAATTGGTTGGTTGGTATTGATATTCTTCCTGTGGGGTTGCAATCCCCTTCAACTTCTTCAGTCTTTTCCCTAACTCCTATATTGGGTACCCTATCCTCAGTCCAATGGTTGGCTGTGAGCATCTGTCTCTGTATTTGTAAGACTCTGGCAGGGCCTCTCAGGAGACAGCCATTTCAGGCTCCTTTCAGCAATCATTTCTTGATATCCACAATAGTGTCTGGGTTATGAATAATCTTCTTTATTCCTTTTTTTTTTTAACGTGTATGAATGTGTCTGTGTACCACATGTATGTCTTTCTTGTGCCCATGGAAGCCAGGACTCACATCTCTTATAATTGGAGTTGTAGAGGATTATGAGCTACCCTGTGGGTGCTGGGAATCAAGCCCAGGTCTTCTACAAGAGCAGGGAGTGCCCTTGACTACCGAGCCGGCAAAGCCTTTTCTGTTGGAGTTTTGCTGTTGTTGTTTGTTTTTTTGTTTTTTGGGTTTTGTTTTGTTTTGGGTTTTTTTGAGACAATTTTTTTTCTCTGTGTAGCCTTGGCTGTCCTGGAACTCACTCTGTAGATCAAGCTGACCTCAAACTCAGCAATCTGCCTGCCCCTGCCTCCCGGAGTGGTGGGATTAAAGGCGTGTGACACCACTGCCAGACTCAGTTTTTTGTTTTTGTTTGTTTTTTAAATGTGTTAAATGTCTAAATAGTTACTTCACCAAAAAGTACAGATAGCATGTCATGGAAGCTGTCCAGTATTACTGCATATTAGAGAAATTTAAATGAAAGCCCAGCATATGACTATACTAAACACAGAATGTTTCAAATAAAAGGCCTAGGTAAAACTAATCTGATGAGTGAAGAAGTCTGCTGTTTTTGCTGAAGTTAGTGAATTAAGGTTAAAGCCACTCAAAAACAGGCAGTCTTTTAAAAATAATTATATTTACTAAAAGTCTGACCCAGGAAACTCACTTTTCAGGTAAATGGAATTAGCACATGTGCTCAATGAAACCACAGCTGCAGAAGAGCTAAGAGCATTGGCTGCTCTTCCAGAGGGTCTAGCCCACGAGTGCTACAGGGAAGGCTGCTCTCTAAGTGCAGGATGTGTTTGCAGTGTCACATCCACTCGGTCCACAGTTCTAGGGCTTTACAATGTCTTTATTTTATTTTTATTTTTATTTCCAAAGTCCATTTTGAAAGATCCGTTCACCCTCCTTCCCTTCCTCTTGGCTTCTGTTTTCTCTTTCTCTGTAGCTTACATTAATGACAGTTCTTAGTCTTCACTATGTGTCCTTGGCTGGCTCGGAACTCACAGTGTAGACCAGGCTGGCCTAACTCTAAGAGAGCTGCTTCTGCACTTCCCTTCAGCAAGTGCTGGAGTGAGCATGCGCACCACTATGTTCACTTTATAAAGTTCCTGCCATTTACTTTGTTGCTCAGATTTTTCTAGATTTAGCTAGTAGAAGATAGATCCCATTGTTCTTTGGCAGCCTTCTTATTTTCTAGTATAACAAAACATTCTAGGGTCATCTTGTAATCTTGTGAGCCCTAGAATAAGACATTATTCTAAAAGACATATTAGTTATTTTACTGGAAATGTGTTTAGAAGTCTGATCTGAGCGTTAATGTGCTCGGTTTCCCTCTATTGAGGGCTTTCCCGGGCATAAATGGGAAATGTGTGTGCTGATGTGTGTGCCCACGGCTGCAGTTGCTTTGGGAAAGAGCTCCCGTGTGCTGCTGTTAGCAGCAGTCCTGTTCACCTCCGTGGATCCTTTGAAGCCTCCTCGTTTCTCTATTTCCGACTCCTCTTTAGCTGACTTATTTTGAGGTTCATTATGTTCTTTTGTATTTATGAGTTCATTTCTCTTACCGCATGGATAAGATGGGACGATTTGGAGAAACTGATGACTCTCCCTCCAAAGCATTAGTCGTGTTTCATATTGCCGCCGCCCTAAGTCAGAGGTTTCCCTTTCTCCATCCACACTGTCGTCACCAGGCTGGACACTGGCTTTGTAGGGTGGAACCCAGGAGCTTCAGGCTCCTGGTCTATTGGTGTCTCTCCTTGTCCTCCCGCCCTCCCCCCTTTCTGAGAGGCAGGTGAGGGTGGGGAAGGGAAAGACCTCGTCTGTCTTCTCTTGCTTTGGCTAGTTGGGAGGGCGATTGTGGTGATGCTGAGCATTTTGCTTTGAGGTTCTGTTGAGCTGAGAACCTTCCCAGCCCCAGCCTCCCACACGCTGGGATTGTAAGCAAGCATGGCCACACACAACTCCGCTAAATACTTTCTTTGGTGAAACTTTTTTGTTTGAATGTTTGCCTATTCCAAAACTCAGGTTAAAATCTCTGTTGCCAATATATTGGGAGGTGGGACTTTCAAGAGTTGATAAGACACCATGAGAGCTTCACACTCATGAGTTGGTTCAGTGTCTGTATAAAAGAGGCCTGGGCAGGGGGCTGGATCTCTGTTAAGTTTTTGTTGGTGGTGTTGTATGCAGAATTAACTTTTTTTTTAAACTTCTGAATTATATTTAAAAGGCAGTTGGGGTCAAGAGTGGGGTGCACATTTTAATCTCAACACTTGGGAGGCAGAGGCAAGTAGGTTTCTGTGAATTCAAGACCAGTCTGTTTTACCTAGCAAGTTCCAAACCAGTCACTAATACATGAGACCCCCATCTCAACAAAAACAAAATTAAAAAGGTATCTTCAACAATAGATGGCATTCCAGTAATATCTGTAGCATTCCTGTCTCTCCCTCCTGGAGACCCTGTGTCCATGCCCATGCAAAGTCATCTTAAGGGACTTTGTGAATCTCCTAAAATACCATTTTAATTTTATTTATTATTATTGTATGGATGTGAGATGAACAGTAGTGGTGGTGATGTCACAGTCTAAGACTTAGAAGATTAGATAATGGTGGTATTTACTGCTTAATTATAGCTTCTAACTTATAATAAATAATACAATTTTTATTTTCTTTCTACTAAGCCAAACTGGCAAGGCGCAGTCAAGAACGAGACAATCTTGGCATGTTGGTCTGGTCACCTAATCAGAGTCTTTCTGAAGCAAAACGTAAGTCTTTACTGTTTACTGCTCTCTCACGTTTTTAAAGTTTAAAGATTTTCAACCTGTGTTTTCATTATCTTACATTTTCCTTAAATGCGTAGTAATTAGTGTATAACTAAGGACAGTTAATGAGCATAGAAAGGAAATAATGGTTGGAGAGATGGCTCCGCAGTTCAGAGCACTCAGAGAGAACCTGTTTCCAGGGGATCTGATGACCTCTTCACTCACACTCACACACACACACACGCACACACGCACACACACACACACACACACACACACGCACACACACACACACGCACACACGCACACACACACACACACACACACACTCACACACACACACACTCACACTTGCACATAAAATATTTTTTAAAGGAAGGAAGAAATAGCACTGAGCTGTGTAACCCCTTAGCTGGAAATACATCCATTACCCAGGGTTTCACAGTTCTGGCCAGTGCTCGGTCACTAGGCAGCTGCAGCTGCAGCCCAGCTCACAGTTTTTAACAGTGTTACTGCAAATGCCCTGAGTACACTAACCATTGTTTTGGAGGGGGAGGAGAAGCGGCTCTGTTAATGTTATTAACTGTATTTTCTATCTACTCACGTTACCTTTAGGAGTAATTTTGTGTCTGCTGTGCTACTGTAATTCCTTGGTGTTGAAAGTCTTTTGTCATCATAACCAAGAAATAAAACAATTTCTTATGACACATTTTCAGTGGAGTTTATGGATGGATTTGCTAACGGAAATCACATCACAGGTTTTTGTAGTTTGCACATCTGGCCTGGAGCTCGTCCTGTTGCGGTTAATGGCGTGCCCCACTCCACCTGGCCTCAGCATCTCTGACCCTGTGCCTGCTGACAGGCTTTCTGCATAGTTAGGGTTTGGGTTTTTTGTTTGTTTGTTTGTTTGTTTTTGTTCTTCTCTTTGAGTGCACTCAGTGACTTAAGTTGATTCATGTCATTTTGAACACACATTTTTACATAGCATGGGGGAAGGGAACTGAAAAATCTAGGTCCTTATAACTAGAAAAGCTTTGGTTTCCGGAGCCCTGCTGAGCAATTCTGCATTCAGAGAGCCTAGACACTCAGTTAGCATGTCTCCCTTAGTACGGGATGGTTTGACTCTGGCTACTGGGGCTACAAGTATGCCTATAACATCTGCTTAAAAGGTTTAGTTTTAACTTATTTATTTCTGCTTTTCAAGACAGCATTTCTTTGTGTAGCCCAAACTGTCTTGGAACTCACTATGTAGATTAGGTTGACCTGGAACTCACAGAAATCTGCCTGCCTCAGCCTTCTGAATGTTGGGACTAAAGGTGTGCGCCACTACCACCTGGAAGGTTGAGTTTTTAAACAATATTGTGTAAGTTTTCAATTTTACTATTAAGTTTTAATCAATATTAGTTAAAAGTTGAACTTTAAGCCGGGTGTGGTGGCACACGACTTTAATCCTAGCACTTGGGAGGCAGAGGCAGGCGAATTTCTGAGGCCACACTGGTCTACAGGGTGAGTTCCAGGACAGCCAGGGCTACACAGAGAAACCCTGTCTCAAAAAACCAAAGAAACAAAAAACCAAAATAAAAAAAAACTTCTAAAAGTAACAATTTTGTCTACTATTGAATATTTAGAAGACACAGGCTATCTTAGGGTTTTACTGCTGTGAGCAGACATCACGACCAAGGCAACTCTTATAAGGACAGCATTTCATTGGGGCTGGCTTACAGGTTCAGAGGTTCAGTCCATTTTCATCATGACAAGACAAGCATCCAGTCAGGCATGGTGCAGGAGGAGTGGAGGTTCTACATCTTCATCTGAAGGCTGCTAGGAGAAGATGAGCTCCCATGTGGTTAGGAGGAGGTCTCATTGCCCATCCCACAGTGACACACTTCCTCCAACAAGACCATACCCCTAATAGTGCCACTCCCTGGACCAAGCATATTCAAAGCACCACTCTGGAGGGCGAGGGGGAACAGAACAATTTAGCTTTACCTCTACACCAGAACAACTGCTGAGTGTTTTAGAATGTCTCTGTGCATCTGTTTATTATGTGCCCCCTTTTTTGATGGTTCTAAGCATTGAACCAAAGGGGGTTGTATATACACTGGACGAGTGTTCACCAAACAGAGACACAGATATATGCACATACATATATATATATATATATATATATACACATTATATAATATATATCACTATATATGTATATATATATATATATACA
The DNA here is from genome assembly GCF_978045245.1 of Mus caroli. NCBI lineage: Eukaryota > Metazoa > Chordata > Mammalia > Rodentia > Muridae > Mus > Mus caroli. Next base: position 109,114,729 of record NW_028227269.1, read on the forward strand.
CACACATACATACATTCATATATATATTCACAAACACACACTACAGACGCTACACACACTACACACACACTCACACACAAACTCTACAAATACTTTTGAGATATAGTTTCACACTGTGGCCCAGAATGAGCTGAAATTCACTGTAGAGCCCAGCCTTCTCTGTGTTACTTGGAAAATTCATTTTGTCTCAGTATTTACAGTAACTTTTTAGCATAATCAGGTATGAATATATTATATTTTATACATTTAAAAAGAGAACAAAATAGGCTGAGAGATGACTCAGATGTTTTCCAGCAGTTTTGGGTTCATTCCAAAATCTATTTTTAAGTTGTGTGCGTGCACACTCACACACACACACACACACACACACACCATCATGTGTTTATGGTTTTTTTTCAGAGCCGAGGATGGAGCCCAGGCCTTGTGCTTGCTAGTAGGCAAGTAGGCAAGTGCTCTACCACTGAGCTAAATCCCCAACCCCGATCATGCATTATGTGCAATGTGTATGTGCAGGTCAGGCCACACAGGCCTCAGGATGACATGGTATCCTCTGCTATTGAAACTACAGATGTTGGTTGTAAGAGTGCAGGGAACCGAACCTGGACCACCCTGTGCAAGAGCACTGAGTGCTCCTGGCCATGGAGTCCTCTCTCCAGCTGTCTTACAGCCACTGGCAGCTTAATGGTGTTTCCATGAACACATATATCATGCATCCCAAAGATGTGTCGACTCCTGTTGCTTAGATCTTATAGCCATCTTCTTACTCACACATCTGTGGTGATGTTGGTGTAAATGTACCTACTATGGTGCCAGTTTTATGAACATGTAACACAGACCGTTACATAGTTTACATGGAGATGATAAAAGATCAGTGGTTATTTTTAAATGTATGCTTTCTCTCAGCAGCTTCACACAGCTCATGGCTGCCATGTCTCTCTCACATTGTTTCCTACTATGCCCAATTTAATATCATGATGCTTTTCTTAATCGTGACCCTTGGAACAATTGGCTGTACCATATATCTCTTTCTGTCATATAGCCCTGTGTGTAGTAGGCTCGTATACCATCTGGGTATGTGAAAATATACTCTGGTGTTTACAGAATGACAGGATAGATTAATGACATACTTAGAGTCTACCTCAAAAACAGAAGAAAAAGCACACGATTGAGTATATTTTTTCAAAGATTTATTTATTTATTTATTTATTTAATGCATGTGAGTACACTGTGCCTACCTTCAGACACACCAGAAGCGTGCTTCAAATTCCATTACAGATGGTTGTGAGCTACCATGTAGTTGCTGGGAATTGAACTCACGACCTCTGGAAGAACAGTCATTGCTCTTAATCACTGAGCCATCTTTCCAGCCATATATATATATATATATATATATATATATATATATATATTTTTTTTTTTTTTTTTTTTTTTTAAGGCTAAATAGAATCCATAGGTTAAGGAGCAAATAAGTAATTTCTTTTCTGTTTTAAAGGGGGAAATGGTTGTGAGGGCAAGTTTTAGGTACACAGCTACATTAAGCAGAAAGCAGAGAATAGCCATGTACACCCAGAGCTTGCCTTGCTATATGAAGACCTTGCACCTTCAGAGTTGGTGCATCTGTGTGGAGCATCACCACCTTCAGAGCGTGTGGGATGCAGAGCCTACTGCTTTCCTCTGACATCTCCAAGTGTGGCTTTAGTCTGCAGGGAAGCTGCCCTGTGGGTGATGGAATGTACCCTACTCCTGGTCCCTAATATGTGCTGTGGAAGAGCTGGGTTAAAATGGGAGTGCCTGAAGCTCTCTTCCATGTGGGGCTGCTTTTGCCCCAATGTGTCCCCCCCATCCACCCTCTACATTTGCTTTTCGGCCACCTCGATAGAATTTGCTTGTCCTTCCTGTCAACAGAGGGAAGTTGCTTTAAGTTTTTACTACAAACATTACTACAGAAACATTCTTTGACCTATTTTTGTGTCTCATCTGCTCAGCTAAAAGTCAGTGCCAAATAATTTTCTAAAGTGGTGAGACTAGTTTACTGTTGCTACCAGAAGAGGATCGAGGGATTTGCTCATGATCCTCTGAGTTACTGCTGGATTTGGGTTACACACTATAGACAGCCTAGCGGGTGTAACACTGCTGCTCATACCCAGGAGTTTTGCTGCTTTTCTTAGGTGTGATAATGACTCTCTGTTTACACTTTTTTTTAAAAAAAAGCATGCATATGTAAGGATGAAATTAACTGAGATATACTTTAAATGTGTCAAATATAATGCAATAACTAGCCAGATTGGATTGCGGACAAAGAATAAAGCACTGTTGAAGAATTTAATTTACTTTTTTATGATTACATAAAAGACATCTCAGTGTTTAAGAGATTAGGCCATAATGTGTAAAAAGTTACTGTCAAATGGGCTTGGGGGAAGTACATTACTTACAGACAAGTTTATTTTCATTATTAAAAGTCATTGATAATCCTTCACCCTACCATATGGATGTTTTCGTTTGGGGAGATTTTGGGGCTCACACATCTTGTGTGTGCATTCTGTGGATACCGTCAAATTAGCTCTGAACCAAGTTCCATTCTCAAATGCTCATGGGTTTTGTGGGGTTTGTTGTTAGTTGTTTTCTAGGCTCCTTCCTGTAGATAACGCGTGAGTAGGCTGAAACACGCTGTGTCCCCCTCTCAGGAAGGACTTCCTTCTTCCCGAAGCGCAGGCTGCCTATACAGGGTGTTTCCTTTGGTGTTTACAGCCATTGTAATTCATTGTTTGAGTTACCTCTCTTTTCACCTGTAAGGAGAATTCCACAAGGGCCCAAATAGCTATAGGGAGTAGCACTAGCCATAAAGTAGACCTAAAATGTCTGTTGGAGGATGAATTCCAATACATACAATAGATAATTTATTATAGACTGTCCTGCTGCAGCCTGTGCTGCAAGCTGTTGAAGAGCCTGTTTCTCTAGCAGTATCCACAGTGTCTGTGCTGAATGAAGAATAACTTCACACAAGGTTGCAGCATTGAAAGTGGTAGGATTTGTAAGTCCCCTTTGCCCCTTCAACATATTCTTAACTTTGTCCCCCGTGCCCAGAAGGATCAGGCAAGAGAGGAAGTGGCTTGGATGAAGCAGGTCAGCTTCCTGTAGTATACAGCTTGCTTCACTGCTAGGCCTACAAATACAGGGTTAGACAGGTAAACCACTCAAGGCACTGGGATTCAGAGATGGAAACAGCTTTCTGATTGCCACTATCCTGCCTGCCTAAGACCTAGTTGAAGGTGGCCTTGAAATGAGTCATTTGTAAGGCAGTCTCTATTCATGAAAAGGAAGTTTGGGGCATGAATGAGAAAAATACATCAGGAGCCTGGCAGTGGTGGTGCACACCTTTAATCCCAATACTTGAAAAGCCTGGTCTATAGAGCTTAGTTTCCTGGTCAGCCAAAGCTACACAGAGAAACCCTGTCTCGAAAAGCCAACAAACAAAAATACAAATATACGTTAGGCACTGAAGGTGTTGCCCAGAGGCAGAAAATTGATTTAACATAGGAAAGGCCTGGATTTGTTTCTCAGGACTGAGAAAAGTAACCTAAAAGGAACTGTGTTCAGTAGGAGAGCACTTGCCTGTCATGGATGGAAGGAACTCCAGGTGTGATTTCTAGCACTGCAAAAAAGAAATGTTGATTTGATAACTGTTTACACTTGCGTATCTTAAATGTTTTCCTAATACTCTATGAAGGACTGACGAAGAGTCTCATTCTTGTTCTGTAGTTGAGCAAAGGAGTTCAACTAGCAGTTTCTTAGGAGAAGCCAAGGCTTCTTTCTTTCCATTCTGCTCAAGATAGATGACGCACTGTCTTATTCTATGCCTCCCTCTACCCTACCCTCCCTATTAAAGTCAGACAGATCTTGAGTCTTTGAATTATTTCGTGCCCAGCCAAGTGCACACAGTTAATAAGGTTGCTGTGAGTGTTCAGCTCCCTGCTTAGGGACAGGTCAGGTAAGTTGATTTGGTATGGAAGAGTTGAAGGGTGTGTGTGTGTGTGTGTGTGTGTGACTATTTTGAGACAGGGTCTCACCATGTACTTCTGGCTGGTATGGAATTCACTGTGAAGTCCAAACTGGCCGCTTAGAGGCTCACCTGCCTCCTGAGGGCAGAGGGTAAAGGTGTGCTCTGGTCTGCTCACTCTTACACTGATATGCAAATGTGAGTTCTGGAAAAGAGGACAGAATTATCCAGTTACAGAGAAGTACACTGAAGACCTGAAGAGAACTTAGCCTCCTGCGCTTGTCTCTTCCATCGTGGTCTCTACTGGATGGCTGGGAATGGGTGTTGCATGCAGTGGGGATAGTAAGAAATAGCATAGTTACCTTATTTCTGACTTGTCTTCTCTCGTTCCTTAAAGATATTCAGGATTCAGATGTTAGCTGTAGTAATGCTTTGTCCACCAGGTGGCAGAACTGTTGTACTTAAATGTTCCTTTTGCTTCTATGTGAGTCTTAGGGATAACTTCTTTCATAATAATAAAAGGAAATGCCATGGTATTTTTTTTTTATCCTACTCCATTGTTCTGGGGCTTGAACCCAGAACCTTGTGCACACCAGGCATAACGCGCTACTGAGCAGCATCTCCAATCTTGTTATTACATTCTTTAGAAATGTTTGGCAGTCTCAATTTTAAGCCATGACAGAAATTACTATAGTGTTTCCTTTGCAGTACCTAGTGCCACTGCAGATCACTGTAGTCTTTTTTTAAGCTCCATTAAGACCATGAGCTTTGTCCTCAACCTGCCCTATGGTCTGAGCCTCCGACTCTTTGTAACCGACTCGGGATGACCGTCTCTGAATCTCTGCAGTGTCTGGGAGGGAGGGTGAGTTGGTTACCATAGCAGCTTTCATCTGTGTTCTTTCTTTTGCAGTTGAATTTGAAACGCTTGCTACTCTAAGGACTTTATTTCATTGGGTTAAAAATATTAACATAGAAACAAACAAAGCGCAAGCCAAGGCATATTTTGTTACTTGCCTTTGGCCTCTATCACATTCCTTTGATCATGCTGTATTTTACTCTGTTCAAGCTACACCAAATAGTGAGTGAGGACCGCAACCCTAAAAAGCCATGGGTTAATACAGTCTGTGTTTTATGATCACAGTGGTGCATATCTGTCACCATCAGAGTTAATATCAGGTGGTTCTCCAGGCTTGTTTGGATATAATTGTCAAGTAAACAGCCCCTGCACTGTGCCGTGGTGGTGGTGATCTCAGAGCAGACGGAGTCTGCCCAGTGCTGATTCTGAGGCGTCTGACCTGCAGGCGGGTGTCAGTGGGAGCAGTCAGTCAGCGACAGGCCTCTCCTCTCCCAAGCGTGAGCACGATGCCCTGGGGACAGAGCCACTGTGCTGCTGCTTAAGCTGTGTGACCTCTGTTAACAGTCCTGCTCTGGTCCCCAAGAGGCTCTGCACAGGACCCCTCAGCCCCACTCTGAGACAGACACAGACGTGCTGGAGAGATCCTCAGGGAACTTGTGTTTCTCCTGATCCATTTCATTGACTTTAAGCTCCTGTAAGCTTTTGTTCTTATGAGAGCAGAGCTGATTTTCTTAGGCGGAAAGTTTATTTTCATGGAAGAGCTTTTAACCATGAGGGAGTTTTTAGCTAACGCATGTCTCCCATTTCATCACTTGTACCAACTGCTGTCCTGTGCAAAGTAGGGTGGGGGGTAGGTGTCCACCTCTCTCAGAAAATCAGAAAAGTGAGGACCAGGTAGTGTAGCAGAGAAGCCTGTCGAAATTAGTATTTGTATAACTAACTCTGAAGAACATTTCAAGAAAAGCAAGAAGAGTGGATACCCATGGCTGATGTTCCCAGTTAGGCGCCGGAGCTCTGCTGGGGATAGTGGACACTCAGTGTTCAAAACAAATTACAGTTGGGATCTCTGGGTTTAAGACGAGCCTGGTCTACATACATAGCAAGTTCTAGGACAGCCAGGGCTACATAGAGAGACACTGTCACAAACAAACAGATGAAAAATAAAACAAAAGGAAAGGAAAGGAAAAGTAAAGTTGGTGGATGTGAGAGCGGAGCAACTCTGTCTTCATGGTAGCTGGCATTGGCAGGCTTGGGAGACTTGGCTCCTCTCTAGGCACACTACCTTGAACAACTGCACTTTAGTTTTAATTATTTAAATTTTGGGTGTGTATATTCACACTGTTGCAGGTATAGAGGTCAGAGGGCAGCTTGCTGCATTGACCCTCTCCTTGTTCCAGGCAGGGTTCATGTGTGTGTGTGAGGACTGGCAATGAGTGCTTCTTTTTACCTCAGAGCCACCTTGCCAGACCACATTTTAATTTTTTAAAGCCCAGTCCTTTGGGTCACAGTCTTGAAGGTAAATCCAAAATGATAGTAACTGAAATTTTTATTAAGTAGTAGGAACCTAGAAGTTGCTGTAGGAAGCACTGAAAGCATTGCCACAAGTTCAAGGTCAGTCTGGACTTCTTTTGCAAGCAAGCGCAATAAATAGAGGCAGAGCTTGGGTTGGACCCTGACCCTTCATGGACTCAGCTGACCTCTGCTATCTCCACTTTGGGGGCAGATGCCACCAACATTGACTTAGCAAACTGTCTTACCTTTGTTGTTTTTCTGTCTCTGTCTTCACACACACCAGAAGAGGGCATCAGATCCCATTACAGATGGTTTTCAGCCACCATGTGGTTGCTGGGAATTGAACTCAGGACCTCTGGAAGAGCTGACTCTTACCCTCTGAGCCTTCTCTCCAGCCCTTTTGATGGGTTATTCTTTTTAGATTTATTTATTTTACTTTATGTGTATAAATGTTTGTCCACCTGAGTGTATTTGTGCCCTTTGGACCCTTAGAACTGGAGTTAGGGATAATTGTCAGTTGCCATGTGGGTGCTGGGAATTGAACCTGAGTCCTCTGCAGGAGCGACCAGTGCTCTGAACTGCTGGACTGTCGCTTGAGCCACTTCTTTTATTTTTTGATCGGATCTCACTGTGTAGGCTTGAGTGGCCTAGATCTCAGAGATCCACCTCCCTAGTACTGGGACCAAAATTGTAGCTCAGGGAGTTGTGTAAGTGCTGTCTTCAGAACAGGATCTCAGTAGCCTTGGGAACAGCATCGAGTTGTTTGAGGTTCTCATGGGGCCCCTTTGACCAACAACGGGACAGGACTTAATCCATTCCTGGCAGTGGAGACTTCATTAGGTGACAAGTGATGTCCATCCCGGGGTCTGTCTCCCTGTTATTCCACGTATATATTTTAAGGAGCTTCTATTGTATTAGGTGTCTATACAACCCCTTAAATGGGCCCTAGTTTTAGCTGTCCGTCCCTGTATTTCCTCCCCTCTTCCCCATCCCTCCCCTTTCCTTCTTGATCCTCTTCCAGTCCATCCCTTATGTGACCGTGTATTCTATTTCCCCTCTTAGGGTGACTCAGCACACCCCTCTCGTCCCCTGTTGTACCCAGATCTTCTGTGGCTACGTGGATTGTAGCTCACTTACAGTTACTTAGAGCCGACACCAGCACATGTCATGTGTGTCTTTCTGGGTCTGGGTTACCTCACTCAGGGTGATTTTTTTTTTTTTTTCTAGCTTCATACATTTACCTGTGAATTTTATAAACAGCCGAGTGATATTCCACTGTGTAAATATACCACATTTTCTTCATTTATTCACAAACAGACATCTAGGTTGTGTCTTGCTATTATGAATAGAGCAGCAATGAGCACGGTTGAGCAACTGTCCTTATAATAGGATGAAGCCTTCCTTGGGTATATCCTAGAGTGGTATAGTTGCTTCTGGAGGTAGGCCTAGTCTAGCTCGCCAAGGAACTGCTCTGCTGATTTCCATAGTCGCTGCATAAGTTTGCACCGCACTGCCTCTGCCCCCACCCCCCCAGCAATGGATGAGTGCTCCCCTTACTCCATATCCTCTCCAGTATGAGCAGTCAATTCTTTTATTGATCTTGGCCATTCTGATTGTTCACCTTACATTTCGAGGTAGTGTCTCTCGCCGAGTCAGCAAAGCTTTCTGCAGCAATCACTCAGGACCATCCTGTTCCTGCCTTCCCACTGCTGGATCACCAGCATGCACCGCTGTGCCAAGCATATGCCTCTCTCTGAGGAATGCCATGTAGCCACAATTAGATTACAAGATTGATTTCTTTTTCCCCCTTAAAACCTGTTCCAGTCAGCACCTGTGACTCCAGACATGCTTCCCCACGCTAACGAAGCATTCCAGGAACCCTAAGCCCCCAGCCAAAGGCCTTTGCCCACCCTGAATATTTCAAGGATAATACACCCTGTTGTATTTCAAGGTTAATGGCTAAAATTCTGTCTATTGACTGGTACAGAGCAGGTTCTCTCATGGGTGTCAAGGCTCCACATGTTAATGTACTTGTTACAACCTTTAGATACTCTGTAGATCCACCAAAATGAAAGTAGCCTCAACTGTTGGCTTTATCAAAGGCAGCCTGGTTTATGTAGTGAGATACTCTCTCAGACAAACAAACAAAACAGTAGTCTTGTTTTATTTAAAATTTACAAAATATTATGTATATGTGTGTGTACATATATACATATGTGTGTATTTGTGCCATGTGTCATGTATGTGGGGATTACAGTAGAGACTAGAAGAGAGAGCCAGATTCCCCCTTTCCCAAGTTGGAATTACAGGCAGTTGTTAGCTGTCTGGGTGCCAAAAATCAAACTCAGGACCTCCTTTGTGGTACTCATAACTGCTGAGCCATCTCTCTTGCCTGTCCTATTTCCTTTTACACTAAATAAGTTTCGAAATCCTAGAAGATAGAAGTTGAAGCAGGATGTTTAAACTGTTCATAGTCTCACTAGGTGGCAATAGGTGAGTATAGTGTATATCCATTTGGACATGTCTCTGGGGGATTCCGATGTACATTGGGGTTGTATTCTATGTTGTGTTTGTTTATTCCCACGTGAGCATGATAGGCTTTGAAGGAGCCAGCTCTGGTGCGTGCAGTCCTGCTGTCCTCAGGCTGACTACTGGTCTCCTCTGTTTTTCAGTGGACGAGTACATCGCTATCGCCAAAGAGAAGCACGGGTACAACATGGAGCAGGTAACAGTTCATTTCTTGTTGTGGAAAGCAGAGTTGGCCATGGACCCACTGGGTCAGTGTCTTCTGTGGGCTGTCAGTCTTATTGAGTGGGCAAAAGGCAGTAGCTGCTGGCTAGTTTGGTTCTCTCACTGGAATGTGGAATTGGTTTCTCGTCCTGTTGTGGAAAACCTTAGGATTCCTTAGGATCTCTGACTGTATAATGACTTATGGTCGGATCTCAGACTCGTTGCTTACAACACCCAGCTGACTGGCTGAGTTGAGGTACAGGACTAGAGTTCTCTCTCGTGCGAGCTTTTGCCTGTAGCTGAGCCTCCCACAGCTGTACTCACAGAGTGTCTTTCCCCTGCAAGCGCTTCTGAATGCTAGTGACCTGGAGACCAGCGTCTAGCTGTTCTCAGCCATCCTGGTTCTGCCTTGGCTGTTTGGCTGTCCTTCTCTCCCTGTCAGCCTTAGGAACATTGTCAGCCCACCCCCAGACAAGGAGCCTGTAAAACGCCTTAAGAGGAACATATTTGAGTCTAAAATAGGAGGAGGAATGGAGGAACCACACACAAACTCACTTCTAGAGCTGGTTTCTCAGTGAGTTGAAACAAATACCAAGTTAATAAAGAGCACATTCCAGGAGAGTTGGAAGCACCTGTGGTACAACTATTGTGGCACATCTGCTCTGTAAAGACTTGAAGCTTTGGGTCTGTTGCTGATGTCCTGTGGCTTTAATCCCAGCACTTGGAAAGCAGAAGCAGGCAGATCTGAGTTCGAGGACAGCAAGGGCTACACGGAGAAACCCTGTCTTGAAAAACAAAAACAAAACAAAACACACAGAGAAACTTGAAGCTTTGGTTATTTCCTGTCCACACACAGGCCGTAGCTGTCTTTCCCTTATCTGCAGCTGCACATTTATTCCTGTAGCAGCTTGCATGTAGCTTGTGGGAACTAGAGTACACAAAAACACCGTTTTCCATGTTGGAAATCTGAACACTTGATCTCTGACCTATGACTGATTGCTGTTATGATCGAAGGGCAGGCAAAAAACCCAGTGGTCATTGTTGCTGCCCCTCCCTGTTGAGTTCTTCTCCCTGCTGGAGTCACATCCAGGAAATAAAGGGCCAAAGCCCTCACCCTCTTGCTCTCTCTACATTTTTCTTTTCTGAGAGACAGACATTAAAGATTAAGGCAATCAAATGAAACAGCATGAGAGGAGAAAACTAGAAAGTTGCTGTGTATGTCCAGGGAAAGAAATAGGTACAGAAAAGATCTAAAAAGTCACACCTCATGCTGATCCTTGCCACACAGAAAGTTCACAGTTATAAAAAGTGCGAGAGAAGGAGACTGCACCTCGGGGGAAGCAAGCATCTGATTGTCAAGGCTATTGCATGCTTAAATCTAGATGTCCAGGGTTTTTTGGGGGTTTTTTTTGGATTTTTAAAATTTATTTGTTATTATCTCTAAGTACACTGTATCTGTCTTCAGTCATACCAGAAGAGGGCATCAGATCTCATTATGGGTGGTTGTGAGCCACCATGTGGTTGCTGGGATTTGAACTCAGGACCTCGGGAACAGCAATCAGTGCTCTTAACCACTGAGCCATCTCACCAGCCCTCTGTTTTGTTTTTAAAGAATGATTTATTTTAAATATATGAATAGCTGTCTTCAGCCACACTGGAAGAGGGCATCAGATCCCATTACAGCTGATTGTGAGTCACCCTGTGGTTGCTAGGAATTGAACACAGGACCTCTGAAAGAGCAGTCAGTGCTCTTAATCACTGAGCCATCTCTTCAGCCCCTAGATGCCCAGTTTTTAGCAGAGAACACACAAAGCATACCTCAAAGCCAGAAAGTATGGCCACTGAAGGAAAAACCTTTTGAGGGCAGCCTTGAACTTGTCTGTTTGCCCCAGTTAAAGCACCAATAACAGGGCAAGGAAACAGTTCCAACAAGCCCAAGGCAGTGAGCCAGTGAGCTTGCTGGGTTACCTGCACAAGCAAGAGCTTGCTAGTTTCAGTTTGTTGCTGTGATAAAATGCCCCGACATAAAACAATGTAGGAGCTCCCTGCATGATTTTCCAGCACCTTGACCATTCACTGTCTTCTCTCCCGTCCTTACTGTGTATATAACCTGGAGTTGGGGAGAGGGATGCTTGTGAATCTTGTAACTTAGGAACTTCCTGATGCTTCTGAGTTTTATTTATCTTGAATCTCAAGAAGGCTTCCTCTAGGATAGAGCTTTTTTAATTTTGAGAAATTGATACACAAGATTAAACCAACAGAAACTATTCCTCAAGAATACCTGATGTCAAATCTACTACTTACACGTGACCTTGAACATGCTAGGCAAGTGCTCCATCACTGAGCTGCATCCCCACTGTTTACCCCACGATTTAAATTAACTTACTAATGCTCAAAAGGGCCATTTTGGGTAGGCAGATGAATGCATCTGAACATAGGACAATTGTCTTATTGTTTGTGGTACTGGAGGTGGGGGACCAGGATATCCTGTATACTCCTAGCCCAGGAAAAGGCAAACTTTGTGTTTGAAGGGGGAGGGGATGAACAAGAGTTCAGATCCCAGGAATCCCATGGGGGCATCCTCAAGGGGAAGAGTGGAGGATTAAGAAGCTTCAGGAGAAGAGAGAAGGGATCGGGAGAGATTTCGAAGGGGAAAAATAAAAGTACAGAGCCCCTAAAATCGATGCCATCTCAAAATAGCTCAACACACTTCAAGATGAACTTACCCACAGCAAGATTCAGTATGAAATACTCAAAAGCCAAAGATGCAAGAAAAAAGCCATTCTTGGGCTGTAAGGGCTCACAGTAAAGCTAGCAGACTTGTCCTCAGGAGCTTTAGAGTCCCAAGGACAGGGATAGGATGTTTTGGAATGGTAGGGGAAACAAACAAACAAACAAACAAACAAAAGACTTTGAACCGAGAGTTGTTTGTTTAGGTTGGAGAGATATTCAGCTTAGTGGTAGGTCCTGCGTTCACTTCCTAGTACAGAGAATGAGAAAGGGAAAAACATTCCTATACCTGAGTAAGGGTACCTGCCGTCGAATCAGATGGCCCAAGTTCATTCCTGAGACACTCAAGCCAGCTGCTCTCTGTCATACACATGAGTTCTTTGGCTTTAGTGCATGTATGCACACATGTAACTGCATTCAAGCACACAAACACACAGCTAAATAAAATTATAAACTAAGACATTAACAAATTTTAAAAATAATAAAGGACTCCTCATGCATTGTCTGCCTATTCCTCAAGGATGCTGTAGGAGTCCTGAGGAGGAAAGGAAAGGAAGGACACTAGTCAGGGACTCAGGCCTAGATGAAGGAGTAAGACCAGAGGCAAGGCAACAATTTAAGATACAAATACTACTGGGGAACAGGCTGAAGGCTGATAGTGTTACCTCAGTGTCTGTAAGTCTACATTTCCCATATAGCCTAAGTGATTCCGTTACAGCCTTAGCTTGCTTCTCTTCTGATATATGATACAGCTAGAGGTCTGTGCTGCCCACAGCTGGAAGGCTATGTAAGAAGCTAAATTTTTATATTTTGTTGAAACTACTTTAACATAAATTCCAATCTGAATCTTACAACTTTAGAACGTTCAGTATAATCCCTGTGACAAACAGAAGGAATAGCTAGGAACCTGTGATCCCACCCCTAGGGAAACTGAGGCAGGAGAATCGAGTGTGAAGCAAGCATGGACTCCATAGGGAGAGCACATCTTGAGGGACAAAAATGTCTGTTTTCTGCTTATTTGAGACCCTTTCTCAGAGAATTCAGCATCCGAGGCAGTTGGTTGCTGGGGCCTGGAAGGAAGGATTTGGAGGGAAGAGTGCTGCTGTTGACTAGGCACAGTGTTTGTTTCACAGTTGGTGAGTCTTGAGCCTGGGTGCACACACTCATCATGCCTGTGCTCAGCACCATTGAGCTGGGTGCTAAAGTGTAGTTAGGGCGGTAGTCCAGATGTCACACTGAGTGCAGCCGTCGGGTGCCTTGGCTCTCCTCAGGTCTCCTCACCCGTCTGTTGGAAGCACACGATGCCTGTTTGCTGTCTTTAAATCGGGAGTGAATGGTTCCTTTATGTGTTCTAAAATGTTGCCAACGTCACTTTTCTAGGCTCTTGGGATGCTCTTTTGGCATAAGCATAATATTGAAAAATCACTGGCCGACTTGCCCAACTTCACCCCCTTTCCAGATGAGTGGACTGTAGAAGACAAAGTCTTATTTGAGCAAGCCTTTAGTTTTCATGGGAAAACTTTTCATAGGATCCAGCAAATGGTAAGCAGAGTTCTGTTGTTGTTCTTGTTGTTTTAATTTTTGCTTCTTATATTTTATACTATTTGTGAGACAGAGTTATCATCAACTTTAAATGTTTCATTTATTTGTTAGTTTATTTGCTTGCTTGTTTTTTTGTTTTGTTTTGTTTTTTCCAAGACAGGGTTTCTCTGTATAACCCTGGCTGTCCTGGAACTCATTTTGTAGACCAGGCTGGCCTCGAACTCAGAAATCCGCCTGCCTCTGCCTCTCTGCCTCTCTGCCCCTCTGCGCCTCTGCCTCTGCCTCTGAGTGCTAGGATTAAAGGCATGTGCCACCACACCCGACTGCTTGCTTGTTTTATGTGTGTGTTTTGCCAGCATTTATGTCTCTGTTCCACTTGTGTGCCTGGTGCTTACAGAAATTAGAAAAGAGCATCAAAACTCTAGAACAAGAATTACAAACTGTTGTGAGCTGACATGTAGGTACTGGGAATTGAGCCCATGGCCTTTTGGAAGAGCAGCCAGTTCTTTTTTTTTTTTTTTTTTTTGATTTTTCGAGACAGGGTTTCTCTGTGTAGCCCTGGACGTCCTGGAACTCACTTTGTAGACCAGGCTGGCCTTGAACTCAGAAATTCGCCTGCCTCTGCCTCCCAAGTTCCAGGACAGCCAGGGCTACACAGAGAAACCCTGTCTCGAAAAAAAACCAAACCAAACCAAAATAAAACAAAACAAAACCCTGCTCTGTAGCTCAGCAATTGTAGTACAGAGTGAAGCTGCTGTACATTCTCAATGTATAAGCTATACCTCCACAAAAGACCCCACCCCCACCCCACCCTATAGCTGTTCTCAAAGTTAGGTCAGCAGGCAGGAGCTCTGATGATGGCTTTTGAAGGAATATCACAGCCCTGGGCTGTAAGTTTGCTTTTTTGGCTGAATGATTCTTGGTATTTTGAGACAGGGTTTCTCTGTGTAGCCCTGACTGGCCTACAACTCACTGTGTAGGCCAGGCTGGCCTCAAACTCAGAAATCCACCTGCCTCTGCCTCCGGAGTGCTAGATTTAAAGGTGTGTGCCACCATGCTTGGCTATATTTTTTACTCTCTAGGAAGCTATTGATAAACTCCACATTAAAGTTCCCTGGTGCTTGTATTAAATGTTAAAATGAATTTGTAAAGATTAAAACGTAGGGACTGGAGAAATGGCTCTGTGGTAAGAGAGTTGTTTTAACTCTGGCAGTGAAAACTGAATTCAAATCCTAGAACCCACATTAATGGTTCAGGCATTTCGTACACATAATTGCAGTTCCAGTGGTAGGGATGGACTTGCTGGGCCTGCCAGCTTTCAGGCTAGCAAACAAACAAACAAAAACACAAGAGGTGAGGGCAGAGGCAGATGGATCTCTGTGTTCAAGGCCACCCTGATCTACAGTTTGAGTTTTAATTTTTAAAAAATTAAAAAGAAAATTTATTACTTTTTAAAAATGCATAAAAAGTTCATCATTTTTGTAGTTAAAACTCATGAATTTTTCAATTTTGGTGGTTGATAAAGTGCATAAGATATTCAATATTTGTGAAAGTATAAAATGCAGTGTGACAGTATAAAATGCAGCTTTGATTCTGAATGGCCTCTGTAACGCATAGAAGTTCACTGAGTTCTATGGGCTTTGAGTCTGGTTAATTTTGGTGTGTGAATATTTGGGGGGGGCAACTTTTTTATAATAAAGTTAAAGATAATTTTTTAAAAAGAAAAGTGCGGGGCTGGAGAGATGGCTCATCGGCTAAGAGCACTGACTGCTGAGTTCAAATCCCAGCAACCACATGGTGGCTCACAACCATTTATAATGAGATCTGACGCCCTCTTCTGGTGTGTCTGAAGTCAGCTACAGTGCACTTATATATCAATCAATCAATCAATCAATCTTTAAAAAGAAAAGAAAAGAAAAATGCGTTTTGTTAGGCATTCCTTTTCTGTACATTTTAAAATCCAAAGGCCGATTCTTATGAAATGTATCCTAAGCACATTTGATTGGTAAACTCCAGCTTCATATTTTCACCAATTTGATTTCTGCACTTAGCTTCCTGATAAATCCATAGCAAGTTTGGTGAAGTTTTACTACTCTTGGAAGAAAACTAGAACTAAAACGAGTGTGATGGATCGCCATGCTCGGAAACAAAAGCGGGAGCGGGAAGAAAGGTGAGGCACGTACCTGCGGATGTCTTGACTGTGCGCACTCATGTGTGTGTGTGTGTGTGTGTGTTTAAGAAAGAAGGAAAGAAAGAAAGAGAGAGAGAAAGAAAGTAGATTTTGTGTGAGCCACTTACCGTGTTTAAACAGCTCAAGGAAGAGAGGTCAGGCAGGCAGGGTGGCAGGACCGAGAGCAAGCTGCTGCTCACCGTACCTCCTGCTAGTTATTTGTCCCATGACCCTCCGTGGAATGGTCTTGCTTCACCCCTCAGCTAACCTGATCTAGAAAATTCCTCATAAGCATGTCTGGAAGCTTCTCTCCTGGGTGGTTCTAGATGCGGTCGAGTTGAAAATGAGTGCTGAGCGTCGCTGACCATCTTGTGTCGGGTGAGGATAGAGATCAGTTCATAGTCTCTTAGAAGGGATTGCTTTGTTGTCGCTATGAGTTTTGCACATTCCCCCCCACCCCCTGAGCCTGCCTCCCAGCCTGGATATTCATTTTAAGGATAACTCATTAAACTTCAAGAAGAAAGGGTGTGGCTCCCTCTTGCTTCCTCAGCTTACATATGGCAGAGATCTGTGGAAATGGTGATCATATCCCCACACTCTGGGAGGTCTAGGGTCAGTTCTGAAGGTTCTGCTTGATACCCCTGGGCAGGTTTGTTCAGAAGGAGTGAGATGGTTGGCTTTCAGAAGGCAGTGCTCAAACCTGAAGGCTTTTGTGTTAGAGTGGCAGGAGTGTGTGACCTTTAAGAACTTAGGCTTTCCAGGTTTTCTGTAATACATTCCAAGGGCTCTCAAAGTAGCTCTGGCTGTCCTGGAACTCACTCTGTAGAGCAGGCAGGCCTCAAACTCACAGACATCCATCTGCCTATACCTCTTGTGTCTCTAGTGCTGGGATTAAGGGCATGTGCCTGGCTTAGTACTTTTTTGATCAAAGCTTTTATTTTCTTTATATCTTAGGCCTAGTTTGATTATACATTGAATTTGTTGCCGTGTGCAGATATGTTCTGCTAAATAACAGTCAACATTTGATAAAATAGGCTGGGGTTTGTTATCCTTGGAATACCCTTATACTCCCGGGTACTCCTCTTTGCATTACTGCACTAGTCCTGAGAGCTGCTATGTCCCCTGCTCAGTGTGCCCTTCACCCAGTTAGGTTACAGACTTACAGCACTACAGGGCATGACAGGAGCACTAAGTGGCCATTGGCCTCCCATACGACGTTCTATATGGTTAGTGGCTAGGACTCTGGGCAAAATTTCTCTATATCCAGAACAGCGGCTCTCAACCTATATCAAACCTCTATTTATATTAGCATTTATAACAGTTATCCAAGTTACACTTATGAAGTAGCAGTGAAAATAGTTTTATGGGTTAGGGTCACCACAACATGACGAACTTTATTAAGGGATTGTAGCATTAGAGTTGAGAACCACTGGACCAAAAGAACTGCAAAGTTGGAATTCTATATAAAAATGTTTGTCCTAGCAGTCTGGTGCTGTATAGAGCAATTTTAGAATTTATTTATTAAGTTTTTATGTGAAATAGAGTTAATACAGAATAACCTTTCGGCCCCATTCTTGCCTTCCAGTGAGGATGAACTGGAAGAAACAAACGGCAGTAATCCCGTTGACATTGAGATTGATGCAAACAAGGAAAGCAAAAAGGAGGTAGGTTTCTCCCTACCCTTCCTGGGCAGTGAGTGCCAGCACTGGCTCTCCCCATACCTCCTGCCTCCTGTACATTAGTATATGAAGTCGCGACTCCAAACGTTCAGATGGAACATTGTAAACAACACCAGCTTTATGGGCTGGAGAGATGGCTCAGTGGTTAAGAGCACGGACTGCTCTTCCAGAGGTCCTGAGTTCAATTCCCAGAAACCACATGGTGGCTCACAACCAACACCAGCTTTGCTTTATAGGATTTGGAATGGTATTTCTCTGTATCACATGGAATGGAACCCTAAGGTTCTGCTATCGTCTGTAAGAGAACGGTGGTAACAAGACAGGGCTGGGGAGTGAATGGAGTGAGCCGGGGAGCTGCCAGCGGACCTTGGGCAGCTTTTGGGCGTGGTTACTTGGAACACAGAAGCATCTCCGCTCTCTGTCCTGTAATGGCAGGAGTGGTTATGTGAGGCTTGGAAAACTAAAAGGCCAATGGTAAAATTATAGCAATGCATGGTTTTTATAATAAAATAGGCAAGAGGAGTTAAAGTGATTTACAGCATCATCACCCATAATCACCGTCACAGTTTGGTAGCTTTTAAGACACCTTCTTCTAAAACATATATGCCCATATGTATATATAATTCAGAATTTTTATTTTTAAAAGTTGTAAAGTGATATCTTAATTTGTATAGTGTTTGAAATGTATTTTAAATATACTTATATACATAGCCCATGTATTACTTCACTATATGAGTATTTCAGAATTGAGTTAACTGATCTTAAACAGCTTTATAGCTTACTTATTAAGTCCTCTCTGTGTGAACAGCAAGGAGCTAATGGTCACATATCTAAGTCTTTTTACAAATTGTCTTATTAAAAGGATTTCTAAAAGTTGAATTGTTGCCTTAAGGTTTCCCATGTGCATACTTAAGCCTCCAATAACCCAGATCGGCCCCAGTCTCACTGTGTAACTGAGGCTGGCCTTGAACTCCTGATCCTCCTGCCTCTGCCTCCCAAATGCTCGGGTTACAGATACATCACCACCATGCTCAACTTAAAATCCTAAGTTTAAATGATTACCTAATAATAGGACAGAATCCTTTTGTTGCCAAGCTTTTATATTTGATATTAGAGAAAGTACTGTTAAAAATTAACCCATTCCGGGGTTATTTTATATATATATATATATATATATATATATATATATATATATATATATATGTATGTATATGTATATATATATATATTACTGATATTAGTTATTATATATAATATCTTATATATAAGATATAATATTTTATATATAATAAGTAAGCCGGCAGTGGTGGCACATGCCTTAAATCCCAGCACTTGGGAGGCAGAGGCAGGTGGATTTCTGAGTTCGAGGCCAGCCTGGTCTACAGAGTGAGTTCCAGGACAGCCAGGGCTACACAGAGAAACCCTGTCTTGAAAAGCCAAAAAAGAAGATGAAGAAAAAATTAGCCCAATGATTTAAGAATGATAGCACATTTTTACAGCAAATTATGTCACTCTAAAAACTAAATGTTGTCCAAGAAGAAATGATGTATGAAATGCCAGTTTCTTTCTTTTGTTTTTAATAATTTATTTTTATTTTATGTGCTTTGGTGTCTTTTCATGCATGTATGTTTGTGTGCTGGTTCAGATCCTCTGACAATGAGTTTCAGGTGGTTGTGAGCTGCCATGTGAGTGCTGGGAACTGAACCTGGGTCCTCTGGAAGAGCAGCCAGTGCTCTTAATCTCTGAACCCTCTCTCCAGTTCCCAAGTTTATATTTCCTAGTGGAAAACTTTTCAGACCACCTCTCCTCTTATACACAAGTAGGTGGCCACAAGGTTCAAGAGGGAATACAGGCTGTTGTTTCTCGCCTGTTGTTCCTTTGTACTTTTCATCAGAGGCCAGAGGAGGTAGAAAACAATGTTTCTATTGAAGAACAAAGGAACGTTTTCTTTGTTCCATGCCACAATTTATCTTTAAGTAGTTGGTGCTTAGATAAGCATGGTGATTGTTTTAGATTGTTTGGGGCTATGTTAATGACACATGCTTACTACTGTCCTTTTGACATTTTGTTTTTTAATTTTATTTACCAAATATGTATATCATGCAGGTGCCCCCTACTGAGACAGTTCCTCAGGTCAAAAAAGAAAAGCACAGCACACAAGCTAAAAATAGAGCAAAAAGGAAACCTCCGAAAGGCATGTTTCTTTCTCAAGAAGATGTGGAGGCTGTGTCTGCTAATGCTACTGCTGCGACCACGGTGCTGAGACAGCTGGACATGGAGCTGGTCTCCATCAAACGACAGGTACTTCAAGCCCAATGTGAGAATCAGCTTGCACACTAGCGTGTCCTTACAGATGTGTGGAAGGGGAACATGCTGTGGTGTATGGAAGTCAGAAGACAGCGTCTGGAGTGGATTCTTTGCTTCTGGCTTTTCATGGAGTCCAGGGATTGAACTCTGATTGCCAGTGATGCACAGCCTCTCACTGGCAATTGAATATTGCCGCCCCCCCCACCTCTAAAAATTACATTTAGATGTGCGTGTATGTGTGTGCACACCTGTGTGTGCATTGCCTTTAGTGCCCCCCCCCCTCTCCCCTTCAATCTCTGAAGCTCCATCGTGCCTCTCACGCCCGAGTCGCCTCCCAGGAGGGGGCTGCTATTATTCAAGTGCAGAATCTGGTCTGAGGCTTGTAATGTAGTCAGTGGTAGGACGCTTGTTCAGTTTGTAGGAAGCCTCCAGTTTCTGTTCCACCACTGTTAAAAGAACCCTCACAGATAGACTCATTCAGTCTGCTTTTATTATATCACCATAAGATAATGTTTATTTTTATGGTTTTATAAGATGTGCCTATGTTTTATAAAGCTGATACTTTTGTGGCCATTATACAAACTATTACCATGAATGTTATGAATCTGGTGAATTTTGCATGCATCTCTGTAGAGCATGACTCCATCAGACCCCATAGAGAAGCACAGGTTCACCCTAGGTTCAGGGTTCTCCAGAGTGTCCTTTCAGTTTACCTATACTTTGTACCGTACCAGCACTTCCCACCTACGGTCTACTTTGGACTGACTGTGAGTTACAGGCGCAACCTCCCTACCCTCTACTCACAGGGACCACTTCACCCTCCTACTTGTGACAACAGAACTAGCCCCAGGCATTGCTGAGCCTCCTCGGGGGTCACATGGTTGTGTCCAGTGGTAATGGTGGCTGTACTTGTTGCTAACAGTTGTCTTTAAACTGTGGCCTCTCTCTGGTATGTTGTGTGAGGCTCCTTGGGCCTCAGTGACACTGCTTATCTGCCACTTATTCGTCAGCCCTGGGGCTATCCTTGCTTTGAGGATGTCTACTGGACTGTGTGTTTAGGGTGAGAATGTGTTTATTTAACACTGCCTCACACCATACAGCTCAGGCTGCCCACAAACTCACAGTGCTCCTCCTGCCTCTACCTCTATACCTCCTTATGGAGTCTTCTTTTCTCCTGTCATACATTGTCTCCTGCCCATCTCCTGATAATTTACCACTTTGTCCTCCCCACTCCTGTGAACAGGTACTTTATGAAACTTGGTAAAGAAGCACAGTTTCTCATCTTTCCCCTTAGGTTGGAAGGTTTTGAGTGCTGATAAGGCTCTTCCAGGGGCGTAGACATGCAGGCAAAGCACCTAGACACATAATAAAATAAATACATCTTTTTTTAAAGAACCTTTCCCAGGAGATGAACCCGTGTTGAATATCATCTTAACACGGTTGTTCCAGCTTTTGTATGTTGATCTTGAGCCTACGAAGAAGTATGTTTCTCAGTGTGGTATTGGATGTAGGTGTCTGAGTGTGGGCATCTTTCACCAACTGTTTGCTGAAAAGACTGTCAAGCCTTTCCTGCGGTGCATCTGCATTGAGACCTTGTTTAAAATAGGCAGGTCGGTTTTATGTTCTCTGTTCCGTTGTCTGCCCGTCACCAGTGCACAGTGCCCCAGTGTGTGGTGTGCAGCAAGGAAGCCTCCTGGCTCTCAGTGTCCTCAGCCCGTTGCATTTCCTTAACAATTTGTGCATCACTTTTTCAATTTCCAGTAAAAACAATTTTACTAAAATTTTGATTAAGATTTTGTTACAGCTATTAAATTAATACCTTTTGTTTTATTTTATTTTAAGACTGTTTCTCTGTATATCCCTGGTTGTCCTGGAACTTGCTCTGTAGACTAGACAGCCTCAAACTCAGAGATCTGCCAGTTTGTTAAAGGCATGTACCACCACCAGCTTTCAAATTACAATTTATTTTTATTTTTTTTAGTATTAACGTATGAGTACACTGTTACTTTCTTCAGACACACCAGAAGAGGGCATCAGATATCATTACAGATGGTTGTGAGCCACCATGTGGTTGCTGGGAACTGAACTCAGGACCTCCGGAATAGCAGTCGGTATTCTTAACTGCTGAGCTTTCTCTCTCTCCAGTCCCTCCCATTACTCTCTTTATAGAGTTCTCTGATGAGTGGAGATGCTACACTCCTCCACCCATACAGATCTTTAATTGCATTGTGTCATTTGTGATGTGTAAGAATGTGTGCACCCTTCAGTGGAATTATCTAAGATATTTGTGTACATATGGGGTCTTGGGGAGAATGTGTCCGTGGTGGCAGTTGTACCTGAGAGCTCACACACACCACTGGTTCTGTAGCGTTATTGTTGCGTTATCATGGTCAGCCTCACAGTCTAGAACGCACCTTCCATCAGTCTGTGATCTTCTTCCCTTCCCTTGTCCTCCCTCCTTCGTTTCTCCTTCTCCCTCTTGGTTGATGAGACTGAGTGATGGGGAGCCAGCTGTCAGAGGTGGCCAGGCCAGGTGGTGGAACTGATGGCTCTGTCTTTCCCTTGGTTTAAGGAGGCAGCACTGAAAAGGAGCAAGCACCCTCCCAGAGTCTAGCCTGCCACCAGCACAGCTAGGCTCTGATCTTAGGGGAATCACTTAATCTTCCTAGAGACCTCTTTTCAAAGAGAAGATTAATCCTTGGGTCTGAGCTGTGCAGATCTGCCTGGGCTGCTGCAGGCTGCAGGCATTGCTGGTGCTGCTTATGGTGGGGGAGCCCACCTGTGGGGGGACACAGTGGTGAGGGGAGAAGAGGCCCTCCTGTTAATAAGTGTAGAAAGAGGAAACTGTCTTTGTCTTTTCTCAGCAGGGTCAAGGACAAGAGTGTTTTAAATTTGAAATAATTACTCAGATTGGCAGTTTTAAAGAGGGAGGAAGGAGGGCTTAGAGCCTGACATGGTAGTGAGGAGACAGACAGATGCTTAGACGCACGTGGAGAGTCAAAACGGCAGCCAGTCAGTGGTACAGTGACGTCAGGAACCCAAGTTTGGGAGTATGTCAAGGAAAGACTCATTTCAGAGTAACAGAAAACAGGATTAACCAGTTGAAGAAGTCCCAAAGTTGCTATGTTGAAAGCTGCAGAAGCCATTTAGAACTCTTTGAATCAGTGTAGGGCTATAAGGAAGGGAGATGGAAGTGGAGCCAGCTGCCTGTTTCTGTGAGCAGGGGAAGCACAGGCTTCTCCTACCAGAAGCCCGAATGCTGCCTGTCCTCGGCTCCTGCTGCCTGCCTGTCCTCGGCTCCTGCTGCCTGTCCTCGGCTCCTGCTGCCTGTCCTCGGCTCCGGCTTTCAGGACTGAGGGCTGGGGCTGGAAGTGTCCACTTCCTCAGTGGATGCACTTGTGACAGGAGGTCCTACGTAGAGAAGGAGTGTCTCACGGGACAGATGCAGTATGGCATGTTTACCTTGGGGGCTCACGGGGACAGGAGGGCAGCCACATGGGTTAGGTTGCTTTTTCTTTAAATGCCACACACAGCTGTATCCTGATTTTTATTCAATTTCCTTTCAGGTTGATAAATATGTTGACCACTAAACCTGTCTATTCTAACTCTAAATGTTGGATTCTAGCTCTCCACCTCTCACTGCTGGTTTTTCTGAAGACAAGATGTGCTCTGTAGCCCAGGCTGGCCTCCAACTCCAACTCTTAGTCCACACTTGTGAGTCAGAGGCAGAGCCAGCCTAGGCTACAAAGTGAGAACTTACCTCAAATACCTCAAAGAGCAGAGCAGGCCATCCCAAAGCACTTGACAAATGGAATTTTAAAAAAATGATGTGGGAGCCAGAAGTCGATGTACATGCCTTTACTCCCAGCATTCAGGAGCAGAGGAAGGCCCAGCTCTATTAGTGAGAGACCACCGTCACCTACATAGCGAGATTAAGGTCTGCCATGGCTATATAGTAAGATCCTGTCTTGAGAAAACAGACAGGCAAAAGGAAAAAAAGAAAAGTATATGTTGGTATAAAAGGCTGTTTAAGAAGCCAGGTGGGGCCGGGCGGTGGTGGCACACCAGGCTGGCCTCCAACTCAGTCTTGCTTTTAATGTTACTTCACTAGTAAGATTTCTTCTTAGCCCTGCGATGATGGTGCAGACCATTAATCCCAGCACTTGTGAGGCAGAGGCAGGTAGATCTCCGTGAGTTCAAGAGTTCAAGGCCAGTCTGGTCTACAAAGTGAATTCAAGACCACCAAGAGTACACAGAGAATCCCTGACTCTTAAAAAAAAAAAAAAAAAAAAAAAAAAAAAACAGAAAAGACCTTTTTCTTTTGGTTATATTTAAAAGTGTTAAAGTCAGCCTTCCACCTAATCACACACTGAAAGTGTCCTCCCCTGAGAGCTGCAGGACAAGGACATAGTTGTTTGTTTCTTGGGCATCCATGGAAAATGAAAGAACGTGGCTGAATTTCTGACCTTCTCTCTGTGTTTTATGATTGGGCATAAATAGAAAAGCTAGGTATGCTAAGTCAAGCAAAAAAATAGGAAAAAAATCACTTATGAGAAAAGGAAGGCATTACAGTTGGTCAGTTAGGCTGGGGGGAATTCTGCCATCGTGGTTTTCCATTTTCCCGTCGGTCTTCCTAGCTGTCATGTATTTAAAACAAAGCTCTCTTCTCTCTTAGATTCAGAGCATCAAGCAGACGAACAGTGCTCTTAAAGAGAAGCTTGATGGAGGGATAGAGCCTTACCGACTCCCAGAGGTAGGGTGACATTCTTCTTAGAGTCAGGTCCAGTTAATGTGCTTGAAATGTTGCTATCTGTGTCCTACATAGCTTTAATATGTTGTGTTTTGGAAAGATATAGATATAATTTAAGAAACTAAGTTTATATCAAAATCCTGACATGTAAAAAGTTCACTAAGCTGCCATAAAGATGCATATAATAAGTTGACAATCCATTTGGATATCTAGGTTATTCAAAAATGCAACGCTCGCTGGACCACGGAAGAGCAGCTTCTCGCCGTACAAGGTACGCACACGGGAACTAACTGTGATGCAAGGAAGGGAACTGCGATGTTCCTCTCCGGTGTCCCAGTCCGGCTTCTCCCGGGCATGTGTACTCGGATGCCTGTGTTGTCGCTGAGGAGTGAGCCCAGAGCCATGCCAGGCAGGTGCTGTGCCGCTGTGAAACCCTTCAGTCTGGGCTCCTAGTTTTTGAAACAGTCTCATCTTTGGCTCTGGCTGGCTGTGAACTCAGAATCCTTCTGCTTCAAACTCCCAAGGGCTGGAGCCCCAGGCCCTTCCTGTGTTTTAAATTAGCGTGAAGGCTGTGAGTGTGTTGTAAGTCAGAGTGGCTGCTCCTTGCTCCTTGCACTCTGAGTAGGTGAGCATTAGCATTCGAAGACATTAGAAAGCATTAGAAATGGAAATGCTTTCAAGGCAAAGCAGAACACGCCCACAGCAGCTTGGGTGGTACGACCTGAGAGGTTCCTCTGCCAGATACCTCTAAGGATGGCTGCCATGTTTTTCCACTGCTCTAATATTGTCTGTGCTTAACCCGGTTGTGAGCAAGAGCTTCACCTACTCAGCCACCTCCCAGCCTGAGCTGTTCGTTTTCTTTTTTTTTTTTTTTAATTTTTAATATTTTTATTACATATTTTCCTCAATTACATTTCCAATGCTATCCCAAAAGTCCCCCATAGCGCCCCCCACTTCCCTACCCACCCATTCCCATTCTTTTGGCCCTGGCATTCCCCTATATTGGGGCATATAAAGTTTGCAAGTCCAATGGGCCTCTCTTTCCATTGATGGCCGACTAGGCCATCTTTCGATACATATGCAGCTAGAGACAAGAGCTCCGGGGTACTGGTTAGTTCATCATGTTGTTCCAACTATAGGGTTGCAGATCCCTTTAGCTCCTTGGGTACTTTCTCTAGCTTCTCATGTTCTCTGTTCGTTTTCAAATGGTGACAGCACTTGCTGCTCTTTGGTGGGACCCAAGTTTAGCTCCAAAGGACCCACATGTAATCCCAGTTCCAAAAGATTTGACTCCTCCTTCTAGCCTCTCTAGGCAGTCACATGTGGTACACAGACATACATGCAGGGAAAATGCGCACATAAAATAAAAGATAATTAAAAATTAAACTTTTTTTCTCTTATACTAAATTTTTTTTTAAATATTTTTTTCTGTTCTTAGCCATTAGGAAATATGGGCGAGATTTTCAGGCGATCTCAGATGTGATTGGGAACAAGTCGGTTGTTCAGGTGAAAAACTTTTTTGTAAATTATCGGCGCCGCTTCAACATAGATGAAGTTTTACAAGAATGGGAAGCAGAACACGGGAAAGACGAGACCAATGGGCCTGCTAACCAGAAACCCGTCAAGTCCCCAGACAGCTCCATCAAGATCCCAGAGGAGGAAGATGAGGTAAATGTGGAAGAGGTGGTCTCTTCCCTGCACCAAGCTCACATTCCCAGTCACTCATCAGTATCTGTGCTGACGTGGGTAGCTAATCACTGTGGGCTGCTCACTCCTTAACTACAGTCTAGCTTTATTCTACAATTGTAAACCATCAGAAACTGCTGATGAGTGGCCCACTCAGGAGCCTCAGGGATTGCCATTATCCGGGGCTGCGTACCTTCTTTCTAGGTGAGGCTGAGGTTTAGGCTCTCTTGAGGAATGGCCAACAGCTACGTCCAGCTTATATTACTGTCCAGGGATGGCTAGCTTTAGCTGGTGAAGACAGTTCTAGGTCCTGTGGCTGCTGGGACTTATGTGACAGTGTCTGGCATTGCGATTTTGGAGATGATGACACACTTTTCATCAGGGCTGTCAGGGTGGCTCAGGCTAGAGGCCTGTCCTTCCACTTCCCGTATCAGGACTGCTTACCTCCCACCTCTCCCCACCCCACTCCTGTATCAGGACTGCTTACCTCTGAGAATCAGGCTCGTGAGTACTTTTTTTTTCTTTTAAAGATTTATTTATTTATTTTATGTATATGAATACACTGCAGCTGTCCTCAGACACACCAGAAGGCGGCATCGGACCCCATCACAGATGGTTGTGAGCCACCATGTGGTTGCTGGGAGTGGCCCTCGCATGTCCTTCTCAGTGAGGTTGCGCTCCTATGTAACCGACTCACATCCCCAGTAGCATGTTAGAGCTTCTTTGTGGTGTTGGATCTTTCCTGTGTCTGTTTACTTCAGCATCTCTCTAAAAATACAACAGCAGGGCAGAGCACAGGGCATCACTGACATGTCCTTTTCCCTTCTTCCCACTGTACTCTCCTCTACCTGTAAGCTTTGGGAATCAAAGTTAGTGGGTCACCAGAGTTAGTGGAGTGAACTCCTTTGTCCCCTGAGCCCTCTCACTGGCCCCCGTCTGTGCTCCTCACGTCGCAGCCCTTCTTCCAGCCTCTGTTTCTGCTCTAAGCTTAGTTTGCAGAAGGAGACTTGGCTCATAATGATTTCTGCTCACCAAGAGCCTGGGGGCTTAGCTGGTAGGACGCTGCTTAATTGTCTGGCCAGTGCTCAGAACATGGAGACTTGGTTTCACTGGCTTGTTTATCCTGTTTCTAGCAACTGGGGATATCTGTCCTCACAGGATGGAGGACATCAAAATTTTCCCAAGTGCTACTAATAAAAAGACCTGTCGGGGGCTGGTGAGATGGCTCAGCAGTTAAGACTGCTCTTCCAGAGGTCCTGAGTTCAATTCCCAGCAACCACATGGTGGCTCACAACCATCTGTAATGGGATCTGATGCCCTCTTCTGGTGTGTCTGATGACAGCTATAATGTACTCACATACATAAAATAAATAAATCTTTAAAAAAATAAAATAAAAAATAAAAAGACCTGTCGGTTTTACAGTGTTTTTCCAGCTAAGAAATTGCAGCCCAAGACGTCTGCGGTCTACTACAGAGGGGGATGGAGCAACTGGGTTAGAGATCTCCACCAAAATCAGAAGGACTGACTGTGTTGCCAGAGAGGAGGGCCCGCTTTAGTTAGCAGCTCTTTACAGTGCCGTTTCACCACACTCACATTCTGGATTTTAGCCCAGTTGTGCCTCAGTAGTAAGACACCATGTCTCTTGGATAGTTAGTTTTGAAAAACAAAAGAAACAAGTGAAAAAAAAGTTTTTAATCCTTTAAGGAAGAGTGTGACATACTCCAGGATCCCAGGAGGAGCCAGTACCACCGAGTCCCTCTGAGCAGTGCCTGGGATTATTCCTGCAGGCAAACCTGAGCAGCCTGCTCTCCCGTGCTGTGATGACATGGCTCCTGAGCTGTTTTATCTAACCTTGCAGAGAGAGCATCATAATCTCACATCTTGGCCGATAGGGAAGCTGAGGCTTAGAAAGAGAAAACTGGTCCAACCTGAGCAGCCCCTCCCTGCCTGGGAGCATGAGTCCCGCTGTGCAGTTCTCCCCAGAGCACTGGGTGTCGGTCGTGGCTCTCACTGATTTCCTTCCTTTTTCCCTCCTTTAGGCTGCTTCTGTCCTCGACGTAAGATACGCATCTGCCTCATGAAAACTGTTGGTAGCTTTGAACACTTGGTATGGACGACATGTTATCCAGATATCAGGTATTACAAGACATCACCTAGCCATCTGCATCACATCTCTGTGGACAAGCAGCTATTACCAAAAAAGGCATACACTTCCAGTCCCGTGCTACATCTGCCTTAATTCTTTGCTCGTTCCTCCATGTTGGCACGACTTCCCAGAGAGCTCCGTTGCATCTCATTCTGCCTAAGGGCTGGGGGACCCACGGCCTGCACACCTCCCTCGAGTCTGGGACCTACCCTCCAGTTGGCTCCCCCCCGAGCCCCAACAATGGCAGCTCTCCCAGTCAACAGCTTCAGAACAGGTAGTCTTGAAAGGCCCAGCTCTGTTCCTGCATGGCCTGCAGTTTCTACTTTGTGCATAGTGTAATTCTCAGAAGGCCCAGTAGACCTTCTAGAAAATGTCTCCCCTTCTCTCCTGGGGCAGCCACCTAAGTAAATCATGCTTCTTTGGAAATCACAAGCCCATCAGCAGACCACATCGTCACCTTTATCATACCAAGCTTCCTGATACAACTCCTGTTTCCCTAAGAGAGGACAGAGTTATGGCTGTAGATCAGGTGGCTTCTCTCCCCTTTCTCTCCCCTAACTCTTTCCCTTTTCTCCTTTCCAAGTGGTAAAAGCTCATTTGCAGCAACTGTCCTTGGGCACTGTAGCCTCATGGGAACGTGGACCTCAATGCTTTCTGCCTTCAGCCTTCAGCATTGTAATCCCAGGATGAGGGTGCACCCATCTCTTCTTGATCCCCAGCTGCCACCATCATCCCCAGCTCCGAGAGATTTGGTTCATATCACTGTACCTGGTGCTTGTACATTTGGAATTGGTGCCTTCTCCTTCTGGCAACCATGTTATCAATCCCTTTTCTGTTTAAGTGTCTTACTTAAAGTTTATTGCTTGCCAAAGATGCCATCATTGAGGTGTAGCAGATGGGGAGGGTGTCTGCAGGTTTGAGTGCAGACTTTAAATGTCAGGTCAGCTCAGTAAAGGAGAAGAGAGAAGCTAGGGATGGTTTTCTAGACGCTGCACACCAGTAGCTCTCATCCTCTTGGCGTGCCTGGCCATTGTATGTCACTCCATGTGTCCTTTTGTATCATTTGTGTACTGGTGTGATCACACAAACACTATATCCTGTCTCTTAGCAGCAGATAAGACAGAGAAGTAATGGATGTGTTTGTTGCTTAGTGAGACCAAGATGAAAAGAAACAACCTAGAGTGGTGGTAATGCCATTTGTTTGGACTGGGAACAAGCAAAGGTTGCTAATAAATGTTCTGAGACTTCAGAATCACTTTTGCTCTCTTACCAGACTGTGGGCCTGAAGGGCCTGAGGAGCAGCCGGCTGGGCTGTGTCCTAGCATCCATGGCCACTTGAGACTGCACTAACCATGTGGAAATATCTTTTGTTGTTGTTTTAATATTTTTTCTGCTTTCAATACCAAAAAGAAAAAAAAAAAAAAAAAGAAAAAAAGTAGATGCTTTAAGGTATTTAAGGTATGAATGGAGTTCTTAAGAATTTAAAATATGCAATTAAAATTCGATGTTTTGACTCCTAAGCACCTTCCCCCCTCCCCCCTTTTTTTTAAGTTAGCTGATTTTCTCTTTAGAAAGAGGTTCAGCTGGGGATAGGATGTACATTCTTCTTGAAGTCTGGAGAAAGGTCATTCCAAGGTCAAGTGCAGAGGGACTTTGTCCATCCTGTCTCACACCAGCCCATTGATGAGGAAGAGTCATAGAGACGCGTCAGAAGCACAGCCCGTGGTCCCACCTAGGGACCCAGGGACCCAGGGACCCAGGGACCCAGGGACCCAGGGACCAGTAACAGAGTAACACTAGTAACTTCTCTTGTGCTTTTTATCATAAACCTGCTGTGTAGCTGAAGGGGAAGGCAAGCACGGGATGAAGTTAGCTTCTGCTCTGCGTGTGACTCACAGGGACAGGACACTGAGGCACAAGATAAAACCTTGCTCACCTAGTGTGTTTGCATGCCCTTCCCTCCAGTGAGCAGAGCAGTGCTGTGCTGCAGGGTGGCATCTGCCGGTGGCTCTGTGTCTGTCTTTGTGCCCAGGCTACTTTGCTTACGATGTGTCCCCTCAGCAGTGTTGAGACTTGGTGATCATCTCGGATGGTGTGGCAGGCAGAGCGGCTGTGCCAGGCCCCAGGCTCGTTCTTTCTCTTGGTTGTGAGCTTGGCGTGGTTTCTAGCCATGAAGAGTCCGGTGTCAGGCGGTATGGTTATGACCAGAGCAGCTGATCTTCCCTTTTCTCCAAGGAAGAGAGGCACGTGCCGTTTTCACTTGGCAGAGGGGCGAGAGTGGGCTCTGCCTGGCTGCTGCTGCTGGAATAGTCTCCATGTTTTAAACTTTTCATGACACAGTCCACAGTGATATAAGTCCAAGAAACTGCTTAGCTTTCAAAGCCGAGGGCTCTGGTCTGGACTGTGACTGTTACATGTCAAGAGTTAGGTGCATCAGCAGGTTAGGTTTGGAACATGACACCTGCTTCCGATGGAATGTCACTTAAGCTTTGGGTTCTTAAAAATTATCAATGTGAATGTCATAATTATATATTTTTGTGGGAAAATCTTCTAAATATAAGTTATTGTGCAAAATATAGTATCATGGACACAAACAATAGTCTAGGTTTAGTTTAGAGATCCCTAAAGATATAAACTGTATTGCATATGCATTAAAAGTTTGTTTTATTTAATTTTCTGTGAACATGTAAAGTGTTTAGGTAATTCTTTTCCCTTATCCACGTAAGCACCTGTTACTTGAATATTGTGTTGACCGGCCAGCGGCAGTGATCAATGCTGCGCTCTAGCTCTTTCCCCGAGGCCCGCGCCTCGTTGTGCTGGTCAGATGAGTGTTGGCACACAGTGGGTGCTGTGTCAGATGAGTGTTGGCACACAGTGGGTGCTGTGTCAGAAGTTCACAACAGAGGGTCACAGCACACCCACTGCCTCTTTGTTTATTTGTCAAAACAGCTTCCTAAGAAGGTTTCAGAGAGTTTTGTAAGACCTTCCCAATGGTGGTTACAAACCTTAATCAAAAACACAGAAGGTGGCAAAGCTTACTGTGGTGGGCTCATGAAGCAGGAGACCTGTTAGACAGTTTCCCAGCGCTGCCTCCGAGTGAGCTAAGTGACACTTTAATTCAGCTCCGCCCTCTTCATCTTTCTCACTATGAGATGTACTATTGGTATAATTGCACACCAAAAATAAGCCAAACAGTGCATTACACTAACTGGATCCCTGCTTTCATGGAAGCAAAGGAAAGACAGGTCTCACGTCTCTGTCCTGTTTGTACACCTAGTGACCCAGGATTCAAGTTTTTAGTATCAAGTAAACTTTGCCTCAGACTGACTGAAGGCAGCTGTAGGTCATCTGAGTCTAACGATCGTGTGCAATGCCCTCCCCGCCTCTCCCGGGTCTTTGCAGCTCCCCCCCCCCCCCCCCCCCGTAGTAAAGCACAAGTGCAGGCGCGTCCGTCCGTCCGTCCCGGCTCAGAAGGAAGGTCAGTAGTCTATGCATGTTGTAAGATAATGAGTGTTTACAGTCGCCTTCTCTAAAGTGAGCGTTCATACTGGAGTGGATAGCATTCCATTATGTAGACTTCAAACTTTGCTAAGTGCTTTTTAGATTGCTTAAAAATTTTTCAAGATTTTAAAAGATGTATAAGGTTAAGTTTGCAAATATAACGGAAATGCTGTATATCTTTTGAAGTGATAAAATCCATGTTAAAATTTTAAAGAAAATATGTTGTAATAATGCTGTTGTAAGTAATATTTCCATGTCTCTCTGCTTGTTTTCTAGTTCAGCACAGTCATTGTGGTGAATGTCCATAGCATTATAATTGCTTAGCCATTGAATTATAATATTTGTTAGTGGAGATTGGGAAATTTATTTGTGAGATTCTGCAGAATTCATTTTTCTATTTCCAATATTTGCTGAAGTTAAATAAAAATTTTCAAGCCATTGATGTAATAAAATACGAAACAAAACACCGTAATGCATCGCTCTGTCAGTCTTGCTGCAGAATGGTGGTGTTCCCTCCTTCCAGGCAGGCCTCGGGCGTCGGAGTGTGTTACCGTCCCAGTGTTAGACCCGGTGAGACAAACATCTGGGGTGACTATTGCTCTTAGCTGTTATCTCTACCAGCATGGTCTGAGAGCCTTCTTGTGACTGGCTTATAGCTGGCATCAAATGCACTGTGTCTTTCATAAAGTTTGTGATGTTGAAGTCTGAAGGGCAAAGGTCAGGTAAGAGGGGCCTTTGTCATTAGCAGTTTGTCTGTCCCAGCTTGATCAGGCTTTGGCCCTGAATAGTCGCTGCTGGGGCAGCGAGGAGCGGACCACTGCCTTTGTTGCCTCTTCTCAGCAAGGTATAACCTCAGTCCCCAAGCCGTGGGAGTAAGCAGCCTCTGGGGCCATCCCTTCTCTAGCCAGAAGGCGAAGGTTGCCTAGACACTGTGCTAGTGAGCGTTCTCTGCCCTAGCCCTGCCTAACTGCCTCACAGTGGTTCTTTACTGCCATAGAGTGCTGTAGGAAAGAAGGCTTATCGGTGCACAGTTGGGGAGGTCTTCATTCATAACCTCTTGCCTTAAAGTTGTTTGACAGTGTCTCACTGTGTAGCCTGGTGGCCTCTTTGAAATATCATGATAGGGGAAGATGCAGCAGAGCAAAGCCATTCCCTTCCTATCCGAGTCAGCCAAGGAAGAGCAGATGGGAAGCCCAAAGGCCGACACTGCCACAACCCCCGAGAAGGAAGCCCCAGGACCCCACTGGGCCCCAACTCTCAAAGCTTCCCTTCCTCACACCCCATCAGTCTAAGGTGGGCTTAAGCCCTTATTTTTATAAATGAGCTTTGGCATACCAGCACATGGTCTACAGCAGCTAACTACTACAGGAATCTAAGGTTCAAAGCCAACATTGCCTCAAACAAAACTTGTAATAAGTGGATGGAATCCCTCTGTGTGGGTCTGTGTCAGCTAGGAAGTTGTGTAAGAATGAGAGGCCCACCCAGTAGCCTCAGACTAACATCCCACAGTAACAAAAAGGGAAAACCTATGTCAGGGATAGCAGTGCACACACAGCTCAGAACCAGCACTGCAGGAATGCCTGCAGGAAAGGCCATAGCACGCGTATGCCTGAAGAGTCTTCTTGGGGCTTGTCCTGACAAGATACCATGTGTTGTGGGGAACCTGAGAGCAGCATTCTAGAGATGAGATAAGGCTCTGAGGATTTAGTGCCAGACTGGTGGTGGTGGCCAGTGAGCAAAAAAACCCGAAAAGGAACAAATGTGGAGGCTGGAGCCTGGGGCGTCTCCCAGGAGATGGAGAAAGAAGCCGGCAGGAAACATGGATGGGCGGGGTCTGCCGGAGATGACCATGTGTCTGCTACGACAGCTACAGAGAAAGAGCCATTCGAGCATGGGCTTTATTGACTTAGAAGACTAGCTCGGAAGGAAAGACCCTTTCAAAGACTAGCATAGCTGTACAGAAGTTTCAAGTAGGTGAGGAAGGCTTCATGTCCCCAAATCAAAGACATGAAGACCTCAGGGCAAGGCCCACTTCCTCCCATCCAAACATAGGAGGCAGCTGTACCTGTGCAGGAATCTACAAGACCACCTGGTTTTTTGAGACAGGGTTTCTCTGTGTAGCCCTGGCTGTCCTGGAACTCACTCTGTAGACCAGTCTGACCTCGAACTCAGAAATCCGCCTGCTTCTGCCTCCCGAGTGCTGGGATTAAAATTAAAGGCATGCGCCACCATGCCCAGCCTTTAAATCTTATTTTTAATGATTGTTTTTTTTAATGCTTTAACCTCTTTTAGCACACCACCCACCAGAGGTAGTGGGAGAGAAAAGATACGGGGGAAGTGGACCTATTTAGAAAGGTTCTTTGGAGCAACTCCTGTCTGTGTTGTCAGGAAATCGGCAGTTCAGTTCACAGGTTCGCAGCGTCAGCTCGATCCACCCACAAACACCTCAGGGATGCACCAGCGTCCAGTTCAGTAGCGTCAGGATAGCGAACAGGAAGCAGCAGCAGATGTGGCGCTACCCAGCAGAGACAGCCAGGCCTCAGCCTCAGCGTGAGTCAGCAGGAGGGACCAAGAGTGACAAGAAAAGTTCTCAACTGTGCCTCTCTCAGAGAAGCAAAGATCAGGAGACACAAGACCCACAACCATTGATCGGCTAGATCTGTAAGCAAGCCTAGCTCTGTCACCGAGCATGGAGTCCTAGCTATACCCTCCAAACGTCACGTGTCCTCCACTGGTCTTGCCTCAGCACAGTTCTTGTCTCAACATGTACATTGGTCTCAGCTGACATCACTCTGCCAATCAGCCCAAGTCCAAGAAAGTGACAACCCACTACCAGAAGTGACAAACACCACACTACCAGAGGTGACAAACACCACACTACCAGAGGTGACAAACACCACACTACCAGAGGTGACAAACACCACACTACCAGAAGTGTTTGGTGAGTTTCTCTAGAGTCCCGACAAAGAGATCTCAGCTATGTAATGGAATGCAGACCAATACATGCGGATCATAAGCGAAGAATCTTTTCTTGTGTGTCCTTTCATGGTCTTGTTTTAACAAGACATCCTTCTCCTGTGTCTGCTTCAGCTAAGAGTTCCTTTACGAGACTACGTTACTCTGTCACCCGTGTCTACTTCAGGAAAACACTCCTTCATGTGTTCGCCCCAGCAAAACACCATCCAACACAGCTGACTTTCCAAAGAACCCTTACGTTTCCACGTTCTTTACCTCACTCTCAGTCATGTCTAGCCCATTTCATCTGTAAACAGGAAGAAGAGTGAGCCTGGCCAGTGAGACCCAGTTGTCTTGTGTGGCACAAAGGCTTCCTATGGATGGGGTTGAACTGTTGACTTTATAAAGTAGTTTTCAGGACCCCTGTGGGGGGAGCTGAGATGTCCATCACTCACCTTTAAATACTCATTTGGACAATTATTACCCACCTCCCACTTCACCCTGAATATGACACCCCCAGCTCTTGTCTGACCTAGTGTGTGCATGCATGCATGTGTGCCAAAGACTTGCTGTTAGTTTGTTCGGATTGGTAAAACCAAATAAGGCATTACCTCCACCACACGTCTGCTCCCATAGTTCAGGGCTACTTTCAGGGAATTCCTTGCTGCATTTTCCCCCATAGCCTCTTCCTGGAAGGTCTTTGAGATTCTCCAAGGCCATAGAGATCACCCAGCCCTTTCTTATGTGTGAGACCTGGCCCTCTGTGGCCTGAGAAGGCCTAGTGATCAGCAGTCGACACTCTGTGAGACCAGAGAAGGTACCAATTCTGTGTGCCACCAGATAGCCGCAGCAAGACCCCAGGGTGGGACTTGGCCTATCACTGCCCCCTGCCGCAGGGTTCTCTGGTGACTTCTCTTTCTCAGGCTTTCTAAGGTCATCAGGATTATGGCTCCCCATGGAGTCCCCTCCAGTTATGAGTGCCTTGCGTTTCCCTTTAGCTGTCAGGATGTTTTGCTATCTGGTACAGACTACTTAGAAAGAAAGACAGGCTTTTTTTCATGTATAATTTTGAAGGCTGAAAGGTCACGTAGCACAGTGCAGGTTGAAGTGAGGACACCTTGGTGACATCCCATCAGGATGGTTGGCAGTGGTAAGAATGTGCATGAGAGAATGAGTAACCGTGGGAAACAGACTCACTCAGATGCTGTTCTTACAAGAAACTCAGAATCCACAAGAATCTTGTAAGAACAGGACCTCCACTGACCAAGGGCCTTGACTAGCTTCCACTTTAAAGGTTCCATCAGCTCCCATCCTGCCAGCTCTGAACTGTGTCTCGGTTGCCTTGGTCAGTGGAACCAGCACAAGGTTGGCAAGGGAATTGGGCTCCCCTCCTGCTGCTAAGTCTACATCCTAAGATGTTTCAACCAACCTGCTAGAAATGATTGACAAGGCCAGCAGTCACCAGACCTAAGTATAAAGCCACAAGAGGTCATGGGACCCTGAAAAGGCTGAAGAAGTCTCATAATGACAGAGTGGGTAAACCCATCCAGGTGAGCACTGACCGTAGGGACAGTGGCTTCTGATGGCAGCTATTGTCTGGTGGTGTACTTTGTTAAGTAGTAACAGATGGCTAACAGTTGGAGAGGATGGGGAAGATTCGGGCTACAGAAAAGGGCTAATTTCTTGAGTTTTGGAGCCTGGGGTGCTGCCTGCATGCAAATCTCTCCAAGACGGGGCCCCAAGCTCCTTCTTAGAAGCAACTTTAGCCCAGCTCCTGACACTTGGTCACCACTCTGGCTCTATAAGGCACGACTCAGAGTCCCCCATGTGACACCCACTCATACAAACAAGTATTGACCACTGCTTGGGACCACACCTCTGACACCCAGAGCCAGGAGTGGAACCAAGAGCTAACAAGGTACACACAACACTCTGACCAGCCCTCTCCCATGCTGCTTCTGGATCCTGGTGGTTGAATACTTCGCATTAGGGAGACTCAATCAAAGTGCTCTCCCAACCTTGGGCAATAGTGTTCTCCCACTGTGTGACACCTGCTTCCTACCTGTCCATTTGCATGGCCTACCTACTCCACTAGATGCCAGATATATCTGCTGAGGTCTCCAACATAAAACTGGGGCGGGGGTACAGGAGAGAATGGGGTTCAGCAGGTTCCCAGCCATGGGCCAGTCTCACAGAGGCACACAGTGAGTCGGAATGCTCTGACAGCCCTGCAGGTTCTTCCAGGACCAGCTCCCTGGGCAGCAGGCAGGATGGCGCTGCCCTAGCAAAGTGCTAGCTGAATTTAAGTTGCTAAGACTCGGGGAAAGACGAATTTCTTTTTCAGTTATCAGCAGGTATTTCTGCAGCCTGCCGAGTAGTACCTGGTGGGTAACAACAAAATCCCCAAGTTCTAGTCAGAGAGATAAGGAAGTGGGATGCCCCAAGCTGGGGGAGAGAAGAGCTTTCCTGGGACAAGATTGGTTGGTGTCTGGAATGACTGCAAAGAATGAGTCAAAGAATAACCATAGGCCACTTCCCCACTTGACCGAGAGAGACCCTTCCTGTGTGCAGGCCAACAATCAGGCCTGTACACTTCAAGAGACTGAGCCTAACTTACCTGGGGTCATGATTCATCCAGGCACCAACCTGCAGCACAGGCAGAGAGAGGGGACCCCACCCAGGTTGGGGCATGGAGCCTGTCCCAAAGCCCATGCTATCTTCGAATGCAGTTTCCCACAGAAAGAGCGGAGTCTTGGGGAAGGGACCAGATTCAGGGGCAGAGGAAGGATGCAGAGATCTGGGAATCTTGCCAAAGACCCAAGGAGCATCCAGAGCAATGGTGTCTTAGCTGGTGGCTTAGCAGCCAGGTTAAAGCCTCCCACTGGCCTAGTGGGACAACTGCCATATATACAAAGCCATGAAAAATGTCTAGGAACCCAAAGGATTATAACAATATTTTTAATTTTTTTTCTTTCCTTTGGGGAGGAAGGCACACATGCCCGTAGTATGCATAGGTGCAGAAGTAGAAGACAGCTTTATGGAGTTGGTTCTTGTCCACTGTCACGTAGCTTCTGATGAGGGTGCTGTTGGCAAGCATCCTTACCCACTGAGCCATCTTGCCAGCCCGGGGATATTTTTGTGAGCACCTGTTAAGCACTGTTGGAGATGTAAGGGTATCAAACAGATCCAACTTTTATCCAGACCGTAGAGAACAAACTGTTCCTTGTAGAACTTCATCGTCTCCCACGCTGTAGAGTTAGGGAATCCCCAGCTTGTCTCTAAGGCATGGATGATCCCCTCTGATCAGTGACAACCCATCAGGGGAGGCTTAACAGAGAGAGAAGGCACCAATAGAGACAGCTGGGCCTGAAGCCCCTTCACACCTTTGTCATAGACACCTGTCTTTCAGCAGTCAGGAACCTGGACCCCAGGAATCTGTCAGGAATGCCACATGAGACCACTGTCACACCAGCAGAACCCATGATGGGGCATTTGGGAACTCTTCATCTCTGGAAGCCCACCATAAATTGTCAGTTTCTGTCAGTTCCAGCTCATAATGAGGTAGTAACTGCCCAGCTTCCCCTGGTCTGTGGCAGCCATCTGTGTGTTCTTGGAACAGACTAAGCGGCCAGAAATCAAGTCACACCACACACACAAACACACACACGACACACCACACACTTGCCCTCTCTGCCCTAGGGCTACAGCAACTTAGGGAGCATTTCAATTACCCCTTCAGTGGAAGGTAATGACACATCTGTAGTCCTGGTGCTTGGGAGCTGAGGCAGGAGCATTACTAGTTACTATGACTTTGAGGCTAACCTGGGCTTCAAAGCAAGATGCTTTCCAAACAAACGGGGCTTGGGAGGCGTTTCCTGTTAAGAGCACTGGCTGTTCTTCCAGATGACCTAGGTTCAGTTCCCAGGACATACATGACAGCTCACAGTTCCAGGGGCTCTGGCCACCCTTACACAGACATGCAGGCAGAACACCAATATCCATAAAAGTATAAAAGTAAATCTAAAAAAAAAAAAAAAGAAAAGAAAAAAGAAAGAAAAGAAAAGTACAGCAAAGTATTTCAAGCAGCATGAATGGGCTGGGAAGGTGGCTCAGACGTTAGAGGTGTGCACTGCCCTTGTGGAGGAACCACGTTCAGATTTCAGCACTCATGTCCCAGGCTCTGAACTGCCTGGGACACCAGTCCTGGAGGCTCTGGTGCCCACTTGTGGCCTTCTAGCAACCTGCATTCATGGTCACCTACTCTCTGGTGCCATCTTCTGGCCTTCTAGCAACCTGCACTCATACTCCTACTGACAAGGAAATAAACATAGCTTTTGAAAAGGGGGTACTAGTACTGTGGTGGCACTAGCCTTTAATTCCAGCACTTGGGAAGCAGAGGCCGGGCAGGCTAGCCTTTCTCTGTGAGTTCAAGGCTGTGTAGAGAGAGACCCCTGTCTAGGGATTAGGGGACACTGTAGATGACTCAGCAATCATGACTAGTTGCTGTTCTTGTAGAGCAAGGTTTGGTACCCTGCACTCAGGAAGGATAGAAACGGAACCTCAAAGCATAATTGTGGTATGTCACAATCATCTGTGATTCCATCCAGGGGATCCTGCATCCCCTTCCGGCTTCTGTAGGACCAGGCAGGTATGTGGTGCACAGACATATGCAGGTTACTACTCATACATAGAATACAAAAGTTAAAAACTTAAGCAAGAGAAAAACCAGCTACAGCATGATTCGTCGTGGCCGGAAGGTAGAAGAAGCCAGTGTTCATAGTGACTGGCCAGTGAGATGCATGCACGTTAGCACACTGCGGTTCACCCTCAGTGTGTGTGAGAAGGCGTGACAACCCAGAGTCTATGCTAAGTGAGACAAGTGACAGAAAGTAAAAGGACTAGGCTGATAAAGTCTGTATGTCTTGTGTGTCTCCGATGAGGAGGGTCTTACCCAGTTCAAGTTGGTCTGGGACTCTGAATGTAGCTGCATCTGGCTTTGAACATCAGATCTGCTTCTGCCTCCAAAGCTCTCCACCACAGGAGTTCTAGGAACCAAACTCAGGTCGCTCAGCTCAGCAGTAAACACCTTTGCCTCCTGCGCCTCTCGCTGACCCTACACATCACCTGGTCAGAGCATAGAATAGCTTCAGTAGGGTGCCAACAGGGCTGTAGCCAGCGTTCTGTTAGTGGGGCGCCTGCCTACAGAGCAGGAAGCCCTGAGTTCGGTATCTAGTGCAGTGTTAAACCTGGCAAGGTAACACACAACTGCACGCTGGAGGTGGAGGCAGGGGTATCAGAAAGTTAAAGTCATTCTTGGCTAAATAACAAGTTCAAAGCCAGCCTACAATAATGAGCTCCTACCTCAATAATCATAGTGACGAATTGGTTATATAAAAAAGTATAGATTTTTTTTCTTTTTAGTCAATAGCATAAAACCAAGAGGAGTGAAGCTACATTTTATATACAGTCGACATCAACCTAATCACCTGAAAATAGACATTTATCTTCTCCCATAGAGAAGAAAATAAGTTTACCAAATAGTAGACACATTTGGAAACCGAAGGGAGGGACAGAGGCAGAGAACTGCAAACCCGGGGCAGGAGGGCGACCTGGCTGTGTGCTGCTCCCTCCACTGCCCTCTGACCCTCCTGGCAGCTCTCTGCAAAGTAACTGCCTCTGGTTAGCAGTGAACTCCACGCTGTGTGGGTGGCTAGAGCGGAGGTGGACTACACGTCTTCCACCTTGGCATTCAGAGTTACTGAGTAGTTTGTTTTTCTTCAGACCCAGCAAATCTGGGTGTGGGATATGCGCCCACAATCCTAGTACTCAGAAGCAGGAGGATCGTGAGTTCGAGCCCTGCCTAGGTCACAGAATGAGTTTGAGGCTAGACCGGACAGCTTAATGAGATTCCTTAGTGGTTCGAAGGTAAATAGATACTTGGGGAAATTACATGTGCCTAGCATGCACAGGCCCTAGATTCAGTCTCCAGTAAGGAAATAAAACAAACAGAGCACACAAGGAGACTTTCTGCTAGTGTTCTCCAAGATAGAGCAGGGCTAAGGATACTCATATCATGTAAAGTAACCGTGTTTTCATTTAAGACATGGTCTCACTCTGTAGACCAGGCTGGCAGAGAACTCAGTGTGGCCCCGGCTGATCTCAGACTTTCTCTGGTTCTTCTCTCTTAGTCTCTGGAGGACTGGGATTACAGATCGCCTAGATCTAGATTTTATGAGGTTCCGTTCGGTTTTTTATTGTGTTTTTTTGTTTGTTTGTTTGTTTGTTTTTTGATAGGGTCTTAATCTATATCTCAGACTGACCTTGAATTTGCCCTGTAACACATAGGCTGGCCTCAAACATCCAGTCATCCTGCCTCTGCTGCCTGTGTACAGGTATCACAACTTAGGTTATCCTGCTAGATTCTAGATCAAATGAACCTTTGAGTCATAAACTTGTTTTTGCAGTAGACAACAATGACTTTATAATGATAACAGCAATGGCTTTATCCTTGTCGACTTGACGGGCTTTACGGTTACCATGGAAACACATCTATGTGTGTTGAGCGGACCTTTTCAGAAGGTTTATAACAGATGAGGAAAAACCCACCAAGAATGTGGGTGATACCATCATGGGGTAAGGTACCAAACTGAATAAAAGGGAGAGTGCTGGGGGATGGGGTGGCTCAGTGGGCAGATGCTTGCTGAGCAAGCAGTGGCCTGAATCCCAGCAACGACATAAAAGCTGGACACGGCAGCAGCTGTGTGTTATCCCAGCTCTGAGAGGCAGACAGATGGACCCCAAGGGACTCATTGGCCAATCTAGCTAAACTTGTGCACTCTGGATGCAGTGAAAGACATTGTCTCAGGAAGTAAAGGAGAAAAGCCATTGGGGAGGACATCCCAGTGTCAACCTCTGACCTGCACACACACCTGCATGGGCAAGCATACCCCAACATGCACACACACAGAGTATGAGCTGAGAACCAGCATTCACTTTCTATGCTTCCCAAGTGGATACAGTGTGCCTCGCAGCGCCCCCCAAGGCTGACAGCCTACCTTCCCCAAGACAGCAGGGGCACTGCACCCCTGAAACTTTCAGCTAAAACCAAACCCTTCTTCTCTCAATTTGCTTCTTTCAAATTTTCTTAAAATGCATTTTTCTTTTACACATGTGTGTATGTGAACTGTGTGCATGCCCAGAGCCTGTAGATATCAGAAACCAGAGTTTCAGGTGGCAATGAGCTACGATATGGGTCCTGGGAATCAAACCTGGGTCTTCTGCAAGAACAGCCAGTGCTCTTAACCACTGAGCTGGTTCTCTCCAGCCCTCAAGTCATATCTTGTCAGGCATTTGGTTACTCTAGGGATGAAAGTAACTACTGCAGTAACAGGGTTAATTCTTTGAGAGAATAGAATTGTTGTAAACATGTGCACCCGTATTGGGCACCCAAATATATTAAGCAAATATTAAAGTGAGAAACCGAAATAGCAAGAGATTTCAGTAACCCACTTTAGCTATTGTGCCAGGTCACTGGGATGAGAAATCCACAAGGAAGCAGTACTATGGACCAGATGGACCTGACAGCTAAACCCAGAGCATTCACTTGACAGCATAAGATGAGTCTTGTCAAGCACGTACAGACTTACCAGACTAGAGATCCCAGCGTTAAATCCATGCCTCTGTGGTCAGTTAACCCTCACCAAGCCGGTCAAGTACACACTGGGGGAAGGGTAGCCCTCAATAAATGGTATTGACAAAACCACAGCTGTGTACGAGACCCTTACCACCTGACACGCAAAGTGGATTAAGGATTTACATGAGGCCGCAGACAGAAGCCAGAGGACCCTGGACTGAGCCGAGGCCTGGGTGTTGAACTCAGCGGCTGTTGCTGTAGCGATCTACCAGTTCCTTCTGGGTGAGTCAGGTTCTGTCCTCAGGTTTGACAGCCTTCTAGAGAGGTTGGCCCCTTTGTTATTATTTGTTACTATTCTCCGACACCTTCACCCTTTGCAACTTTTATTTCCCACAGACTTTGTTGATTTCTGTTTTAATTACATTTTTATTTTCGTGTCTCACAATAGGTCAGAGGACAACTTGCAGGAGTCTGTTACCTCTCTCCTCCCTTTGGGTACTGGGAATTGAACTCATGCTGTCTGGCTTGGCAGCAAGCACCTTTCCCTGCAGAGCCGGCCCACCAGTCCTGTTGTTTCTCAGACAAGTATCATATTCCAGACCAGCTTCAAAAGTGACTTTAGGTAAAGATGACCTTAAACTGGGCCTCCTGCCTCTACTTCCTGGGTCCTGAAATTACAGGCCCGGGCAACTATGCCTGGCTCCCCGCTGGCTTCTGATTGTTGTCAAGGCATTTATTTCTATATGAAGTCTTTCTTCCTTATATTTAATATAGGCGTCTGTGGACAGTATTGACTTCAGTCTTGCCTATTAATTCAAATCTTAATAATCTTGTCTTTTTATTTTATTATTTATCTATCTATTTATTTTTGTTTGTTTCTGATTTGGTTTGGTTTGGTTGATTTTTTTTGTTTTTAGACAGGGTCTCTCTGTGTAGCCCTAGCTGTCCTGAAACTTGCCCCGTAGACCAGGCTGGCCTCAAACCCAGAGATCCACCAGCCTCAACTCTTGTCCTTTTAAAATATTTGGGGTGTGTGTGTGTGTGTGTGTGTGTGTATGTGTGTGTGTGAATGTATGTAGGTGCACATGTGCATACAGGAGCCCATGGATACTGTTGGATCCACCCTGGAACTGGAGTTATGGATACTTGTGAGCCTGTGGGTGCTGAGAACCAAACATGGTGCTTCTAACTGCTGAACTTCCTCCGGCCCTGACACTCCCCTTTTCACTAGCATACTTTGATGTTCAAAGCAAGTGCAGCTGAGCCTGGCAGTGCATACCTCTAACCTCAGACTTTGGAGGTGGAAGCTGGACCTTCAAGAGCTCGAGGTCACTCTTAGATACATAGTGACCTGTGGACCACAGGGGACCCTGTCTGAAAAGCAAACACACAAACTAAAAAAGTCAAATTAGATGCCTCCCCTAAGACAAGCGCAACTGAGAACCGAGGGGCGTCTGATATTGTTGGGCTGCAGTGTGCTGCCCATGTGCTCTCCCACCCGCCTCTGTCTTCCACTTCTGCTTCATCTGATGCTTTTAAGTGTTCTGTGTGATCCAGTTTCCTTCCACATTCGCGTTTGCCTGTAATTTGCAATACACAGGCATTGTATTACAGATGATGTGTGTAGGTCCACTTTCAGATAACTCTTCTCTGGGCGGGTGAATGCCCTTTCCTAATAGCACTGATCCTCTGGCCCATTCCTTAGACTGTTGCTCCATTGGCTTTGTTTGTGAACGTGTGTGTGTGTCTGCACAATGCATACAGAAGCTAACATAATTTAACAAACTGCTCTTTTTAAATCCCGGTATCGGGCTGGAGAGATGGCTCAGTGGTTAAGGGTACTGACTGCTCTTCCAGAGGTCCTGAGTTCAATTCCTAGCAACCACTTGGTGGCTCACAACCATCTGGAATGGGATCTGATGCCCTCTTCTGGTGGGTCTGAAGGGAGTAACAGTGTACTCATATACAATTAAATAAAAAAAAATCTTTAAATCCAGGTAGCACTTTGAAGACTGAAGCAAGAAGATCAGCCATTATTATTTCAAGGCCAGCCTGGTGTGTAGAATTAAGATTCTTGCCTTGATTGGAAGGAAATAAGAAATGATGGAGAGAGAAGAGAAAGAAGGAGGGTTGGAGGAACAGCTCAGCCGTTAGGAGCAACGCTCTTGCAGAGGAAACTGGTACCAGGCCCAGAATACACATGGTGGCTCACAGCTGCCCATAACTCCAAGGGGATCCGGCACCCACATCTGGCTTCCATGGGCTCCCAGCTTATGTGTGCAATCCCATAGGCCAGAGGCTCCATTTTTCTAAAAAGTCATGAAGAGAGCCAGCGTGCTGTCTCAGAGGGTCAGGGCACTTGCCGCCCAGCCCAATGACCCACGTGGTGGAAGGAGAGAACTGATTCCGGCAAGTTGTCCTCTGTCTTAGTCAGGGTTTCTA
The DNA here is from genome assembly GCF_978045245.1 of Mus caroli. NCBI lineage: Eukaryota > Metazoa > Chordata > Mammalia > Rodentia > Muridae > Mus > Mus caroli. The sequence goes on from NW_028227269.1 coordinate 109,159,366, forward strand.
TTCCTGCACAAACATCATGACCAAGAAGCAAGTTGGGGAGGAAAGGGTTTATTCGGCTTACACTTCCATGCTGCTGTTCATCACCAAAGGAAGTCAGGACTGGAACTCAGACAGGTCAGGGAGCAGGAGCTGATACAGAGGCCATGGATGGATGTTCTTTACTGGCTTGCCTCCCCTGGCTTGCTCAGCCTGCTCTCTTATAGAACCCAAGACTACCAGCCCAGGGATGGTCCCACCCACAAGGGGCCTTTCCCCCTTGATCACTAATTGAGAAAATGCCTTACAGTTGGATCTCATGGAGGCATTTCCTCAACTGAAGCTCCTTTCTCTGTGATAACTCCAGCTGTGTCAAGTTGACACAAAAATAGCCAGTACATCCTCTGACCTCTGCACGCGTGGGTTGTGGTGGCTCGTGGGTCCTTACTTCGCAAAGTAAATTAAAAAAAAAGTGTTAAGGCATAGAGGTCCCATAACCAAAGCAATGAACAGATTTCATCTCCCTTCTGATGAGACCAACTACTCATAAAGATGGTGTTGGGGCCACAATGGTGCAGTCTGAATAGGACCTGGGAAATTAACAGTTTTGAGAAAAAGGTGGTCGTATTTCTGTGAAACTAAGATGTCAATGCTAATTCCTTCTCAAGAGCTGGGGTTACAGCTCAACTTTGGAGCCCTTGCCTCACAGGCTGGAGGCCCTGGGTTCCTGGTACTTGAAAAAGAAATTGCTAATCAGTTAGTAATGCAAACAAGGCACAGATACTGATGGGGAAAGGCCGAGGCTCATGGGTCCACTGTGTGGTTCTCCAGGAGAGTGGGCGTGGTGTGGGGGGAGCAGTCAGCCTTGGTTCCCATTTGATGTTACTATAGACCCAGAAAGGCTGTTTTCTAGGAGCTAGAAAGACAGCTCAACAGTTAAGACCCCAGCTACTTCTTCAGAGGCCGTGGGTTCGGTTCCCCACACAGACCTGGCTCCTCTCAGCCAGTTTCAGGTAACCTGATACTCTCTGACCCATTAGAGCAGTAGACCCACATGGGATACACAGACAATCATGAGGCAAAATGCCCATACACACTGGGCGTGGTGGCGCACGCCTTTAATCCCAGCACTTGGGAGGCAGAGGCAGGCGGATTGCTGAGTTTGAGACCAGCCTGGTCTACAGAGTGAGTTCCAGGACAGCCAGGGCTACACAGAGAAACCCTGTCTCAAAACAACCCGGAAAAAAATGGTGACTCACCTGGCATAAGAGAAGAGCACTCACTTTAAAGGGGATGATTTGAAGGCATTTAGTGTGCCCATCATGGACCCAGCCACCACCTCTCCCATTCTTCACCCCCAGAATAAAACCCTATGCCACTAAGTACTGACTGTCATCCTCTTTCTCATCCCCAGCAATTATGAATCTGTTTTCCATTTCTGTGGGAAATTGCTGCCTATTTGAGGCTGGCTTATTATGCCATTTTCCTTTGTGTATATTTGAATTATCATCATTAAAATATTTGCAGCTTGCAGCACCCACTTCCTGGATCACTGAGGTTGTTTTGGCTGAAAGTAAAAAAAAAAAAAGAAAAGAAAAAAAACATAGTTCACGTTACACTTGGGCATATGCAACCATGCACACACACACACAAACACACACGGGCGCATATGGGTACATGGGTGAGCGCTAGTACATGGGTGGGGCGTGGACAACACAGCAAGACAGCAGGCAGAGGCTGTAACAGTCCTAGGAGTGGGCAGGCATGGGGCCTGAGTCTTGACTGCAGTAGGGGTTCTGACCCCACCATATGCCTTCCGATGCCATCTTTGGGGTCCACCTGGCTCCAGCAAATGGTCTTGCTGCTTCTTGAGCATCCTATAGGACAGGTTGCCCCCATCCTATGTGCTTGTCCCTCCTTTGTGCCCCGTGGCCCCTGGAGAGCATCCTACGCCTTACTGCCTACATCTCCTCCCTACACGCTCAGAATCTGCAGGACTTTCACACTTGCCACCTGTGCCCACTTGCATGTGAACGGCCACCACAGGCTCCTGTATTTTAATGGTTAATCTCAATTGGTGAAACTGTTTCAGAAGGGTCCAGGTGAGTTGTGACCCTTGTCTGAGGAGGTGTGTCACCAGAGATAGATTTGAGGTTTCAAAAGCCCAAGCCATTCCCAGGGTGCTCTTATCTCTAGCTCTCTCTGATCTCTACAAGTAAGCTCTGAATGACTAGACTGGTGCCGTGCCTGCTGCTATGCTTCCCACCACGAGGGTCAGGAACTCTAGCCCTTTGAAACCATATGCCCCTGATAAACTGTCCTGTAAGTTGCCTCTGTCATGGGGTGTTTTATCAGCAATAGAAAGGTAACTAAGACATCATCCAAGGCAGGAACTGTGAGAGAGACTTCTGGGTCTTGGGAACAGGACCAATGCTGAATTAGCCTCTACTAAATGCAAGCCTTACTAAACTCAACTTATTTCTAAAGTAGGGGTGCAGAAGGCCCGAGGCAAGGGTGAGGGCAGAAGACACTGGCCCTGACTTGGCCCCAGCCTCTGGGATCTGCTTGTTAGATTAACTATAGGCCCTTAAACTACATCTAGTCAGAGAAACATGAAAAGGAATAGAGAGAAACAGTACCATGAGTGGGGTCGCTGGTGTGAGCTGTGTGTGTGTGTGTGTGGTCGTTAGTAGCTGCTAAAAGGAATGTGGAAGAAGGTGGGGCTGTCTGCTACTGAGGCCCTGGAGCACTGCAAACAGAGGCACTCTGCTGGGAGCTTGGGAGATCAGAATGCCCAGAAAAATGTGCACAACAAGACGGAAGCCCAGCTCTTGAAAATTCAGAGGGAAACCAGGGCTATGGTAGTAACTGGATGAGGCCATTCATGTTACTTTCTGACAAAACCAGCCAGGTTTCTCGGGCCTCTCTCCACGCCCAGCCCTCCACTGTGCCTTACCTGAAGATGGCAACCATGCCATTGGTTGCTTTCCTATCCTTATAAAGGATACTTAAAAACTATTGTCACCAACCAAAGAACATACATGGGCTGGACCTACTCCCCCACCTCCCTCCACACATATGTAGCAGATGTACAGCTCCGTCTTCATGGGGTTCCCCCAGCAACTGGAGTTGGGGGCTGTCCTTAAATAAAGCTCTTGCCTCTCTGTGGATTCCATTCCCCTAACTGGCTTGCCTTGTCTGGCCTCAATGAGAGGATCTGTCTAGTCCTGCGGAGACTTGATATGCCAGGGTGGGGGGATATTCAGGAGGGTCTCCACCCTCTCAGAGGAGAAAGGGGGGAGGGATGGAGGGAGAGACTGTGGGAGGGGGAGGGGACAGTGATCAGGATGAAAAGTGAATAAATTAATGGAGAAAACTGTTGCCCATCTTTTAAGGTCTTTGTGGTAGCATCTTTATAAGAGATGAGAAACCTTTCCTAGAGAACCCAGCAAGCCTCTTCCATTTTTTGGCCAGAGCCAATCAAAGATCACACTTATACCAGTCATTGGCAAAGCACAACCACTGGTCAGTGGCTAGATCAGCTGCTCTGGAGGAATCACGTGATGGCTAGTCATGGTTGTCAACTTGACTACATCTGGAATGAACTAAACTCCGAAAAGGGCCGGGTACGCCTGGGAGGGAGTTTTGATGAGTTAGATCATTTGACTTGGGAAGATCCATTTCTCATCTGGATCTTGGAGGAGGGAAAATCTGTAGTGAGATTTTTTTTTTTTTTTTGAATTTTGGTTTCTTTTAAAAACACGGAATGATTTGCCTCGTGCTCCATCAGGGGCATGGTTTTGCCAGCTGCAGATACTTTCTATGAGTATGTGACGTCTGGAATTCTGGGGACTTTTTAGAGGTTATATAAATGCCAGGGCACCCAAAAGGTGGTGGGTGATTGGTTGGTTGTGGGTTGTGTTGTTGATTGTTGTTGGTTGCTGGTTGTAGTTGGTGTCAGTTGGTTAAGTACTTGTGCACAAAGAAGAAACAAGAGGAAATTAGACATCCTGGCAGCAAAGATCAAACTTGCTCCAAAGAACTCGACACCCTACTCAGTAGGAAGGAGTCTAAGGACAACACCGCCCCCTTTCTGGGCCCTGACTTTATTCAGGGATCTCTTTCCTTTCCTCTCTGCCCCTCTTTCTCTCCTATCTAGTGTAGGGGGGTGGAGGGATGGAGGAAAAGGGGGCAGAGAAGGGTGGAAGTAAGAAGACCCCACAGAGCATCAAAGACAGCTACAAAGATGCACCTCTACTCTGGGCCACACCTGCAGGCAGCCTGATGAAAGGTACGGAAGAAGGATGCTCCTGCTCTTGCCTCCCTGGCCTTCGCTGCAATCACAGCCCACCTCTGCGATTCTAGCACGTTCCAGCCTCAACAAATGAACGAATGGATTCTTGGGCCCTCTGTTCATAGGCAGCCATTGGTGGACTCACTGGACCACTGCCTGTAAATCATTATAACCCCATTCCTATTCAGATGAGAGTTCTGTTCCTCTAGAGAACCCTGGCTGACCCAGAGCCTTCGTGGACTGTGCTCCTGTATGTGTTCTGACCCTCAGAACCTTTGATGTCAGAGCCCTGACAGGACATGCCTGCCTCCTGGGCTACCATAGTCCCTGACATGCCTTGCACTTACTTTTGTCTCTCTCCTCTAGAATGTGTGTTAGTCGCTGTTCTATTGCTGTGAAGAGACACTCTGACCAAGGCAACTATTACAAAAGAAAGTAGTTTTGTTTTGTATTGTTTTTTTTTTTTTTAAATATAGTGTTTATCCATGTAGCTCTGGTGGTCCTAGAACTCCCTTTGTAGACTAGGTTGGCCTCAAACTCACAGAGATTTGCCTACTTCTGCCCCCCTCACTCCTGCCAAGTGCTGGGATTAAAGGTGGGCTCCATCATCACCTGGCAGAAGAGAGTAACTGGTGACTTGCTTACATTTTCAGAGGTTTAGTCCATCATCGTCATGGCAGAGAGCATGGCCACACACATGGTGCTGGAGCAGTAGCTGAGAGCTACAGCCTGATTCACAGGAGGGAGAGAGAGGGAAAGGGAGGGGGAGGGGAAGAGAGAGGGAGAGAGAGAGAAGGAGAGAGAGAGAGAGATTAGCGTGGGCTTTTGAAACCTCAAAGCCCATCCCCTGTGACACAGTTCCTCCAAGTCCCCACCTTCTGATCCTTCTAATCCTTTCAAATAGTGCCACTCAAACATATGAGACGATGAGGAATATTTGTATTCAAACCACCACAGCATTGAAGGCTTCGATGTGAGGACCTTTGTTTTAGCTCTGGCTACATCCACAGTACCAGGATTCCAGGCTCACAGCAGGTGCCCAAGAAGGTCTAAGTGAGTAGATGGATCACGAATCACATTCAGAATGGGCCTGGACGTCAACACCTTTCATCCCCCAACAATGCTGGGCTCCATGGCAACAGACTCAGAGAAAAAAAATCACTGTTCTTTCCAGAATCCACATTAAGTAGATAAACCTGAAAAATTCAACCAGACTCAGCTGGCAAGAAAGAGATGGAGTAGTCAAGAAACGCTAAGTGCCCCCTTCCCAGCACACACTGCAGCAGGAGAGGGAGGCCGTGCTCCCTCTCCGGTCACCCTCAAAAGCTGCTCTGTCCATTTCGTGCTGTTTGTGAGACAAGAAGGAAATGCTGATGGGAAAGACCCGGGCCACGGTCAAGGTGGGCATACCTGATAGAGTGGGAGAGCAGGAGTGCCCTGGCTGCCATGGCTTATAGAGCACCACCAATTGACCCACTCAGATACAAACACCCTAGTCAGGCTCTCGATTGAGTCCCATAGCAGGTGAGACTCAACCTTGTGGGTGCCAGGGTCTAGGCTGAGCAGCAGAAGGCCATCCACCTTAGACTTTTGGCCCAGTCAGAGAGAGAGAAGTTGGAGGGTAGCTGTCCTATGCCGGAGTCTAAGATGGCAAGAGGGCATAGCCAGAGAGCTAGGGTGCAGCCTGGGACTCCGCATTTGGCACATGAGCTGTTGTCTGGGGCTTTTGGGAAGCGAGCCACGTGCTGCAGTTCAGCCACGGTGAGGGAGAAGGCAGGAGGCTGCACCTCCTCTATTGTGTCCTCCAGAGAGGCTGTTGGCTCGCCCTGCCAGCAAACAGAGGCTTTGAGCCAGAGGCAAAGCATTTTGCCCCTCTTGTTCCTGTTCCAGTGACTTGTAGATGGTGGGTAGCTGAGGCTGGTGTGCTGACGGACCTGTAATTCCAGGTTCTCCCACTCCCGGAGCTGGAGCTCTCTGAAGGACCTTGGACTGTGACCTCCAGAAGGATTGCTCTACCCTCCCTGGTGTATTCTTAACCCCCTGCCCCGATGGCCTCCCTGAAACCTAGTTCTTGGGCACCCTTGAGCCATGGGTGCCAATCGTGTGGAGCCCTGTACTAGGAGGCTCCTGCCTCTGAAGTTGTCTGTGGGATAAAGCTACAGTCCAAGCGTCAGCTCTGCATGCCCAGACTTCATAGACCATCTCCCTGAGGTGGCCGCAAGTGCTGCTGGGAGTTGCTGCTCCCAGGGGCTCTAGAGTTCTGACACTTGAGGAGCGCCAGCCAGCTCCACGGTCTGAGCATCCAATCACGTTCTCACCCACACCGCATTCCTTCTGCTCTCTGCCATGCAGCTTCAAGCTAGACCTTCCTGTCCCTTCTGCCGCAGCTCTCTGGCTCCTGATCCAGACTTGACTGGACATTGATACCGTTTCCGTTCCTAGCTGGCCTTTGTCCTCCAGGCCTGGGACCACCCCCTCCACTCTCCTAGTGCTGCTACTCAAGAACAAATCGCCATGGGTGTGTGGCTAGGAACTGCAGCAGGATCGCTGCCAATAAACTGGGTTGGCTAATTCTTCCTTTTTTCCCCATTCTAAACCATTCAGATGGGCAGCATCTGCTATCGCCTCACTGAGAATGGATGGGGTAGGCCATGCTGACAGCAACCCTTCTTCTGTCTTTGGCTTCCTAATGGCCTCTCTCTCCTGCTTCCTGGAACTAAGAGAATTAGCTTCCACCCTGGCTCTGCCTTCCTAATAGGCTGAGCCTCGGACCTCAGCCTGCTGCCCCCGGGAACAGAGCCCGCCGCACACTGGAGCTGGGCACACACACTCTGTCATTTGCAGAATTCTGATCAATTTAAGCAGAGAGGTTCTTACTAAAAGGGTATTGAATTCCTCAAAAAAAAAAAAAAAAAAAAAAAAGATTGAAAATGGAATTACCATATGGTCCAGCAATTCCTTTTCTGGGCACATGCCCAAAAAATTGGAAGCAATTGAATTGAAAGCATGGGCTGGAGAAGACAGTTTTACTCTTGTGCTCACAGCAGTTGGTAGGTAGAAACGATCCAGGAGCCCGTCCACTGTGGAATGGAGGGACTGAGGTGGGCTAGCAGGACAATGGAGTATTAGTCAGCCCTGGAAAGGAAGGAATGCCTGACAAGGTACAGCATGAATGAGCCGGCGGATGGAATGTGTCTCATGTGAAGAGAAGCCAGGTAGTGTGGGCTCACAGCAGAGGCAGGCAGAGCTCTGTGAGTTCAAGGCCAGCCTGGTCTACAGGGAATAGCCTGAGCTACATGGAGAAACTCCATTTCAAAAACAAAAACAACGCCACCAACGAAAAGAGAGATGGAAAATACGGGCAGTAAATATGCTTTATTTTGTTTTATTTATTTATTTATTTATTTTGGTTTTTCGAGACAGGGTTTCTCTGTGTAGCCCTGGATGTCCTGGAACTCACTTTGTAGACCAAGCTGGCCTCGAACTCAGAAATCTGCCTGCCTCTGCCTCCCGAGTGCTGGGATTAAAGGCTTGTGCCACCACGCCCGGCAATATGCTTTTTTAAATAATAAAACAATTCAAGGTTTGATGGACAATATTAAATTAAAAATCCAAGGATCTTACTGAACCCAAAGCAGGACCTCCAGGCTGTGCAGGGGGCAGCTGTGCAGGGGGCAGCTATGCAGGGGCCAGCTGTGCAGGGGCCAGCTGTGCAGGGGCCAGCTGTGCAGGGGGCAGGCTATGCTGAGGGCAGCTGTGCAGAGGGCAGTTCTGCAGGGGCCAGCTGTGCAGGGGGCAGGCTATGCTGGGGGCAGCTGTGCTGGGGGTAGCTATGCAGGGACCAGCTGTGCAGGGGGCAGGCTATGCTGGGGGCTGTGCTGGGGGCAGCTATGCAGGGGCCGGCTGTGCTGGGGGCAGCTGTGCTGGGGGCAGGCTATGCTGGGGGCAGCTGTGCTGGGGGCAGCTATGCAGGGGCCAGCTGTGCTGGGGGCAGCTGTGCAAGGGCAGCTGTGCAGGGGGCAGCTGTGCTGGGGGCAGCTGTGCAAGGGCAGCTGTGCAGGGGGCAGCTGTGCTGGGGGCAGCTTTGCAGGGGGTAGCCGTGCAGGGGGTAGCTATGCAGGGACCAGCTGTGCAGGGGGCAGGCTATGCTGGGGGCTGTGCTGGGGGCAGCTATGCAGGGACCGGCTGTGCTGGGGGCAGCTGTGCTGGGGGCAGGCTATGCAGGGGCCAGCTGTGCTGGGGGCAGCTGTGCAGGGGCAGCTGTGCTGGGGGCAGCTGTGCAGGGGCAGCTGTGCAGGGGGCAGCTGTGCAGGGGCAGCTGTGCAGGGGGCAGGTGTGGTGGGGGCAGCTGTGCAGAAGCAGCTGGTTTTTCAACAGAGAACCCTGAGGAGGGAGGCTGCCAGTACGGTACAGAATCTGTCCAGCCTGAACTCTGCCTCCAAATGGGAGCCCTCAAGATGAAAACAAAAAAGCATTTTCTAAACAGAAACTGGGACAATTGCCACCAGCAGCTCCTCTTCATAAAGATGGTGAGACATGCTGCCCACCAGGGTCCAGGCCTGTGACACATCCTGGCATTCTGGAGGCAGATGCAGGAGGATCCTAAGTTGGAGGTCAGCCTGGGCTACAGAGTGAGACACTGTCTCAAACCAGTAAGGACAGGCACTAGAGAGAGGGCTCAGTGGTTAAGAGCAATGGCTACTCTTGCAGAGGACCCAGGTTCAATTCTCAGCACCCATATGACAGCATGAAATAGCTCCTGCTCCAGGGAATCTGATGCTGTCAGGCACCAGGCCTGCCTGCCAGGGCACAGGTACACATGCAGACGACACACACACACATACACACACACACACACATATTTTTTTTTTAATTATTTTATCCAAAATAACAAGGAGAGCAGGGATGGAGAGATGGAGAGAACAAAAAAAGAGGAAGAGAGGAAGGAAGGAAGGAAGGAAGGAAGGAAGGAAGGAAGGAAGGAAGGAAGGAAGGAAGAAGGGAGGGAGGGAGAGAAGGAGGGAGGAAAAGAAGGAAGGGAGGGAGGAGGGAGGAAGGGTGAAGAGAGATGGTCTCAAGAGCATCATCTCAGATCTATAGGCAACTGTCTGTGCTTGTAATTTGAACAGGAAGAGTTTTTTTGTTTTGTTTTTAATGAATTTTTAGGATAGCTAGAAAATAATGGGTTTGTTTCATCCTGGCATCTTCGTGTGTGTGTGTGTGTGTGTGTGTTTATACTTTGTCCTCATTTTTTATTGTAACTGATAGATCTTACAAAGGCAAGCTGATAAAGAAGATAGCTAATAAAATGGGTAAAAGAGGCCCTCAGAAAGGCAGGAACCATGAGTGCAGTGCTGGGGAGAGCAGAGGGCTTAGTGCAGAACACCACGCCTTGCCCAGGGCCAGGCTCTCAAGAGTCTGGGGCCTGGAGCCACCTGGCACTAGGGAAGAAACCTGACAGATAGTTCAGGCTGTGTCTAGGGTTGATAGGGAATAAGGGACCCATGGCTTCTGCAATGACCTCACTGAAGACTGCAGTGTCCTTCTGCCGCCCTCTATTGACAATACCCAGCACTACCCCAGCAGGCTGAGGAGAGCTGAGTTCTTGGTCCAGCACTGGCAATGCAAAGATGGTGCTGAAGACAACAGACTGGTCAATCTTGTATTTGATGCTGCTATTTCTTTCTCTCTTGTCTCCTTTTTCTGAGACAGAGTGTTTTGTTTGGTTTGCTTGAGACAGGAACTTACAATGTATCCCTGGCTAGCCTGGCACTTTTTAATGCAGGCTGTGTAGACCAGCTGGCCTCAGACTGATACACATGCTTTTGCTTCTGTCCCCCAAGGGCTGGAATTAAAATCAGCACCATGATGAGGTGCCTGAAACATGGACTTAAGATCTTGAACTCTCAGCTGGGTGGTGGTGGTGCACACCTTTGATCCCAGCACTTGGGAGGCAGAGGCAGGCAGATTGCTGAGTTCAAGGCCAGCCTGGTCTACAAAGTGAGTTCCAGGACAGCTAGGGCTACACAGAGAAACCCTGTCTCGAAAAATCTTGAACTCCCTTTCTAGCACCCCCTGAGGGTGACCTTGAACATCTGATCCTCCTGCCTCTACCTTGTGAGCTTGGGAATTACTGGCTTGTGCTGGCACCATGCCCAATTTTGTTTTCTGGTGCTTTGTTCTTCTTGTTGTCTTTTTTAACTCTATCTATCTATCTATCTATCTATCTATCTATCTATCTATCTATCATCTATCTAGTGTTGTGGCGGCCAAAGGATATGCCTGTTTGTTTTTGTCAACTTTACCCAAGCTGGAGTCACCTGACAAGAAAAAACTTAACCAAGAATTTCTTCCATCAAATTGGCCTGTAGGTAAGTCTGTGGGAACATTTTCTTCTCTTTTGAAAATGTTTTATTAGATTTATTTTATTTTATGTGTGAGTAATATTGCCTGCCTACACGCATGTACACCATGTATGTGCTTGGTGACCATGAAGGTCAGAAGAGAACATGAGATCCCTTGAAACTGGAGTTACAGATAGTTGTGATCCACCATGTGGGTGCTGGATATTGAACCCAGGTTCTCTGTAAAGTTAACAAGTGCTCTTAACTGCTGAGCCATCTCTCCAGCCCCCAGGGGCATTTTCTTGGTTAATGATTGATAAGGAAGGGCTCAGCCCACTGTGGGCGGTGCCACACCTAGGGAGGTGGTCCTGGGTTGTATAAAACCAAGCTTAGCAAGCCATGGGAAGCAAGCCAGTAAGCAGCACCCTCCATGTCCTCTGCTTCAGTTCCTGCCTCCAGGTTTCTGCCTTGAGTTCCTGCCTTGACTCCCCCAATAATGGACTTGACCTGGGACATGTAAGCATAATTAACGCTTTCCTCTCCAAAGTTGTCTTTGGTCATGGTCTTTATCAGAGCCATAGACACCAAACTGTGATAGAAGATAGCTTGTAGGAGTCGGTTCTTTCCTTCCACTGGGATCAAACGCAGGACATCAGACTTGGTAACAAACACCCTTACCCCTAACCTACTGAGACATTTACTGGCTCCATACCTGGCTTTATGTAGTGCTGAGAATCCAACCCATGGCCTCATGCATGCTAGGCAAACACTCTACAAACCAAACTGCACCTCCAGTCTCTTTCTGAGTTTCTTTCTTTCTTCCTTCCTTTCTTTCTTTCTTCCTTTCTTTCTTTCTTTCTTTCTTCCTTTCTATCTTTCTTTCTTTCTTTCTTTCCTTCTTTCTTTTTTAAGATTGATTTTTATTATTTTAAACTATGTGTATTGTGGTTAGAATAAGAATGGCTCCCACAGGCTCATATGTTTCAATACTCAGTCTCCAGCTGGTGGCACTGTTTGGGAAGGATCAGGAGGAATGGCTTTGTTGGAGGAGGCATGCCACTGGGGGTGGGCTTTGAGGTTTTAAAAGCATCCTCCCATTCCCAGTCTCTCTGTGCCTCCTCATGTCTTGAGATACTCTTGGCTACTGCTCCAGCACCATGCCTGCCTGCTGCCATGTTCCCCTCCTTGATAGTCATCAACTCCAGCCCTCTGAAATCATAAGCCCCAAATTAGATCCTTTCTTTCATAACTGTCCTTGCTCATGGTGTTTTTTTTTTTTTTTTTTTTTGGTTTTTCGAGACAGGGTTTCTCTGTATAGCTCTGGCTGTCCTGGCACTCACTTTGTAGACCAGGCTGGCCTCGAACTCAGAAATCCGTCTGCCTCTGCCTCCCAAGTGCTGGGATTAAAGGCGTGCGCCACCATGCCCGGCGCTCATGGTGTCTTATCACAGCAATAGCAGAGTAACTAAGACAGTCTGTGCATGTCAGTGCAGGTCCCTCAGAAGCATGGCACAGGATCCCACAGAACCTACCTGGAGTTAGGCAACTATGACCTGCCCAACACAGGTGCTTCACAGGGAACTTGAGTCTCTGAAAAGGCAGTGTATCTACTCTTAGCTCCTAAGCTGTCTCTCTAGTAACCTACATTTCTTTAAAAGAGAACACTAGCCAGGTGTGGTATAATCCTAGCATTTGACAGGCAGGAGGACTGTCACAAGTTACAGGTCAGCATGGACTACATAGTGAGTTTCAAGCAAGCCTGGGCGACAGAGTGAGACCCTGTCTCAAAGCACACAAAGGACAAACATTCATGCTGTGTTAACTTTCTAATATAAATGTGACAGACGGGGACAGCACTCAGGGCAGAGCCAATGAAAACTCACTGTTGCTATATTTTACTTGAAGTAATTTGATTCTAATTCTGAGTATCCTGGGATAAACTTAAGATTAATGTCTTGGGCTTTCATTAAAAATATCTGTAACCACACATAATAGGAAAATTACGGAATACTGAAAAGTATCAAATCAGCACAAAAGAGGCAAGGAGCAGCTGCAGACAGAGAGAGAGAGCAAGGAGCCCGGTCAGCTGAGGCACCAGACTCCAGATTAGTTCCTGTTGATGGGGAGACACTCCCACTGAAGGTAAAGATTGGTGATCAGCCGATTTCACACACCTGTGGCTCCTACCCTTGTGCTGCTGAGGCAGGAGGATAGCAAGTTTAAGAGGTTGTTACAGAGTAATTCCCTGTCATAAAATCAAACAGAACAAGGACTGAGCACATTCTCAGCGGCAGAGCACTTGTCTAGCACTCATATACTTGTGTGTGTGCATTCACTTGTATACTTGTGAATGTGTGCACTCACTTGTATACTTGTGAGTGTGCACTCTCTTGTATACTTGTGTGTGTGCACTCTCTTCTATACTTTTGAATGTGCGTATTCTCTTGTATACTTGTGTATGTGTGCACTCACTTGTATACTTGTGTGTGTGTGTGCACTCACTTGTATACTTGTGTATGTGTGTACTCTCTTGTATACTTGTGAATGTGTGCACTCTCTTGTATACTTGTGTGTGTGTGCACTCACTTGTATACTTGTGAATGTGTGCACTCTCCTGTATACTTGTGAATGTGTGCACTCACTTATATATTTGTGTATGTGTGCACTCTCTTGTATACTTGTGTGTGTGCACTCACTTGTATACTTGTGTATGTGTGTACTCTCTTGTATACTTGTGAATGTGTGCACTCTCTTGTATACTTGTGAATGTGTGCACTCACTTATATATTTGTGTATGTGTGCACTCTCTTGTATACTTGTGTGTGTGCACTCACTTGTATACTTGTGTGTGTGTGCACTCACTTGTATACTTGTGAATGTGTGCACTCACTTATATATTTGTGTATGTGTGCACTCTCTTGTATACTTGTGTCTGTGTGTGCACTCACTTGTATACTTGTGAATGTGTGCACTCTCTTGTATACTTGTGAATGTGTGTACTCACTTATATATTTGTGTATGTGTGCACTCTCTTGTATACTTGTGTGTGTGCACTCACTTGTATACTTGTGTGTGTGTGCACTCTCTTGTATACTTGTGAATGTGTGCACTCACTTATATATTTGTGTGCACTCTCTTGTATACTTGTGAATGTGTACACTCACTTGTAATCTTGTGTATGTGTGCACCCACTTGTGTGCTTGTCCAGTTCCCAATATCACATACATCATACACAACACATGTGAGTGCACACACACACTATACAAGCAAGTACAAGCACACACACAAGTACACATGTGAGTGCACACATACAAGTACACAAGTGAGTATACACACACAAGTACAGAAGTAAGTGCACCCATACACAACCATACAAAAGAGTACATGCACACATACAAGTACACAAATAAGCACACACATACACAACTATATAAGTGAGTGCACACATAACTATACAAGTGAGTACATACATACACAAGTACAGAAGTGAGCACACACATACACAAGTACAGAAGTGAGTACACACATACACACACAAGTGAGCACACACATATACAAGTACACAAATGAGTACACATATACACAAGTACACAAGTGAATATACAATACACAAATACACAAGTGAGCACACACATACACAAGTGCACACACAAATAATCAAGTGCACAAGTAAAGGCACACATACACAAGTATACGAGTGCACATATATACAGGAAGTAAAGATTATCACACTTAATTTTTTTAAAGATTTATTTATTTTATTTATGTGAGTTTACTGTACACTGTCTTCAGATACACTAGAAGAGGGAGTCATATCCCATTGCATATGGTTGTGAGCCACTATGTGGTTGCTGGGAATTGAACTCAGGACCTCTGGAAGAGCAGTCAGTGCTCTTAACCACTGAGCCATCTCTCTAGCCCATCGCACTAGATTTTTTAAGCCATTTATTTTATTTGTTTTCCTGTACGCAGGAATGTGCAACAAGTGGTTGTTAGCGGCCATGTGGGTGCTGGGAACCAAACCTGGGTCCTTGCAAGAACTCTTATCTGCTGAGCTTCCCTCCAGTCCTAGATTTTTTTTTTAAACCAAGCACATGCTGGGTGTGATGGCTATTCTCAGTTGTCAACTTGACCGGCATCTGGAATTAACTAAAACAGAAGAGGCCGGGTAGACCCATGAGGAATTTTTTTCTGAATTAAATAATTTGAAGTCGGAAGACCCACCTGTAATCCTGATCTTTTGAGGTGGGAAGACCCCCTTAGTCTCAGCCATACTGTCTGCCTATAGAAAGGACTAGAAGAAGGAAGCTTGCTCTCTGTGCCTGTTTGCTCTCATTGGCGAGTCCATTTCGTCACCGGCATTAGAGCCTGCTTCTTTGGGACTCCAGCATACACTAGAGAGCAGCTGAGACATCCAGCTGGTGGACTAAAGAACTACTGGATTCTTAGGCCTTCCATTGCTAGACAGACATTATTGGACTTAGCTTGTAAGCCAATCTAATAAATCCCCTTTACACATGCACACGCACACGTACACATATACATACACTATCAGTTCTGTTCCTCTAGAGAAGCCTGGCTAATATATCAGGGGTGTGGCAGACCTCATGCATGAGGTCCCCAGTTCAATCCCTAGGACTGAAAGAAAATCGACCAGTAAAGAATACGGCTCTGACATGTTATCCTTAAGAGAGATACTGGTATCTGCCTGTTTCATTTTGTTTTTCTTTGACACAGAATGTAATTTAGCCCAGACTGGCCTCAACTTAGTATGTAGCCAAAGACGACCTTGGACTTCTAATTTTTCTAATTCTCTGCCTCTACCTCCCAAATGCTGTAGACATCCGCCGACATGACTAGTTACATAGTACTGGGAATGAAATCCAGAGCTTCACAAGTGTTAGAGAGCACTACGCTACAGCCCCAGCTCAGAGACAGCACGGAAAGGTTGGAAGGAAAAGTATGTAGAAAGACTTCCATGCAACCATGGAGCCTGGCAGCTGGCAGGCTGTTAAGTGTTGCAGGAAATAGGCTGCCAGGCAAGCCCATTGTAAGAGACAGAGAGGGAAAGCTTCTACAATAGAAAGGTCAGCTCATCAGAAGGATGTCGCAGCTATGAATATGCATGCCTCTGTAAGACGCTGCAGAGTACAGGAAGCAGAGGCTTTGGAACAAAAGGGAGGCAAGAATGAATCGGAATTGCTGGAGATTTTAACAGCCCACTCCCAGCACCGACAGAAAAGCTAATAAGTAACGATTGCTGCTAAAGCATGGACCCGGGGGCGTGAGAACTTGGCCTAGTGCCCCCTGCAGGGAACCCTTGGCTTCTGAGCGCTCCTACCGTGTTATTATGTCTCCTCCAGTTACGGGACCAGGTAGAACCTGGGCTTCAAATGTGGGCAGCTTTGTCAGTGCAAAAGCGGCACGCCTGCCAAGGTTTTCCTGATGCTGGCCCAGTGGAAGGAGAAAGGCTTGCCGGCCACGGGTTGGGCTGGGGCCACATGGCCCTTTAGTCAGCTTCCGCGGGAGGCAGACCTGTACCTCCCAGTGGAGCACAGCCTCAGCGAAGGCTACTAGCACCTGTCCTGGATCTACAGGCGCCCCGTGTTGTGGGGTCCAGCTCCAGGCCCTGCAGCTAGTTGCTCTGGCTCGCTGATGAAAAGCCCTGCTCCTCTGGCCAAGCTGGAAATAGTCACAAGGGTTGATATTTTGAACACATGAGCTCGCCGGCTGAGAGTGTGGCCGGGACCTCTACCCAGATGCCCGGCGCCCTGGCGCCTGTGTTCTGGTGAGTGACCCTTTTTAGCAAGCAGAGCAAGTCACTTAAGAAGTTTGAGGTTGCGAGTCTAACAGGCAAGAGCCTGTTCTCATCAGCTGTCTGGTGTTCCTAGAGCTTGCTACGAGGTCTTGGCCCTGTGCCCTTGTTTCCCAAGCCTGCAACTTTACCCCTTCACAGGGATCTTGCCTTGGTGCCTTCCCCACTCAGTTCTGGAAACATCAGCTCCAGGGAGCCTAGCTCTGCTGACCCCCAAGCCTCGGGTCAGCTCCAGTCCCCTGCTCTCTGCCTTGTTCACCTTACTCCCACACATGAGGTCAGATCCACAGTGCCCAGGATGTGTGTGAGTGCTCAGCTTGGACATAGCATTTTAGGGGCCAGGACCCCAGTTTCAGCCCTAGAAGCCAAAAAGCTAAGATGGAGCCTCTTGGGTCTCTAGGCTGGCCCTTCATCAACTTTTGAGTCTGTGTAGCCTGTCACTTAGCTGTACTGTGACCCAGCCCTTCCTCTGCCTGGGTCATCCTCTGCCACCCACTGGGAAGCTCATCAGAAGATGCGCATGCGCCTGATGTGGTGGCGCATGCCTTTAATCCCAACACTGAGGCAGAGGCAGGCGGATTTCTGAGTTTGAGGCCAGCCTGGTCTACAGAGTGAATTCCAGGACAGCCAGGGCTACACAGAGAAACCCTGTTTTGGAAAAACAAAACAAAACAAAACAAAACAAAACAAACAAACAAAAAAAGAAGATGCGCGTGCCCACCCCTTTCTAGAGTCTACTTGCTTATTCTGGTCCCCACCACCTGTGGCATGGCCGGGCAGAGCTGCTTACAAGGGTCTGTCTATTTTTAGCCTCAAGGATGCTGTAAGCATGCCACCCCAGCACACCACAGCCTCTGAGGCCTTGAAGACCTCTCTTCCCCAGGGCCATGCTGGGACTGTCATATGTTCCTACAAGGCCCAGAGGAGTGAGAGGAGCACTGGGTGTCATTTCCACTTCTGCAGCAGAAGCCACCCCTGCAACACCATCTCTGGTCCAGGGCTTGCACCTCAGAGCTGGCATTTGGGTTAGATAGGGATCTGGTCTCGAACTCTCTAAGATGCTGCAGTAGTGACCGGTCATGGCCTTGAAAATCAGTGTGCCCAATATCAGGACCCTGTGCAAGACCCCCCACAGGGGAGCAGGCTGCTTCCTGAGGACTCTGGAGTGTAGAGCAGCAGCTAAGAGCCTGCCCCAGCAAAGCTAGCCTGGGTCAAGGCCACTCCTGACCCCACTCTGCAAACAGGGTCCCTGATGCCGCTCTGTTTCCCAAAGTCTGAGCACAGCCCAGACACATCTTGAAGAGCTAACCTCTGGGCTGGACCCCGGGGAAGGGAGGACAGCATCGCAGGCTTCTGCCTCTCAGTGCTCCATCTCTGTGGTGGGTGGGTCCAATCACTGAGGCTTCCACTCAGCTCCGTGAGTGTTCCAGGAGCTGACATCCCAGTATGGCTTCCCTCCCTCCTGGCCGCCTGGCTGAGTCTTTCTGGCTAATCACGATGTTTGTTTTCCCAGAGCAGGTGGGGGCAGGGCCTGCCATCCGTTCTCCAGCTTGTGCTGCGGCAGTGGCTGAGCGCAGGCAAGGCAGAACATTCTGGGTTTTGCCTGAATTAGGCAGGAAGCAGCGGGGAGTGCGGTTGGAGAAATCTGTGCAAACCCAAAGGCAGCAAACGGGCATCAGCAAGTCAAAAGTTGTGCCACAAATCAGCAAATGATATCTGGGACCCTACCGCCTGGTTCACGGGGGCTTGGGACAGTTTCTTGAGTGGCCTTTCCCTCCCCCACTTGATTTGGATGTATCTAAGCCAAGACAGCTCCAAGGACCCTCTTAGAAAGCTGGTCTTACAGGCCCTTCACAGATCCCTTTCTGAGTGAGGGAAGCTCAGAGAGGTCAGAGGCCAGAGATCTGGCAAAAAAACACCCTAAGAAACAAGACCTAGTGCAGGCAGTAACTATGGAGGAATAGGGAAGGCCTGGGAAGGCCACTGAACCCTGGGGGCAGGGGTGGTCACCTCTGTGGGTATCAGGTCACTGTTCTGATGGGAGTGAAGAGAGACCCTGGTGTCTCTCTCTTGGGTAATCAGGCTATTGAGACAACGGTCCCCAAGGAATTGGAATTTCCATGGGAGTCTCATGCTGGGGGGAGGGGAGGGCTGAGGCCAGCCAGGCACTTTGACAATTTGTTGGAACCTGGAAGCCAGGCGTTAAAACAAGACAGGCCAGTGAAGGATGAGCCCCGGCCTTAACCAGGACTTCTTACAGCTAGGCATATTTATTGCCTATTTAAGGTAAGCCGCATGACAGGTCTCCATGATGGCCTGGAGTCACTGGGCTGTTTTTTTCCTATTCCCAGTGTGGCTATTGAGGAAGGATGGCAGAGCCTAGCCAGTTAGGTCCTCTAAGCTTTGACCCTAATTCTGGTAACACCAGAGTTAGACCTGCTAGAACATCTTAGCAACTCGGTCTTCATGGGGCATAAGCAGCAGCTCTAAGGAGCAAGAGCCTAAGGAGTGAGGCCACAGGACACCTGTGTCAGTCCACAAGAAGGGACAGTACCTGCCCATGACTGCTGACGCAGGGGCTAAGGAATCCTGGTCTAGTACACCCTGACACTCGTGAACAGTTTCTGCCTGTTATCAGAAAAATCTAGGCCCTTCTAGCCTGGTGGTACAAGCCTGTATTCCCAACTTCTTGGGAGACTGAGGCAGGAGGATTGAGACAGTCTGGAGACCCTGTATGAAAATACAAAAGAAAGAAGAGAGCTGGGGAGATAGCCAGTGGGTCCAATGTACTAGAAAGAAAGGAAGGAAGAAAGAGAGGGAAGGAAGGAGGAAGAGAGAGAGGAAGAGAGGGAGGAAGGAAAAGAGGGAGGGAGGGAAGAAGGGAAGAAGGAAGGGAGAGAAAAGGAGGGAGGGAGGGAGAGAGAGGTGGTGGGAGTGGTAGGAAACCTGGGTCTGAGAGCCTAAAGCTACTCCTGGCCTGGTCCTCTGGGCATGTCTACCATATCTGTGCAGAAATTGGGGCATGGTACAGGGCCATTGAGAATGCAGACTTAGGCCCTGCTCAGGCAGGGCTCTCAGAAGCATGGCCTCTGGGGAGGAAGGTAAAGTGATTGGATGAAGTGACCCACAATCTGATGGTCTGGAGGCTTGCAACCTCCCCAGGAGGTTAAAAGTCAGTAAGCCCCATGAAACCCAGGACCCTGCTGCAAGGCAGGTGGGGAGCCTCCTGCCCTGGCCCAAGTTGAGCCCAGTGGGGACCAGGCGTCTCCTCATCAGGCTGAGGAGGTGGTCACCGGGCAGAGCTACTCTCAGCAGCAACCTGCAGGTCTGAGGGCTGTGGCGAGGAAGGGTGGAGATGGTCAGGGCTGAAACTTCCCTGGGGACTCTGGAACAAGGTCATAGGTAAGTCCATTCGAAAACTCTGTTTCATGTTGGCTGCACAGGCTCCATTGCCAGCTTTCCTAGAACTGCCCATATTGATGAGGGGGGTGGACAGGAGGCCGGAGAGGGAAGAGAGGAAGGACAATGGCTGGGAGGAGACACTAGAGAGCCAGGATTATGCCAGAGGATGCTGCACACACATACACACACATACACACACCAGCTCGCTCATTAGCAGCTTTATGATCCATGACAAGTAACTCTCTTTGCGGGGAGGGGGCTTTGGTTCTTGTAGCTCTAAAACAGAAATCATGTACCCTTTCCATTGGAATAGGGATTAAGGGAGCCCTGGGATAAGCCCAGGAAGCCCTCCTGATGGAGGGGTGGCCATCATTACTGCCATTGGCATCCACTGAACAGATACCCTCCTTCTTCAGAAGCACTGGATGGCTTCTCTCTTCTGAGCACTTCTCTGTGTCCAGGGGGTCTCTTGCCAGGCTGCCCACCCTCTCTCTCCAAGAGTACAGGCTGCAGGCAGCTGGGTACCACTAGGGGTCAGATAGAGCTGAAGGGCAGAAGTATGAGAGAGAGAGAGAGAGAGAGAGAGAGAGAGACCACAGCCACGCACTTCAGGATGCAAAGACCACAGCCACGCATGCAATTAAAAGTGAAAATAACTTTATTGGGACCCACAGACACAAATTCTGTGTCCATAAAGATGATCCCTTAAGACTGTTTCCTGGAAACCTGGACCTGGCACTGAGTCACTGCTCCCCTGAAGCACAGCGGAGGCCAGTGGCTTCTCACTGGTCTTCTGGGACAGGGCCTGCAACATGGCTGTGACCTGGGTTTTAGATACATGTGGGTAGGAGGCAGTACAGAATGAAGAGACCCCAGGAGTGGAAAAGCACCCCCATTTTACACACACACGCACATACACACACATACACACATGCACATACTCACATACACACATGCACACATGCACATACACACATGCATATGTGCAAACACACACCCATATGTATGCACACACACATACACATGCACCCCCACACGTGTGCACACACATGCACATGTGTATATACATGCATATGTGCGCGCGCACACACACACACATACACATACACACCTGCTCTAGTCCTTGGTAACATTATATCCCCCCTGTATTGTGTTCAACCAATAGGGCTGTAGATGTAACTGTTGGTAGGGTGCTTGCTTAGCACACATGGAGCTCTGGGTCTAACCTCCTGTACCACATAATACTGGGTGCGGTGGTGTTCTAGGGAGGTAGAGGCAAGAAGATTAGGGCTCCAGGGTCATCCTCAGATACACAGTAAATGTGAAGCGAACCTAGGCTACATGAGACTCTATTCCAAATCCAAACCAAACCAAACCAAACCAAACCAAACCAAACCAAACCAAATAGATCAACCAGGACTGAACATCACAGTGTCATCTCCTCAGAGGTAACCCTGCACTGGGCCTACCCTCAGACACTCTGTCCCCTCCTCAGGGAGGTGACTCTGCCCTGGGCCCTTCTGCACCCCAGCTGCTCCACTTCACCAATCTGTTTCTCGGCTCCATTCTTGGCTCCATTCCAGGGCACTGGCGTCCAGCTCCTCGCCCTCTAACTCTAACTCTGGCCCCAGAAGCAACTGACCCTCTGCCCAAGGGGTTCTCAGAGCTACATGCCAAGTCACCTGTAATTTCCTGGTTGAGTTCAAACCCTGCCCTTTGCTACACTTGGGTCTAAGACGGCAGTTCTCAACCTCCTGGCACTGTGACCCTTTAATACAGTTCCTCACGCTGGGGAGACGCCCCACCATAAAATGATTTTCACTGCTACTTCAGAACTGATTTTGCTACTGTTAGGAGTAGTACTGTAAATATTGGATATGAAGGATATCTGACATGTGGTCCCTTGTGAAGGGATCTTTGACACCCCTCCCCCCAAAGGGGTCACGACCCACAGGGTGAAATCCACTGGTCTAAGAGGTCTACATTAAGGACAACAATTTCTTAGGTGTCTAGCCCAGAAAGGAACATTTCAGCTTCTATCCCATCCTGCCTTGCTAGTATCTCCTGCAGTTGCTCACTTGTCCAAACGGTTACCATCGTGTCTGTGCATATTTGCCAGGGAGATCTGCAAAGCTCCCTGCACCAAGTGCCTACTTGACACCAATAGGACACCATAGCTCTGAGACAACCAACACTCAGAGTGTGTTACCTGGCTGACTCTCAAAGAAAAGCTCAGGGGGGTGTGAGATATCCCGTGTGTTCCTTGCAGGGACTGTGTCAATGTCACTTGAAGTGACTCAGCACGGTCAGCCTTTCTTCCCCTTTTCTGATTGACCCTCACCTCAGCCTCACCCCTTAGGACAACTCCACGGGGGGCCACTCAGAGGACCTTGACACCCCGGCACAGAGAGATGCCTGGCAATGCCTGTAGACTGATGTAGACTCCAGGATTTCCAGAGGCGATGAGCTCACTGTGGTCCAGTGAGACTGAAGTCCACATCCTAAGTATAGCTGTCGCTGCATGTCTAGAATATATATAAACCCGTATTTGGGGAATGACCAATGGGCATCGGCATCTGGTTGACCTGTCTGTGCATCCGCAGACAGCTGATATATTGGGAAGGCTGGTGACTTGGCCCAAGAGGAGAAGAAAATGAGTTCAGAAAGCCCAGGATGTGTAAATCAATCTTGTGGCAGAGTGCAGCAAGGGATGGTAGCCCTGAGGAGTCAGTCAAGGACACCAGAGTCAAACAGCCTTTGCCCATTTATTTAGATAGGTGAAACTTAGCTTTAATTATGGAGCAGAATACTGCAGGAGATATTTTCAAAGAGAAATGAGCTCTTAATAATCTGGGCTCTCCTTACAGTCCTCAACTATTACATCTTTAACCGTCTCTGCTGGAAAAGCACAGCTGCAGCTGTGGAAGTCTGTGAAGTCAGAACCCAGGAAGCAGATGTGGGCGGGGCCCTGAGCCGAGGAAGCAGATGTGGGCGGGGCCTGAGCTCAAAGGTGCAAGTGAAAATAATGAAGAGGAGCAATTCCAACAATGGCGGCTGCAGTGTGGGAAACTGAGGCAGAGGTGAATGCAGACATTGGCACTCAGGAGCCTGTGTGGTGCCTGGGGAGGCCTGAGAAGTGTCCCCACCAACCTAATTCATTACTGGAACCAAATCTCATTACACTCTAAAACCAGGGAGCTTGGCTTTTGGTGGAGAGGTCACGTTTGGAGTTATTTTATCTTGTAGTGCCAAGGATTAAAGAGATTACATTAGGGTTTTGGGGTTTTTGTTTGTTTGTTTGTTTGCCTGTTTGTTTTTCCTGACAGGGTTTCTCTGTGTGGGCTGCTGGCTATCTTGGAATGTATACTGTAAACCAGGCTAGCCTTGAACTCAGATCCCTGTCTGCCTCTGCCCACCGAGTGCTAGGTATTGAAGGAATGTGCTGCCGGACTTAGCTCCATCTCTGGCTTGTGCTCTTTAATGGAGTTCAGACTCACAGTGTCACGAGCCTTGGGGGCCCTGGCGGTGGCTTTCTTTTTTGTTTGTTTGGGGTTTTTTTGTTTGTTTGTTTGGTTTTTGCTTTTTTTTTTTTTTTTTTTCTGAGACATGATCTCTCTGCGTAGCCCTGACTGTCCTGGAACTCACTCTGTAGACCAAGCTGGCCTCGAACTCAGAAATCCACCTGCCTCTGCCTCCCGAGTACTGGGATTAAAGGCGTGCGCCACCACACCCAGTTTGGCGGTGGCTTTCTGTCTTTGCATGGTTCCTGTTCTTACCCCAAGTCTCTCATCCCCGAGATCCCTGTTCACGTGCTCCCTGTGACATAACTTCGGGAGCTCCTCCCCAGAGAGAAAAATATGGTGCTAGCTCAGGGCCTTAGACCCTTAAAGGCCTTCTGGGAGGTTGGAGGCCATGGAACTAATGGCTTCTGGTAGCCTTTCTTGTTTGGTGTGAAGCTGGAGTATACGCAGGGAAAGGTTCTGACAGAATTCTCACATGCCCAGCGGCCATTTTTCTTTCCTGACAGAGTCGGAGGTCCCAGTACACCTCTCCAGCTCAGGCATGTTCTGGGAGTGAGAAAACATTTCCAAAAGTAAATAACCAGGAGGCTGAACCAGGAAGTTTTGTGGAAACCATCTAATGTGCCTAACGTTCTTAGCGGCAGTTTGTAACTTCAGCCTCTCCAGAGGCCTGAGTGAGATAGAGGCTTAGACCCCAGGGTGGCAATGTGTGGACATGGTGGAAGCACCAAGAAGCAAGGCCTAGAAGGAGGGCACCAGGTGTGGGTGTGTGCCCTCCAAGGGGTATTTGTCACTTTCTCTCTCTAGTTCCCTGTAGTGACCTTGATAGGACTCAGAACCACCTAGAACACCAGCCTCTGTGTGTGTGTGTGTGTGTGTGTGTGTGTGTGTGTGTGTGTGTGTGTAAAGGGGTGAGGGGCCCTTAAGGGGAAGGCTAATCAAAGAGGTAAAACCTACCCTGGGCATGGGTGGGGACATTCTGAGGGCTGGGACTCCTAGATTGAACGAAAAGGATAGTAGAACCCTGGCATTCACAGCATTATCCATGGACACACACCCTTGAAGCCACCCCTGCAGCCACCCCTGCAGCCACCCCTGCAGCCACCCCTGCAGCCACCCCTGCAGCCACAGCTAGGGCAGCTGAGCCATCCCCTCTGTTGACGGCCTTGTACCACAGACTATAAGTCAAATCAAGCCTCCACAGGCCCCCAAGCCACAGGATCAATCAATGATGAACTAAAATTCCAAATCCATGAACCAAAACAAATTGTTCCTCCTCACAAGCCGAGGCTCTTCGGTATGTGTTATCTCCAGTGAAGGCTAAGACGTCTCGATCGGTGGACTTCCCGGTCCTTGCGGATTGACAGTGTTTGCTAGCCCGTCAGCTCAGGTGAGTCAGCTGTGGTCAGATGCATCCAAGACAACAGTTCCAATGATAAGAGGATGCTGAAGGGCAAATGCATGCTGACCAATTTGGCCTCAAAGCTCCGTTTTCGTTGCTGGGAATGGAACCCAGGGGTTTGTGCACGCTAAACAAATGCACTATTGTCGAACCACGTCTCCAGCTCTCCAACTGACAAGTCAGAACTTTATTATGTATCCCAGTCTGACCTTGAATTCATAATCCTCCTGCCTCAGACCCCCAAATGCTGGAGTTAAAGGTGGCTACCACCACACCTGACTTGTCAGCATCATCTTGAAGAGCCATTCTTTGACCCTTTGGCTCTGGCTCACTTGACAATCAAAGCTCTGTTATCTAGTGACACTCACAACAGAAGTGAGGCCATCTTTGTGTCTGTTTATTCGTCTTTTTATATCTTCACATTCTTCGGTGGCCATTCTCTCATTTCTTATTGGCCAGGATTGGTCACATGACCCACGCTAAGCCCATAACAGGATGGTAAAACCATTGGTTTACTCAATCAGAGCCCAACCCCAAGGTGCACAGAGTCTGGACCCCAGGACAAAACTGTGCTCTTGGAAAGAAGGACAGAAGGGCAGATCCTGAGCGAAGGACTTCAGATCTGTCCCCAGGATTTTGTTCTGTCAAAGACCTTGATAAAAAGCTCCACCTCCAATTTGTCCCAGCAAGATTCTCAGACACTGTTGGGCCCTTCCTGGGCCTGGGTCAACCTGAGGTCCCAATATTCCACTAAGAGGAGAAAGCTAGCCAAGTGTCTCATGCAGACAGTCTGCTGAGTGTCACGGAGACCACCTGTCACCAGTCTGTGTCTGGAGAAGCTGTGTTCTCATGCCAGCTTTAGGAAGCTGGCCCTCTTCCTGCCCTCAGTCCAACTGTGTGTGTGCCCACTTCCTCCCTGCCTGGCTCCCTGGGAAGTGTGCCCCTGCGTGGCTCACTGGGGCTCCCTCAATCTTCACCTGCTCCAGTTGCACTGTCCCAGAGTTGGGCAAAGGACTACAGAGACACTGAGGTATGCCACACAGGGTCCCACGCAGGCGAAGGAGGCTGGAAATCCCTCCTGGGGCTTACACGCTGTCCTGGTCTTTCAGATGGTCTCACTCTTGTTTTAGTGGTGTCTATGATTGCCACCCCATACCCTACTGTCCAGGCAACCCATCTTGTGCCTTTCTGGCCATCTGTCTATGAACATTTGGCTGTTTCTGCCTCTTGGAGTATTGCCAAGGGTGCTGGTCTGAGCACCAGTGTGCACACTTTTGTGCAAACAGAAGTTTTCCATCCTTCTAGAAAAATACCCAGGAATAGAACTGCTGGTCAAGTCATCCTGACAGGAAGGGAATCCATATTTCAGGGGTTAATAGGTGGCATCAGAGGGGCTATGGCATGGGCTGGGCTGTCTGTCTTATCACAGAGGTTAGCCAAAGACCAGTTCTGACTGGTTGCCATTCAATAGTCCCAGGGTACCTGCAACTCCAGTGGGGAGAACGGGTCTTTGACATTGGTCCTGTGGGAGAGATGAGGTGGCTTTTTACCAAGGACATAGAAGGGACAGGACTTGGGATAGGAAGCCCTCGCCCCCACTGCTGTTTCAGGCATTAATATTTCACTCCAATTTTAACACCTATGGCACTTTGTTCTATTGGATCTTTTTAGACTTGAAAGCAAATCTTAGCTAATTCTAATAAGAGCCACGTATGGATTGGCCAGAAATTTAATTACCTTTATTAAGCAGCTAATAAATATTTACTACAAACCTCATTGCACCATAAAATTGAAAATGGTGCCGTTGCATGCTGGTTGGGCTGAGAGGCTGGAGTTGGGCTGAGCTGTGGAGCCCTGCGCAGTGCAGTGTCTTCTGTAGTGAGCCTATTGCTCGCCAGTGCCTTTGATCTGAGTTTAATCAGAGTTTCATCCAGCAAGCAAGCACCCTTACAGGGTTAACTTCAGTTACAGTTCCAAAACAGTCAGTTCCCTTGGATTACCCAAGGAAAGCATTTTCCACTGAGATGGCTTCTAAATTCACCAAAAATTTAGTGTATTTATAACTTTTAAATTGTAGATCTCAGCTCTCCTCCTTGGTCTCTTAAATCTATCAATTTTTTTTTCCTTCTCTTAAATCTGAAATGTGCCATGGGCTGCTTTCTCAGAGAGATATATACCCTTGACATTTCAAAATTTATGGAAAAAAATCACTAAAATTCCTCAAATGTTATGTTGAAATGTAGTCGGCCACCCTCTGTGTGTGTGTGTGTGTGTGTACATGCACGCCCAGTGAAAATGTAATCACGGGAAAATCTTAAATATTGAAGTATTTATCCAAGGGACCCCAAAAATGTTCTGCAATGAGTAGCATGTCACTCAGCTAAGCTTTCAGCCAGACTCCCCAGCTCTGGTTTGAAGTGTGTCCCCTGGTGATTGGATGGCCTTGTCCTTCCCAAACTCGGAGTCAGTCTCAAGGTTAAAAGCGTGCTCTGGAAACCTTTCAAGCGCTGGGCCGTCTCTTCTGTACCAGGCAGCGTTCTGTGGAGGAGCAGAAGGGTAGACTGTGTAGGTGCTGTTGGGGGCTTCAGTAGGTTGACTGGCACAGCAGGGCTGGGTAGTTCAGCAGTGACTGCCTGCTCCCTGAAGAGCTTGAGAACCCTTGAGAAGCCAGAAGCTGATCAGTCCACAGTTCCAGCAGTAGCAGTGGGGACAGGCATGTTCACCAGCAACTGAAGGCAAGCTTTGGGAGCCTGGGCTACCTGCTGGAGGGCGCTGCTCATTCTGAAGAAGGGCCTTCCTCCCTCGGTTGATTCTCTCCGGAAGCGTCTTCACAGACCTGCCTGGGGTAGCTCTTAGTTGAATTCAGAATCCTTTAGTTGAAAACCCATTCAAACCTCCAGAATCCTTAAAGTTTCCGTCTCTGGCTGGCCACAGCCTCGCTTTCAGTGGTGGTGACAGCTCCACAGGTCAGTGTGAGGAGCAAGGGGATGGCAGGCAGGAGACAAAGGACCAGGCCTTATCATGCAGTTATCAAGAATGGATAGACCTGGGAGACGCAGTGGTTAAGAGCACTGGCTGCTCTTCCACAGGACCTGGGTTCAATTCCCAGCACCCATATGGAGGCTCATAACCATCTGAGATTCCAGTCCCAGGAGATCCGTCACTCTACTGGCCTCTGTAGCACTGCATGTTTGAGGTGCACAGATGTAAATGCAGTACAAAAATGTAAATACATCTTCCCCAAAAGTGTGTGTGTGTGTGTATCTGTGTGTGTGTATGTGTGTATGTCTGTGTATGTGTGTATCTGTGTGTGTGTGTGTATCTGTGTGTGTGTATCTGTGTGTGTGTGTATCTGTGTGTGTGAGTCTGTGTGTGTATCTGTGTGTGTGTGTGTGTGTGTGTATGTATGTCTGTGTGAGTCTGTATCTGTGTGTGTGTGTGTATCTGTGTGTGTGTGTGTGTCTGTGTGTGTGTGTCTGTATATGTCTGTGTATGTGTATATGTCTGTGTTTGTATCTGTGTGTGTGAGTCTGTGTGTATATCTGTGTGTCTGTGTGTGTCTGTGTGTGTGTATGTCTGTGTGAGTCTGTATCTGTGTGTGTGTATATGTCTGTGTATGTGTGTGTGTCTTTGTATGTGTGTATGTGTATATGTCTGTGTTTGTCTGTATCTGTGTGTGTAGACCTTTGGACACCAGGTTTCTGAGCAGGGCAATGGTTAATGGGCTTTGCTGAACAACATATTCAGGAAGTACTTTCTTTGTGGTTGCCTGGTTGTGTGTGGTAGCAGTTCGGGCTGGCTCATTTGGGCATCCATGGGTCCAGCTGGCTGCATGTCAGTGCTTCTGACATGGCTGGGTTTTGCAGGAGGCAGTGCAGGCTTCTGCCAGGTGTATACTGCTCACTGGGATGCCTTAATTATCCTCTCAGATGTCACTGAGAGCTGGTGACCCTATATAGAGTTCCCATGTCATTAGAGAGAGGACCCCAGCATGCCAGCTCTTTCCAACATATGGATGCCATGAATCAACATCTCAAGGAATCATAGGTGATATTATTAAATTATTCTTTTATGTGTATGGGCGTTTTGGCTCCATGTATAACTGTGTGTCACATGTGTGCAGTATTCCCAGAGGCCAGAAGAAGGTGTTGAATTCTCCTCAGCTAGAGTGTTACAAGATAGCTGTGAGCTGTGTGGGTGCTGGGAATCTAACCCCAGTCCTCTGGAAGACCAGCCAGTGCTCTAACGGCCAATTCCCCCAGCCCTGGTTTTGAGAGATTTTAAAGTAAATCATTGTTCTTAAATATGGAGAGGAAATGAAAGCCACATTCTGGACAAAACAGTCTCATTTTCCTAAATCTTATCCTAACTTTTTTTTTTTCATCTTTGGGGATCCAGAGAATTCCCATGGGAACATTCATGTCCCTTGGCTTAACTACCCTGGAGACTGGACAGAGGATATTGAGGAGACCCATGGCACTCTGTGATGGTGGCCATGGAGGCCTGGTGGTACAGTCTTTTTATTCAGAGATATAGAACAAAGTGCCTATCCCAACAGCAAAATCCCCAAACTGAGTTAGATCCCCTAATTTTGGTTCTTCAGCTATATGGGAGGAAATTTTTTAGTTTGCCATATACTCAAAAAGAAACAGCAAGGGAGAAAAGGCATTTCCTGGAATTAACCTTCTGAGGGCCCCAGGGAGTACCTGGAGGGCCTCTCCTCGACTGGTAACCTCCTGAGGTAGCCCTTCCCCAGGTCTGCCTTTTGGGCTCCTAAATGTCTTAGAATGGCTGAGCAGGCATAGGGCACCTAGAGTCTGGATTTGCCTACTACAGAATGTGGCTGTTAGGCCCAGTGAAACTCCAGTGGAGAAAACTGATTGTCCCTTTGCTGGTGGGTGTCAATAGCTTCTTGGATAAGGGTGGCACATTGTGGCCAGTCTGGCTTGAACTGTGTAGGATTCATGCATGCTGTCACCGTCTGTGAGTTCATATGTCCGTGAGCCCTGCTGGATCTGGAAAACATTGTCTCCTTGGTGTCTTTCACTACCTCTGGCTCTTACAGTCTTTTTACCTCCTCTTCCACACAGATCCGTGAGCCTTGAGGGAGGGTTTTGATAAAGACACCCCACTAAGGCGGAAGGCTCCAAAGTGTCTCACTCCATACATTGCCCAGCTGTGTGAATCTTTCCTTTGTGATTTTTTAAAACGAATTATTTATTTATTGTATGTACATTTGTACACTGCAGCTGTCTTCAGACACACCAGAAGAGGGCATCAGATCCCATTACGAATGGTTGTGAGTCACCATGTGGTTGCTGGGAATTGAACTCAGGACCTCTGGAAGAGCAGCCAGTGCTCTCAGCCGCTGAGCCATCTCTCTAGCCCTCTGTATCTCTTATTAATAAGCATCTACTACAAGAAGAAGCGTCTCTGATGAGAGGTGAGCAATGGATGCTCTGGTGTAAACCCCAGCACCCTATGGTAGCTGTAGGTACTTAGTTGTATGGGTTGGGGATACCAGAAAGTACTGGAAATAGGCTCGAGAAAGAGCCTGATAGGGGCCACCGGGAACAGCTGGGAGACCCCAGGCCTGCCAAGGTTTTAAAAACGTAAGAGGGTAGAAATGACTCATCTGTGTCAGTAGTGGGAGGTGTTTGGGAGGGACAAGTGTAAGGTCATCGGCTGGTAGCTTCATAAGAGGAAGGAGAGAGAAGGAACGTGCAAGTCTCCTGGCTTTAGCCATGTAATGCCTTTTGACACTTTGGAACTCGGTGAGCAAGGTCAACACTAGATGTGGCCCTTCATCCTCACACCTCCAGAGTGGGGATCCAGAATAATCCTCTTTATGTTAAACCTTCTATAATCTATGGTGTGTTCTTTGCAATAGAACATGGACTGGCCTACTATTCTCAAGGAAACTCCAGGAGCACCCATGCTGGCCATATCCACTCAAGTGAGTAGTACTGTCTCAGAGCCCAGCCCGGGCAGAGTCTCCTGATGGAAGGGCTCCGCTGTGCAGCCTGATTAGAACTTTGGTGTGGTGGGCGACTTCCTCTTCCACCCACTGGCTTTGTCATGTACAGTCCACTTAACCAGCTATTCTGAGGGCACCCAGGACGTTCCACGATGAATGGTGACAATGGCCTCCTGCTCCAGGCTTTCAAGACCTTGGCTTTATGGAGACAACAGTGAAATGGACCCTAGGTCCTCTGTTCTGGAACACAGAAGCAGGCTGTCTCATTAGGTATTTTCTTTCCTCAGTTTTTTTGCAATGTATGGCACATGTGTACTACCATGAACATGCACATGTGGGGACAGGGATCAACATTGGGTATCTTCCTCAACTATTCTCCGTTTGATAAAATCCCGTTGAGATAATCTCTCCCTCTGAACCCAAAGCTTGCTAATTTGGCTAGACTGGCAGGCCAGGGAGCCCCCAGGGAGCCCCCAGGGAGCCTCCTCCATCTGGGATATCAGGCGTGTACTGCTGCCCCTGACCGTGTTGGCGGCACTGGGCATCCAAACTCAAGCCCTCATGCTTGATTAAAAGCACTTTCCTGACTGAACCTTCTCCTGGCCACTGTCATTTTTTAAAATTACATTTGTGTGTGTGTGTGTGTGTGTGTGTGTGTGTGTACATACCACATATGATGTAGAGGAGATTGAATTCGGGGGACTATGTAGATCTTCAGAATTGTTAAATTACTGACAAGTGCCTTTAGCCTCTGCGCCATTATATCCCTGGCTCTTTCATTTAATTTTGAATGTGACAAACTTCCCAACTTCCTACCTGTGTGTCAGTTCAGGGCCACTGACCTCCCACTTTGCAGTGCTTGTGGAAGAACCATCAGCAGGCATGGGTTTTTTGTTTGTTTTTGAGACAGGGTTTTTCCTGTATATCCTTTGCTGTCCTGGAATTTGCTCTGTAGACCAGGTTGGCCTCGAACTCACAGAGATCTGCTTGCCTTTGCCTTCTGAGTCCTGGGGTTAGAAACGTGTGCCACCACTAACTGGCCCAGGTGTGAGCTTTTAAACTATATGATTTCATAGACCTCATTCCCATGACAGTTGGGTTTTATTTACAGTCTGGTGGCCTGCAGACTTCTTCATTAGGACCCACAGTGAGAGCTGCATCTCTGCATGCTTAAACATACCCATGCATATCCATGCTGAACCAAAGCTGGCGGTTCTTCCTGGAGTACACCCTCCTCCTCCTCCTCCTCTTTCTTCTCTTTCTCCTCCTCCTTCTAAAGATGCTGGTCACACCCACTTAACTAACTGATGGCCTTTGGACAGTTTGGAAAACATTGTGTGGATGGTGAAGGGCTGGGACATTTTGGGACGCCTTCCTGTTGCTGAGCTGAGGCCTGTGGGGCAGTTCTTCAGAAGGTGCTCTTGAGGGAACAGATGATACAGATCAGTCAGCTTAGCAGGGCAAAGGGTGAGAAAGCTCACGCCACACCCCAGGGCTGCCTCTGTCATTTCAAGGCAGCTGTAATTTTTGTTTACATCAACTGATCCTGCTGGCCTAGAGTTAGCACCATCCTTCTCACCTAGGGAAGCTAGGCTGGTCCCTTCTGAAGTAACAGGGCACTGTTTAGATTCTAAGTGTCCCCAGTGCAGGCCTGCTAGAGATAAGCATGGTGGCTGCAGGGTCCTTACCAGAGAGGGCTTTCCCTCACAGCTCCCAAGGGGCAGGGTGGGGCTCACCGGCATATTTCCGCTGTGCAAGAGGGGAAACCCGGGCCCGGGAGATCAAGTGCCTTCCTAAGATCTCACAGTTACTCATGAGCTAACTTCTGCTTTCTCAGTCCTGCTCTAGAATTCTTCTGTTCCATTCTTAATTTGCTTCTCTGTCACTGCATTAGAACCCAGACGGAAACCACGTGGGAGAGGAGATGGCTTATTTAGCTTCCACGTTCCCATCACAGCTGAGGGACGGGACGTCAGGACGGGAGCTCAAGGTGGGAACCTAGAGGCGGGAGTGAAACAGAGACTGTGGAAGAGTACTGCTGACTTACTGGCTTGTCCAGCAACCCTGAGGGGGCTGTGTCCCCCCCATGTCATCAGGAGTCAAGAAAATACCTCAGAGCCATGCCCACAGGCCAGTCTGATGGAGGCAATTCCTCAACTGAGACTCCCTTTGCCCAGGTGTGTCTAAGCTGTGTCCAGTTCTCTCTCTCTGTCTCTCTGTCTCTGTCTCTGTCTCTGTCTCTGTCTCTGTCTCTGTCTCTCTCTCTCTCTCCTGGCAGGGTTTCTCTGTGTAGTTCTGGCTGTTCTGGAACTCCATCTGTAGACCAGGCTGGCCTGGAACTCGGAAATCAGCCTGCCTCTGCCTCCCCAGTGCTGGAATTAAAGGCGTGTGTTATTTTTATAAAACCACTGGCTATATCTGCCTTTTAAAGAAAACACTTCACTGAAATGTTCTGGGAGGCTTTAGCAAGAGAAACCTGGTCTTTGCAAAGACCTGTAATCCCAGCACTCAAGCTGAACGATCAGGAGAGCAAGGTCAGATTCAGCTTGGTAGGGCCAGCCAGGAAAGGTACTTGTGGATGTCAGAGACCCACCAAGCCAAAATGCTGTAATCCCATCCCAGCACCCCTTGGCACGATGGGAGGCAGAAGGAAGAACCGCGTGGAAGAACCGGCATATGCCATACTCTCCTGGAGTATATCAGGCAAAGGCAGCGTCGTAAGACCCTTCCTCAACAAGGTACAAAGCAAGAGCCGGTTCTTGAAAGCTGTCCTATGACCTCCACGTGTGTGCTATAACACATGGCACACGCTGAAGGCATGAAGCCACCTGGTCAGAGGTGCAACCTGGGGGGAAGGCTCTGAGATGCCAGCCAGCCTGGGTCCTGCCAGGTGGTCAAGGGGTGGGGTGGGGGGGACTCGCAGCCAAGCTGACCACTGTGGCCACTGAAGGCGAAGGCCGCCCAGCCAAGGGCCATGGCGGGATTGTTTGGCTCATGGGCCCTGTGTTCAGGACTCTCAGATCCCGAGCTATGGGTTCTTTCTCCTTCGGCTCTGAGGTAGACTCCTTTTAAGCTGGCACAGAGGTCTCCATGGCACTTGGAGTCGAAACTAAAAACACAACATGCATATCTGGCATGCACAAAACCTTGGGTTTGATCTCAGCACCCACACCAAAACAGAAGACACCACACAACGTAGGTAGGCGAGGTCTGCCATCGGGTATCCACTGTGGCTTTCAGACACCCACCAGGTCAGCTAGCAGGCAAAGAACAGCTTCATCCCTTCTTCCCTGGCTTATAGGAAGGGCCTAAGGGTTCCAGTGTAGAGTTAAGTCCTAGATGCACATTCCTTTCAAGAAGAATTTGCCTCCGTCCTGAGGCTCTAGATGCTGGGCCAGACCTGTGCCTGTCTGCAGCTCCTCTGCCCCACAGTTTCCAGAGCTGACTTCTTGTGACATAGTTAGATAATGTGCCATTGTTGTTCCAGTTTGCTGTGTGTATTTATTGAACGGGAAAAGAGTGTAAGTTGATTTTAATGGACTACAAGCTGTTACTTAAACTTGGCAGTGGATACCAGCACGGCATCCCATAGCAGAGGGAAATCAAAGTCCGGTCCATAGCCTGCAGGGCCTGGCATTCTTGGCTCCTCCTCTCCTCTCCTCTCCTCTCCCCTGGAATTGTCCCCACTCCTGGCTGTAGTCACACTGGCCTCCCTGAGTGCTCACTGACCTCAAGGCCTTTGCTTTTCATGCCGCAGTCCACATGGTACCTTGCCCCTTTTCCTTCCGGTCCATATGCTGCCTCCTAATCTGCTTTTCCCCTGACCCTTGCTCAGGCTTCCTCTCCCTTGCCTTCCCTCGGTCCCTCAGTTTCCCTTGCTATAGATCAACCTGTGGTTGATTTATTTCCGTTTCTACCCACTAGATGGTAAGCTCAACGGAACAGGAACATCCTTGGCTTTGAGCTAGCAGGACTGAAGGGATGCCATGCCGCTCACTGCTTGCTCCCTTGACAAGCAGGTCCGGGCAGACGTTTGGAAGAGGAGGTGGGCGATGGTTCTTCCCTCTGCATCCATGTGGCGTTCAAGCTTGAAAGATGAGGGAGCATGTCATTTCCCAGTGTTTTCAGGAAGATAGGATGTCGCAATGCCTAGGATTAGAATGATTCTTACTATTTCTAGACACTCCCCCCCGCCCCCACCCCTGTGGATGGAGTAGCTCCACCCACCTTGCTTCCTTGGCTGCTGCTGTGTGGGAGGAGCCCTGCTGTCTACTGGACTATTCCAGCAGCCATTGGCTTTTGTTTGCTAAGGGTTCGGGGAAAATCAAAGGAACCAGCCTGTGGGTCGGGGAGGGGACCAACCAGCATCGAGGGAAAGATGGCCTCTGGGATCAGACCGAAGGCATAGATAGATCAATCCGTGTTGCCCTTTGTCTCCTGGGGTTTGCTGTGTGGGGCTTGCAAATAATGCCCCTGCTTCCCGTGACATTCACTGAAGAGCCCTTTTTCTTGGAAGAGCTGCGGAGTGGGATGTGTCTTCAGGAAACGTTAAAGATAGGGGCTGAGTCAAAACTACCAGGTGGAGAAAGACCACGTCAGGACTCTCTTTCCCTTGTACAATTTCAGGCAAGTGTTTGAAAAGCACAGATGGCATGTGCATGTGTGCACATGTGCACACAAGAATCCGGGGATGAATCCCTTAAAATGAGAACACTTTTGTTTCCTGATTGGCCTACAGAGATGAGAAAAAAAAAAAAAAAGGAACTTTATATGTGGCCCATTTCCAACCTCCTATGTCCCCCTTTCCCCACTGCCCTCCATCTCCTCAGCATGATATAGACCTGGGACTGTGCTCTGTCACCCTTAGGCCTCTCTGTGTCTCCTGTGTGAACTGTCCTGACTTGTAGCCCACTTCTTTGATAGTGTGACTCTTCTGTGCAGGAGTCCACTGAGGGACAGGACTGAGCAGGAACGGGACGCAGTGTCACCTCAAAGCTGGGACCCTTCTACCATCATCAGCATCTTTTAGTCAAAAGATGTTGTTTTGGACTTGTGGCCACGAATCTCCAGTAAGTTTAGACATCATGATCAGCATTTAAAAAAAAAAAAAAAAGATAAAAATAAAATTGGGAGCTGAGCTGGCTTAGTGGTGAAGGCACTCGATCCCGATCCTTTTGACTTGAATTTGATTGTCAGGTCTTACATGGTAGAAGAAAAGAATTGACTCTTGTGAATTGTCCTTTAACTTCCACAAGTGTGACCCACCTCAAATAAAAATAACTAAAAGTATAATAAAAATAAGTAATAGAAGCTACATAGTGAGCCTGAGGCCAGCCTTGGTTACAGAAGACAGACAGAGAGAGAGAGAGAGAACACGAACTCCAGAGAGACCCAAGCTTGCTAGGGAGCCGTGGAATTTGCCTGTAATCCTAGCACTTGGGAAGGTGAGGATTTCAAGTTTGAGGCTCTCTTGGTCTACATAGTGGAACCCTGTATTAAAATTAATAGCTAGATAGGGCCACAAGTTGGCTCAGTAGGTGAGGATGCTTGCTGTGAAGCCAGGCAATCTGAGTTCGATGCCAGTGACCCACAAGGCCAAAGGAGGTAACTGACTTTTGTCCTCTGACCTCCACACTTAATCATGGTGTGTGTTCCCATATGCACACGTGTACACACACACACACACACACACACACACACTGGATACATAAGTAACTAAAATCATTTAAACATTAACAAGTAGACCAAAATAATCAGAGCACATTACATGTTTGGGATTAAGTATTGATGTATATGTGGGTGTGTATCATGTATTCAACAGGTTTGAAAGCTACTTGCTGAGAAGTCTTACTGAAATTATAATTTTGCTGTGTCTCTCCTTTGCTAGTATTTAATGTTTTAGTGAGCGAAATGTCAGCTCACTTCAGCACACATCTGCCCTGCAGGGGCAGGTGGCTTCTGCTCCTGGAGCTGTCATTTGAGGCACTGGGAGGGGCCTAATGACACCTGTTCACAGGCCTGAAGCCCCCCGGACACCATGCGACGAATACTTTTCCTCTTAGCACAACAGATGGGAGCGGCTTTCTGGACAGTTGCACTTCGGTGAGTCATCACGAGACGTGCATGCATCCTAAAATGCAGCAAACTGAGCATGGGAGGCCACATAAATTCCTGAGAGAAATTTCTTTGTCCAGAAACAGTGTCGGCGTGTTGTTCAGCGTTGCCATAGGGAACAGCCAGCTTTGCTTTTGAAATGCCCAGAGCAGAGCCCTCTGATTGGTTCTCTGCACTGCTCATCACTTCTGCCCAGCAACTGGCGCTGCGGCAGCCAGAAACCCGCCCCCAAAGCCCTGGCTCTGATGGGGCAAACTTCTTTATGTTGTCCTCTGTGTTTCCCCAAAGCAGGGGGTCTGGAGCTGCTAAATGGGAGAAGCTGGGGTGGGGAGAGAGACGAGCAGCAGCTGGTCTCACCCGTAGAGAGAGCTCCACGCGGCTGGACTCTACCTACTCATTCTGAAGAAGGCTTACTAGTGCTTTGGCAGAGAATAAAAGGAGCCACACAGCCATAGGAAGCCCCACGCACAGGTCTTTGTACCTTCTGCCTGGTGGCTTATTTGAAAAGAATCCAAATAGTGCAGCCTAGAGAAGGAAGCCTTTCTGGATTTGGGCAGTTTTCCTTGTGCAGTGAAAGGCATGAGAGGAGAAAGGCCCTCTGGACAGGGCTGGGGTCGAACAGTAGAGGTCTGAGAACACAGTTAAAGAAGGCAGGGACACTCTGAGCATTCCGGGCCATTAAAGACACCCACGAGGGGAAAGGGGCTAATAGTGAGCTCCAGGGTTTTCATAGATGGGACTGTCGTTCTAGCACTGTTGCCTTGGGGAACCCTGGATCTGACCTGACTCTGAACTCAGAACTGTGGCCTGTGGCCCAGATGGGGGCGCCACTGGCCTAGCTGAGCCTGGCTAGCAAGGCCAACATGGGCTTTCGAACAGGCACCTGTTGGGCTACTGCATTCAGAGATGTCCTGTCAGACTATCTAGGCTTCTAGAACATTCCATGAGGTAAGCTGGACAGAAGATGCTGGACTTCCTGCAAGCCTGGTCACACTGGTCTCCACTCCAGCCTAGGATCCGACGAACTTTCTTGAGAAGGGATGTGTGAGTTTCCAGCCGACTTGGAAACGATCATGGCCTCTTTGCTCAAGTGTCTGAACTTTGTAAGGATAGACCCCCATTTGCTCCCATCTTGCCATGGCAGTAGGGACATCTGGTGGGGCCCTGTGACCATGAGACAGCAAGATGAAGCTGCTGGAGAAATGGGTATCCCTGGCCTAGAGAAGTACCCAGGACAAATTGGCCACCCTGTCCACACAGGGCAGACCCACTTCGGGTGGGTATGTAGGGAGCCGAGGAGGACTCTGCTAAACCCCTAGAGCTGGGTCAGATGGTACCAGACCGGCCTGTGAGCATGCGAGGGGCATGCGTGAGAGTGGCATGGCTGTGTGCGAATGTGGACTGTGAGACCTGCCCGCCTGCCTGTGAACTCTGTCGGTGAAGATGTGTGTTCTTGGACAGGAGACACTAGGAACGAACTCTGCACGCGTGTCAATGGGTGCCGGCGAGTGAGTGCCTCCCTCAGGTGCAAGGACCTGAGTGCCCGAGTAGGCGAGACTGTTGGGCCGCCCGTCGAGGTGGCAAGGCGAGGAACTCCCCTCCGCTCGACTGGCTTTTTGACCCGGAAAGACCGGGACCCGGGCGGGGTGCGAGGGCGCACGCGCGCGCGCGCGCGCGGAGGGGCCAGGGCCCTGAGGGCCTGGGGCGCGCGCCGCCGTTGCTAAGGCCGGCGGCGAGCGCGGGGCCGAGGGTCCGTAGCAACGGGCGCGGGCGCGCGCCAGCCGAAGGGAATGGGGGGGTGGCGGGGAGGCGCGCGCGGGCGGCGGGGGCGGGGGCGGGCGCGCTGGGGCGCGCGCCCAGGCGGCCCGCGGGGATTTCCAGCGCGCGAGAGGAAGTGCCAGCGCGAGGGTGCGTGAGGGGGCGCGGCCGGCGGCCGCCGCGTGCGCGAGCCGGGTTGCAGCCCAGCAGGGACTTTCCAGCCGGCGGCGGCGGCGGCGGCCGCCGGCCCTTCCCCGCCCCCCGACATGGGGCTGCCCGGGGAGCTGGACGCTGCAGAAGGCGGCGGAGGATGCGCGCGGCGCCCCTGAGCCGGCCGAACGGGCGGGCCTTGGGGTAAGGTCGCGGGCCGGGGGCGGCGGGCGGCGGGGCGGCGGGCGGCTCCATCCCGGCGGCGGCCCCGGGCCCGGCGGGTCCTTCGCTGCCAGGCCCGGCCGCCTCACCGTCTGCGGTGCGGCCCGCCCGCCGCCCCAACTTTGGAAACTTTGTGTGTGCGGCCAGCTCCGGGCCCGAGGCGCCGGCGCTCCGGGCAGACGGGGCAGGCAGGCCTCGAGCCCTGGGTGCCCGCCCCGAGGGGTGCCGAGCCGTCAGCATCTCCGAGGCCCGGGGCTTTGGCGCGGTGCGGAGCGGCGGAGACAGGGTGCCCGCATAGATGAGCGTGCTCGCCCTGGCTGGTGGAGGTGGGTTTTTGAGCCATTATTTAAAAGTTTATACTGAGTCATTGCTCTGCAGATGAATGACTGATTCATAGTCGGAGAGCTGCAGAGAGGCTGGAAGGCAGGCGGTTCTGGGATCCAGCTGGGGCCGAATGCACACCTTCCACCTTCGATTAACACCAAAGGTCAGAGTGGGCTCCCCACGGGCGAGCCATTAAAACGATCCTTGCCGCGGGGCTTGCAGGGTTTGGAGGCGCCAGGCTATGGCTCATGTACGTTTCGCCACGTTTCTACACTGTCATCACCACTGGTTGGGGACCCGGGTATCAGGATTAGACCTTTAGAGAGAATT
Source organism: Mus caroli (assembly GCF_978045245.1). Taxonomy (NCBI): domain Eukaryota; kingdom Metazoa; phylum Chordata; class Mammalia; order Rodentia; family Muridae; genus Mus; species Mus caroli. The sequence goes on from NW_028227269.1 coordinate 109,198,995, forward strand.
CTGCGTGGACAATTCTTTACCTTTAATTTAAAACGGCAACAACATGCAAATGGGTGAAGTGTTGTGGACGTGCTCTGAAATCGAAGAAGCATTCAGATTAATGATCGGTTGAAGGAACTGATTTTTATTTTCACGGCTTTTGTACTGAGCTTTGACTCAGTTTTGAGAATGAACTAGAAGGGTGTGTGTGTGTGTGTGTTACGTACACACATTTGTAAGTATGCTCTTTTTTGTGGAGTCTTAAAGGGTTTATCGAGTGTTGTATTGTCATCTTAATTTACATTCACAGCATACAACTGAAGAGGAGCCATAATTTTTTTTTTTTTGGTAGTATTTCTGTGACTAGATACACAAGTGAAATCTTTAGAAATGCTGTTTTGTATTGTGTGTAAAATGCTTATATGTAGAAATGTTCAGGGGAACCCTCAGTCAGCTCTTAAAATCTTCTGGTGTTTTTCAGATTTTGGAAAATGGCCTGTTGAAAATACTGCATCATTGTAGGGTGTTTAGCAAAATAGTGTACAGCCATCCTTTACTTAAAGGAGAGGAAATGTTTGCCTTTTCGCCATATTGTGACATCTTATATATTAAGAACTAGTCTGAAGGTGAAAATTCTCTGGCCAGAGCAAATTGAAAACTGGGAAAATTATCACAGGAGTCAGAAAACCCTGTGTGTGGGGTCTGGTGATACGTCCTGGCAGACCTTGGGGTCCAGCCTCACTGCTTGAAATCAGACCTTATCAGGGACAAGGTTTAAGATGTAAGGTGTCTCACCCAGACACCATCTGTTCCAGCTGTCACAATGCAGAAGTCGGGGAATCAAAAATCTGGCCAGGGAGAATTCCAGCATTTTTTAAGCAAGACATTCATGTGAATTTTTCTGTGAGAGAAAAGAAAACCATTTTTTTTTTTTTTTTTTGGATGCTATCCATTCTTTTTGGAATGAATAAGATGGCCTCAGTGAGGAGGCTGCAGAGACATTCAGTTGGAAACAGGCAGTAGCAGCAGTCTGTTTCTGCTGCTCTTGCTGGTGCTTCATTTACCTGGGATCTAGGAATGGATGCTTGCTCTCCCTGTGTCTGAGATTTCTCTCTAGACACTTTTGCTAGGATCCCTTAGAACGTGTCAGTGTGAATGAGGAAGGACTTTCTGGGGTATTGTCAGGATACATATGCTAATGAGCCCAAGGCTGAGCATGATTTATCATTCCCTTAAAACCCTTCTTTATTATGCTGAAACTACCTCAGGAGAGATGAAACTGTCACTGTGGTGTTGCAAGCCTGAGCTAGCTCAAACACACAAAGGAAATTGCATTACATTTGCCCATCTTTGTTTTCTCATCTTGTATAGTAAGACTCTCCAGACAGCAAATGAGCTAACCTATCAGATATTATGCAATAGCTTAATTTCTTCTCAATAGTCAATTTCAGAATTATTAGCAGAGAAGTCTCATAACCCAAGGCCACAGTCTGATTTTGTGGAATCAGAACCCCTATCTGCATCTTTGCAAGTATTTTCAGAAGAAAAACTAGTTTTTTTTTGGTTGATATTTGTGTATATATATTTTTATTACATTTCAGACAGAGAGGGGAGCTGAGAAGAGAGCTGAAGTGAGGAAGGTGAGGCTGAAGGATTTGGAAGGTGACCAGCGAGAGGCAGCCGAGGCCTTGAGAGTGAGAGCGCTTAGGCTTGGAGCCAGAGCGAGGGCAGCCTAGAGGCCTGCAGACAAGAAGGGAGTAGAGAGGTGGCTGGGAACTGGTGCGGTCCCAGAGGAGCTGACAGAAAGAAAAAGAAAATTCGATTAAAAAAAAAAAAACTGTAGAAGCAACATTAAATATATTTGTATAATTTCTATGATACTTAGTTAATTAAAATGTCTGTTGATTTTGGAAGGCCTTTTTTTGTTGTTTTGCATATTCCAGGAAAGATTTGGGATGACAGGCCAATCTAGGAAGAAGAAGGTGAGGTTTCTATCAAATATAGACCCTTTGTTTGGTGAGACTTCTTGGTGCTTACAGACTTGGGGTTACCTGTCAGGGAGCGGGGTGTGAGTACTGCAAGTGACTGTTGGCTTCTGGCCCCTCCAGGAGTCAGGCTGGCATCTTGCTGCATTCAGACAAGCACATTATTAACTGTGACTTGGGAGTCTTGCTCATTTAATTAATGTTCAATTAATGTGCCCTGAGTTCCCATAATCTAGTTACACTACACTAGCATGAGTTAGTCACAGCACCTGCTTTTGGAGGCATGATCTGTAGAAATCTGGGGCGTCTGGGCCCCGGTGCACAGTGAAGGGCAATGCCAGAACTCACTTAAGATTTGACTGAGACACCAGCACAGGAACTTCCCCCAGGAAGAGTGAAGAAAAAAATCAAGCCACTGTCCCACCCTCAGAGAGTTGATTCTCTATCAGGAAAACCAAGGAAAGTTGTCCACTTTTGTAGGAGGAAATGAGTTAGTGGGTTGTGTATAGAAGTCTGCAAGTGTGTGTGTGTGTGTGTGTGTGTGTGTTACTGTAAGAGGAAAGTTCCTGGCTGCCCAGACTAGTCAGAGAGATGTTTGGGAAAGGCACCCCAGTTGGCTTCAGCCTTAGGAAATCTGGCCCCACTTGTAGGGGGCCTGCGAATGACAGTAGAGGACCTCCCCTACCGTATGAGATGAGACCTGTGAGCTTGCTACCCTGCTGCTCCCTGCTGGTCTATATGATGCTGGTAGTCAGTTTTTCAGACTCTGTGATATCCTGTGCTGCCCTTCTGCTCTTGCAGGCTCCTGTGTGATTTGGAGCCGAGTGGTCTGGCTGCCTCTGACTGAAGGGCATGGTTTATGGAAGGGATACACAGTGGCACCAGATAGAGCCGTAGCACGGTGCTGTGCCTACTGTTTCGCTTTGTATGTCCATAGTTTTCAACCTTTCTGATGCTGTGACGGTTAAATCAGTTTCTTTTTTTTTTTAAATATTTTTTTTTAAAGATTTATTTATTTATTATATGTAAGTACACTGTAGCTGTCTTCAGACACTCCAGAAGAGGGCGCCAGATCTCGTTACGGATGGTTGTGAGCCACCATGTGGTTGCTGGGATTTGAACTCTGGACCTTCGGAAGAGCAGTCGGGTGCTCTTACCCACTGAGCCATCTCACCAGCCCCTAAATCAGTTTCTTATGTTGTGGTGACCCCAACCATAACATCTCATTGCTACTTTATAATTGTCATCTTGCTATTGTTATGTATTATAATGTAACTATATGATATGCAGAATATCTGACATGCCACTCCCAAAGGGGCCATGAGCCACAGGTTGAGAACCACGGTTGTAGGTAGGAAATCTGAAAAGGCTGTGGTGGTGGTGAAGACATCTCTCCACATCTACACTCGGCTCCTTACTGCTGAAACATTTTCATTCTCAAGAAATGAAATGCCGGACCCTCTGTCTCATTTCTCAAAGTTACTTGTTTATTATTATTATTGTATGTGTACAGTGTATGTGTGTGTGTGTGTGTGTGTGGGAACAGTGGGTGCGTGCCACTTTGGGCATGTAATGGTCAGACGACAACTTTGTGGAGTCAGTTTTCAAAGTCACATGGGTTCTGCTGGTAGAGTTCAGGCAGTTACACCTAACATCTTTGGGTGGCAAGTGTCTTCATTCGATGAGCTGTCTCACAGCCCCCAACGTTTCATTGTATGATTTCATTTTTAAAAGATTTGCTTCCTGTTGATTTGAACCATTTGAAAATCGGAGGGTAGTGAAATGGGTCAGCAGGTAAGGGGGCGTGCCACCAAGCCTGATGGTCTGAGTTTGGTGGAAGGAGAGAGTCAGATTTTGAAGATTGCCCTCTGACCTCCACGCATGTGCCTCTCACCTCCACAAACAGTGCAAAGGGAAACAATGAAATGGAGCTATTTGGTAACTTTTCATGAGGCCATTTTCCTGAGAAAAGTATCAGGAACTGCTATTTTTTTTTAAGATTTATTTATTTATATGAGTACACTATTGCTGGTGTGTCTGACACACCAGAAGAGGGCATCAGATCTCATTACAGATGGTTGTGAGCCACCATTGTGGTTGCTGGGAATTGAACTCAGGACCTCTGGAAGAGCAGTCAGTGCTCTTAACCACTGAGCCAGCTTTCCAGCCCAGGAACTGCTGTTCTAATATCCTAATTTCTTTTCCAATTCAAACACTGATTATACATCCAGACCATTAGAGCCATATGAATGAGAAGCCTGGTATCATGTAAGTAGTGAGAAAGGTTAAGTTGAATAACCAAGTGGAATGATACAGCCTTTCAGACAGCAGGAAGCAGCGTCCCAGGGAAAATGTAGCTCTAGGAGTCATGAAGATTCTTGTTTGTTTTTGAGACAGGCTCTCGGGCTGCCCTTGAACTTGGGATCCTCCTGCCATGGCTCCCTAGTATTGGACGAGCCACCACGCCTGGTGAGTCAGAATACTTTTTTTTGGGGGGGGGGGGCGGGGGACAGGGCTTGTGTGTGTATGTGTGTGTGTGTGTGTGTGTGTGTGTGTGTGTGTGTGTAGCCCTGGCTGTTCTGGAACTCTGTAGACCAGGCTGGTGTCAAACTCACTGAGATCCACCTGCCTCTGCCTCTGCCTCCGCCTGTGCTGGGATTAAAGGCGTGCGCCACCACTGCCAGGCTAAGTCATAATAGTTTTGAAGAGGCTTTCCAAGGTGAACATATGAACTCTGTCAGGCTAGTGTGCATTTGGAGGTCTGCATGCACAGGAGGTAGGTAGGTGTGTGGCACGCAGAGCTCCTTCCACAAGGGCCAGGCACATTGCAAGTGCTTGGTGAATGTGCTCAGATTCTCCAAGGTGGGAGGGAAGAGAAGACATGACAGACCTGAGTTTCACTGGGCTTTGAGTCTGTGTTGTAGTTGGCTAAACCTAGTGCCTCCTTTGGTCATTTTCCTGGATGTTACTCCTCTTGCAGCTCTGATACATTAGAGGGACTTACACACTGGGAAACGACTACTTTTTATTGTTCTTGTTTTGAAACAGGGGCTCTCTATGTAGCTCTAGGTGTCCTGGAACTTGCTGTGTAGACCAGGCTGGCTTCAAACTCTCAAGAGATCTACCTGTCTCTGTCTCTGCCTCCAGAATGCTGGAATTAAAGGTGTGCACCACCAATCTGGTAGGGGAACTTTGCGTCACTAACCGGGTAGGGAAACTTCTTCGATACAAACTTGTAACTTTCTAGGAAGAACAGGGAAATGAGTTCTCAGGAGCACTTTGCCCATTAATGCTTAGACATCCTAACTTTACACTGGAAATTAAATTCTCTGCTTTTTGGATTAATAGTATCTGTTGTAGCTTTATTATGGGGTAAATTAAGTGTATGGGTTTCAGGAGGCTTTTCTGTAGGACTCTACTGCCATAGGGTGGGCAAGGCCAGCCCATGGAGTTTCATCTTATTGTGAAGATACTTTGTACTCAATGATCTGCTCTAGTATCAACTACCCTGAGCCCCGGCTTCTAACCACTCATCGGAAATACTTTTGTTTCCAGGTGTTTTGAAGAAGGGATTTTCAACCTGTATTGAATTAAACTAAATATTTTCTTTCTTTTTTTTTCCCTTTTTCCTCCTCTTCTACTACTTCACCCTCCTCCTATTTATCCTCCTCTTCTTCCTTCTCTTCCTCCTTTTTTTGAACATGAACATGAACATTCTGGTGGCTAGCTCCCATGCCATGGCTAAGTGAGAAGAATCCTTGGGTGATAACATGGTAGGGGCTGTAACAGGTGAACATGAGTGCTGTGGGATTTGGATAACAGGCTATGCAGGGAATTTCCTTGCAGCGTAACTGGAGTAAGACAGCAGAGATGATGAGGAGTGTCATTGAGTTAAGTCCCATGAGTCTAAGTTGACTCCATGGCTGTCCTTGATAGGGAAGGGAACAGGAAAAGGGAACTGAGTAGTTGTTGAGGCTGGAACCGCCCCCCTCGCAGGAGAGCAGAGGAAGAGCAGAGGGCTTTTCTAGAGGTCCTGCCTTCACCACAGCTCTGTGCGCTTTAAGCAGGTGGTTTGATGGCTCTGTTTTCTGATGCTAAGTCTCCCTATACAGTTCACGTTGGCCGCCCGCTCACTATGTAGCACAGATTGTCTTGGGACTTCTGGTCTTCCTGACTCAGCCTCCAAGTGCTGACAGGGTTTACAGACATGTCTTAACTGCAGCTGGTTGCAGTGCAGCTGTAGATTTTACTCACTTGTAGATATTTTGGATTTGTTCTGTGAGTATAGATTTTATTTTGTTCCCTATCCAGTGTTCTTCAAATACATCGTGGATTGTTGGAGCGGTTCTTCATGCTGCCTTTCTCTATTGACGTCTTCTTGGCGCCTCCTCCCTAGTCAGTTTTCATTCCTTAGCTGTAACACTTGTATACTTGTATTCATAACAAGCCTAGCAAGGGACTGGGGTTGAAGCTTAGTGGTAATGCCTAGAATAAGGCCCTGAGTTTTATCTCCATCAGTGAAAAAAATTAGGTACTCTTTACCCTAGTGGTTCAGATATTGAGTACATCTTGCCGTATGTAGCAGTCCCTAACCAGATTTACTAATGTGTTTTCTTTCCTCTTTATCTCTCTTTATTTACATTTAAACCAGTAGTCTACTAATAATGATAGTATTTAGTCATCATGTCTTTACAGAGTTTTACAAACATTAGCTTGTTAGTGGTGAACAAGTCCCTGAGGCCTGGTCACTCTGTAGAGAGCATCATTGTTATAGCGCAGCACCCATTTATCGAAAACTTAATTATAACTACAGAGAGCTTATGGGAATATAAGTTAAAAGCAAAGAGGCCTTTTCCCCAATTAGCAGGGAAGTGATGCTGGCTATTTCAGAGGATCTAGCTTTTCGGCTAGAGCCACTGTGAAGTTTTGATGTGGAACCAGGAAAGGCTCAGGTCTGCTGGGCCAGAGGTATGGGGCTTATTTCCTGGACATGTTCCTACTCCAGGGAGGGCTGGACACCAGGACTCAGCCCAAGTCCCTGGTTTGATAGGGGCTGTTAGTTTTCTTTTTGACAAAAGTAGGTTACAGGTATGAGAACCAAGGACCTCAGTGTGTCTGAGACACTCTCCTGCCTTTTCCAGGCTCAAGGAAGTTCTGCTGCCTCTCTGATAGAGCTCTAGGTTGAGATGACAGACTTTTGTTTCTTTTTTTCCGAGACAGGGTTTATCTGTGTAGCCCTGTCTGTCCTAGAACTCTCTCTGTCGACAAGGCTGGCCTTGAACTGAGAGACCCACCTGAGAACTCTGCCTCCCAAGCGCTGGTATCAAAGGTGTGCGCCACCACTGCCCAGCTGTCAGATGACAAACTTTGTACGGGGGTTGTCTCCTCCTTTGTTTTAACGCAGTTCAGCCTGAAATGGAAATGGAAATGAGACACATTTGGGGCTGGAGAGATAGCTCAGTAGTTAAGAGCACTGGCTTGTTCTTGCAGTAGACTTGGAGTCAATTCCCAATGTCCACCTGATGTCTCACAGCCGTTATTGGCTTCAGTTCCAGGGATTCTGGGCTCCGTGGGCTCCAGGCATATATCCAGTGCATAGACATACATGCAGGCAAGACACTCATGTACATAGAATAAGAAGATCTTTAAAAAGTGAGACGTTCATGTGTGGGAGGACTCAGACATTTGAGTTCAGGTTCCTCCTGTAACTGACAGTGGTGTCAAGTGCCTTACCATCTCTAGACTCAGTATTCTGTGGAATGCAGAGCTGTGGTGATGGGTCCTGCTGAGAGCATTATGAATAATTTCATGTCAATAAACTATATCCTTAAGATGGCTGAAATGGTACATTTTATATTACATGTGTTTTGCAACAATAGGAAAGTAATTATGAGGAGTAATGGGGTCCTGGAGCGATCACTTACCCATTCAGAGCTCAGTTCCCACACCTGTGCCTGCTGTCTCACACTGGCTAGTAACTCCAGCTCTCGGAGGACCAGGCGCATCTTCATTCATGTATACAGACCACAGACAGATACACTGAAAAGAAGTGACAAGTAACAGAATATGAGAAGTGAGCATATCACAAGCGATAATTCCTGCTGTTACTATAGCACCTATAGCAATCTCAGTAACTTGTGAGGCACAGGCAGGAGGGTAAAGAAATTATATAGCCTAGGCTACATAACTAGTTTGAGGCCAGCTTGGAATATTTAAAGACCCATCTCAGGAGATAAAATCATTTAAAAGGAGTGGTAATTGCCCTCCTTTTTCCTTGTGCGTATGTTATCAGCAAGGTGAAAGGCAGACTCTCTTGGAGTGTATGGGCTGGGCCAGAAGAACACCTTACACATGGGGTCGAAGGAGGACCTTATTGAGCTATGAGGAAAATTCTCCCCCTCTCTCTTCTTTTTAGAGCAGGGTCTTGCTGTGTAGTCAGGACTGACCTTGAGCCTGGCAGTTCCTTGCTTCATTCTCCTGAGGCTGTGTTGGAATTATAGGTGTGAGCTACCAAGCCCAGCTAAGAAAGTCTTTAGATCAGAAGGTGAAATCTCTGGAAATCAAAGTCACACTATATTTGCATAAAAGGAACAGCTATATTTAGATATCCCTGGTTTTTTTTTTTGTTGTTGTTTGTTTGTTTTTTTTAAGAAAGCATTCTTTTTGCATGTGATTGAATTTTGATAGGTTGTATTTTAATCTTTCATTTCTTTCCCATTATTTATCAGGAATAATGCTTTCTGATTTATTCGGGTCTCTTTTGAAATATTTGAAGGATCTTCTCTAAACTCTCTTTAAGATAGCTTATGTCTCTCATAATCTCTTAGCTTGCTTCTTTTCTTTTGTATATAAAAAAAATGTTTATCGTTGGATGGTGGTGGCGCACACCTTTGATCCCAGCACTCGGGAGGCAGAGGCAGGCGGATTTCTGAGTTCGAGGCCAGCCTGGTCTACAAAGTGAGTTCTAGGACAGCCAGGGCTACACAGAGAAACCCTGTCTCGAAAAAACGAAAAAAAAAAAATGTTTATCACCTTAGTGAAGAGGGTTTCTGGCATATGGTTGGTAGTCAGATATTTATATAAATGAGTCCCATGGGCTGGAGACAGCTCAGCGATTAAGAGCGCTGACTGCTCTTCCAGAGGTCCTGAGTTCAATTCCCAGCAACCACATGGTGGCTCACAACCATCTGTAATGGGATCTGATGCCCTCTTCTGGTGTGTCTGAGACAGCTACAGTGTACTAACATATAATAAATAAATAAATCTTTTAAAAATAAAACAAATGAGTCCATAAGTTACAGTTCAGCATTTTCTTCCACTGAGACAAAATTCATATGACATATAATTAAGTATTCTAAAGTATACAGTTCAGTTGTATCTAGTGCACTCAAACTGTCATTCAGCTACTGGGTCTTTGTAGTTTAACATTCTATTGCATACCCACTGAGTAATCACCTCCCTCCCTCCTTCCCAAGCCCTGATCTAATCTGCTGTCTGTGTCCATGGATTTGCTTATTCTCAGTATGTCCTGTGAAAGGAGTCGCACAGTCAGCGAGAACCATCTAGTCTGGGTAATGTCCCTGAGGTGTATCCAGGGAGGTACGGTTACTTCGTTTCTTCAGTGACTGAGTAGTGATCCATCTTGTGTAGTGGGCACATGTTCTTCTGTGCCTGCACTTTGTCTTTTCATCTGTCTGTGAGCACTTGGTTTCCATCCTCCTTACTGTTAGGAGTAAAGTTTGCCAGAGTGGGTGTTTAGGGTGTGTGTGTTCCCTTTTCTCCTGGATGCATCTCATCTCTGCACCTGTGAGGGTAGCTTGTTCCCAGCAGCAGTGTCCCAGCGTCTGCACATCTTCACTGACTTCTGGTACTCCAGTCTGGGAATTACTGTGTCACTGTCTTTCTGGCTTGTTATTTCTTAATGACCGGCGATAGTAAATGTCTCTAATGTGCTTGGTGTCCATTTGTATGGTTTTCAAATGTCTAAGCCCTTTGTCTCTCCGTTAATTGTGCTGATTTTTTTTTCTTGTTGAGTTATAAGAATTCTTTATTTAGTGTAGACATGAAACCCTTTAGGTACACAATTTGCAACTATTTTCTCCCGCTGAATAAAATGCTCCATAGAGGCTGTTGATAGTGTCTTTTGCATAAAGGTTTTAATTGGAGTTCCTTCCGTTTGTTACTTGGGCTTTTGGTGTCAGCTCTAAGAATCCACCGTTAAATCATTAAGATTTTTTACCACTATGTTTCCTAAGAGTTTTATAGTTTTATGTTTACGTCTTTGGTCCATTTTGAGTTTGTTTTTGCATATGGATCGAGATAGGAGTCCCTGTTTGCTTGTTTATTTATTGGTGTTACCCAGTTTTTCCAGCACTGCTTTGGAAGAGAGTATTTTCTTCCCATCAAAAGGTCTTGGCCCTCTGTTTAAAATGTATTGGCTATAGATACTTGATACAGATCTCTTGATCTGTGTGCCTATCCTAATGTCGGCACCATACTGTTTTGATTGTTGTAGCTCTGTAGTAAATATTGAAGTAGTAAGCTTTGAAGATGAGAGTATCCCAACTTTCTCATTTCCAACATCATTTTGACAGTTTTGAGCCCCTTGATGTTTCATGTGAATTGTAAGGGTTGCTTTTCTGTCTATGTAAAAGTGGTCACTGGAATTTTAATAGGGATTGCACCGAGTCAGTTAGATTGCTTTGGAGTTACCAACTCAATACCGCCTTCCAGTCCACAAATAAGGCTGTCTTCCCATTCGTTTCCTCAGTTCTCCTCCTTCCTTCGCCTCTCTCATGATGCTAAGGGTAGAGCTTATGTGCTGGGAGTCCTGGGCAGTCCTCTATGCTGAGAGGCCTCCTCTACACTGAGCCCCCCGAGCCTCCTCTACACTGAGCCCCCCAGCCTCCTCTATACTGAGCCCCCTGAGCCTCCTCTACACTGAACCCCCAGAGCCTCCTCTATACTGAGCCCCCTGAGCCTCCTCTACACTGAACCCCCAGAGCCTCCTCTATACTGAGCCCCCTGAGCCTCCTCTACACTGAACCCCCAGAGCCTCCTCTACACTGAGCCCCCCAGCCTCCTTTACACTGAATCCCCCGAGCCTCCTCTACACTGAGCCCCCCGAGCCTCCTCTACACTGAGCCCCCCCAGCCTCCTCTATGCTGAGCCCCCCCTCCAGCCTCCTCTACACTGAGACCCCCTGAGCCTCCTCTACACTGAAACCCCCAGAGCCTCCTCTATGCTGAGCCCCCCTGAGCCTCCTCTACACTGAGCCCCCCAAGCCTCCTCTACACTGAACCCCCAGAGCCTCCTCTATGCTGAGAGGTCCCCCAGCCTCCTCTACACTGAGCCCCCCAGCCTCCTCTACATTGAGCCCCCCAGCCTCCTTTACACTGAGCCCCCCCCCAGCCTCCTTTACACTGAACCCCTGTCCCCAGCCTCCTTCCATTTATTTTCATTATTACCTTGTAGTTTCTGTGTATAAATAGTTAACTCCTTGGGTAATTTTATTCCTTAATAGTTTGTTCTTGTGGCATCTACTGTAAATAGAATTTTTTTTTCATCTTGGATTGTTGTTTGTCATGTATAAAAGCATTGCTTTTTTTTTCCTTTCTGTTTTGATATACTATAACTACTGAATTTATCTGTTGCTGGTAGCAGATATGTATTTTGTGGATTGTTTGTTTGTTTCTTTGTGACTCTGTGTAGCCCTGGATGTCCTGGAACTCAATCTGTAGACCAGGATGGCTTTGAACTCAAGAGATCTACCTGCTTCTTCCTCTCAAGCGCTGGGATTAAAGGTGTGCCCCACCACTGCCTGGCTTTTTTTTTTTTTTTAATGTGTATGGGAATTGGGCTTGTGTATCTGTCACTGTGTATATGTCTAGTACTTACAGAGGCCAGTAGAGGGCATCAGATTTTAGTTACAGATGGTTGGGGGTTCTAGGCATTTTTGAACCCAGATCCACTGGAAGAGCAACCAGTGTTCTTAACCTCTGAGCCATCTCACTAAGCCCTTGACATTCTTGAGTCATTTTACATGCAAATAGATACTTTGCATGCACTTTCCAACCTGATCTATCTACTTCCCTCTCCCTCCCCTCACCAGCCCCCTCTTTCTTTCTACCTAAAGACTGCATCTTCAAGTATCCAAGATAATATGAAGCTCACAATGGAGGTGAAGACCCCTTGTATTGCTTCTGATCTTAGAGGAACCTGTCAGTCTCTCACTGGTTCAGTGCTTAGCCTCTGCAGGGCCCTGGGTTTGATGGCCAGCATGAGTAGGGGTTTAGTGCAAAGCCTTAAAGGCTCTTTGTTATAGTAAAGAAGTTCCTGCTCTTGTCTGTTCCTGTTTGCTGATTTTGTTTTGTTTTCGAGTCAGGGTCTCTCTGTTGAGTCCTGGTTGTCCTAGAGCTTGCTTTGTAGACCAAGCTGGCCTTGAATTCACAGAGATCCTCTTGCATGCTGGGATCAAAGGTATGTGCCACTACTCCTGGCCTTCGTTTTCTGTTTTTAATCATAATAGGTTGTTGAAATTTGTCAAGTTCTTTTGTAGTTTCTGAATGAGCATGTATTTTTTTTCCTTTGTGCTATTAGAATACTGTGTTAGAGTTATGTGTGTGTGTGTATCAAACTCAGGTACTCATGCTTGCATGGCAAGCAGTCCTACTAACTGATGGGTTTCTCTAGCCCTAATGAGTGTGTGTACTGAATCTTCCTTGCATCCCCTGAGTAAATCCTGGCTTGTCATGTATGCAACCCTTTTAACAGATACTGGGTTCTGCTGAGGATGTTTGTGCTTATGTTCATAAGGGATATTGGTTTGTAATTTCCTCTTTCTGTGATATCTTTAGCATTGTTTATATAGACTAATACATTATATAGAATTTTGATACCTGGCCTCCCCTATCTCCAGTCATAGAAAATCCTAGGAGGATTTCAAAGCAGACTTGCTGATGATACCACATACTTTCTTATTTCCAATGTTTCTTTTTATGTTAATTATTAAGACTTATTTATTTATTTTATATATGTGAGTACACTATAGCTGTACAGATGATTGTGAGCCTTCCTGTGGTTGTTGGGAATTGAATTTTTAGGACCTCTGTTCGCTTTGGTCAACTCTACTTGCTCAGTCCCTGCTTGCTCTGGCCCAAAGATTTATTTATTATATATAAGTGCACTGTAGCTGACTTCAGACACACCAGAAGAGGGCATCAGATCTCATTACAGATGGTTGTGAGCCACCATGTGGTTGCTGGGATTTGAACTCAGGGCCTTTGGAAGATCAGTTAGTGCTCTTACCCGCTGAGCCATCTCGCCAGCCCATCTTCTTAGCATGACTGTGGTATTGGCTTTAAGGTCAAGAGTTCCCCTGACAGCTGGGAAGATCATGGCTGTCATTACCTTTATCACACGTGTCTACCTGGAGACTCAGGAAGGGTACTCTGTCCTTGATGCTGTGACAGGGCAAAGGTGTACTTTATTTATCTGGTTCTTCCTTTGTAGATAGCATTGGTGGAAGGCAGTCACTGAGATCTGTCTGGTGGCTGATCTGCCTTCAAGGATCCAAGATGGTTACACTCAGATGCCAGTGTGGTTGGAACGTCTAGATCAGGGTTTCCTTTTTCATTGTGGTCTCAGGTCTGTTGTTACCGATGTTGTTGATGGCATTGCTGAGTATGGCTGCTCAGAACTCCTAGACAGCAAGCTCTCTAAAGAAGCCTTCGGGAGTTAAGGGGTGGAATGCAGATGGGATTGTGCTAATGTGAAGAGTGTAAACCACCCACCAGTGTGTGTGACACTCAGATAGCACAGTGCTCTCTCTCTCAGCAGTAGTGTCAGCTAAGCCTTTGAATGGATTCAGTGCTGTGAATGAAGACTCTGAGTAAACTCTGGAGGGTCACCATTCATAGCGTGGCAGTCGCCGAATCAAATCTATGTGTCATTCCCTGCCAGGAGCTACTTTGCTCTTCTCTAGACCTACCCTGTCTTGCTGTGTCACCCAGGCTGCTCTTCCTGCTTCTTCCCTAAGTGGAGGGATCCCAGGTGGGCGGAGCCCTGGGGTGGGCTCAGCAGTGAGCCTCACTGTTACCTGTGACCAGAGTCTAAGAGTTTGATAGTGGTTTCTAGGAGCAGCTTTGGGTTTGTGGCCTCTTCCTGTGAGTTTATTTAGCAAGGTTACTCGAAACTCATGTTAAGAAATTTAAGGTAGTATTTCAGTTCTCTTTGGTTTTTCAAGTCAGGGTTTCTCTGTGTAGCCTCAGCCGTTCTGGAATTAATTTTGTAGACCAGGCTGGCCTATAGACTCAGAGATCTGCCTGCCTCTGCCTCACAAGTGCTGGGATTAAAGACGTGTGCCACCATGCCTGGCTAGTATTTCTGTTTGTTCTTTAAAAAGCTTCGTTGAGAAAATAATAGTGGAGCTGGAGAGATAGCTCAGTGGTTAAGAACACTGTCTGCCCTTCCAGAGGACCCAGGTTCAATTCCTAGCAACTACATGGTAGCTCACAACTGTCTAACTCCAGTTCCAAGGGATCTGGGGGGCTGGTGAGATGGCTCAGTGGGTAAGAGCACCTGACTGCTCTTCTGAAGGTCCGGAGTTCAAATCCCAGCAACCACATGGTGGCTCACAACCATCCGTAACGAGATCTGACTCCCTTTTCTGGAGTGTCTGAAGACAGCTACAGTGTACTTACATATAATAAATAAATAAATAAATAAATAAATAAATAAATAAATAAATAAATGGGATCTGACGCCCTCATACAGACATACATGGAGGCAAACATCAATGCATATAAAATTTTTAAAAAGGTAAAAAATAATAATAGTAAGCCTGTATATCATAAATTTCCTTTTTTCATGCAGATCATTCTAGGAGATTTCTTTGCTTGTTAGAATAAACTTGTGGCTGGTTTCTGCATAAAAGAGTGGGATATGTACCTGTCTGCACAGTTAGTGTGCATAAAGGTGCATGCATCAGCTCTGACATGGAAATCTCATTTTCTGTGGCTCTCGCCTTCTTAGCCTTTCTCAGCTGATGTCTGCAACAGTAAATGAGCAAAAGACCAGATGATGATGTCACAGAAGAATGAGGAGGGTGGAGATGAATAATGAAACTAGAAGTCTGCCTCTCACACCATAGTGTGTTAGAATCATGAGGAAAGAGTCATGTCTGCTTGTGACTGCCTGGGGAGCCCCAACACTTCTGTCTGGGAAGTCAGTGGTGCTGTTTTCCAAGCAGGTCATTTCTAGGCGTCTGACCTTGAGTGCAAAAAGCACGAATGAAAAACATGTTCTAGCCGGGCGTGGTGGCGCACGCCTTTAATCCCAACACTTGGGAGGCAGAGGCAGGCGGATTTCTGAGTTCGAGGCCAGCCTGGTCTACAAAGTGAGTTCCAGGACAGCCAGGACTATACAGAGAAACCCTGTCTCGAAAAACCAAAAAAAAAAAAAAAGAAAAACATGTTCTACTTTAAGTATGTGATACACCAGAAGGACTGATGGGAATCTCAGGGGCCCTGGGTCTTCTCCTTCTCTCGTGACTCCTGAGGTCAAGGACCTCTGATCTTATATGCTCTGTGGTCTCTTGCCACAGTGAGGTTACAAATGTAAGTTTTCAGTATGCTGTCTACTTTTCTTTTCTTTTTTAAAAAAAATTCATTAAATTTGCCAGTTTTTTGTAATGTCATATGGGACAAAATGCCTGCTCTCTGTAAGCCTCTGGCTGTTATTGGATGCCATGTTCTTCTTTGCCACTGTTACCTTCAGAGTCTTCTGTACCACAGTGTGGTGACTGTGGCCCAGGGCTGACCAGTGTGGGCCAGGCTTGGGTAGTTAGTCTCTGCGGAGGACAGTAACTGAGGTGTAAGGTCAGCGGCTTCCCCATAGTTGATGCCATGTTTTTCGCCTGCCTTATTCTGTAGTCTACGCAGTACCCGGAGCTTTGCCCAGCTCAGCTTGCCTTATTTTTGGATTCTGGTTCTTACAGCATGGCTTGCTGTATATCTGTATTAGTGTAGATGATGTTTCGATTTTTCCTAGAGTTCTTAGGAACTACTTCAGGTTTTAGTCGCGCTTGGAATGAACCCTATCAGAAACGGTTTACCCTCCAAGAAGCTTTCTCAGTAGCCCTCCTTGAAACCACACCTTCATATGTAAAGCTTTCCCTTCTGGTTTTCTAGGCATGACTTTTTTTTTTTTTTTAATAGACATTGAGATATGACCTCATTTAGCCTAGGCTGGCCTTGGACTCAGTGTAGCCAAGGACCACCATGGAGTTCCTCCAAGTGCTGGGTATACACGTGTGCCATCACACCCAGCTGCTTGGTTTTGGGGTTTTGTTTTTGTTTGTTTGTTTGTTTGTTTGTTTTGTTCTGTTTTTCAAGACGAAGTGTTACTATGTAGTCCTGTCTGGCATGGAACTTGCTATGTTGACAAGGCTGGCTTCAAACTCACAGATCTCTCCCTGTGTCAGCCTCTGCCCCTGAGTGCTGGGACCAAAGGCATGCACCATGCCCTGTTTATTTAATGGAACTGTTTCTGGGTGTTGAGCATGTATACTATGCGAGTGAGCAGAGGCTGGAAAGTTGGGGTAGATGGGTAATCTGTATGTTAACTTTGGATTTAGAATATAAATCCAGATGGACCTATAGCAACAGCCACCCCTTGGAATCATTGTTTTTCTTCTGACTGCTTTCTCGCTGCTGTGACCAAAGACCAGACAAGAAGCAACTTAAGAAACAAAGTATTTATTTTAGCTAATGATTTAAGGATACAGTGTATCATGCAGGGAAGAGATGACTGCTGGTGCTCAGGGCTCCTCTGTGTTTCCACTGTATTCACTCCAGGGCCCCAGGTCCAGGTGCTGGTGTCACCCGCACCAGCTAAACCTCTCGGAAACTCCATCACAGACAGACCCAGAAGCGTGTTTCTTAGAGTTTGGAATTGAGGGCTGGAGAAAGCCTGGAGTGCTATCAGCAGGGCTTAGTGGGATGCTGCTGGGAAGGCGGATGGAAAAGGTGTGCTCTGAACTTCCAGGAGGCTGTCCATGCTCTAAAAACTCGGGTGCGGCTGAATTCAAAGGCAATAAGCTGTCTGGAATAGGAATTCTATCTATCTATCTATCTATCTATCTATCTATCTATCTATCTATCTATCTAGAGATGAGGTCTCTCTATGTAGTCCTGGCTGTCCTGGAGCTCTCTATGTAGATCAGGCTGGCCACAGAGACCCTCCTAACTTTGCCTGCCTAGTGCTGGGATTCAAGGCATGCCTCCATACCTAGGGAATTTAAGAAGACTTAAGACAGCACACCATCAAGGCTGGCATGCTTACTGTTACTGCTCTTACTAAGATCTACAGTAGGGAAGAGCAAAGATAATGTGTGTAGTTTGGTAAAGACAGAGTTTGAAGTTGCAGGGGAGGGTGGTGTGGAAGAAGTAGTTATGCCTGTTTACAAGATAAGCACTATCAAAGAATCCTCAAAATCCGCACTAAGACAGTAGAGGAGAGGTGCTCTGAGAATAGACCCAGCCCATCAGAAGAGTGGTCATTAGTGAAAAAGAAAATGCATTTGAAAGAGAGACTGGATGGCTAATGCTGAGGAAGGAGTTCCTGCTTGGAAACACACCTCTAGAGAAGTGACTTCCCAGGTTCAACCATCAAGGCACAGAGAAGCTAGGATACCTGTGGAGAAGGGGCCAGACTGTATCCTCAGCTGGCAGCAGGACTTTATTGTCCACGTGGTTTTCAGACATGAAAAAATGCATGATTATGAGGTAGTAGAGGCAGCTTGCACCAGGGTTCCGGAAAGCTGCTGGAGTCAAGCCAGGTCTGGTAGGGTTGGAGACCCTACAGTGAGGCCTCAAGAGGTCACGGTGGGAAGTTATGATGGTAAAGCCTAAACTACACCCAAGACCCCGAGATGCTGGAGCTGCCAGGACCATGACATGTCTCCTAAGAACAGTGGCAGCCACAGACTGAAGCCTCCGAGATAGAGAGGGGCCCTGTGTGCTGCAGGGGCACCGCTGAAGTCTGGTGCTACTCAATCCAGTGGGAACTGAGAGCCCCGGTCTGCAGGGAGCCTTGAGAGCCTTGGGATTTGATGTGTGCCTGTGAAATGGTGATCTTGCTTTGGCCTGATGTCTCCCTGCTATGCCCCAGTTCTCCATTTTGATATGGGAAATGTTTATTTTGTGCCATCGTATATTGGAGCTAATCTACCTTTATTTTATTATTATTTTTTTTTTAGCATAGACATATAGTTAAGAGATTGTCTTGAGCCTCAGTCATTTGAGCAATTGTGGAACTGTTAAAAGACTATGGGGAATTTTAGAAATGGAAGAGATGGACCAAACATCATATCTATTTATTTGTTTATTTATTTATTATTTATTTATTTTTGTTTTTCAAGACAGGGTTCCTCTGTAGCTTGGCTGTCCTGGAACTCGGTTTGTAGACCAGGCTGGCCTCAAACTCAGCCTGCTTCTGCCTCCCGAGTGCTGGGATTAAACCACCTGACTTTGTTTGTTTGTTTGTTTGTTTCATTCCGAAGAGTTTAATGTCATCTCATGACCGTCATTGGAAACCCCCCAGACTTCTCTGATGGAAAGTATGGCTTCCATGGGGACTTCCTGACCAGATTTGCAGGCTGCCTTCTCAGGCTTGCTTCATAGCAGCTTCTCTGAATGGGTTGATCTGGTATTTCTGAATTCTGACACATTCCACCTGTCAGAATAACGACAAACCTGTGGACCCTACTCCAGATCATTCCTATCAGGGAAGACCAGAAATAGGAGCTTGCTGATTCTTTGAGCAAGCATGATGGCATACACCTGTCATTTTTGGATGTGTGGAGTTGAGAAGTGAACCCAGGGCCTTATGTGTGCTGAGCAGCTGAGCTTCCTCTCCATACTGAACATTGTAATTAATATTCAGGAGGTGGAAATAAGAGGTTCATGAGTTTGCAGTCAGTCTGGGCTCCATTGTGAGATGCTGTCTTTTAAAAAAAAACAAAACAAGTCCCTGAGAGGCCATCCCAGCAGCTGACTGAAACAGGAGCAGATACTTAAACTCAACCAACCATTGAACTGAAGTTAGGGACCCCATGGTTGAGTTTGGGGGGAAGTATTGAAGAAGCTGAAGGGAGAGCAACCCCATAGGAAGACCAACAGTCTTAACTTACCCAGACCCCAGGGAGCTCCAGAGACTGAGCCACCAACCAGGATCATACAGGGGCCTGAGGCCCTGGCACGAGTATAGCCGAGGTTTGCCTGGTCTGCCTTAGTGGGAGAAGATGAACTTAATCCTTGAGGCTGCAGGGAAGGGGGAGGCCTGGCGGGGACACCCTCTCAGATGTAAGGGGGAGGAGGGATGGGATGAGGAACTGTGGTAGGGGGGACTGTGATGGGGGGGGGCAATGACTGTATTGTAAATAAATAAAATAATAGAAGTATTCTGAATTCAGAAGCATACCGGGCAGTACTTGGGTGAGAGACTGAGTGGTGCTGTAGCTGCCACGTCCTACAGTCTATGGGACGGGCAGTGTGAGCAGGTCCGTGTGCAGACCTGCAGGCAGTCAGGAGGAGGCTCCCACCAAGCAGTTGTTAGTCCTCTCCCAAGTCCTCCATTCTTGTCTTCACTTATTGCTTGGCTCCTGTGTTGCCAGCACATTTAAATTTGGTATGCCAGGCTTTATCTTTCAGACAATGCAATATCTTCTGTAAATCAGAAATAAATGGAACCCACAGATGGGTATCTGTCTTCTGTTCTTTGAAGGTCACTTGGCTAGATGTGATGGAGATAAAACTCTTAGACTGGCTGGTTTATGTCAACTGACATAAACTAGAGTAATCTGTGAAGAGGGAACCTCAGTTGAGAAGGTGCTCCCTCCCCTTACTGGCCTGTGTGGCATTTTCTTGATTGATGATTGATGGGGACTGGCCTACCTCACATTGGGCAATACTACCCTTGGGCTGGTGTTCTGTTATAGGAAAGCACGCTGAGCCAGCCATGAGGAGCAAGGCAGTAAACCCTTCTCTCCCTAAGTTGCTTTTGGTCATAGTGTTTTATGACTAAGACAAATGTCATATGACTTGGTTCTTACCAGCAAAAAGCTTGGAAAATACTTCTAGAAAGAAAACAGGAAAACACAAATAGATAGAAAGCGTCCATTTCCCCAGCCACTTAGTGACTGACAGTCAAGGCAAGAGTAGACGTGCTAGAAAGTGGCTTGTACTCATGGTACAGCCTCCAGCCTGGCTTTTTATAGAAGACAGGAAGTTTTTTAAAAGACAGCAATTCACTGTGTAGCCCAGGCTGCCTTGGAACTCACTCTTCTTGTAGCCTCCTGAGGGCTAGGATTGCAAGTGCTACCGAATGACTGAGATGGGATTCTCGTTGGGTATTAAAGCCACTGGAGGGACGGCAGGCCCTCAGCTTTTTGTTGCTTTCTTTTTGTTCAGATGATGCATGTCTGGGGATGTCCTGGGTCAAGGGTGGTGTGATGACTAACAGTGGATGCTGGGTGCAGTCTATTTTACCTCAGTGATCATGGGGCCAATGACTTCATCCACAATGTATGTTGTTTCTCTATCTACAAATAGAGACAACAGCACCCACCTCTTAGAGAGATGAGATGAAAAAAAAGTGTCTAAGTCATGTGTGGTGGCATATACTGCAATTCAGTACTTGGGAATCCAGGTAGGAAAACAGTGATTTTGAAGCCAGCATAGCAAATTCCTGGCCAGCCTTGGCTATGCAGTGATGTCCGGTCTCAAAATAAGCAAGTAAAATAAAATATCACTTAGCACAAGTGTTTAATTAGAACTAGTGGCCTTCCGGCACAAGAATAGTAATGGAGACTAGTGACTAACTTGAGACTCTAAGTAGATTATTCTTGCTAGGATTGGGGCTAAGAGTTAGAGCCAGTAGCTCTCCTGCTTATAGAACAGTCTGTTTCTCTCTGCCTTTGTAGCTTCATATTTTACAATTAATTAGCAGCAGAGTCTCTTGAATCCCAAACAGGCCTTGCACTCGTGTAGCTGAAGACAGCCTTGAGATGATAACCCTTCTGCCTCTCTACCTTTCGGGTGGTGGCATTATATATGTGGGCCACTGTGTCTGGAGGCTGAATCCAGGGCCTCGTGCGTGCTAAGTACATCTCCAGTTTAACTGCGTCTCTAGCCCTGCCTATTTCTCTTTGAGCGGCTGATGATGGCTACATACACCACAAAAATAGGCATTGATAAAATTCTTGTCTTTGAGGAGGGAACCCCATGAGGTTCACTGAAAAGGTGGTTGAAAACTCAGGAATAGCAGCACTTACTTGGCCTGTCTTCACAGACAGGGTCAGTCTTTACTGATTTCCCTATAGAGACTTGGACCCTTCAGTTCTCCTGAGTCTCCTTCAGATTCTTTACTCTCTAATTGACCTGGACTGGGAAAATAATTGGGACATTTTTATTGCATTGAAAATGACTATAAGTATCTCCCAAAATTTGCCCACTGTGGGGGCCTTCCAGTGACACAGTAAATGTGTGACCTATGCCCTTTCAGAGGGCTGAGAGCACAACAGTCTACAGTAACTAGCTTGTTCTTAATACTGGGCTCTGTGGTCCTATTTAAAACTTGTGTGAATTTTACACTCTGGTGTAAATGTGTATTTTTACTGTTACAAACACCTGAAATCTTCCTGTGTGCTGAAATGGATCTTTTAGGACAGGAGGTATCCTGTGTCTACCATAGAGTCCACACCTTAAACACGTACCCGCAAGGACTTTGACCTTCCTTGAGCACAGAAGAATCTGCACTTATGGACATGTCCCTATTTGTGTTCAGTTTTCTTTGGCCCTTAAGGGCATATTTACTTAAAAATTTTAGAAATTGGCTATTTGTTTTGTTCTCATGAAAAATTTCAGTCAATATACTGCCATTCCTTGTCAAGGGAACTGTGGCAGGCCAAGAGACCCGCCAATGCCTGGTTTGCTTGATGGCTCTTCTGAGATAGATGTACCATAAAAGGTGGTGAGCGGATACAGTTTCTTGAGATGTTAGAAATGTCTCAAGTGATTTAGCATGTGTGAGAGACTCTGACTTTTCTGCAGTAAGTGGTGTTCATGGAAATGATGGCAGGGGGAACAGAGTGCCTGTGTGGGACGTGTGCTGTTGCTCTGTGGGCTCTGGGACACCCAAACTCTTCAAGTAGAATTCCACACTAACTTCAGTGCCCCTGTGGGTGGTGCTGTGGTTGAAGGTGTAGCTGTTGGAGACCCGTCTGTCACCTTTGTGATTCCAGCCAGTGTTGCCTGTGCTGGAATCTGGGTCTTCAGTCTTGTTTTCCTGTGTCTGTCAGCCTCAAAGGCCATGGCCAGCCACGTGGCTGGTGTGTTTAGTGTCTTCATCCTTAGCAGTGAAAAGGCCAGTTCATGTGTTCTCTCCCACAGCCTCTTCCTTCAGACTCATTCTCCAGAAGGATTGTCAGCATCTCTGATGTACTGTCTCACTGGGATGCTGTGTGTCTGTCTGTGCGTGTTCACTTCCATCAGAGGCTAGATCAGCTGGTGTCTTTAGTTGTTCTATTAACACACTGTGGGCTGGCCAAGAACTCTCTAGGTAACAGACTGGTTTTGAACTCATGACCCACCTGCCAAGTGCTCATCTCTTGTCTTTAAGGGACACTTACGTTTTACCTGATCCCTATCTTCATAGTTCGAATTATTTAAAAGATCATTTGAGGGGTAGGGGACGTACCTCAGTTGGTACTGTGTTTGCCTAGTGTGCATAGAGTCCTGGATTCTATCCCCAACACTGCATATATTGAATGTAGTGACCCAGACCAATAATTCCGGCACTCAGGAGATGGAGGCAGGGGATTAGAAGTTTAATAATTCCTCGGCTACTTAGCAAGGTTGAGGCCAGCCTGGGCTACATAAGAACCTGTCTCAAAAACAAAGAAGCAAACAAACAAAACCCCACAGTCCATGCTCGGCTCCACTTACGTGGTCTGAAATCTCATTAGTGCCAGTGTGAGAAACCTTGTTCTAGAAATTATTCAAGGACATCCTTTCTTGCTTTTGTTAAATGTGTGACTCAGGGCTAATGTGTGTGTTTATTTTGAGACAGGGCCTCACTGCGTATGTAGCCCTGTCTGACCTGCAACTCATAGAGATCAGCCTGCCTCTGTGTCTTGAGTGCTGGGTTAAAAGTGTGTGCCATTATGCCTGGCCCAGGTTTAATGTTTTTGTGAGGTGAAGTGTTTCTGATAGAAAATTCTATCTTCAGTCATTAAGTGACTTCAGCATTAAAAATGTTTTTTCACATAGCAGGACTGGAGTCAGGGTGTGTGTTAAAACTGGTGGGGGTGAGGTGGAGGCTGGAGAGATGGGTTAGAAAGAGGTTCAGGGACACAAACCACTCTTGTAGGAGAACAACTGCCTCTCACTCTTAGCTCTAGGGGGCCCAACTTCTCTGGCTTCCACAGGTCCCTGCACTCATGTGTACATTCCTACCTGCAGAGACACATATGTTTATGCATATATGTGATAAAAATAAAATAAAGCTAGCAGAGGGAACAGGCAGTTAGAGCACCTGGGATAGAAGGCCAGATGTCTGTTACATTCACCTGGATATTTTCTTCCACGACTCTAGTCTACGGCAAAACTTAGATTAGTAAGCTGGGAATTTTTGAGTAGGTGCTATTAGAAAGATAATAAATTTCCAGCTGTGGTTCAAGTTCCCCAAGTGTGTTTTGAGCTTGTGCCCTCTGGGTTCTGCTATTGGTCCTGAGTGTTTATTGGCCTGCTGCTGGAGCACTGAGTATGTACTAGGCTCTGCCCTAAGTACAGTGTGTTCAGGAAGCCGTGCGGGCAGCTAGCTTGTTGCCACAGACAGAAGCCTACTAGCTCACTCCAGGACAGTGGCGGGGATTGGCAGGGTTGTGACAGACTGAACAGAGCTCCTCACACAGTTGATCTGTCAGCTAACGAGACCAGTAGAGGAGTGATTTTTGTTGTTTTCCATTTTATTTTATGTGTGTAGGTATTTTGCTTGCTTGTGCATCTGTGTACCCCATGCAGTGCCTCCAGAAGCCAGAAGAAAGCAACAAGATTCCCTGGGGCTGAAGATACAGACGGTCGTGAGCTACGGTATATATTGAATTGAATACAGTGGGGATTGAATTTGGAGCTCTGGAAGAGCAGCCAGTGCTGTAACCACCCAGCCATCTGTCCATCCCCAGAGGGAACTGTTTCACTGGAAAGTTACAGAGGGAGTGACTGGGCCAACTGAGACTACCTGGGTGTTCCATGATCGTTCCCTAGAATTCTGGTCACAACCAGTTGCTTCTGTCCACAGCCAGAAGGGCATTCCTCACTGACCCCTCCTCTTCCTGCCTGTTTGGTCCCTAGGGGCTGTATTGAATCCTGCTGTCACCCATCCGGTCCCTCAGTTCCCACGAGCCCTTTTGTCATGCTGGTGCTCTTCCCTCTCCCCAGGGCCACCTCATGGTCGACATGTGCTGTGCCCTACTACCCTGACACCATTTCCATTCTCTTAGATGCCAGCCTGCTGTGCTCCTGGCTCATCCTTCCTGTGGTGGGCCTGCCCCTGCACTCAGGCCTCCTGATCTGTTTGCTGCAGGGGCCTTCACTCTTCCCTCAGCACACTTGTGCGTCCATCTGCCTTACCTGTCGTCCTTTCCATCAGGATAGCGGGATGATTTACAGGGACCCGCCTTCCTTCCCGCAGAGTTGGGACTTTTGCATAGGGGATTTCTCTGTCATCTGTTTTTTTTTTTTCTTCCCCCTTTGGAATAAAAAGGGTGAGGAGTGATGAGGGGCAGGGACAGTGACTGCACCTCCTGGGAATTCTTTGATCCCAAAGCTGTCCTGTAGTTCTCCCTGTCTTCAGATGGGGAGTTGTACGATGTTAGAAGCTTTGAAGTTACCTTTCATCACCAACAAGGAAATGGAAAACTCAAGGCATTGTATTGCCATAATTACTCCAGCATACACACTGTGGACAGTAAAGTTGGGGTGCCGCACTTGTGTCATAGCTCAATGCTTGGTCTCCTTATGTGGGAGGTCAGGTGTCTGTCTGTTTACAGTGCTGTTTGTCTGGCTCCGTGTTGTGGATGGGCAAAGAGTCACTTCGTTTCTGTCCCCTCTGGCAGGCTGTGCTGTAGCATTATCAAATTTGAGAAGGAAGACAAGACCCTGGTGTCAGGAATCCTGAGGGGCTTCAGAGAGAAGAGACTGTGAGGCACTTCAGATGATTTGTGGGTGACAGATTGAGCTGAGGCTGGTCTTGGGTGGACACATATTTCATGAAAAAGGAGCTGGAGATAACGGAGATGATTTTCCTGCTGGGGAACTACACGTTCTGCATGTAATGACTGGCCGCTGTTTATACAGAAACTCTAGTCCTTGTCTTAATTTTTGTTTTTCTCAACAAGGTTTCTTGTATCCTTGGCCATTCTGCCCCTGTAGCTGAAGTTACTTTTGAACACATAGTTCTCTGCCTCCATTTTGCAAGTTAAGATTACAGGGTGTTCCACCACACCCAGTTTTGATCCTAGGTTTTTGGTTTGTTTGTTTGTTTGTTTGGTGGTGCTGGGGACTGACCCTCAGGCCTCGAGCATTCTAAGCAAGCACTCTACCACTGAGCTATGTCTCCAGCTATGAGACTGAGGTATGTCTCTAGCCTTCATTTTTAAAAAAGTCTGTGTCATTTAGAAACTGTATACTAAGTGTGGATGATTTTATGATTCAAATTTTAAAAAATTATTATTTTATGTATATACATACAAATGTGTGCCTACGTGCATGTCTTAGTACCTTGTGTATGCCTGCTAACTGTGGAGGCCAGAAGAGGGTGTCCGGTCTCCTGAAACTAGAGTTACAGTCGGTGGGGAGCCACCAGGTAGGTGTTAGGAGTTAAAGCTAGGCCCCCAGACAGATGAGGATTGTTTTTAAGACAGGTTTTCTCTGTGTGTCATCTGGCCCTTTCTTTTCTTTCAAATTCATGGCCTCTTTCTTTAACTGTTACATATGTGTATACGTGTGCGTATGTTTTCCTAGGTACACAGTATAACCTGTTTGGTGTGTATAATGTTACTTACATGCGTGCCTGTCCAAGGCTGACCATTTGGCATTGCAGAATCAATTACTGTGCCTTTCCCCAGGCAAGACCACGTTGCCTGTCTTCAGCTCTTGTCACTTGCCTATAGTGCTTTGTCTACGGTTGAGGCCAGAGGTCTTTCTTAATAATGTGGTTGGTTATGTAATGGTTGTGTCATGGTTTCTTGACTAAGTTCTATATGGTTGGACATGTTAGGTTGTTTCCAGTTTTCTCTACTTGACATAGTGCTGTGGTCTTCAGCACTCCTGTGACAGCTGCCAGGACACTGAATGATGTCCTCCTGTTTGTGTGCTGTTCTGCGGCATGCAGTCTCCTTCTTGCTTTAGAAGGAGCGAATGTTTTCATTTTTAACAGTAAAACTATTTTTAAAATAAGGCTTTGCATAGAGTCACTAAACATATATGCATCCCCATGAGAGTTGGGATCAATTTGGTATGTTCAAATTCTGGTCGTCTTGAAGTTGGTGTTTCAGGGAGGGAGGGAAGGAATGAGCAGCCAACAGCGAGTCTGTTAGAATAAAGAGCGAGAAGAGGAGGCAGACTCATGATGAGACTGTGAGCAGGGGCCGGCTCTCTTGCTGTATTTGCCAGGGCTCTGAGTGAATGGCATCCAAGTTAGGACTGGGTGAGAAAAGGGCAGGGGAGCCTTGTGCAGACCTGAGAGCAGAAAGCTTCAGGCACAAGGAGCAGGAAGTATGAGGACTGGAGCGAGAGAGGGAGAGGACAGGAGTGAGATGCTTGGCTTGGTGCTTGCTTGGCTCTGGTTTTGAGGCTGGAGCATGTGAGAAAGGAGTGCCTTCTGGGCTGAGCAGTTGTGTAGTACTGTTTATTCGACCAGGGATGCTGGAGACAGATGGGAGGAGGGAGAGGACACTGAGTTCAGGGTTTGACTGGCTAAGTTTGAAGAGCCTTTTGGGTGGAGATCATTGGTGATGGGGAAATAGGGGCTGGAACAAGGGGGAGAGGAGGAGGTGGCAAGGAGCAAGTAGAGCGAGCGGAAGGCGTGCTCTCTGTCTGCAGCTGTGAGGGGAAGGATAAGAATGGCAGGGGGAAGGCTTTCAGTTCATTGTAAACTCTGTGAATTTTTAATAAAGAACCTAGGGATTCATGTTAATTGAGTTGCTTCAGTGCTTCCCCTGAGGGTCTCCTCTCCTGTGCCGTGGGGGCTTTGTTGGAAAAGTTTGAGAAGTCGCTTCATTACTGTAGTCTGTTGTGTTAGTAAACCTCACCCTGGTGAGCGTTTAACCTTAAAGAGTCTGGGACTCACTTACCCATTTTGTTATCCCTAATAGAGGTTTTGCAGCTGCTCCAAATATCCCTCCAATTGTGCATCTTAATAGTTGCTTGGCAAGCCATTCCATTCTGCACGGGAGGGTCTACACGGCCTGCTGCAGTGGCCTTAGAGATGCCCACAGCCCTCCCAGGTAAGGACGTGGAGGGAGTGGGTCCTGCCTAGGCTGCAGGGCTCATGGCTCCCCATGGACAGTTTCCCGTGTTCTCATGTGTAATAGAGACACTGCTGCTCTAGTTCTGGCAGGGGCTCTGGCGAGCCAAGCACAGAGTTCTTAGCTACAATTTGCAATAGCTAATAGTCAGCAGTGATTAAAAGTTGTTCGCATAGCTTGATTTTCTTTTCTTTCCTTTTTTTTTCTTTTTCTTTTTCTTTTTTTTTTCTTTTTTTTTTTTTTTCCGAGACAGGGTTTCTCTGTGTAGTCCTGGCTGTCCTGGAACTCACTCTGTAGACCAGGCTGTCCTCGAACTCAGAAATCCACCTGCCTCTGCCTCCCAAGTGCTGGGATTAAAGGCACGTGCCACCACCGCCCGGCTTGATTTATTTCTTTTTTTCTATACAGTTAATATGAGTAATTTTCCTGGCCATTGAAGTCTAGCCTGACATGATATTACATGCCTATAACCCCAGCACTTAAGAAGTTGAGGCAGGAGGATTTACAATTTAAGACCAGCCTGAATTATATAATGAGACCTTCTCTTAAAATCCTTCAGCCTTTATAGTGGAAAGTGCTAGCTGGGTGGTAGTGATGCACGCCTTTAATCCCAGCACTCAGAAGGCAGAGGCAGAAAGATCTCCAAGTTCGAGGATAGCCTGGTCTACAGAACAAGTTTCAGGACAGTCAGGGCACAGAGAAACCCTGCCTTGAAAAACCAAAAAGCAAGCAAGCAAGCAAGCAAGCAAGCAAGCAAGCAGAGGACAGGTTGAGCTAGCCACAGAAGTTATAGCCTTGAACCAAGCCATCGAGAGAGCAGAGCTCTGGCTGTGTTCCTTTTCCTTTTTGAGAAAGGTTCTCACGTAGCAGAGGCTGCTCTGGAGCTCCGGATCCCCCTGCCTCTACCTCCCTCCTCCCTGGGAAGGAGTGCAGTGACTTACTGCCACAAAACTTTGTCCTTCCTCCTTTTGAAAGATAACATGACAAAGGCTTGGAGGAGGCTTCGTTAATGATTAGTCCATACATGCATGGCTATTTCAAGTCATCGTTTACTTCTATGCTGCTTAATCAGGTCTCAATGCTGACTGAAATTTTGTGTCCTGAGACTGTCTCCCCCAGCCCCCTGGGACCTACCATGACCCTACACCTTGCTTCAGCTTTTTAAAGCTTGTGTAGAATGCATCTGGAATGTTTCCCTTAGCATAATATTCGTGAGGTCCATTCATGGCCGTGTTAAGAGTAATGCACGTTGGCAGTTGCTAAAAGAATAGATCTTGAATATTTATACAAAAAAGGAAGAAAGACAGAAAGAAAAGAAAAGAAAAGAAAAGAAAAGAAAAGAAAAGAAAAGAAAAAAGGCGGATGAAGTGGTGGGTATGCTAATCTCTTCATAGTGAGAACATATATACCAAGACATTGTTTGAACCCATAAATGTACACAGTTTTCATTGGCAGTTAAAAATTAATTTAAAAACTCTAGTTGGCAGAATGCATGCCTGTAGTCTCAGCATGCAAGAGGAAAGAGGAGGATTCCAAGTTCCGACCTGGCCTATATAGTGAGACTCTGTCTCTTTCCCCCCAAATTGTAACTGACCGCCATCTCCCACACTTAGCTTTTCCATGGGCCTCAAGGTGGGATATCCTGGACTCTCTAGAGGTGTGTCCTGCCATAGCACACCTTTAGTCCACTGCAGTCCCTGCTCCTCACAGTTGTCTGGCAGCCTGTAGAGGCCTTCCGAGCCTCCCTCTGCCTGTTCCTCCCTGGTGGTTTATCAGCTCCTTGCTCCCTTACGAGCCATAGCTGGGCTTGCTGGGTGAGACAAGTGCAGCCTCTCCATTGAGGGTCTCTCCAGCTAGGCAGGGATATACCCAACGCATCCCAGGTACACGCACACATTTGCCAACCTGGACTGCTACTGCTTCCTGGCCAGTAACATGCGTGTTGTTCATTTGCATCTCTAGTGTATCCTATCTCAGCCAGAGCTTATCCTGCTCTATTCAGTGCTCTAGAACCACAGTCCTTTATCTGCAATTCTTAGGAATAGGTAACCTAAGATTTTGAAATTTTCACATTTCTGAAGAAAGTTAGTGAATGTAGCATGTACGGTAGAATATCCTAGGTAATATCTTGTCATCAAATAGATACACAGAATTAAAAAGTAGTTTCCCTACAGAGTTCCCCTTTATTGTACATTCTGTCTTTAAGCAATGCTGCCAGGATAAGGAGGTGCCACTGTGACTTTATGGCTAATACTTGCAAACAGTTTATTCAGCTGCATTACACGAGTCTTGATGGACGTGGTAGATAACTGCAGTCTGAGCATTTGTGAGGTGGAGGAGGAGGGTTAGAGTTCAAGGCCATTCTCTGCAAACCTGGGGTATAGAAGATCCCGTCTCCAAACCAGTAAGTGTTTAAGAAGGGAGCAGGAACTGAGTCCCCGTCTTAGGTTTTACAGTCATCCCTTCCTGGGAACTCACTTCCAAGGTACGAGTGATGGGATTGGCTGTACATCTGCTGCAGGTCGTTACCCTCTGACTTTTTGAACACACAGTAGGTCGTCGTGTAATGTAAAAAGTACCTATGTGTTACACATGTGGCTTTTAAACAGAACAGAAATTCCAGGTTTGTGATTGCTTAAATATCTGCTTTCATTGGTATTGAAAAACGGTAAGTATAGTATATGGGAATGCTGAGTAGGTACAGTGTCACAGGAGGTGCCACAGAGAAGAAGGGCTTTTGCAGTGAAGTACCTTGGGAAGGCGCTACTGAAACTTCACATGAGATCACAGTCTTGGAAAAATCATGTTACCATTTTGATGTTCACTAGCCAGGCCTTGTGGTACACATCTATAACCCTTGTGCTGTGAGGCTGAGGCAGGAGGATGGTGAGTTTGTGGCTGTCCTTAGCTATGTAGTGAGACCCTCTCCCAGAAGCAGGAGACAGACTCTGAAGCGATCTCGAGGTTTTGCTTTGCCTGGCTGAAGGGACAGCTAGCAACATAGTTAGTGTCTACGTTTAAATCATCTATGTTGCCAACAGCAGATTTAAAAATATGAATTCACTAATTATAAGTATAGCCACAAAAAGAATTTGGTCTAGGGATCAAAAAGTGTGTCTATCTGAAGTAGGGTGTTTTTTGTTTTTTGTTTTTTTCCCCTCTTCTTGATTTTGGTTTCGTTAACAGAGAGGTATCTCTATACCTGTAATTTCTGGTAACTTAGTGAGAACACCCTGAACTTTCAGGTCACAATAAATTTTCCCATTATGTAAAATATTTCACATAGTAGGTGACACGTTGTGAGTGGGTGTGACTCTGCCAGAAACACACGATGATGATGATGATGACGATGATTGGGCCAGGTACAGAATTACACTCAAGTTACCAGCTAGCTGTCTGGTTGGTTGTTTTGTTTTATTTTTAAGATTTAGTTATTTCGGGCTGGTGAGATGGCTCAGTGGTTAAGAGCTCCAACTGCTCTTCCAAAAGTCCTGAGTTCAAATCCCAGCAACCACATGGTGGCTCACAACCATCCGTAACAAAAATCTGATACCCTCTTCTGGAGTGTCTGAAGACAGCTACAGTGTGCACACATATAATAAATAAATTAATAAATAAATCTTAAAAAAAAGAATTGAGAAACCATCAGCTAAAAGCCAAGCTCAAAGTCAACTAGTGTGACAAGACACCCAGGCTCTAAAAATAAATAAAATAAGATAAAAAGATTTAGTTATTTCATCTGTTTACTTAACTTTATGTGTATGAGTGTATTGCCTGAATCTGTGTATGTACTTTGGATCTCCTGGAACTGGTGTTAAAATGGCTGGAGTCACAGTGTGCATGCTGGGATTCAAACCTGAGCCCCTGGAAGAACAGCCAGTGCTTTTAACAACTGAGCCATTTCTGCGGCTCTCAGTTTTGTCTTTTGTTGGTGTTTAGATTTATTTATTTATTTATTTTTATGTATGTATGAGTGTACTGTAGTTGTCTTCAGACACACCAGAAGAGGCCATTGGATCCTATTACAGAACTACAGATGGTTACGAGTTAACCGTGTGGTTGTTGGGAATCGAACTCAGGACCTCTGGAGGAGCAGTCAGTGCTCTTAACCACTGAGCTGCCTCTCCAGCCCCCAGTTTTGCTTTTTGAAGAAGAGCCTCTTGTAGCCCAGGCTTATTTCATTCTCCTTTCTGAGTATTGCTATGATTATAGACATAAATCAGTGAATGAATGCTTTTCTCTCCTCTCCTCTCTACCCCCCCTTCTTCTTTCCTCTCTACCCCCCCCTTCTCTTTCTTTTTCTTTCTTTTTCTTTTCTTGTTTTTCTTTTCTTGGAGACAGGGTTTCTCTGGGTAGCCTTGCCTGTCTTGGAACTCATTCTGAAGACCAGGCTGGCCTTGAACTCACAGAGATCCACCTGCCTCTACCTCCCAAGTGCTGGGATTAAAGGTGTGGACAGTCACCACCTAGTGTTTTTAAGCTTAAAAAAAAAAGATTTATTTTTATTCTTTATGTTTTGCTTGCATGCGTGTGGTACTACATTGACTGCCAGATGGGCGTGAGCTCCTGTGAATGCCAGGATCTGAACCCAGATCTTCTGAAGGGAACTGAACCCAGATCCCCTGAAAGCTCTTGTCCACCCAGCCGTCTCTCTAACCCCTTAACCACCCAGCCGTTTCTCTAACCCCTTAACCACCCAGCCGTCTCTCTAACCCCTTAATCATTTTTTAAATTATCTAAGTGAAATCTCTAGGGATGTTTTATAATGTCAAATTCACATAAATGCGCACTAATAATAGCTAATTTGCCTGAGTTAAGAGTATTAATTTCAGGGTGGCTATTTAGTGAAGGGTGGATCTTATTCTGATCATTCCAAGGCCTCTCATTGGTCGAAACCAAGTTAGATTTGGAAAAATGACTGATTTTAACAGTTGTATTTTATAACCATTGTGCCCAGTGTTTTGAGACAGCTTGTCCTTTTAGGGGCCTTACAACACATTGTCAGCTGGAAGTCACATCATTTCCGTGGGGTTGACGGTGTATGTCTCAGTCCTTTCTGGGACAAGGAGTCTGGAGTTACTCTAGTTGTGGCTGTTTGAAAGGAGTGGCACCGGAGTGTGTAGAGCAGAGGAGCTGGCGCTGTTCTCCTGACGAGAGTCATGCCACATCCTAGCTGAAGGGAAGGTGCGCTGCTTGAGCAGTGCACACGTGGGAAGCTATGTCCTTACTGGAGTCCTGTGTAGAGCAGAGGCAGCAGGAAGCAGCCACCACAGACTGCACCAGCACCAGCACTGGGGGCAGGCTGTGTCCACTGCCAGCTTCTTTCCATTCCTGTCTGTTGTACGCTGACCAGCTGTTGGCTCCACCTCTGTAGGTGCTCTCAGGAGGCTCAGGAGGCTTGATCTAAGACATGGACTTGATCTAGTCCATTCAGATCGGAGCACAGGGCCTGACTGTGTTGGGCTTCAGGGACTGGCCAGATGAGTGGAGAAGTTGAGCCGTTGTGCTGCAGCTGCCTGTAGCTGGTGGGATTGAGACAACCTCAGAGCACAGGCCTTGATCCCCAACTTGAAAGGAAGAGCTCTACTGGACTTCAGTGGGGAGAGCCCAGAGTGGCACCTAAATTTGCCCAGCTGCCTCTGATGAAAGCATCTCTGAGGGTTTAACTACTCCAGTGAGTCTCTAAAGCACTGTGGTGACAAAAGACATTTCCTCCTGCTGTCCCTCTGCTCATTTCCTACTCGCTGTGAGGTTTTCCAGGTCAGTCAGGAATTTACTAGTGAGTCAAATCAACAGTCATGCATCCCAAAAGGGTGGAGGATGTTCGCAGAATGCCGGTGGTTGAAGGGGGGAAGAGCCTAGCGTGCTCACACAGCTTCCACACGCTATGATTGTGGTCCCGGGACCTCAGTTCTGTCATAGGTCATTGCTGACCAGGTGTCACTATGTGGCGGGACTGTATTCATTATTCATATCTTGCCTGGAAAAAGAGATACAGAGCAGGAAGATTAGAAAATGTTCTTCCCAGGCAGTGGTGGCACACACCTTTTATCCAAGCACTTGAGAGGCAGATCTCTGAGTTTGAGGCTAGCCTGGTTTGCAGTGTGAGTTCCAGGACAGCTGGTACACAGAGAAAGCCTATCTCAAAAAACTAACAAGAAAAATAAAGCCGGGCAGTGGTGGCACATGCCAGCACTTGGGAGGTTGAGGCAGGCAGGTTTCTGAGTTCGAGGCTAGCCTGGTCTACAGAGTGAGTTCCAGGACAGTCAGGGCTACACAGGGAAACCCTGTCTCAAAAAAACAAAAGCAAACAAAACAAAACAAAGAAAGAAAAAGAAAAAATTTTAAAAAACTTTTCGTAAGGCCAGTGTCCTCCCTCCTAGTTAGTGTCAGCAAACCTTGTAGGTATCCATTAAAGCAGGAGATGGCTGGTTAGCAAATGACCTGTGACAGCCAGGGCCTGGGCTCCTGGCCCAGCTTCCACTTGGACTATAATTTAGGGCCGTTGTGCCTCAGTTTTTCTACCTGTGAGGAGAGGATGATACTAGAGGCTACCTCATAGGGAGTCATTGGATTCTGTGAGTGAGACTGATAGTGTCTTCTGTGAATGGCAGCCACAGCATGGTGCAGTCTACATGGAACTACATGTCACAGCACAGTGTGATGACCCTTTGGGATGACAGAAGGGCCTTGCTGCTGGGCATGGGAAAGGAGCTTCTGAAATTTTCCTGGTTAGAGCACAGTTAGGTAGACAAGAGAGGTGAAGAGGGACTGTTTTCATGGTTGCCCGCAGGAGTGTGTGGCAGTGGCCAGCATAGCTTCAGTTTGCTCATTCATTCACCTCAACCCACTGCCAGTTCAAGTCATATTGGGCCACAGGTACACAGAGGAACACAGTTCATCTGAGCAGCAGCCACTGCAGACAGAAACTCCTTCCAGGGGTCAGAATCACCAAAAGCTAGCAGCCTGCTGGGGGCAGTAGAGAGGATTGTGCTGCTGCTGCTGCCTGTGTTCACACTCTGGCCCTGCCACTTGATCCTCATGAGCCTTGCACAGGTATAAGCCTCAGATACCAGAGGCTTTGATACCTGTCAGCTGTGGGTGCACATAGCTGCTCAGGGGTACTGTGAGTTTACACGAGTGTGGTGGTTTGAATGCAAATGGCCCCCATAGCCTAACAGGGTGTGGCACTACTAGGAGGTGTGGCGTCATTGGAGTAGGTGTGGCTTTGTTGGAGGAAGGGTGTCACTGGGGCTGGTGGGCTTTGAGGTCTCAGATGCTCAAGCCAGGCCCTGGGTCCCACCCTTTCTCCTGTCAACTGATTGGGATGTAGAACTCTCAGCTATCTCTTCAGCACCATGTCTGTCTGTGTGCCACCATGCTTCTTGCCATGATGAAGTGTAAGCCAGCCCCAATTAAATGTTTTTCTTATAAAAAGAGTTGTCGTGGGCTGGAGAGATGGCTCAGTGGTTAAGAGCACTGACTGGGGCTGGTGAGATGGCTCAGTGGTTAAGAGCACCCGACTGCTCTTCTGAAGGTCCAGAGTTCAAATCCCAGCAACCACATGGTGGCTCACAACCATCCGCAATGAGATCTGGCGCCCTCTTCTGGAGTGTCTGAAGACAGCTACAGTGTACTTACATATAATAAATAAATAAATCTTAAAAAAAAAAATACTCTTTCTTTAAAAAAAAAAAAAAAAAGAGCACTGACTGTTCTTCCAGAGTTCAGTTCCCAGCAACCACATGGTGACTCACAACCATCTGTAATGGGATCTGATACCCTCTTCTGGTGTGCCTGAAGACAGCTACAGTGTACTCATAAACATAAATAAATAAATCTTTAAAAAAAATAGAGTTGCTGTAGTCACGCTGTTTCTTCCCAGCAATAGAAACCCTAACGAAACCCAAGGCCTCAGGCCCCAGCAGTACAGTGGACCTCATGAGCTCTTGCTGAGGTCCGTTTTACTACACAGGGACATACAGCTGTCTTGACTGTGCGTCCCAGCCAGCCCATTCCTCCAGTTTCATCGTAGATCCTTCCTAGAGGACCTTGTCCTGACCTGTGTTTGGATCTGCAGAATAGCTCCTGTCCTCCCTGACCACAGCACTTGTCCTCGTGATAACCTGCTCTCCAGTTGCAGTCCTACTGGGTGCCTGTAGCCACTGTCGTGGTAAACTGTCACCCGCAGCCCCTTTCCATGTAGTACATAGCGTTCACCAGATGAGTCAATGAGTGAACAAACTAATGCAAAGTGAAAGTCACCTAGAACACCGCTACTGTTGGTGACATCCATGGCATGGCCAGTGGTTTAACATTTCAGGTCCTCTGACCACGTCGTGGTGTTTACTATTCTGGGTGACCAAGGGAAAGCTACCTGTACAGGAGCTAGGCGTGCTTGGTGTGTTGGCTTTTTTTTTTTTTTTTTTTTTGTACTGAAAGCTGTGAAGCTGCGGTTCATTCTCAGAGCCTCTCAGCAGGGACTTAGAAGCTGACATTTTGATAGCAGATGTGCGCAGTGCTCACAGGCAGCTTGAGTATTAAAGACTGTGTGTCACTATGCACATTTCACCCATTTCAGCATTGTGACCTGGCTCACTCACTTGTCCCAGCAACACCCCAGCATAAACCACAAACCAGGTAGCCTTTAGGGAATGGGTCAGAAATCCAGAAATACCTCTAGAAGTTTGTAACATTTCTTAAAGATCCTTAAAAAAAAAAAAACAAAAAACCAAAAACCTTGTGGCTCCAAAGGCTGCTGCCTCTGCTGAGGAGTCTGTCTCCAGCGCCTTTGCTTCCGAGGCTGGTAGCTTTCAGAAAGACTGCAATGCAGCGCTTAGCAAAGCCCTGTTAATATGGAAGCCGCCCGCTCCCCTTCAGGCTGCTGCTGCTGCCGCCTGTGAGCTGCAGGAGGAGATGGTGGGTCTAACATGCCCTAGGACCTGCAGTTCTGTGATTCTGTGGATGCCTTGGCTAGCACAGGCTTGTCCTGCAGCAGCTGAGTTTCTGGTGCAGTGGGCTTTCCTCGGAATGAGAAACTGAAGATGCTTTTGCAGTTTGTGCCTGATAATTTGGTTTTCATCTATGAGTTCAGATGGTGGGTTATACAAAGGTAAGGGGCTTTCACAGTCATGAATTTTTATATTTAAAGTATTTATGAATATCCCAAGTCAAAGTAAATAATTGTGATTTGAGTAGATCTCTACTGTATCTAAAATAAAACTTTGTGTCTTATTAATGACAGTTTTGACATTTGAAGGATTGTCTTATTTATCATGGACTAATATCCTCTAATGAATTACTCACGATGTTCTTTGAGAAGGGGTGGCTTTTACTTTGGCTTTCTAGTAAACAAGCTTGACTCTCAGAGATGTAGGTATGGATTATAATATGTTTGTTTTTTTAAACAATAATTTCATTGATCTGGCGTAGGATATCTCACCAGCCATATATGAGAGATGATAAAGTCTCGTTCCCTGAGTTCTTCTTTTTCCTCGGATGAAAATCCTCAGATGAGCATTTTCTCAAGTGCGGATGGAGCTCTGTGCTCTGTGCACTGAGCACTGCCTTCAGCTGTGCCTCTTTGTTTATCTAAGAAGGGGGCTAGATTCTAACTCAGATTGGTTTTGCTATAGGTTGGTGACCCCAAAATATATCAAATGCATCATGGTTGGTAATTTTATATGTCCGACACCAAGAAATATAATGTCAGGGTTACCATGGCAACTGCATGTGTTCTGAAAAGCTTGTGAATGGGCTCGGAACCTTCTGGCATTTTAACTGAGATTTTCCAGCTGAGAGTCTGAATACATGATCAGTGTAAATAAATTCAGCTTTCTGTGGAGAAGACATCCTGTTTCCGGAGTTGACTGCCCTGCTCAGTTCTTTCTCTTGTAACATCTACCTTGCCTCTTGGTTCCCAGTCACAGGCTATGTGAAAGCTTGTTTTCAGCCTCAGGTTGGGGAGCCATCTGACCACAGTTACAAAAGGACCATGTAGAATGGATCCATTGCCGGATAGTCCCCTCACCCCAAACTGTACTTGTAGCTTCATGTCCTACTGTGGTGTGGTGTTCTGGTGGAGCTTGCTGTCCATCTGAAGAACTTCTTTCTAGAAGTTTCCAGCTCCAGAGAGCCTGACTTGCTGTTTGGTTGGTTTGGGGAAGGAGGTCCTAGTGAGCAAGCTTATGTGAATTATAATGGAGGACCAATTGGCTTTATGATCAAAGGGTTGTTGGCAGCATTTATAGCCAGTTCATTCCCCAAGCTGAGCATGGTACATACACCTTTGCTCTTAGTACTCAGCACTCATGAGGCAGAGGTGGCAGATCTCTGGGAGTTCAAGGCCAGCCTGGTCTGTGTGTTGAGTTCCATGCCAGGCATAGCTGGAAAGAACTATCAAACAACAAAAAGCAAAACAAACAAGCAGTCCTCCTTGTATATTCAAACAACCTTGAAGTCCCTTTGGAGACAAGGTCTTGCTTTAAAGCCCTAGTGTGCTTGAACTTACTATGTTTACCTGTTTGGTGTAGAACTCAGAATTATATGGTATAACTGTTAATTTGATAGTAAGCTAGTCTTTGAACCACCCACTAGTGGGTATATTGCAGTGGCTTACCTCTGGGCCTCATTTGGGATATTTGGGATCTTTGACTGATTCTGTTCTTTAATTTTAGATGAGAAAACTGAGGCCCAAAGAAGCTATGTCCTTGGTTAGGGTCCCAGAGTAGGTTGGTTTGAAAAAGAGTAGGTGCTCCTGCTCCTGGATGTCTGCTCCCTGAGGCTCACGCCCTGACAGAATCTGCTCTCAGCTCATACTTCTGTTTGCCTTTTGTCAGAAGCGGGTCTTTCATAATCTCAGCTCTAACTTAGAGAACTCTTCAATTTAAATTTTAAAAACTTTTTTCTACATTTTTTTCTTTCTTTCATCATTTAATAATTTCTGCTCAGTATGCTGATACTGATACATCCGTGGGGAGGACATGACCTCTGCCCTGTGTGCCCCTTGCTGTGATGAGAGAGCTCGTGGCTGTCCACATGAGTTCTGGATCGAGGGGCTGAGGAGATGGCGCAGCTGATAAAGTACTCACCATGCGAGCATCAAGACCCAGGCTTAAAAGCAGTGCTAAGGCTGGGGTGGACGTAGGGCTGTCTACCAAGTCCCCAGCTCGGGTTGTCAGCGACCTTGTCTGAAACTCGGAGGTGGAGGAAGGCGTCCATTGTCAGTCTCCTGCCACCACAGCACACACTCTCACACTGATGAAGGCAGAGCGACATAATGATAGCAGTCCTGATCTATTTCATGAAGTAAGGGGTCGTACTCTCAGAAGTTGAAATGCGAATTGATTTTCCAGCCAGATTGTGCTTGACCTTGGTTTTTAATTTTCTGGTGTTTAAAAATTAAGATTTCAGAGGGCTGGAGAGATGCCTTGGTGGTTAAGAGCACTGGGTGCTCTTGTAGAGGACCGGCGTTCAGTTCCCCATCCACATGGCCCCTCATAACCATTTGTAACTTCTGTTCCAGGGAATCCAGTGCACTTCATGGGTACCACCAGCCTTATATGTTTTATATGTGGTACATGTACATATACATACATATACATGCAGGCAAAATACTCATACACATAAAATATTCTCTAAAAAATTAAGATTTTTATTGTAGGTCACATAAGGTGATGAATTGTATTTTTTTCTCTTAATCTTTTTTTTTAAAGATGTATTTATTTTATTTATATGAGTACACTGTAGCTGTCTTCAGACACACCAGAAGGTGGCATCAGATCCCATTACAGATGGTCGTGAGCCACCATGTGGTTGCTGAGAATTGAACTCAGGACCTCTGGAAGAGCAGTCAGTGCTCTTAACCACAGCCATCTCTCCAGCCCCTCAATCTTCATTCTTTTTCTTCCTTCCTGTCTTCTTTTCTTTTCCTTTCTTTTCTTTCTTTTAATTTTTTTGTTTTTAAATTAAAGACAGGGTCTCTCTATGTAGCTCTGATCATCCCTGGTCATCCTAGAACTCATTGTGTAGACCGGGCTGGTCTTAAACTCACAGAATGCTTGCCTTCCAGTGCTGGGATTAAAGGTGTGCATCATCACACCTGGTTTCCTCCTCCTCCTTAAACAAACAAACAAATAAAATTATTTTCTTTGTATGAGTGTCACTTGTAGACATGAGTACATGTCTGGACTCACAGAGACCAGAAGTGCAGGATCCTCTGGAACTGGAGTTGTGGATTGTTGTAAGCTACCCTGAAGGTGCTAGCTACCTAGTCCTGATCCCCTGGAAGATCAGCAGATGTTCTTAATCACTGAGTCATGTGCCTTTAGCCTTCCTTTCTTTCTCAGCTGCTGCCTTTATTCACCGAGCCCATCTCACTGGCCCAAAGGGTATTACTAACATAATTTATATAGCATAGACTGCCTTGTTAATACATGGTATTCAGTGTTGGTGTGTCCAAAATCCTTTTTAATTTTAGAACACTTTAGTCAACCTAAAGCTATAGACTCTTAATTTATTCAGCAGACAAATTAAGAGTGAAAAACCAGCATCATGACTCATTATGTTGAACTGTGGTCCTGTGTGCCTTGCCCTGTAAGCAGAACTTCAAACTGAAGAGTGCAGGTGGCAGCCGAGCTGTGGTGTCCATGACTGCTGGCCTTCAGAAGCACTTTAGGTAAATAAGAATTTCTGTTGAAGCTCTGGCAAGAGGCTGTAAACTAGATTTTTGAGGAGGGGGAAGTCAATTTTGATAGGACAGAGGTCACATTTCAGGCAGAAGGACATCCGTGGCAGATCATCCTGCTGGGTGAGAATAGACTACAGGGTTTGAAGCATTGCTTGAGTTCACGTGTACAATAAGCCTACACACTTTTCCTTTGTCTTGTCCTACGTGTCCTGTGTTCCCTTATTCCCACACATGCCTGGTTAAAAGACCACACCATAGGCAGAAGGGAAGGCATGGCCCAAAGAGGAAAGGGCTGGTCCTAGCCTGGATCATCAGGTCAGCACCATCATCTATGTGTCTGCCTTTGTGAGACTGGTCCTAAGATTAGAGGCATAGTTTACACTAATAATAACTCCAATATCAAAACCTTAAGATTAGTCTTTTGTTTAGAGAAAGAAAATACAGTAATCAAAGTAAAGTTTCTTGACTTGTAAAAAATGTAAGATGAGAACCAAACATGGTCGCATACACCTTTGATCCCAGTATTCAGGAGGCAGAGCCAGGTAGATCTCTGTGAGTTTGAGGCAAGCTTGGCCTATCTAGTGGGTTCCAGGCCAGCTAGGACTACATGGTAATACTTTGTCTCAAAATAAATAAATAAATAAATAAATAAATAAGAGGGGAAGCCAGTGTAATGATGCACTGCCCTCACGAGACAGACAGAGGGAGTGGGAGGCCAGCCTCCTGTGGAGTGAGTTCCGGGGCAGCCAGGGCTACACAGCGAGACCCTGTCTAGAAGAAACAAACAACCAGAGAGAAGAAGGTGATATCTAACAGGGAATCCCAGTTTTCTTGTTCAGATAAGCCTTACCTCTGTTACAGAATGATGTCTCACAAGCAGATCTATGGATTAAACCTCTCTGAAAGTGCCTAGACCCGCAGGTTAGGAGCATGTCCTATTTGTGTACTCCTAGCTGGTAGCCCGAGTTCTGCATTCTGCGTTCTGCTACAGAATGTCTGTTTTCCAAGGACACAGCTGACATCCCGTAACAAAAGATGGGCTCATAAGAGGAAGCACAGGGACTTGACTTGGGGCCAACAAGATGGCTTAACTGGTGCGCTTGCTGCCAAACCTGACAACCTGAGTTTGATTCCTGAAACTGTATGGAGAAAAAGAATTGAGTCACATGGGTTGTCCTCTGGAGTTCATATATACATAGTGGCACATGGTATGCACACATGAACACAAACCTCTTAAATGCTTCCATAAGAAAGGGCAAAAAATAATTTCTCCCCCTCAAGACTCTCTGTGTAGCTCAGGCTGTCCTAGAACTTGCTCTATAGACCAGGCTGGCCTGGAACTCACAGAGATCCTCCTGCCTCTGCCTCTCAAGTGGCAAGGACCAAAGGTGTATGTCATCACCAACCAGGCTTTGCCACATTTTTCAAATACTTGGGGTTTTTTTTTATATAGTTTTATGTGCTGTAGAGAGACTTCCTAGATGAAGCCTCGGGCCGAGCACTGTGGTTTACTCCTCTAATACCAGCACTAGGGAAGCCGAGACAAGAGGATGTACTATTGTTTCCTACTTTCAAATGCTCATCTAAAATTCTGTTGCAATATTAACTTAGAACAAGTTTTAAATACATGACTTCTTTAAGAACACCTTTAATCCCAGTGTCCCAGGACAGTCAGGGCTACAGAGAGTGGGACCCGGTCTCAGGAAACAGGCACCTGCTACGTGCTGCCGCTCTCTAGCACCGATGAGTTGACATACTGTCCTGAGCCAACATTGGGTTGCTCCATCATTGCCACCGCAAAGAAGGTGGTCCAAACATCAGACTCTACCATGCCAAGGTTTCCCTGGCAGCTGCAGACTTAACAGGTCTGTGTGCAGAATATTCGACATTAGCTCCAGTCGACTGAACTGTCTTCTTATACAAATCTCTTTAGCCCCCAGAAAGGCTGCTCTTTTTTGTAGTCACATTTTTCAGAGGTTTCTCAAAGCGTTTTCCAGGAACCAGTGAATATTCAAGAGAACTAAATTTGAAGTCTGCACAGGAAGCTTTGCTCCAACACGTGCGCTGCAGTGTAATCTAGTCAGTCTCTACCGCCTACCCCTCGGACTTCTTATGGATTTCTGTTTCACAAGGTTTAACCTTTCTTTTTCCTTCCTTTCTTTTCTCTTTAGATAGAGTTTCTATGTAACGCTGGCTGTACTGGAACTATGTAGACCAGGCTGGCCTTGAACTTAGAAATCTGCCTGCCTCTGTCTCCCTGAGTGCTAGGATTAAAGGCTGAAACATACAATAAAACAACATACCCCCCCCCCAAAAAAAAAACAGTAAAAAAAATCTGTATCTTACTTTAATAAAGATAATTTAAAAATGCCATTTAATATCTAGAAGGTATTTGACATAGATGTTTCATTTTGAGTGTGGCAAGGTGAGGGATGTCCTTCCTTTCTTCTCTTCTATGGAGGTAGGTGTGGGGAGAAATGGGGAGGGAGGTCTGTGTGTCTTCTTTGTCACCCTCTGCTTTATTCCCTGGAGACAGGGGCTCCCATTGGGCCTAAAACTGCATTTTGGCCAGCCTGGGTGGCCTGGAATCTCTAGAGCTTGCCAGTGATAAGGAGTGGGTTACCAGCATGCACTGCTTTTTATGTGGATACTGGAGATGCAAACTCGGATTTTAATGCTACCATAGCAAGCACTATCCCACTGAGCCATCTCCCCAGCCCTAAGAAGTATCCTTTCTAAGCTCAAGAGTGCAACCTCCCAATTCACCCAGTCATTTAGGAAGCACTATGTACATGTCCTGCGTGCGCGCGCGCACACACACACACACACACACACACACACACTGGTATAAAACACAAGCTTCATGAAATGAGATATTCAGTACTTTTTAAGCATTTACTTTGTCTTGTACTTGTGTATATTATTTTCAGATCTAGTAAAGAAAATGGTTTCTTTCTATATATTCTTTAGACTGTGGCTCCTTTGGGAGATCTTACCTATGGCTCTGTGTGCAGTTACTGCTCTGTGTACTTTGTCTCCCTTTAGTTCTCATGTTCTCATGCCCTGGAAACTGGGCAGTCCCTCTTCTTAGCCTGTTGGTAAGTGAATGCAGGGTCTCAACCTCATCTTCATAGTGTCCCCAACATGGACAGACACATGGACAGGTAGACACAGTAGGGTGCTGTGAGGTCTGTGTTACCCTTTGTAAGAGTTTCTCAGTTTTTAGGTTCCACCAAGAAATCCTTTTTCCGTGACCATCTTTGCTAGATTTTCAAGCCATCGATTACTTCTATTTTCTTTCTCCTTCTTGGAATAAATGACTTTTTATGTCCTAAGTGGGTCCTTCCTTGTTAGTTTGCATTTGCATTCAAATACGGAGTTTAAGAGGATGAGGTCATTTTTAAAAACTAGTAAAACCTGCCCCAGAGCTTTTACATTCTGACTTATAGGCAGTCCTCTTAAATTTTGTTTTCTACTAAGTGCTAGACCAGGCAAAAGTGTTAACATTCAGAATTAGTAGGCTGAGTTTCCTGCTGGTGTCTGACTTGCTTGCCAGCCTGCATGTGAAAGGTGGGACTGGCCATGGCCACAGCTCCTTCTGTGCCTCTGACTTCCAGGCAAGCCTGTCGTACTGACTTGCTTAACAGCTGTCTAACCGATCTCCAACCTTTATCCCCCAGACTTTTACAGCAACATTTATTAATGTAGCTATTTAATTTAT
The DNA here is from genome assembly GCF_978045245.1 of Mus caroli. Taxonomy (NCBI): domain Eukaryota; kingdom Metazoa; phylum Chordata; class Mammalia; order Rodentia; family Muridae; genus Mus; species Mus caroli. The sequence goes on from NW_028227269.1 coordinate 109,242,956, forward strand.
ATAAGGAATGTTGACTGAATATTTGGAAACTTCTTTTATACTGTGCATTAGAAACGAAAGAAATGATATAAGAAATATGTGGGAACTGAGTGAGAGTCCCCTGGCTCTTATGTGACTTTTGCCTACTTTTTACGTTAATTCAGTGGAATTAGGAGTTGGGGCTGTTTGGGAAACAAGATGGCTCATTTCAGAAGTATAGTTATTCTGTAAAACCAAGACAGTAAACTTGCCAGCCTTTGGCTTATAATTGAACTGACGTGCTTGGAGACTGGGTACCAAGACCTTGGAGTAAGTTGACTTGATGTCAGTGCTCGGATAGCTGCTTGGTGTTCCTCAGAGACTAATGTAAATGATCACCTCTGGGGGTCTGGATGAGAATGGCCCCCACAGGCTCAAAATATTTGAATGCTTAGTCACCAGGGAATGGCACATGTGAAAGGATTAGAAAAATTCCTTGTTGAAGGAAGTGTGTCACTGGGGGTGGGCCTTGAGGTTTCAAAAGCACACACCAGACCCAGTGTCTCACCTTGCCTTCTGTGTCTGTCTCTGTCTGTCTTTCTTTCTCTTTCTGTCTACTGGTCAGGGTATAGCTCTCAACTACTTCTCCAGCACCATGCTGCCTGCCATTCGAGCTGCTCAACTCCCCACCATGATCGTAATGTAAGCAAGCCACCAGTTGTTTTTTTGGGTTTTGTTTGTTTTGTTTTCCAAGACTGGCTTTCTCTGTGTAGCTCTGGCTGTCCTGAAACTCTCTTTGTAGACCAGGCTGGCCTTGAACTCACAGAGATCCATCTGCCTCTGCTTCCCGAGTGCTGGGATTAAAGGTGTGTAACACCCCTGCCCAACTAGTTATATGCTTTTAAGAGTTGCATAGTCACGCTGTCTCGTCACGGCAACGGAACAGTGACTAAGATGTCACCTAAGCCCCACCTGACTGCATTTTGCTTTATTTGCAGATGTGCTTTGTGTGTGTATGTCTCATGGCTGTAGGACAGTTTTAATTCTCTTAGTACTAGCCTGTCTACAAAGTGCTTTTTCTTTAAGCTAATTTATATGCATTTGGTAGTTGTCTTTGATAGGGTGAGAGCATGTACATACATATGCAGCCATTGGCTGCAAATAATGGGAGCATTCTCTCTTTCCCAGACATCACTAAGGAAAAAACAATTGTTAATTCCTGTTGGCATTGGTCTTGATCCTGCTTCATGGAAAAGTTATTCCTGGAACCTTCTGTGTGCTCTAGGATAGGAATAACAGGACTAGATCTCTGGCAGGGCCAGGGGAGGCAAATAGCATAGAATTTATGGGGACATGTAGCATTAGCAATTAAAATTAATAATATTTTAATGTAATACTTAAAAAAGCAAATTAAATGATATCTGTTAGCAAACAAAATTTTAGGTAAAGGTGATATTAGTATTGATTGTTTTTCTCACATAGCACTGTGACTGGTGCTATTTATGAAATGTTGTTCTGCTCTTCTTCAGGGCCCTCCCATTCATGTTCATCTTCTCTGTCACTGTACCTTTTACATAGTCCTTACACTTTGTGCTGGAGGTGAGTCTTGACTTCACGCAGATCTAGAACAGACCATGTTAAACAACTTAGAAACCGGCAGACTGTGAAACAATAGCGTTTAGATATTTGTACAAGGTAGATTCGGGCTATGTCCTCTGAAACAGGGAAACCAGGAGAACGGGCTGACTGGCACACAGCTCTTCCCTGAGCAGGCACGGTATGGTTCTCTCTGTAAAGAGCATCGAGCAACTACAGACATGCTGGCTTGTCTCAGTCCTGCCTTAACCATTCTACCATCACATGTGCTTCTTCTGAAAGCAAGAATGTAATGACCAAGTGTAGATTTGTTCTGACAAAGCTTCATAATAAAAGTAGCAGCAAGGTGCATTTGACCTTCAAGAATCTTTTACTGAATTCAGAGGCAGTCTCCACACTTCAGGTAAAGGGGAGAACAGCTAGCAGCCACCAGCCTCCCTCTCATGTTGCAAAGCTGAGCACAGTTGGGGAGGGGAGCTGCTTAGAGCTGCAGGAGTCTGCACAGTGACCCTGAAGTCTGGATTGTCACATACACAGAGACAAACCTCAGAGCCAGAGAAAGCCACCACAAAGAACAGACTGTCACATAGGGTTGGGAATAACTGTCTTCCAACCACAGTGGTGTCAGTTAAATCCTTTGACAATTGCCTTTTCACTGTTAGCAGGAAAGAAGAACTTTTCACCCTGGGCAAGGGTAGCCAGCTCACAAGGGTATAACCTGGCAGGTTTGCTTTAGCTCAAAGTTGCTTCAGGTTTTCTCTAGCTAAGTCTGTGTAACTTATCTATATTCAAAGAATGAAACCCAGGATCTTAAAAAAGGTAAGTAAGGGCTGGGGTCTGGGGCACAGTGGAGGAGGAGAGTGCTTAGTGTAGACAGGGCTCTGAGTTTGATTCCTGCCACCACAGAAACACTCAACAAAAGCGAAACAAGAGCTTTATTTTTTAGAGAGAGTAGCGAGTTTTCATGGTTCTGGGTCAAGGAGCATAGCTCAATAGTAAAGTGCTTGCCTGGTGTGCCTGAGGCCCTGTGTTCAGTCTCCAGCACTTGTGGGGAAAGGATAGCACAGCACAGCCCAGTAAGCATCCAGTGGGCTCTGGAGAGGCGGCTCCTGGCTGAGAGCAGTGCTGTTCTCTAAGAGGACTGACAGGAGACAGTCACTCGCACTTAATTAAGTCAGGCAGTTCACAAGCACCTGTAGCTCTAGCTCCAGGGATCCAGTGTTCTTTTCTGGCCTCCCTGTCTGCCTGTACACATATACATAAGGCAGATCATGCACACACATAAAATAAGAGAATTGGTTTGTTTTAAAGAAAAAAAGAGGACAGATCTTAAGCAGTTAGAAGAAATGCTATTTTACAAGGGAACTGAGGTAATTTTAACAGCATATCAGATCATCTGTAAACCAAAAGACAGTTGGCTTATGTGTGAAATACTGAAAGAAAAACAAAACCTTAATTCCAAATCTTAACTTCAAATTTTGTAGCTAGCAAAAACATCTCTCTGAAATGAAGAGAGAGGTTTTTTTTTGTTTTTTTTTTTTTTTCAGTCTAAGAAAAGCTAACATAAGAACACAGAGGAGGCTGAGGCAGGAGGATTGCAAGTTCAAGGCCAACCTGGGCTACATAGAGAGGTACTATCTTCAAAACAAAAACAGTTAAGAAAACCTCAACAACTGAAAAGAAAAACAGAATTACAATACAAGAAAAACCGAGGGCATTCAGATAGATGGAAAAGACAATGTGACAGGAACCCAAAATGGTCCATAAAGGCTTCATTTTTACTTTTAAGTAGTTCTTACTGACTGCTCTTCCAGAGGTCCTGAGTTCAATTCCCAGCAAGCACATGGTGGCTCACAACCATCTATGATGAGATCTGGTGTCCTCTTCTGGCCTGTAGGCATACAGGCAGGCAGAGTGCTGTATGCATAATAAATAAATAAATAAATAAATAAATAAATCTTTTTAAAAATTGACTATTTAAACTGAAAATAATGTATGTTGGACGTTGTAAAGGTAAAATAAATGATAACTGAAAAGATAGAGGGAAGAAATGCAAGTATGAAGTTGGCAAGGCTTTATTTGTTATTGTTTTGCTGGTTTTTTTTTTTTTTTTTGAGGCAGTCTCTGTGTATCTTAGACTGGCGTGGAATCTGTTGACCCTCCCGTCTCAGCTTTCTGAGTGCTAAGATTAGAGGCCTGTGCCTCCGTGCCTAAGTTCAGAGCTCTGTGGGGTCTACACTGAAACATTGAAAATGTGTGTTGCATCAGGGAAAGAATCCAATGACAATGACAACTATAGGGCCGTCAGGAGAGCAGAGCAGGTGAAGGCTGAGGACGAAGCCCTGTCCCTGGGATGCACACAGTGGAAATAGACAACCAGCCCTGCCAGATGTCCACTGACATCCATAGTCCCTGTGCACCTTCTCTAAACAAATGCCATTTAAAAAAAAAAAAAACTTAAAATATTTGAAAAAAAATACTTAATTAAAAATGCTTGAAAGGAGACTGTTTACATGATATTTTATTGGTAAATTATACTAAATGTTTAAAAGAAAGAATATTGTGACTAGAGAGATGGTTCAGTTGTTAGGAGGACTTGTTCTTTTGCAGAGAACCTGGGTTCAGTTTCCAGCACCCACATGGTGGCTCAGAGTTCCAGGGGATCCAGTGCCCTCTTCAGACCTCTGCAGGCACCAGGCATACACACAGAGCCCATACATACATGGAAGCAAAACATATGGAAACATAAAGTAAACCTAAAAATAGGAGAAAAATATTAACTGGACAAAAGCTTTTTCAAAATACAGGAAACATTTTCTAATAGATTCTGCAAAGCTGACACTGTCCTAATTACAAGAGCAGACAAGACTCGATGAAGACAAACTTCTGTGACAGATCAGCAAAGCACAGAAAAATCCCCCATACATTTGGCAGATCAAATGTACATAGCAACAGATAAAAATGTTATGCCATAGTGGTCAGGAGAAGTTTATCTCAGGAATGAAGGGTTAGTTTAATAGTGGAAAATCCATTGTGGCCAACTGGAGTAATAGAGCAAAGAGAAAAATCAAAGTGATGTAGAAGTGGAAAATAGAAAACAGAGAAGACAGATAGAACGATGCTTCAGATTTCAGACAGATTCAGAAAGACAAGGAAAGGAGGGATGGGATGGCAGGTACAGAGGTGTCATGCAAAGGTAATGGTTGAAAATGTTCAGACCATATAAAAGACGCTGTCTTAGCTAGGGTTTTACTGCTGTGAAGAGACACCATGGCCAAGGCAACTCTTATAAGGACAACATTTAATTGGGGGTGGCTTACAGGTTCAGAGGTTCAGTCCATTATCATCAAGGCAGATATGATGCAGGAGGAGCTGAGAGTTCTACAGCTTCATCTGAAGGCTGCTAGCAGAAGACTGACTTCCAGGCAGCTAGGATGAGGGTATTAAAGCCCATGCCCATAGTGACACACCTACTCCAACAAGGCCACACCTTCTGACAGTGCCACCCCTGGGGCCAAGCATCTCTCATAGATGGGAGACTGAAGGCAGGAGGCTCAGGAATTCAAGTTCATTCTCAGCTACATTGAGTTTGAGATAACTGTGGACTCCACAAAACCCTGCCTCAGGAAATACAAAAGTCCAGTGTCTAACTGAAGTAAACGAGTACCGTGTTTCTATATATTACCTAAATAATAATTCAACAGAAAAAAACTATTTAACTTCCAGTGCTTAGGCAGCAGGGGTGGGGATGGTGACTAATCCAACAGAAGGCAGCAGGAGCCCCATGTAAAAGCACATTGAAGCCCAAATGTGAGTAATCACTTCCAGAATAAATGGATTAAGTGTTCCAGTTAAAAGATAAATACAGTGCTGGGCATGGTGGCGCACACCTTTAGTCCCAGCACTTGGGAGGCAGAGGCAGATGGATCTCTGAGTTCAAGGTCAGCCTGGTCTACAGAGTGAGTTCCAGGACAGCCAGGGCTACACAGAGAAACCCTGCCTCGAAAACAAACAAACAAACAAACAAATAAATAAAATATATTATTAAATATAATTATATATTTAATATAATATATTAAATAAATAAATATAATAAATTGTAGTTTTAAAAAATTTAACTCAGTCCAGCTCATTAGGGAACCTTCGAGGGCATAAGGATTCAGAAATGTTGAAATGAAAATCAGAAAAAACATACTACACAGACACTAACCTGATGTACACTTGTATAAAGTGAGATACGATGCACATATGGCAGACACAGTGCTGTGGTAAGGGTGTGACACATCTCAGCAGCTTTATTAATGCTTATTAATTTCCTGCTACACTAAAGTCCTGAACAGCCTGTCCTAGTAGGCAGATCTCTTTCCACATGGTAATTTAGGGATTCAAGGTTTTTATTTTTTAATTTAAATTTTATTTTATTATTAGTGTGTGTATATACATGTGTGTGTATAGGTAAGTGTATATGTGTGTGTGTGTGTGTGTGTGTGTGTGTGTGTGTGTGTGTACATGTGTGCCTATTCGAGTGTATGTAATGGGCATATGTGTGTGGGCAAGTTTGCTACAGAAAGTGTGTGGCGATCAGAAGACAGCTTTGGTTTCTTTCTCTCCTTCCCCCAATGTATGTTGGCTTTGGGGACCACAGCTCGGGCCATCAGGCTGCATGGCAGGGTCTTTATTTACCCTTTGCCTTCTCACCAGCCCAGCTGAACTTTTTCTCTACCTCTCCATTCTCTCATCTTAGAACCCTGGGCCTGCTCTGCAGGATCATCTCACATGGGGAAGAGAGCATATGTGTGTGATCAGGCCAGGCCTGAGAGTGGCACACATTGCTTATGCTTACATCCATTAGCAGACCTTGGCTCACAAGCCAACAGGACCCTGGGTAGGCGTGTTAGTGGCATGTCATGTATGTGTGTGCCCAGAAGGCTAAGGAAATTATTTGTAGGCATACTCAGCTTTCCAGTTTGTAATAATTGAAGTTTCAGTTTAGAGGAAGACTAATTATAAATTTGGATAAACCTTACAGTATAACTTTGGAATGGATAAGTAGACATTGACATCGGTTCTAAGGAAACTGGGCACATTCATAACCATGATGAAGATTTTATACATCGCTGTAGTTCATGGAACAAACAAATAAAGTAAATGTAACTGCCTTCTAAGTCTCTTGTTTGATGTAGCAGATATCGTAGATCCAAAAATAGCACCGGAGTTACTTGTCAAGTATGTGAAAGTGTTTATAAAAACTGGTCAGTCTTTTTTTAAAAAAAAAAATATTTATTCTATGTATATGAATACACTGTAGCTGTCTTCAGACACACCAGAAGAAGGCATCAGACCCCATTACAGATGGTTGTGAGCCACCATGTGGTTGCTAGAAACTGAACTCAGGACCTCTGGAAGAGTGGCCAGTGCTCTTAACCACTGAGCCAACTCTCTAGCCCCAAAACTGCTCAGTCTTGCAGTTCCAGTCAGTATCAGGACATTTCAAAGCACTGGTATAATGCAGATTATAGTATATGACCTCTGTAACTAAGTTATAAGCCAAGAATAAAAGTAATTATGGAATACAAAGAGTTTAAAAACAAATGTCCGTTGGGCTGATGGTGCATGGCTGTCAGAGCAGTGCTCGGGAAGCAAAAGGAGGGCTACTGCAAGTGTGAGCTAGCCTCGTCATCCTAGGGAAGCTGTGGCTGCTGCAAATGTGAGCTAGCCTCGAAATCGTAGGGAAGCCGTGGTGTGTGCTAGCCTCATAATTGTAGGGAAGCTGTGCTGCATATTAAGACTCACTCAAAAATAAATAATTTTTCATATAACTCATGGTTAAAAGACATAAGTGGAAGCTAGAAAATATTTTAGGTAGAAAAATAAAATCTCTGTGTGGCCAGTTGGAAGCATTAGGTAGGCCACCTATGGATACTCCAGCCGGCTGAGGGTCTTCCTTCATGGCCCTTCAGGTTTGCTCTGTTCTGAAGTCAACATTTTACTGAGAGTTGACTGATGCCATTGTCAGCTGCAGAATTCTTTATGTTGTGTTCACATTCTGTGGGAGACAGAATCTCTTTAAATAAAAGTAAACACTCCAGAAGTTTTGACTTAGGCCATGTTTAGAGAGAGAACTCACAGGTAAGTAAAGCCCAGACCAGGCCTTCTCTAGGCCCAGAGCTGAGGAGCTGCTGGGCTCAGCGTGGGGAGTTACACGGGGTGATGAGTCGGGGTGCAAGAATTAAGTTCTGGGGCTGGTGAGATGGCTCAGTGGGTAAGAGCACCCGACTGTTCTTCCGAAGGTCCAGAGTTCAAACCCCAGCAACCACATGGTGGCTCACAACCATCCGTAACGAGATCTGACTCCCTCTTCTGGAGTGTCTGAAGTCAGCTACAGTGTACTTACATATAATAAATAAATTAAAAAAAAAAAGAATTAAGTTCTGGGCAGAGATCATCAAATGGAAATTTTTATAAAGTTTATTCAAAATAGCCTAAATTTTGTATTAAGAACTCATAAGCCATTATGCAGCTATTTAGTTAGAAGGATTAATATACCGATGAGTTGTGTTGGAAAACTGAGCAGCAGAAATCCTCAGGTCCTTCTTCTAGGAGTGTGAATTATTATAGTCACTTTGGGAAATAGTTGGCTTCCTCTGAAGACACGCCTGGTACAGAAGTCACTGTCACTGTTGTAGTGTACCAGAGGACTGTAGCCTATGCTTGAGGTAGACAGAGCAGATCTGATGGGGTCACATTGGCTCTGAGGCAGGGACTTTGAACCAGCGACTGGAGAGCCAAGGTGCACATTTATGCGCTGATTTTACATGACAATGGAAACAAGGGACAGCTTCTGCAATACTAATGTTGATCAACAAAAAGCAAAATGAGAATATACGTGGCTCACCTGGGGGTGGTGGCTTTTAGTCTCAGTATTTGGGAAGCCGAGGCAAGCAGATCTCTTTAAGATGAGACCAGCCTGGTATATATTCACAGAACATGACTATTTATATAAAATTCTGAAGCAAGCAAAAATAAGAAAAGAACACCTCAGTATGTAGTAGGCTTATTTAGTTAGGTTCTAACTGTATTAAGAAAAGTGAAGGGGGCTGGAGAGATGGCTCAGCGGTTAAGAGCACTGACTGCTCTTCCCGTGGTCCTGAGTTCAATTCCCAGCACCCACATAGTGGCTCACAACCATCTGTAATGGGCTCTGATGCCCTCTTCTGGTGTGTCTGAAGACAGCTACAATGTACTTATGTATAATAATAAATCTTTGGGCCAGAATGAGCAGAGGTCCTAGATTCAATTCCCAACAACCACATGAAGGCTCACAACCATCTGTACAGCTATAGTGTACTCATACATAAAATAAACAAATAAATTTAAAAAAAAACCAAAAATATGCTTTGAAATTCTGTTTTTTAACTCATTTACAATTTTCCAGATGAGACCTGACCAGGCATTCCTCTTGATTCCCAGGTACAGGGTCCCCATTACTTGAAGGATAAGGCTGGCACGGCTCCGACGTCTGTGTGGAAGCTTCTCCCTCCCTTCTGAGCTTCCCTAGACTCCTTACTGCGCACGACACAGGTATGTGCTCAGAATCTTTAATACACGTAGGCTTCTTTCTTATGCTGTTACCTTTTTGCTTTGTATAAAGATCATCTCGTTGCAGAACCTGCTGAGTGTCCTGACTTCAGCCATCTCAGTTTTGGTCTTAGGCTGGGTTGAGGGTCTGCAGCTGTGCCCCTGTGTTTCATTTCTGCTTGACTATATCTTCCAGCTTTCTCTTCTTATTTGTGTGTGTGTCTATCTGTGTGTGTCTATGTGTGTGTGTGTGTGTCTATGTTCTTGGGTTTGTGTGTCATTACTGAGTGTATGTGGAGTCAGAAGAAGTCCAGTATAAAGATGCCCTGGAGCTGGAAGCACAGTTGCTGTGACTGCCTGGTAAGGGCCCTGGAATCCAAACTCAGATCCTCTTTAGAGGCAGGACAGCATTAACCACAGAGCCTGCACTTCAGCCTCTTTCAAAAGGTTTTTCAAGCTAGCGTTAAACTGTGGTCACAATGGCTAGGGCCTATGGGACTCAGGAATGATTTAATAACTGTTTGTTTGTTTCAAGACAGGGTTTCTCTGTGTAGCCCTGGCTGTCCTGGAACTCACTTTGTAGACCAGGCTGGCCTCGAACTCAGAAATCCGCCTGCCTCTGCCTCCCAAGTGCTGGGATTAAAGGCGTGTGCCACCATGCCCAGCATGATTTAATAACTTTGAAAAACAAGAGCAGTGGAGTTACCTTGCCAGGAGCAGTCTGATAGCTCTGCCACCCCACAAGTGTGCTTCCCAACAACCTGCTGGCCACTGCCCCACATGGGACTACGCCTTTGCCTCCTTAACTCTCTTTCTCTGGGGACTTGAAAGGGGAAAACAATAACATTTTTTAAAATCTCTAATTTATGATTGTGATATTTTATACTTGGAATTAAGAATCTATAACATGCCGGGCAGTGGTGGTGCACACCTTTAATTCCAGCACTTGGGAGGCAGAGGCAGGCGGATTTCTGAGTTCGAGGCCAGCCTGGTCTACAGAGTGAGTTCCAGGGCAGCCAGGGCTACACAGAGAAACCCTATGAATAAAAACAAAATCTCCACCCCCCACAAAAAAAAAAAAAACAAACCAAGGAAAACACATAAGAATCTATAATATGTTACAGCATTAAGATAAGGAAGGGTTTGGAGTATTTACAAAGTGAGAGTTATTATATGGCTACTTTTGATCAGTTGAATAGTAGCAAGAAAACTTGTCACCTAAGTTTCATTTCTAATTGCAGTGTCGTTAAAGTGCCATTCCTCCCCAGCAGTTAACAGTTCTTTCCATTTTTGAAGTGGGGGGAGTGACATGTGAGTCTACTTTTCTTTTTTTTTTTTTTTTAAAGATTTATTTATTTTTATTATATGTAAGTACACTGTAGCTGTCTTCAGACACTCCAGAAGAGGGAGTCAGATCTCATTACAGATGGTTGTGAGCCACCATGTGGTTGCTGGGATTTGAACTCTGGACCTTCGGAAGAGCAGTCGGGTGCTCTTACCCACTGAGCCATCTCACCAGCCCATGAGTCTACTTTTCATGAGAGTCTCCCCCCCCCCCCCCCCAGTTCCCTTGGATATTGTATGCTGTAAAGTCTAGACTGGTCTGTGCCCAGAGCTTCCCCTACCTGGCTGTGGCCATTGGCCTTGAACGTGTGACTGGTGGGTATATGTGAAGACTGGCTTCCTGGCTTTATTAGCCCTCCTTGTAGTCACTCAGTGCGGGTGTGTGCCTGTGTCAGCAGGCACAGGGACTGCTCCTGCTCAGTGCTCAGTCCCTAGAGCTGGCAGAGCATCACTGTCCTAACTTTGTCCTATATTCTTCCTTGAGCAACTGAAATGTTTCTGTATTATTGTGTCAGTATATCCTTCATTAGGTATTGGCTTATTCTAAGGGACAGTTCAAATTGAAACAGGATAAATACATTATTTCTGTAAGTTCTCAGCCATATGGTTCTGCCTTGACTTGGGTTATTGGAAGTGTAAGTGTCTCTTATTTCCTCGGATGAAAGGATGCAGTGAGAGCCATACCGATGTGATGCATAGCTCGTACTGAGCCCAGAGTGTTTCCCTCTGTGTTCTAACTCTCCTCAGGCGTAGGCCTAGAAGCTTCTAGCTTCTGAACAATCTAATCTTCCAAGCTGACTGATTCAGTCCGGCTTCTCTCTACTTCTGCCTGAATTTTTCTGCTTGGCCGAATGCTAAATTTGGCAACCTGTTCTAATAATCTTCTGGCTCCTTCTCATCCTCGGGTTTGTTCTGTGGTCGCCTGTGTCTAGCTTGTTCTCTCTGCACCCTGCCTCTGTGAAACGCTATTCACACACACACCACCCGTGTTTCCTCTCTTGCTGCTCTCGTGTCGCCTCTCCTTGCTGTGCTGTTTCCATGTGAGTTGGGCATGTCCTATCTCTGACTCATTTGTCTGTTCCTCAGTTAGATGTCACTTTCAAATGTGGGTGCTTCCTTCTACAAACTAACCTCACTTTCATTGTTAGGAATTAAAGGTGTGTCCTAAGGACTTGTCTGTATTCCAGTCACATCACACTGCAATCCAGGGTATGTCTGCATTCAAGCTGCACCGCATAGACGGGAAGGGCTTTGGATGGGATCCCTTGTCAGAGCAGCCATGTTGCTGGATTAAAATCCATCTACAGGTTATAACCAGTTGTGAATTGAATTGTGTTTTTAGGTATTCTTAGAAGTGGTCAGATGCCACTTGTGGCCAGCAGACCCTCCTGATTGCTAGCCACAGTGTCTGGCCTGTGGCAGAGCCTGTCCTCCTTGCTTTCTGGTCTTGGTAGGTGCTCTCTCCTCATCTTGAACTTCTTTGTTGCCACCTGCAACTGCCTGTTTTTCTCAGCAACCCTGGTGTCCTTTGTGGGAAGTGAGATCTTGAGGCCCCAGGACTCTTGCCACTGTGGGCACTCATGTGTGGGAGCTTGCTGATGTGGCACACACGTGCCAGCGTGGCTCTCTGTCTGACCTGAGTTCCTGCTGTGGAGCTGCCACTCATCTCTGGCCCTGGGGACTGTGATGTGTCCAGTCTTCACTTGGTTTTTACGAGTATTTATTTTATTATTTTTTTATTTTTATATTTATCTTTTTTTTCTCTTATGCTGAAATTGGTTCCTAACAAACTTAGCATACTCACTCAGTTGTTTTTTGTTTTTTTTTTTTGGGTTTTTTTTTTTGGTTTTTCAAGACAGGGTTTCTCTGTGTAGCCCTGGCTGTCCTGGCACTCACTTGGTAGACCAGGCTGGCCTCGAACTCAGAAATCCGCCTGCCTCTGCCTCCCGAGTGCTGGGATTAAAGGCGTGCGCCACCACGCCCAGCCACTCAGTTGTTTTAATCTGTAAAAGTATGCGGTTGTTTTAAATAACAATACCAGCATATGGTCTCATAGATTTGAATGCTTGGTCCCCAGTTGGGGGAACTGTTGGTGGAAGTGTGTCCCTGGGAGTGAGTGGACTTTGAGGTTCAAAAGACTCGTGTCTTCCCCAGCATCTCTCTGTCTCTGTCTCTCACTGTGTCTCTCTCTGTCTCTCACCATCTGTCTCCCTGTCTCTGTCTCTGTCTCTCACTGTGTCTCTCTCTGTCTCTCACCATCTGTCTCCCTGTCTCCGTCTCTGTCTCTCATTTCTGCTCCTCTCTCTCTACCTCTCTCTACCTCCTGTGTGTGGATTGAGATGTGAGCTCTCGGCTACGGCTACAACACCACACCTGCCCACTGCCATCTTCCTGTCATGATGGTCATAGACTCACCTCTGAAATAAACCATTTCTTTTCTAAGTCGCTGTGGCTGTGGTGCTTTGTCACAGCAGTAGAAAACCTTACTCAGACAAGCAGCCCCTGCAGTACCATCAGCTGGCTGCACAGTTAGATGCACTCATTTCACTGCGTTTAGAGAAAGAAGTTCTTTTTCATTTTATTTGTATTGTGTCTTTACAAAACTTCTTCATGATTCCAAGACACAGTTAAATACTTTTCAGAAATCTTAGCTTCAAATCCTTCATTACAGTGACCAAGAAAATAGGTAGCTAGTATTTTTCCTGTGTTTCAGGTGGAGAAGAGCTGTTAGCTTTCTTAAAGACCCATACCCTTTCCAGATAGACAGTGCTAAGTGTTCAGAGCAGAGGAGAGGATTTGGATTAGAGCTCCCATCAGAAGGAACTAGAGAGAATGGAAGGAGTTTATGAAAGCTATTGACTGGAGTGCCGCATTTTATTCTAAAGTTTGGCTTAAACACTGTAAGCACCTCCTTAATATGGCCATGTTTCTGCTCTTTGAATCCATTTTTCTGTAAAGTTAACATTTTAGGAAAGGGAGTTACAGCCCACCCACCCCCATACCCACTCCTCCCTCCGCCCACTTCCTTTCTGGTAGACCAGCAGTTTCCTCTGAGAAGGTGCTGCCTGCTGCTGGACGTCTGCAGAGTGGCTTGGCCCTGGGCTCTGCTCCTTCCTCTCTGTCCAGAGGCAGGACTCCAGCTGTAGGCCAGGAGAACTATAGGCCTGCATCTCATCTGAGAGGGCTGAGCAGAGCTTTAAACCTCGTAGATTGTAGTGCTGGAGAGATGGATCAACAGCTAAGAAACTGCTCTCTTCCAGAACACCTGGCTTTGGTTCCCAGCACCAGCAGTTAGTTAATCCAGCAGTTAGTTAACCGTCGCCTGTGACCTCAGTTCCGGGGAGTCCAGTGCCATCATCTTCATACCTCCCTAAGTAGCATGTGTGTAGTGTACATGCAGGTGAGATAAAGCACAGATACATAAAAAGTAAAAATAATTCAATCTTAAAAGTCAACATCCTAAGTCGTATGTCTCAAGGAGTAATGCAGAGTTCCAAGGGCTGGTTTCTTCCCGTTGTACGCTCTTATCTGTATTTAGTTCTTTGATCCTGTCCGTTTGGGCGAGTTGGTCTGTCTCCCATTCTCTTTTTGAAGAGAAGAGGGCTTTTAATAAGAAACTAATCTTACGCTGACTGATTTAGAAGCACCGTGAGACCGTACCTCTGGATGTGTTTATGAAGCTGGTTCCAGAAGGGCTGGCTAAAGGAGGAAAGTCTATGGGGTACGCACCGCACTGGGGTGGGAGAGCAAGTACAAGGAGGAGGGAGCTGGGCTCCGCTCCCTGCTCCTGACTGCATGCAGTGCTGTGCGAACAGCTTCCCTCACCTTCCCACTGCCATGCCTGCCCTCTCCACTGCACTCAACCGAACCTTCAGATGGAGAGCTAAAATAACAGAGCAGCCACTGATGAGAAACTAAAACACTTGCTTGCATGGCCTCTCTCCTAGACTTTGCAGGGTAGGGCCAGGGCTGCTGCCACGGTGTAGCATCTGGCATCAGGAATCACCAAGGGAGCTGCTGTGCGGGTTTCCAAGAGGCATCTGTACTGTCTGCCGGCACACCTGTCTTCCACCACCTCCCTCCCCATCACCACTGCCTCACTGTGGGGCACTGTCCCCTGCTGGACTGGACCTCAGGCTGCTGTCTCGGCATGAGTGCCGCTTCGTCCTTTCTTGCTGGCAGGAGCCATTTTCTCTGTTTCTCCGATGCTTCCCTTTTTGGTTTTCCCCAGGCTTTCCAGTTTTGTGGAACATTCTTTTGTCAGCAGATGTACTTTTGTTTTTAGTTTCTAAGCTCAAAATTAAAATGTAGCCAAGTCACAGGAGTAGAGACCTTAATGCTGAAGGCAGAGGAAGTGTGAAGTCACCATTCGTTCTGCTGCAGCACATGTGTAAGCCAGGCATCTAAGGCGGCTGACAGAAACTGGAGAAGCTCTGTCCTCAGAAGATTACACACAGCGCATGCTGGATTAAATAAGGCCTTCGGATACAGTCAGTTCCCACCTGAAAATACAGCGGGTTGGAAGCAGAACACTCAGTCTGCATGAAGTGCAGCAGAGCCCTGTGTGGAACTAGAATACCTAGCTATGCCAGGACGAGGGCTCTGGGAATGCTCACTGCTGCTCACTGCTGGCTGTGACTCCTCCTCAGGTGTGTGTGAGTGGCTAAGTGCCATGTTCTAGCCTTGCAGTTCCCGGCACTGTAACTCCTTGCCTGGGGCGCCATTATTTCTGTTCAGTAAAAGCTACCTCGTCATGTGTCAAAAGCAAACATTCTTCTCCCCCTTGGTTTTCTTGAGGGTGGAAAGGGAGGTGTCGGCAATAGCCCCAGGTTCCATCCTGTGGGTGACCTTCCATGTCACCCAGATTTTTATGTGTTCAGTTTCTGAACATTGGAGACTCCCTGTTGTTTCCTCAGCTTGGGCTCTTACATGGTTAATAAAACCCTCAATGTTCTTCAAATGCTGTCTCTAATGCATTTGACTGAACCAGCATAATTTTTCTTCAATAAAATAAGTAAAGAATTTCACTAAATCTCAATTTTAGGACACTATGTGTATAGCCATGTAAAAATAAGTGAAATAAAAGTATTTCTATTGGGGGCTGGTGAGATGGCTCAGTGGGTAAGAGCACCCGACTGCTCTTCCGAAGGTCAGGAGTTCAAATCCCAGCAACCACATGGTGGCTCACAACCATCTGTAACGAGATCTGGCGCCCTCTTCTGGTGTGTCTGAAGACAGCTACAGTGTACTTACATATAATAAATAAATAAGCCGGGCGTGGTGGCGCACGCCTTTAAAAAAAAAAAAAAAAAAAAAAGTATTTCTATCCAGTCATGAAATCTGATCACAGTTTCCACAGTCTTCAGTTTGGAGAGCACCCAAAGCCACAGTTTACCATTTCTTCTGATGATTGTGCGTCTCCTGCAGGTGTCACATGGGGGTTCCCGAGGATGTCCTTGTGACAAACATTCTAGAAGTAATGTGGCTGTCTTAACTATGGGAACTTAATTTTTACAAATGGTTTTTTGTTTGAAGACTTTGAACTAAATCTTTGTTTGGGTGCTGAACTTGTAGGTATTGTCCCCACAGAGGATCAAAAGGAGTCTGGCGGGCGGTGGCTGCCATCTGCATCAGCTGTCCCCAGAACCTGTGCTCCATAGCTCATGCCAGTGTCCTTTGATTCTCTGTGTTCAGTTTAGCGTCTTCTCAGGGTCAGTTTCTGTGGGTAACTTCCAGCACCTCTGCTCTTTTCTACCCTGAACTTACTGTGTGGCGTGGGGTCATAGGCTTGCCATTTCCTGAGGTTGGTCATGGTAAGCAGTATTGCCCAGGCTGTGTAGAGGGAGCCAGACCCAGATGTCCCATCTCCTCAGTTTTAAGTAAGATTTCTT
The DNA here is from genome assembly GCF_978045245.1 of Mus caroli. NCBI lineage: Eukaryota > Metazoa > Chordata > Mammalia > Rodentia > Muridae > Mus > Mus caroli. Next base: position 109,259,323 of record NW_028227269.1, read on the forward strand.
TTTCTAATTTGATGTGTGTGTGTGTGTGTGTGTGTGTGTGTGTGTGTGCACACGCGCGCGCAGGGGTCAGAATGCAGCTTGCAGGCTTCAGTTCTCTTCTGCTGCCATTCGAGTCCCAGGGACTGAGCTCAGGTAGTCAGACATGAGAGAAAGTCCTGCCTGCTCAGCCATCCCTCCAGCCTGAACTGTTTTATTTTTAAAGAAATGTTTGTGTGTGGATGTGTGTCTGCATGTGTGTCTATGCTGAGTGCATTCTACAGAGAGCATGAGAGCCCCTGGAACTAGAGTTGCAGATGGTTGTAAGCTGCTACATGGGTGCTGGGCATTGAACTCACATCCTCTGGAAGAGCAGCCAGTGTTCTTAAACCGTTGCCAGTTTTGTTAGTTTGTTGTTCTATCCCAGTTAGCCTGGATTCACTGTGTAGCTTCAGCTGGCCTTGAAAGCAGAGAGCTGCCCACCTAGACTTTCTTTTTACTTTTGGTCAAGCCATTAAGGGCTAGGTAAAGAGATTTTGTTTGTTGTTGCTGTTTATTTGTTTGTTTTAATTATAGCTGGGTGTGGTGGCACACATCTCTAGTCCTAGCATTCAGGAGGCAGAAGCAGGTGTATCTCTGAGTTTGAGGACACACACATGTGGTGAGGGTGTGATATGGTGTTGGTGTGAGTGTTCTTCCACCGTGTAGATCTCAGGGCTCAATCTTAGGTTGTTAGATTTTTTTGGCAGATATCTTTCAGCCCACTGAGCACCCCACCCATAGTTCTAAAGACAGGGTGTTATGTAGCTTGGGCTAGCCTCACATGCTAGGCAGCCATTGAGTCCATTCCCAACCACCTTCCCTATTTGAGGTCACTGAAGGCTTCTGTGTTTGTTTTGGTCGAGAGTGAGCGAGGAAGCAGTTTCTTACCCATGGTTAGCCTAGCAGTGACACAGAGGGCTGTAGCTCCCTGCCATTTCTGCAACCTGCCCACCAGCAGTTTCTCTGCACTTCTAACATAGTTCGGGGTTAAAAGTACCACACTGTTTCCATGAAGACCAAAAGTGTCAATATCTCAGGTTTGGGGGACTCCCTATGTTTTTATCACGTGGTCTTTGTTTTGTCTTTACATTTTAAAGCCTAAAAGTCATTCTGACTTTAGGGTCTTAGAAAACCAGGCTGCTGCCTAGATTGACCTGAAGATGGCACTTGCTGGCCCTGGACCCTTAATCTATGGTGTATGCCCTAGAGACATTTGTCCACGCGCCTCAGAAGAGCTGAGTTAGGATGTTGAGAGCCGACTGTGCATAATACAGAGGCTGGAACACCACTGTGCATGATAAGTAACCATTACCACACCAGAAGATGAAGTGTATCCCACAGTAAACATGAAATGTGAGTAACACTAGAGACATGGCAGGGGATTGACAGGAAGAGAAGCATGAGCTGGAGATGGTGGCTCACAGCTCGAATCCAGCATTTGAGGGGTTCAGGGGGGAGGTCATCTTCAGCTGCACGCTAAGTCTGAGGCTTGGACAGTGAGTCTGTCTCAGTAACACAAACAAGGGGCTGCAGAGGTGGCTGCTCCCGCAGAGACCCTGGTTTGGTTCCCAGCGCCTGTACGATAGCTCACAGCTGTTTAGAATTACAGCGTCAGAGGAGCTAGCACTTTCTTCTGGCTTGCTGGGCTCCAGGCACGCCTAGACTAGACATACATGTGGTCAAAACATCCATACACATAAAGCAAACAGAAGTTTTTAAATATGAGTGCAAGTAATAATCTTAAACAGAAAGTTCAGGTGCTGTTTCCATTTGGAGAGAGTTCAAGGATGCAGTAGCACACAGGCTCTGACCGAAGAGAGTTCTGCACATGGGCTTAGAACCTACCCACCACTTACCCTCCCCAAAGCACCGTCCTCAGGCCGGCTGACCACTTGAGAAGAAAGGTGGAGACAGGTCTGTAAGCAGCTATGAATGGGCCAGTGACCACCTTCCTGGCTCTTCAGGTCTATGCTGATATGGGAGCCTGATTGCTGAGCTGAACATTAAAAGTTTAAACCAGAAAGTGAGTCTTGTTCTTTTCCAAGATTTATGTACTCTAGACCTCTTATATTTCCACATGAATTTAAAAATTATCATATTAATTTTTGCATTACAAATCACGGCGGATCAGTGCTGGGCTGTGCCACGCACTCCAGCACCGCGCTGCATCCCATGCCCCCCTCCTTAGGAGGAAGCTTCCCTAGTGTGTGGTCAGGTCACTGTAGTGCGCTTTTAAACATTGCCACTGTGAGCACAGCAACTTGCAGGAAGCTTTCTGATGCAGAGTAAACAGAATATTATCTTTCCTTGTGATCTGGAAAGTGGGACAGTTCAGGAATTAATGTTCTGAATAGGATTATTAGGTTGACATCCAGCCTCTGAGAGTGTAGCATGCAGCAGGTGCTAAGTGTTCTGTGGGAAACACACTCCCCTAGTTGGGCTAGAAAGCATGGTCTTTAAATACAGCTTAAATATATTGCCTAGAAACACAGTTACTATACTGTGCATGCATGTGTGTGTGCGTGTGTGTGTGTGTGTGTGCATGCGTGTGTTTGTTTTAGAAAATGAAGCTGAAGAGGGTTGGGGTTGGCACACACCTTTAATCCCAGCACTCGGTAGGCAGAAGCAGTCGGAGCTCTGAGCCCAGCCAGGGCCACACGGAGACACCGTGTCTTGGTGGGGGGTGGGGGGGGTGAATGTTAGAAAATTAAAAGCAACCCTGTGGCTCCTGTGGCATATGACCTTCGTGTAATCTGTGTCCCTGCGGAGAAACTGTTCACACTATTTATAAGTAAAAGTAATCTAATTGTTAGTGTGCTAAGCCATGTGCTAAGACTCAGAGGATAGCAGGAGTGAAAGATACTTCAATGAAAAGTAGCATAGACTGGTAGATAATAATAATTCAAGTTTTCACGTGCTGATAAGAAAATTCTTCAGGATACATTGTTGGAAGCCAATGAAAACTATGGCTTAATTCAGATATTAGACACAGTTTATGGAGGGAGACACAGCTGCTTGCTTCTGCACTGACTGTGTTGCCGCACACATTGCTCTAAGCATGAGAAGGAATTGTCTGTGCTGGGTAGTAGCAGTCAGAGAATCTGGAATTATCTTAATTGTTTTCTAAGGGTCTGGACTGTCATAATAAAATGGGAATCTTAGGCCCCTTGCTTGTCCACAGCTCACAGCACTGTATGCCTTTAGCATTAAGGGTGAATGTGACCTGCTATATCTACTGTGTATTCAGTATCACAAGCTAATCAAATTTAAATTATATTATTTTGAGTTAATTATTTTTGTATTAGTTTACATCTAGATTTTACATTAAGATGGGAATTCACTCCCTTTATTAAAGCCCAGTGGCTTTAGTCTACTTTTAAATGGTATAGCTACCACCATTCTCTAATTCCAGAATGCTCTTACATTTCCACTGAGACGTCCCATACCCCAGCAGGACCTGTCCTGTTGGTTTTTTGTTTTTGTTTTTTCAAGACAGGGTTTCTCTGTGTAGCCCTGGCTGTCCTGGAACTCACTCTATAGCCAAGGTAACCTCGAACTCAGAAATCTGCCTGCCTCTGCCTCCCAAGTGCTGGGATTAAAGGCGTGCGCCACCACTACCCAGCTGTCCTGTTGTTTTTTGTTTTTTTAAATCCCAAACATTTGGTTTTGCCAGTAAAGACTCTGGAACCAGATGCTGGGGTGAAAGTCTGCTGCCTTAGAAAGGCAGAGAAGTACGCAGCTGACCTTCCTCCTCAGCTGACATCCCAAAAGGAAAAGCCCCCTGCCCTTCTCCAGGCCTTCACTAAACCCTCAAACCAACTGTCCCTCCCTGCTCCTTCCTGTGTGTCTATCAGTTTTCCTGACTTCCTCCTAACTTCTCTGGTTCTTTTCCTATGTTCACTTCCTGTCAACTAGGTGCTTGCTCTGCCTCTCATCCTGTGGTTGACTTTATTTAATCCTGTTTACAACAGACAGAAAGCTCTTGGATTAAAGGTGTGTGCTAGAGTGAGCTGCACCACAACTAGAAACAGGTTTTTTCAGGAAATGGCACAATTTGGGGGTTTATAATGTGATCACATATCCTACAGCACTGTTCACATTCTCCCCCTGGCTTCTGCAACGCTGGTCCCTGTCAGAAGCCTAAAGGTGGCTCTGTGGGTCTTGAGGGGATGAAGTGAATCCTGACAGACCTGCGTGCTCCTGGTATTCTGTGCCTTTTGTAGCAAATTGCTGCAAGGCTTCCGCTAATATGCCTGGTTTAGCTTTTTCTTTTTCTTTTTTTAAATCTGTTTGCTTTTCTTTGGCATTTTACAAAAACAAAGACCTGCAATTGTAATCTTTACTTGTTTATGTAGAGCACAACATGCCATATATAGAAAGAGAAAGATTATTCATCATTTGCTTGGTCAAATGGCCCCCATAGACTCATACATTTTAATGCTTTAGGGATGCCATTAGGAGGTGTGACCTTGTTTTAATGGGTGTGGCCTTGGAAGAAGTGTGTCATTAAGGGTGAACTTTAGTTTTTAAATGCCCTAGCCAGGCTCAGTGGTTTGATCTCTTTCTGATGTCTTTGGAACCAAATGTAGAACTCTCAGCTACCTCTCCAGCCCCGTGTCTGCTAGTGTCCTGCCATGCTCCCACCTTAGGACTAAGCCCCTGAACCTGTAAGCCAGCTTCAGTCAAATGCTTATTTGCTATAGCCATGGAGTCTCTTCGGAGCAGTAGAAACCCTAACTAAAACAGACCTTGAACCAGGAGTGGGGTATATCTGTGACAGGCCAGACCATGTGGTTTCTCCTTGGCAGAATGTGGACTTTGGGTCTTTGGATTAGGAAAGCATTTGGATGTTTTAAGTGGGGTTTGATGGACTATACTGTTAGGAGCATGGGAGACAGTGGTGCTGAGACTAATTAGATTATGATGGCCTGGCTCAAGAGGTTTCAAAGAAAAAGAATATTAGTATGTAGCCGAGAGAGCTTTCTTGTAATATTTTGACACTATCTGGCCGGTTCTCCCCACACCCACCCCAAATCTGTCTGAGGCTAAATTAAAGAATTACGGATTAACAGCTTTGGCAGAGGAAATTTCCAGACGGCCTAGTATTGACTGTGTTGCTTGGTTAATCGTGGGCGTGCTTATGCAGATTTATAATGAAGAGGAGGCAGCTGAGTGAGGAAAAAATACAAACTGTACAGTGTGAGGAGACAAGAAGCACCAGGACGTGTGGCGTCAAGTCCACTGTTCGTGGAGACAGAAGGAAAGGAAAGTGAGTGGTGGCCTTTAATCCCAGCACTGACGGGAGCTGGGATAGGTGGGTCTCTGAGCTGAAGGCCGACCTGCTCTATAGATTTAGTTCCAAGACAGCTGAGCTTGGGCAGTAAAGGAAGTTGTCAAAAACAGAAAGCTGGTGAAAATGTATTTGAACAAGGAGCCATGCTCGAGCTCAAGCAAACAATAGAACATGACAGCTTCGGTCATGTGGTTCTGGCTTTAGAGTCAAAAATACAAGAAATGGGTTATGGAATCTCCCTCCACAACTAAGGAAAGTTGTCCAGGCCAGGTCTGTGTCAGGGGTGTCCCTGCGTGGAGGTCTAGAGAGGCCATTGTGTGAAGCTGTGAAGGTGAAGCCTGGATTGCCTTGGGGACCCCAAGATGTTAGAGATGCCAGACTCATGGAATACTTACCAAGGAAAGCTGCAGACTGGGTATGGAGTCAGCTCAGGAGAGAGAAGTGCGTTTCAGTCAACAAACCTGAGCCGAGTTGGAGATTTGAACACTTGGACATGGGACATGGAGGGAGATACAGAGTGTGGAGCTTTTCCAGCTGGTGTTTGGTCTTGCTTTAGTCTACTCTTTCCTCACGGTGTTCCTTTTCCCCCTTTTGGAATGATAGGATATAGCCTACGCTGCTATATGTTGTAAGTATGTGGTCTGCTTTTGATTTTGATTGTATGAGGATTACAGTTAAGAAATTGCCATGAGTCTCAGGAGAGATTTTGGACTTTTAAACAGGGTTGATACTGATGACTATTTGAAGTTGTACTGAATGCATTTCTGCCTTATGATACAGCTTCAAGCCTATGGGGGCCAGGGAGTGGATGTGATGGTTTGACTAGGATGGTCCCCATAGACTCATATGTAGGCATAATGTTTTGTAGGCTGTGTAAAGTTTACCCTGGGGTTATTCAAATTCAGATTTCTCTGTCCTCATATCTTGTCTCAGTCCAGACATGGCATTGTGATGCTTACACCAAGAACCTCTTGTCTCAAGTTTGTGTAAATAGTTCTTACCATTATTCTCTGCCTTGTCAATAAATACCAATCACCCAATAAATAGCTGGGCAGAAATGAGAATAGGGTGGACATCCACCAGGGAGAGGAAGGAAAGAAGGAGGGTCACAACCATGGGAAGAGTGGAGGAATTGGAGTGATGGAGAAGGTCTGAAGAGCCTGATCAATGATAATATGCAAGTATCATGGGATGGGGCTGGAAAGTAGCCAGATTACCATAGACGTTTAAGATACATCATTTAAGCGGGGGCGGTGGTGGCGCACGCCTTTAATCCCAGCACTTGGGAGGCAGAGGCAGGTGGATTTCTGAGTTCGCGGCCAGCCTGGTCTACAAAGTGAGTTCCAGGACAGCCAGGGCTACACAGAGAAACCCTGTATCGAAAAACCAAAAAAAAAAAAAAACCAAAAAAAAGATACATCATTTAACTGCTCAGCTATTGAGGTGCAGTCTTAAGTAAATCTTGATTTGTGACGTTATTGGGGATTAGCATAAAGTAAATAAATACAGCCACCAGATTAATTCACTGTCACATTTATAGTAAGGACAATTCATTACACATATTTTTTAAGATTTATTTATTTATGTATATGAGTACACTGTAGCTGTATAAATGGTTGTGAGCCATCATGTGGTTGCTGAGAATAGAACTCAGGACCTCTGCTCGCTCCAGCCTAAAGAGTATTATATGTAAGTACACTGTAGCTGTCTTCAGACACACCAGAAGAGGGCGTCAGATCTCATTATGGATAGTTGTGAGCCACCATGTGGTTGCTGCGATTTGAACTCAGGACCTTCGGAAGAGCAGTCAGTGCTCTTAACGGCTGAGCCATCTCTTCAGTCCCAACTCATATATTTTAATGCTTAGGGAGTGGCACTAGGAGGTGTGGCCTTGTTGGAGTGGGTGTGGCCTTGTTGGAGAAAGTATATCACTCACTGGGAGTGTCCTTTAGAGTTCAAATGTCCAAGACAGAACCATTGACTCTTTCTGCTGCCTTGGATCCAGATTTAGAACTCAGCTACCCCTCCAGTACTATGTCTGCGTGAGTGCTACCATGCTTCCTGCCATGAGGGTAATGGACTAAACCTCTGAACTTGTAAGCATGCCCTAATAAAATGCTTTCTTTTATGAAAGAAGTTGGCTGTGGTCTTTTCATAGCAATAACTAAGTAGCTAAGACACTTAGAAACTGAGACTCAGTTACCCTTATCTCCTTCCTAAGACCCTTACTCGACATAGCTTCCTCAGCACTATAGAGCAGAGCATCAGACCAAAGCTATGAGGAGTTGAAATCTTTGATGGTCCTCACATTGCACAAAATTAGATCAGTTATTAAAGTCTTCTGTTCCTGAAGTCAGTTTGTCACAGAAAATGTTTGAGGTGAGCGGCCCATGCCTTGCCTTTATTAACTCAGTAAGTCCACACTGAGCCTGTTAGGCCCTGCTCTTTCCACGTGGGGGTTACCAGCCAACCGAAGAGATCCAAATCCCACCCCTCTCCACGTCTGCTGTTATCAGTGGGAACAGGCACACAGAGGATTGCTTGGAGCTCCTTCAGAGGAAGGAGGGGACATTGTGGAGTTGGCTGTTAGAGATACTGGAGTGTCCCTAGGGACATAGAATGGTTGGCGGCGGCGGGCAGCCAGTGATCCCTGCAGACCTTCCGTGTAGAACGTTTCCACACGTAAGCCATCATTCCTGTGAACAAGTTCCTCAAAGGCAGACTGCAAGCCGTCACTGGTCCCTTGAAGTCGTCCTGAAAACCGACTTACACGTCCAAAGATTTCGCACAAGGCTTCTTCAGGTTACCACAGCAGCACTCTCTTTTTATCAAAGCTCACTCAGGTGCAGCTAGACCATCAGCTCACTAATTGCTCTGCTGCTGACAGCCATTTTTGTATAGCCCTGGCCATGAAACATTTGCTCCTTGTACCTCAGAAAGAACAGCAGAAAGCAGTACGTGAGCAGGGCTCTGGGAAGAGGAAGACTCGCCTCTGCCCCAGCCGTCCGTCCCCTGAGTCCTTGTATCTGCTCTGCCTCTGCTCTGTGGGGTGCTTGGCCCTAGTTCATAGCTCTGAGGCCTATACTGGCGAGAGAAGTAAGGGGGACCCTGGAGGTGGGTGCCTCAGATACTGTGAGCTGACAGGATCTGGCCTATTTGGGTTTGGAGGGTTTTATTTTTATGGTTTTTTTGTTTGTTTTTGAGATGGTTTTCATGGGCCCCAAACTCACTATGTCTATGAGGCTGACCTTGCACTACTGACCTCCAGCCTTTGCCTTCTGAGTGCTAGGAGTACAGGTGTCACCATGACCCATTTTATTTGATGCTAGGGACCAAGTCCAGGCCAACTTTCTACCAACTGAACTATATTCGTGTCCAGTCAAACCCAGACATTTTTTAATTAGATGTTTTATTTACATAAAAGCCCCCTATCCCTTCCTCCTCTCCCCCTGCTCACCAACCCACCCACTCCTGCTTCCTGGCCCTGGTAGTCTTCTCTACTGGGGCATAGAGCCTGCACAGGACCAAGGGCCTCTCCTCCCATTGATGACTGACTAGGCCATCCCGACATTTTTTTAAGTAGGAAAAATAAATTGGGCAAGGCTCCAGTGTATTTTTGAAGAGAGCTGGTAACTTTTGACAGAGCCTGTCTAGTTAGCAGATCCACGGCATGGGGGAGGAAAAGGGTTGCGAGTGTCAAGGCAGGAGAGGAAACTCTGTATCTTCAAGGCCACCACAGGTGTCTTTCTCGGACCTGCTGAGGTGCACCAGAAACTGGGTGGGTGGGGCTGTGCAAGCTGAGCTGAGACAAAAAGTATATCAGTGCCCGTGTGCTAGAGCCACCCAGAGAGGTCTCTCACAGAGGAGGAGTGTGGCCAATCCAGCAAAAATGTTTCTGAGATCTCAACTGTCTATCATTCAAAATTCCTTGCTTTAAAACTTAACAGTGGGGGCTGGAGAGAAGGCTCAGTGGTTAAGAGCACTGACTGCTCTTCCAGAGGTCCTGAGTTCAATTCCCAGCACATGGTGGCTCACAACCATCTGTAATGGGATCCAATGCCCTCTTCTGGTGTGTCTGGAGTGTACTCATATACATACATACATACATACATACATACATTCATACATAAATCTTTTTTAAAAACTTAACACTGATGGTAGGATATCCAGAAAGTAAGGAAAGAGAAACCAGCCTTTCTGCTGCCATCTGAGCTCACTCCATCTGTGCTGTCAGCAATTATTTAGGGTTAATAGGTATTGATGCTAGCTATAATTTTCCTTAAAGTCAGTTTTTCCTTAGGAACCTAGTCAGCTGCTTTATGTTGTTGATTATTTTTGCTTACTTGCCTTCAAGACTCAGCTGATGGAACTGCCTGGTCTGGGATCCTTACGTCTCATCTGGGGAGTGCTCTCATTGCTCATCATGGGTCTTGCAGGTGGAAGGCAGAGAAACTGGTAGCCAGGTGTGGGAAGTGAACCTGCCCAGGGGCTCAGGATACCCATCCAGTTCCATGTCCCTCTAACAGGCCTGATCTTTATTCCTGCCTGTCCCTCAGCCCTACGAAGCCTGTGTTCCCCCACGGGCTCCATGTGACAATACCATGGCTCTGTTGTATGTGGGCTGACTCAGGGCACTCCAGGCTTGGTAAACTGAGGGCAAAAACAATGGCCTTTCATCTTGCGGGTACACTCAGACATGACTGCTGGTCTGGTTATACCTCATCTGCTGTAAGTGCTACTGCTAGGACAAGAGATGGTGTTCTAGACACAGGCCTAAGTCGGTCTATAACAGTATGCTGGGAGTTATGGTCAGGGAGCTAACCAGAAGATAAAGCTGACCAAACATGGCTGCTGCTAGGGCTGAAGAGATGGCTCAGTGGTTAAGAGCCTACAGTTCTTGCAGAGGACCCAAGTTTGACACCAGCTCTAGAGGATCTGTTGCCTTTTGCTTCCAAGGGTGTCTACATTAAAGTGTGTCTCCACATGTAGATCACACACACACACACACACACACACACAATTAAAAACAAAATAAATCTTAACAACAATAGCTACTGCTTTGGCCAAATCGTTGCAATGAAGTTCTGGCACAGAAAGATATTCTGGGGCTGGAGAGTTGGCTCAGTGGTTAAGAGCACTGACTGCTCTTCCAGAGGTCCTGAGTTCAGTTCCCAGCACCCACATGGTGGCTCACAACCATCTGTAGTAGGATCTGATACCCTCTTCTGGTATGTCTGAAGATAGCTACAGTGTACTCATATAAATAAAAAGAATAAAATTTTAAAAAAATAAAAGAAAGAAAAATATTCTGTGTATTTTAAAGAACCTTGCAACACAATTCACTAAGTATATTTTTCAGGAATATTCTGAATGGCAGTGTTAACGGTAGGATCTGGTTAAAGTAAAAAGAAGGTGGTCACTTGGTCATGTTTCTTATTCCATGGCAGACTAAGGCTGGGAAGGGTCCTGGTGCCCCATTTAAACACCAAAAGTACAGACCTCGGCACGGGTGCTTCTCTCAGCCATGTATGTTGGGCCTTTTCAAGGGTTCAGGGGTTGACTGACAGTTCTCATTACCTTTCTCCGGGCAGAATTTCACTTTCCTAAGATGGAGTCAAGCAAAAAGATGGATGCTGCTGGCACACTGCAGCCTAACCCACCCCTAAAGCTGCAGCCTGATCGCGGCGCAGGGTCCGTGCTCGTGCCGGAGCAAGGAGGCTACAAGGAGAAGTTTGTGAAGGCGGTGGAAGACAAGTACAAATGCGAGAAGTGCCGCCTGGTGCTGTGCAGCCCGAAGCAGACGGAGTGTGGCCACCGGTTCTGCGAGAGCTGCATGGCCGCCCTGCTGAGGTGGGTGCCTGCCAGGGCGCAACCCCCGATCACCTGCTTCTTCCAAGACCTCCAGCGTGGGGGGCCTTTAGAGCAATTCAGGCACAGCTTATGCTTGAGTGCCTGAGACCTCCGTACCTTGCCCTGCCTGCTCACATCCCACTTGCCCAGGCCTCTCCGTCCACAAAGCTTCAGTGCCTCCCATCTGCCTGGCTGGACTCTGTGCAAGAAGCATATGCTTTATGGTGTTCATGTCAAATGATCCTAAGTCCTTAAAATGGAAGGGTGCCCTGGGCCAGGAGACAGGAAGGTCAGGGTCACATGCAGAACAGAGCAGGTGGCTGGGCTGCATGCTTGCCTGGGGGTCCACAGAGATCTGGGGTACCAAGACCCTAGAAGCTCATGAATCTAGTAGTTGCTATGATAAAGTCACAAGGGCAAGTTGGGATTTGGAGGACAGCAGTTGAGTCAGCCAGGGAAGAGCATATTTATATTTGCCAGGCACTGTGCTTGACACTCAGGCCACTGCAAGACACACTGTGCCGTCAGTGCCCCCAGGACACATTAGCTTCAGAAGGCCACAGAGTTTTTCTCATCTGGTCACTCACACCTGGGTGCCTGAGACCGAGGCCGAGCCCAGTAGCCAGGCTCCTGTGTGTCCCACACCCTCAGCACATCCATTCACGTGTCCCACACAGCCCACTTGGTTTTGCTGAGGGTAAAAGGACCCAGGTTGAAATTGCCGATGACACAATAGGTTCAGCACCCAACTTGCCTGGAAGAGGACCTGGAAACCACTTGGGCTCAGGAGAGGCCTGTAGTGGGGTTTCCTGGAGGATAGATGCAGCTCCCCTGTGCAGGTGAGTTTGTAGATCGCCCAAGATCAGAGCATCAGAAGGACTTCAGTATTTGTGGGTGCACCTTCCAGAGGCTCCCCTCCAAGAACCACTGTGGCACCAACATGTCACTCTCATGGTCATTAACTCGTAGTCATTAAGTCTTCCCAATGGGACTGAGCTACTGAACGTAGTAGCATGTTTTAAAGTTCAGTGCTTTTTCTCCTGTGGATTACTATTTAAACTCAGTTTTCAACAGCATCCTGGAGCCCTGCCTGTTGCTGCAAGCTCGAGCAGGCCTGACTACAAAGGAAAGCACTCTGTGCTGTGAGCCTGGGGGAGGGGCTGACTCCTGCTCTAACATACTTATTCTGCTTCCTTCAGCTCCTCCAGTCCAAAATGCACAGCGTGCCAAGAAAGCATCATCAAAGACAAGGTATGCTTATCCATTTCCTTCCTTCAGACAGAGGCTTGCTCTATAGTCGGGATCCCCAAACAGAATGGACCTTCTTGCCCCAGCCTCTGAGTGCAGGGGTGTACCACCCTTCTGGGCTTTTGAGATGGCTGACACATTTCACATAGCTTACGTTTGATGCTGTGGAAATCAGTTTAATTTTCTACTTGATTTATCATTGGGAGGATGTGCACGCGTGCGTAGTGTTCACACGGAAATCAGAGTACAACCCTGAGGAGTTCTGTCCTTCTCCCCTTAAGTGGGCTCTAGGGAGCAAACTCAGGTTGCCAGGTTTGCACAGAAAATGCTTTACCCTCCGAGCCACCTTGGTTTCCCATAGCTTTTGTACAATGCATTGAAGTTCAGTTTTGTTTTACTTTTAAAAATTAAACTGGGTATGGTGTTGCACACCTTTAATCCCAGTTCTCAGGAGGCAGAGGCAGGTGGATCTCTGGGAATTGGAGGCCAGCCTGGTCCTCATAGCAAGATCCAGGACGGCCAGGGCTATATAATTGAGACCTTTTCTCAGAAACACTTATTACTTCCGTGGGGAGGTGAGGGTGGGAGTCTAGGTCAGGCTAGCCTTGAACTCACTCAGTAGCGGAGGTCGGTCCTTCTCCATCTCCCAATGCCCAGGATCACAGGTGTGCACTCCCACATCTGGTTTCTGCAGTGCTGAGGGTCTTTCTCAGGGCTTCGGTGTGCTAGATAAGCACACCACTAACTGATGTACATCTCCAGTCCCTCGGGGTTGGTTGGTTTGCTTGAGATAGAGTTTTCCTGTGCAGCTCTGGCTGGCCTTGAAATCCCAGAGATCTCTGCCTCTGCCTCCACACATAGCAAGTCCCTTGGTTTTCCCCCTTTGTTTTGATTTTTGAGATTAGATTTTCCTATGTTGCCCAGGCTGGCCTGAAGCTCACGGCAGCCCCCCACTTCAGCTCCTAGGATTGCAGCATGTTCCAGAACACTCCCTTGTAGTTTTGCCAGTGGTGCAGCAGGCTCCATGGCCCAGCATGTGCTGTGTGAGCACCCGGGCAGACTGGGTGTGGAGGAGGAGCCCAACACAGCCTTCAGCTGTGCCTCCTGCAAGGCGCACTGGCCTCTACTGTCCTCTAGCCCTGCTTGCTTTGCCCTTAGCAGTCTCAGTCTGACCTGTTCATGCCATGGGAAGTCCTGTACGGAGTCTGTCTGGAGCTGTGAGAAGTGCTAAGGTGCCTGTTGTGGCAGTGGGGTCTGTGGTTGAATCGCTGCCATCTTGTAGTTTTCTGTCTCATACAGCTTATACTCAACTTGGAGACACTAGCTTTTACCTCAGACATGCCAGTGGGAGGCTGTTTAAATGTGTTCTTGCTCCCCCTTACCAGTGTCTTGAAGTGCATAAGCAATGAATGAGATCAGCTGCTGTGTGCCCACATGGCTGTCAGCATTGGCAAGCTTAGAGTGGGGACCACTGAGGCCTCCCCTACCTTTTTCCAGAAGAACCTGATCCCTCCCCTTTTCTCTGGCACATGGCCACTCACAGACTGCTAAGCCCTTCCAGGTACATTTGTAGCTTGAAACAGCTCATTCTCAAGGACCTAAATATCAATAAAAATGCGTGTGGTTCCAATATTTTGATTAATGAACCTAACAATTTTTAAGTGTAAGCTATTAAAGTCCACACTAAGAATCTTGCTCTGGGGTTTCCTGTCAAAAGTATTTTCAAGTGCTGGACTTGCTGGTCAGGGCAGCCCAGGTCAGGCTGCTGGCCACAGGGGCTGACCCCTGGGCTCTAGGAAGAACGGCCTCTGATGGAACTTGTTCTGGATAGGAGCGGGGAGTCAGCCAGCCCTCAAGCTGCTTCTTATCAAACTAGCTGCTGAAGACCTCAGTCAGTTGTCCTAAGAAGCAGGTCACTTAGCCTTTTCTTAAATGGCAGTGTGCCTTCCTTGTTCTCATGAATTGACAAGTGTGACTGAGAGAAAGAAGGTAAAGCTACAAGCTAAGGTACCTTTTAAAGTATCTCGGTCTCATTCCAGGCTGTCCTCAAACTCAAACTCACAGACTCATTCTTCTGCCTTTGCTTTCTGAGTGCTGGGTTTAAAGGCAAATACTATAATACCAGCTTCCATCTTAAGTTTGAAACAGGGTCTGTCACTGACCCTGGGGCTTACTGATTGGATAGACTAGCTGGCCAGTAAGCTGCAGACCCTCCCACCCCCAGGGATTACAGGTGCATACCATCCCCCCAGGGATTACAGGTGCATACCATCCCCCCAGGGATTACAGGTGCATACCATCCCCCCCAGGGATTACAGGTGCATACCATCCCCCCCAGGGATTACAGGTGCATACCATCCCCCCCAGGGATTACAGGTGCATACCATCCCCCCCAGGGATTACAGGTGCATACCATCCCCCCCAGGGATTACAGGTGCATACCATCCCCCCCAGGGATTACAGGTGCATACCATCCCCCCCAGGGATTACAGGTGCATACCATCCCCCCCAGGGATTACAGGTGCATACCATCCCCCCCCAGGGATTACAGGTGCATACCATCCCCCCCAGGGATTACAGGTGCATACCATCCCCCCCCCAGGGATTACAGGTGCATACCACCCCCCCCAGGGGTTACAGGTGTATACCACCACCCGTGACTCGTATGTAGGCGGCAGCACCAAAGCTCAGATCTTCATGCTTGCATAGCATGCACTTTACTGACTGAGGAGTCTCTGTTTTTAAAGCTTATCAGCCATTTGTTCTGTCTCTGCCTGGACATTTAGGAAGGACTATGTTTTGACAGGTGGGAGTGTCTCAAAAATGCCCGAGGACTAAGAGGCTGTAGGCTGTTGTTAGAGGCAGATTGCTTGTTTTCTAAGGGGAAATAAAATTAAAGACAAGCAGGTATTCATTTTGAGGAGAATAGTTCAGTCCCGATCATCCTCGTAGCATTTATTTAAAGCTTCCTTTGGTCTGAGATGTGGCTCAGTGGTGGAATGTTTCCCTAGCATGCTCAAGGCCCTGGGAGTCCATCTCCAGTGCAAGGGAAAAGGGAAATTAAAAAGAAAACAATCTTTGGTAAGAACTTACACTAAGAGGAAACCAAAATTGTTTCACACGGCGTTCCAAGACATCATGTCCACAGCTATCGGTCTGATTCTCTAAGCAGCATTCTGTACAGCGCATCAAGGAGCCAGCGTGTTGCCAAGTCCTGTGGCGAGAGGTGCACACCAGGGCCATCTGCTCCTTGTTGGCTGGCAACTCAGGCCCACCTTGTCCAGAGGCCATGTGCTCGAAAATGTCTTCACCCCAACTGTCATTTGCTTACCTAATAAAAGATAGAGGTTAAGGCTATGTGAGTTAAATGGTGTCTCTTAGTGGGGCCAGCTCCTTCATTCTACTTATGGAAATTAAAATGGTCCTTAATGCTTTCTGAGGCCCACTTAAGAGTTGCTCTTAGGGTCTTTAGAGTGGTTTAGCCTTGTCCAAAATCGCAACATGTGAAGACCAGGAAGTATTAATCCTCTAACTACTTTTCAATTCAGGTGTTTAAGGATAATTGCTGCAAGAGGGAGATTCTGGCCCTTCAGATCTACTGTCGGAATGAAGGCAGAGGTTGTGCGGAGCAGCTGACTCTGGGACATCTGCTGGTAAGCACCAAACAGCACCAGGGTGTCTCTGTTCAGAGGGCCGCTGCCTCACCTCACCCAGCTCTCTGCCTGCCAGGGAGATGTAGCGTGTGTGCACCATAATGCTGTGTTTAAAGCAGCACCGTGCAGGGTACGGTCCAATCCCTAGGGCACACAGTTTCACTCCATGGCATCGGTGAATTGTTATCCTCTACCCTTATTTTCTAAGACACTTTAGGACTTTATCCCTACCATGAAACGTCATAAAACTTAAGGATTTTGGTGATTTTTTTTTTTTTTGAGACAGGTTTTTTCTGTGTAGCCCTGGCTCTCCTAGAACTCACTTTGTAGACCAGGCTAGCCTCGCACTCAGAAATCCGCCTGCCTCTGCCTCCCAAGTGCTAAGATTAAAGGTGTGCGCCACCACCACCCTGCTAAAATTTAAGGTTTTTTTATTTGTATATTTTATTTAGAATGGATGATTGAATTAGCATAAAGGGTTTGTGGGGGTGGGGGGTGTGTGTATGTGTCTGTGTGTGTACACTTTTTGACATAGTTCAGGATGGCCTTGAACTCAGCATCCCCCTGTCTCAGCCCATTCTGCTAGGATTACAGGTCTGCATAGCCGTATCTTGCTAGAATCATTGTTTCCAGAGACCTGCCACCCCAGGTCTGGGAACAGAGAGTCAGTCCATGGTCCCTTGCTCTTATGCTGAGGACACAGTGAGCCTATGTCTCTGCGCTTGCCTCTCTGTTGCCCAGAACTGTCCCAAGAGCAAGGTCACAGTGTTCTGTAGACCTCAGTACAAAGCAGGTACAGTCTGCCATTTCACGCTTACATTTCTGCCAGTTAAGACGTTGCTTTCTTCTACAGGTGCACCTAAAAAATGAATGTCAGTTTGAGGAACTTCCCTGTCTGCGTGCTGACTGCAAAGAAAAAGTACTGAGAAAAGACTTACGGGATCACGTGGAAAAGGCCTGTAAATACCGCGAGGCCACGTGCAGTCACTGCAAGAGCCAAGTGCCCATGATCAAACTGCAGGTGCGTTGCTGCCCGTCCCCATCCTCTGCTCAGTCAGGTGCACTTCTGCGGAGATGACGCTTCTCATGGGCAGAAAGGGGGAGAGGGCTGAATAGCAATTTTCATCTAACTATTTCAGAGGAAAGCTGTATTTGTTTTGCCTGTTTTGATTTATATGATTAACATTTTCCATTGCCTTGATTGGCTCATTTGAGATGTCAAAAAAAAAATGAAGAATGGTGATTCAAAAAAGGTAGAATTTGTAACTTGTCCCAAAGAATAGCCTCAGATTGTGATGGAGCGCCTGTCTTCTCACAGCTGTGTGACCCACCATCACTCACAGCAGGCGCATGGCTCCTGCGGGCAGAGGCAGCTGTCTGTAGTGGGAAAGGGGCAGGCTGGGAATGCTCTCCTGCCTCGTTGTTTGGCGCAGTTTGCTCTGTGCATGTGGTGGATCACCACATCTGTGTGGAAGGCTGAGGGCAGAGGAGCGATTTTAAAACAGTCATTCACTGAGTAAACATTGGTTGTGTACCTACTGTGCGCCACAATGTTCCAGGACATGGACTGCTTGCGGGTTGCTAAGAGGGGACTTGGGAAGTGTGAGGAGAGCTGGGAGTCCTGGCCAGGTATTGCTGAGCAGTTAGGGCCCTCTCTTGATAACAGTGCTGAGGTCATCAGCAGGGGGCTCGGTAGCTAGGGCGCAAGGGCCGTGGCTGAGTTTCTGGTGTCTGTCTTGGAACCTGTCATGGCCACCGTGTAGGAGAGTCCCCACCCTGTGAGCTGAGGTGTGTTCTGCTCTACCACCTCAGTACTCCCTCCCAACCAGCCATGCCTGAGGCTGGGCCTCGAGGTACCTGACAATACTTTTCTTATAGACTACCATAGGCATTCCCAGTTACTGAGAGCTTTTAAGGACTGTGTCTTCCCCCCTGGGAGAGAGCGTTCGAGTGTGTCGTAGTTGAGCAGTGTCTCTTGCGGTGAGTGAGACACTCAGGGAATGAGTGCTGTTCAGGCATCCGTGTCAGTGTGCTGCTGTCAGGGGTGCACCCTGCTCCTTGCAGAGTAGAATCAAGTAATTAATTTTTATTTGAGAAGGAACTTAAAACATGTCAGTTAAATACCACGTAAATTGCTGCCCCTGATCACCAGGCAAGACTGTAAGAGTCAGGAGGGTGCATGGTTAACCACGTGTTCACGATGTTCACGACAAAGGTGATAACTTGATGTTATCCTCAGTCTGCAGCCTGAGGAAGGAGAACCAGGCACGGTTAAATTTCTGTAGTGTGGAAAGACCTGTGACCGCAATGTGTACAAAACACCAATAAGGAGGTCAAGTCCCCGTGATAGGGAAAGTGAGAGAAGAGGCGGGGCTTACCTCATTAGGGTTTTTAATTGGCAGCCACAGATTGGAGGAAAGGAAGTTGGATGGGAAGGCAGTCTGAGACCTGAAGCTCCCTCAGAAATGGCTGCTCCTTGTAATGTCGGGCCCTTCTCGAGGGAAGCGGGCTACAGGCAGATCTGAGGGCATCGCTAGGGAGCTTCTGTCTCCACTTTCGCTGTGTTTGCCTTACTAAGGATGAGCTCAGGACCGTGCTCACAGGTCACTTTTTAATTGTTCTTATGTTAAGACAGGGTCCGACTGTCCTTGAAATCACCAGTTCAGCCAAGCTGGCTTTAAATTTGGCATCCTGCCTTGGGACCCTAAGCAGCTGGGGCACAGCATGTGGTACCATGACAGCCATTTGTTTTCATTCTGTTTGGAAATAGGCTCTTGTAAAAAATATATAAATTAATAAATAGCCCAGGCTGGTCTTAAGTTCACTGGGATGTCTACGACCTCCTGATCTTCCTGTCGTCACCTCCTGGTGTGTGCCACTACTACCTGCCTGGATTGCGTCCCCCTCTGGTTTTTAGTCCCTCACCCCAGACACCCATACTGAGGACTGAAGCCAGAGCACTGAGCATGCTGGACTAGGCGAGCACTCCGCCTGTAAGCTGTGAGTCTGTAGCCCCGGCAGTGGTTCTAACTAATGTGCACGTCTCACATCATGGCATGTTCCCCACTCAGTGACGCTGCACAGTCCTGGCACTGGCAGAGCAGTGCACCCTCACTTCTTAACAGAACTAGGACAGTTCTGGGACTTGCTCTGGGCCTCTTCTCCTTCTGTTTAGTGCCAGGATTACATTCCCAAATCTTTCGATTTTTTTTTTTTTAAGCTCTAACATACTTAACCTCTCAGCTATGAAATGTGTCATAGAGTACATAGCTTAGGACCTGTAACACACACTGCATTGCCAGCTGGCAGTATATTACTGACAGTGTCTAGTGCAAGACCAAACCGCATACAATTCTTGTAGCAAATCGTATTTTAATAAAGTCTGAGAACAAGCCAAGTGAAACTCTTGTGTTAGGCATAGGTAGACGTGTGATGAAACCTTGAGTTGAAAGACAGAAATGCAGAGTGCTGCAGTGCTTTAGTGGTTATTTGATGGGTAAGCTTGAAGTGGGTGGAAAATGTTGATCGTGTGCATTCGTGTGCGATCAGATCTGTGTTGGTGCCAGGCTTGAGTGTGCACCTCCAGTCCAGGACTGCAGAGGCAGAGGCAGGGATGCAAAGCTACACTTCTAGGTAACCAGTCTGCCTACAGACCACTACGAAATGTATCACGCTTTTGTTGTGCTTTGCTTGAGGCAGAGTCTCATGTAACCCAGCTGCCCTAGAACTTGCTGTGTACATCAGGCTGACCTCAAACTCACAGAGATCTGCCTGCATTTCCCAGGTGCTGGGATTAAAGGCGCATACCATATGCATGCTTCGCCCGGGTTTTGGTTTGTGTTTTCAGTGGTGCATCCTTTCCTTTGGCTGTTACAGCACAGAGTTGCTAAATATCACATGGCAGCTTATGGTAACGCGCACCTCCCTCTTCTGACTTTCAGAGATACCTGGCACACATGTGGTGCACAGCCATGCATACAAGGACAACACTTATACACTAATTAAATAAAATAAATTAAAAGAAAGTAGAATCAGAAACCAGGCTGTTGGCCGGGCCGTGTTGCCAGCAGCAGCAGCCCTGAGAGAATGCTTCCCTCCCTCTCTAGACTCTCTTGGTTGCCACTGACCCTTGGCTAGTGGCTACAGCACTCCTACTCTCGCTCTGTGTTTAGGTGACTGCTCCCAAGTCCTTGCCTCTTTAAGGATGCCAGTCATGAGACATAGGGCCTTGTCTTAATTCACGACAGCTACAAAGACCCAGGCCCGCTAGGTCCATGCAGATGTTCTGAATGGGCATGGACAGTGTTCTGGGAGGACACTAGCAATCATTCCTGGGTAGAAGCCCTGGGCAGGCAGTTCAATGAAAAGAAATGTTCATGATTGGTAAGAGAAAATGCCCCAATTCACAATCTCTGAGCTGCAGGATCCCATATCGTATCTTCCCATTAGGCTGTCCTAGATTAGAGAGTGTGCTAGAATTGATAAAATACAGGACTATGCTTTCTGGCGATAATGGGATTCCAGACTGGGGTCAGGTTATTGGAGGGAAATTTGGCAACAATTCATCAAAATCTATCTTAAAGATGTGCATCCTTTGATGCTCTTAAAACCTTCCGGATACTCTCATGTGTGCAGAAGTACATACAAAGATACTGGCGTTGACCTCCTAGCCTGTCCTCCCCTCCCCTCCCCACCCTGCTCACCTTACCTCCTTCAGTGCCACCCTGGGCTTCTCCCTCTACTTTTCCGATGTTGATGAGTCAACAGGCGAGTGTCCAGCCAGGGAATGAGGGTGGGCGAGTATGGGTTCCAGGAGCCGGCAGAGTCCCCGTGATGCCTCTGCCATGTTTCAGAGTCCGATGCTGCTCTGTGGCCTTGTGGCCTTGGCTCTTGGAAGGGGGGTCTGCTCACACTTGGTTTACAGATGTGATAGGTATCAGAGAAGCAAGGCACATTACTAGGGTTTTTCCGCTGAAACATACAGAATGCCTTGACTTTGTGGTACTTAGAAACTCTGGATTCATGTTAAACCCCCCATGATGGGGTCCTGGTGCAGGCTGTCCCCTGAGAAAGGCCTATGATTAGGCTCTCCCTGTCCAGTCAGTAGAGAATGGTGGTGGACTTGCTCACCAGGTACTCTGGGAGACTCTGAGACCTGCTCTGCAGATGTAGGCTGCATACCTAGAAAGCTCAGGCCTTCAAGATTTCAATGAGATTGAGCCTAGTACCCTCACAGGTCAGTGCTCTCTGTTAAACACTTCCCTTTTGTGGCCACTGTCTTGACTCTGTACCTGCCTCGTTAGACTGAGGCCGGAGCAAGTGTCATTGTCCATTTATACACCTGAAGACAAATGTCACTGAAGGCCCCAGGAACTAGAAAACCTGCTGAGACTTGAAAGGGCCCTGGGGCCCTGGAGGGAGGACTGCTAAGCGTCCCGCCCCAACGATGCTGCTGTGCTGCATTCCTGTCTTTGCCTCCATTGTGGGTCTCCTGCCGCTTTCTTGGGCCCTGGGGTGTGACGTCCTGGACAGGGCTCTTGCCCTTGCTTTGTCCGTGGAGCCCCAGTGACTGTACATTGCCAGGTGCCCCTGGCATTGAGATTACCAATCCCTGTCTGTCTTCTACAGAGCTAAGAATCACACCAATGCAGTAGGCCTAGACCAAACTGTATCCATACTTGTGTACTAAAGATAATCTTGGTAAGATTTCAGGACAGAATCCAAGAAACCGTGCCATTTTCCCATGGTAGAGGGGTGTCCTGTTCAGACTCCACATTGAACATGGGCATTTGACCAACCCCAAATTGTCCATACGCCCTTGATCTGTGGTCAGATGCCACCAGCAGTATTGTTTACTAGTTCCCTGTGAGTAGGTCGTGTCCTGACGTCTTGAGGCTCCTGACTCTCATGCTCTGAGTGTCACATGGTAATGGTGGACAAGCTTCCTTTGCCTCCATGTTGGAGAGCTGACGGGCAGCCGCCAGGATGGGCTTCGGTGTTCCAGGGTTGCCATAGTTTCTTTTTCTTTGTAGAAACACGAAGACACGGATTGTCCCTGCGTGGTGGTGTCCTGCCCTCACAAGTGCAGCGTTCAGACTCTTCTAAGGAGTGAGGTAAGGCCCAATCAGGAGCACTGTGACAGTGGTCCCGCCTGCTGTAGGCTCCATTCTTCTGAGTTACGGGCATCTAGAGACTTCATGGTTGACTGTGGTAATGTGTGTAACAGGGCAGACAAAACTGACAGGGAGTCTGTGGAAGTCAGACGAACAAAAAGCTACAAAAGGGGCTGGTGAGATGGCTCAGTGGTTAAGAGCACCCGACTGCTCTTCCGAAGGTCCAGAGTTCTAATCCCAGCAACCACATGGTGGCTCACAACCATCCGTAACGAGATCTGGCGCCCTCTTCTGGAGTGTCTGAAGACAGCTACAGTGTACTTACATATAATAAATAAATAAATCTTTAAAAAAAAAAAAAGCTACAAAAGGTTCAGGGTTGAAAATCGTAACAATTAGAAAGATGTGAATACTTTTATCTACACATGGAAGGTGGTAATCTCAGGGGTTTCTGAAGCACTGTTTTTAAATGTACAAAATAATGGATTTCAATAATATTGTCTCAGAAGAATGTATTCAGACCTTCTAGGACAATTTTGACCTCCAGGGCGGGCAGGCAGGCTGGGTGGAAAAGAGGTGCTGAGCGTCGGTGTCTGTGTATGAACACCCTTAAGGGCATATGTGAGGAGCCTCAGTGACTACACACTGCAGCCTGCCCAGGGACTCCTGTAAAGGGTTGATGTTTATCATTGCTCTCAGTTGATCGTCTACATGGACGGAGGATTCATATGAGAAATTCCAGGGATTCCCAACTTTTTTTTTAAGATTTATTTATCTTATTTAAATGAGTCCCCTGTAGCTGTCTTCAGACACACCAGAAGAGGGCATCATTGGATCCCATTATAGATGGTTGTGAGCCACCACGTGGTTGAACCCCATGGTTGCTCTGATCTTTGGAGCCTGGTCACTAGAGTCTTCTCTAGCAGCCTGGGCGTCCTCCAGGGCAGTTACAGGAAGGACGCCTGAGATGTTTCATATGGAACAGGAGGGCCAGTGTGGGCCCCATCTAGGAGGAGACAATGAGGACCCTGCTGTCCTAGGTACAGCTTCCCAGGACAGGACTCCAATGTGCCCCAGGGTGGCCCTGGCGGGGAACAAGTGAATGACCCTCGCTGGGACAGTAGGAGATCCTTCTGCAGGTGCAGGTCTAACTGCTGAGGTGACTCCCAGAACTTATAACCCTTACTTCAGTTCTGTCTGCTCAGAGCTCCTAATTAAGATGAAAATTTGCCTCTAAGTTACTTTTATTTGAAAATAAAATTTTAGACTGCATTTTTCTTGGTTTTAGTGAGAGGAAACAGCTGTTGAGCTGTGCACTGATGTCTTCTGTTCCGAAGCTTCTGTGCGTTCTCTGGGCTCTGAATCCACGGATAATAAAGCCAGGTTAGGAAAGGGTGAGGCAGTGAGTTTACTGTGGAAATGCATGTCAGAGCAGTGTGACCTGGTTTAGCATTAGAAGTCTTAGCTGGTCGTGTCTGCAATTGTAAGAGTGGCCCTGAGAGACTGTTAGACTTTAAAGGTTTAAACCAACTGTGACCAGGAGTCTGTGCTGACCTGCCTGTGGGGCCTCTGGGTGCTTCCTGCAAGTCCAGCCCAGGGCATCCTGGCTGGATTCAGGGAAACTGACAAGGATGCTGGGATGCTGATCTATACAACTGCCTTGATAACTTTGCCATATGGCTGGTTATGGTGGGGCCTCAGGACCCTTTTCCAGGTCGCCCTTCTCCTCAGCTGTGTAGAAGGGTCAGTGAGCAGAGGGGAAATGGGTCCCTGTCTGCCTCATTCCTAAACACCAAGCAGAGAGAACAACCGCCCTGGTTCTGGTAGACTGAGCAAGATTCCTAAACTACAAACCCGTACCCTCCCACATCTGCACAGATGATGCAGAGTCTGAGCTGTGAAAAGCATCAGGCACGAGAAGTGTCCAGCCACAGCGACACAAGCCCAGGCGGACACAGCATGTCTTTAGGATGCATCTTTTTAGTTCCCTTGTCGCTTGCTTGGGGCATCCTGGAGCTAAATAAGAAGTGGTTTTCTCTCAAGATAGCTTAGATTTTTCTAGGCACTCCTGATTTTCCCTCTGTCAGTTGAGGCAGCGTAAGATTCCTGTTGTTAGACTTGCTACAGAAGTCTCTGAAATGCTTGTGAGCTTCTGAATATGCAGGAAAAAGGCTCCTCAATGAAGAGAGACGCCCCTCCAGCCAACTCGAGGATTACTAGTCTGTATGTGAGCTTGCTTTGGAAATGGGTTTATTTTTGTGTACTGTATAGTAGGTGTGTGACCCAGTTGTATCCCAAATGCTTTCTGATTTTTTTGTGTTTCATACAGTTTTTGTTAATAGTCTTTAAATGTGCATTCTGTTTTTCTTTTTTTCCTTTTTTAACTCTGGCACTTCAGACGGCATGTCACAGTTTGAACAATTCATTCTAAGAAAATTGGAAGTTTAAGAACTGTTGCAGTAAATGTATTTATGTATTTTGGTGTGTATACGTGCTTACTTGTGATAAAACTGTATTTTACTGCCTGAAGTCCAGCGAGCAGATGACGTGTACACACCTGTAGCTGATAAACAGCCTTCTTAACAGCACAGCCTGGATGCTTTCTGTGCCCTGATATCTTTGAACATTTTCATGCAAACGTTTGTGTCACAACTCATGTCTCTTTCCCGTTGCAGTTGAGTGCACACTTGTCCGAGTGTGTCAATGCCCCCAGCACCTGTAGTTTTAAGCGCTATGGCTGCGTTTTTCAGGTCAGTATCCAACATTTGTCCTTCCCAGTTACATCTGCCATTGAAGCAAGTTCTCATAATATTTCAGCATTTGAGTTCTCGCTCTTTTAGTCTTTCTTCATCATGAAACCAGATCACCTGCTGCATGAGTGCAAAAGGCCACATGCGTGCAGCTGGTGCGGGGCTCACTTGCCAGGCCAGGGTGTTCTAAGACTCAGGCGGACAGCGTGGGTGCCCTACAGACAGCGTCTGCCACAGTAAGAACCAGCGCAGTGACGCCTGCTCGAGTCTGTGGCTGCTTTAACTGTATCATTACCAAGTATCAGTGACTGTAAACTAGATGGAGCTTTGACATCATTTGTCAGACCTTAGTGAAAGAGAATCACACATGGGTGTCCATAATGCTTTGCTTACACATATGTGCTGACCCAGACCCCTGCCAGGGGTGGATTTGACTGAGCAAGTCTGTAGAAAGCCTGCTTCTCGGGAAATGGCGTTATCCTCACAAACCTATATCTGGTTTTCTATTTTTTTTTTTATTGTACCTGAGAATTGCTAGGGAGTCAAGATTGACTTTTTATTCAAATATATATATCCTAATATTTATCTACCAAAAGGCAAAATACGTCACACAGAAAGAATTGTATGTTTAGATTTACATATCGACGGTGTGTTGTTATGGAGTCGGTACAGAAACGGTGAATCTCACTGTCGTGTTTTTCACTGAGAAGAGGAGATGCCGAGAGTGAGAGCGAGGTCCTCCCTTGCTGATGTTAGTCCAGGAGGCGCCTGCACCTCCCCGTTGTGTTGTGCGTAGTTCCATCCATCCTGTGTGTGTGCGCGTATGTATGCTGATGCGGAGCCGCGCTCAGATCAGCATAGATAGAGACTATGTACAGAGTATGTGTTTTGGAGATCATGAAAACGCTTTCTCTGATTTCTTCTTAATTTTATGGTATCAAAACAAATTATATTCTCGTACTAACTGTTTCCTTGAATATGCAAAGTACCTAATGTGCTTGCTCTTGGCTTGAATGGTCTGCATCTTATGTACTCTGTAGATTATTTATGTTTTGTATGTAAATTTCTCAGCACACTCAGCCTGCTGAGGTGATGCCCTTTTGGTTACAGTGCTGTATCATAGCTCACTGGACCGCTGTAGCAGCAACTGGCTGCAGCTTCAGGTTCCAGAACATTCTCTTTGTACATGAAAATGATATGTAAAGGAACAAGTTAGGTTTCAGATTTAATTCCTTGGTTTTGTAAGTGTGAAGCAAGGTGAGAAGCATGAGCTTGAGGTCAGCTCTGCAGCTCCGCAGTGCTCTTGGTGAGCTCCCCGCACTGCAGCCCAGGGAGGCCTTGGGTGAGGGCCCCTGGGATCCCTGTACACGCACAAACCCTTCCTGTGTAGCTCCGTCTAGAGTTGTGTGCTAGGTTTCCTGTTCTCTGAGTGGTGTGACTGGTTTAGAGTCCCCCACCGTTGCTCTTGCAGGGTACAAACCAGCAGATCAAGGCCCATGAGGCCAGCTCCGCGGTACAGCACGTGAACCTGCTGAAGGAGTGGAGCAACTCCCTGGAGAAGAAGGTAGGCTGGGGGCGCCTGGCCTCTGTCAGGTTTATAATGCTTCAGACTATTTATAGAGTAAATCTGTTTTGTAATTATCCGTGGTTTTTAAATGAAAGGGTCATTGTGAAGCGTTAGTTCTGTTCTGGAATCTTGGGCTTCTGTGTAGAAGTGTTTGCTCCTGTTCAGCTACCAAGCAGCATGCAACGGCCCTCTTTCTTTCCTTTTCTTTGTGGGTTATCTTAGCACTTCTCTAGAACAAAGATTGTCCCAACTTCCATCCTCTGGTCCTCAGCTCCATGGTTTTGTGAACAGTGGCCACCCACGGGTGAATTAATTGCCTCTGGTTGCCGTGGCACTGATAGCATGGAGACTGGTGGGCTGGACCACTTAACCCCAAATACTGGCCAGTTCCTCACAAAGCAAGTTTGTCAGTCCCCGTATGTCTGGTTACTAGTGCCGCATGATCTACAGCTGTGTCTTTTGTGAGATCCAGATAGGAAGCCTTTGCCTTCTCCCAGTTGCTTGCAGTTGGTTCTCTTGGCAGCTGTACTGGCTTCATAGACAGCACCACTATCAACAGCCCCTCCTCCCTGAGGGGCTGTGAGCCTGCAGCCAGGTTCTTCCAGTCAGAGTGCGCCTGGCTCAGGCACTTGTTCTGCGGTGGTCACCCCACAGCAGGAACGTGTTTCCATGAGAGAAAGGCAAAACAAAAAATAGTTGTGGGCTCACACTCACTGTGGCTCACTTACATTCAGTATACATTGATTAAAAACTTGTAGCAGGCCGGGCGTGGTGGCACACGCCTGTAATCCCAGCACTTGGGAGGCAGAGGCAGGCGGATCTCTGAGTTCGAGGCCAGCCTGATCTACAAAGTGAGTTCCAGGACAGCCAGGGCTACAGAGAAACCCTGTCTCGAAAAACCAAAAAAAAAAAAAACTTGTAGCAGAAGAGAATCAAGAATCCCAGCACTTGGGAGGCAGAGGCAGGAGGATTTCTGAGTTCGAGGCCAGCCTGGTGTATGGAGTGAGTTCTAGGACAGCCAGGGCTACACAGAGAAACCCTGTCTTGAAAAACTAAAAAAAAAAAAAAAAAAAAAAAGAACTGATAACGGATAAAAAAAGACTGCCCAGAGCTGTGCGGTGGTGACACACACCTTTAACCCCAGCACTTGGGAAGCTGAGGCAGGTAGGTCTAGGAGTCTAGGATGGAGTTCTAGAACAGAGGGACCTTGTCTCAAAGGCTCTTCCTCTTACTTAGTTTTACCCACGTGGTGCAGCACATGCCTGTAATTCCAGCCCTTGGGAGGTAGACGGATAGAAGGTCAGAAGTTCAGGGTCATATTTAGCTACAGAGCAAGTTCAAGGCGAGTCTAGGCTTCCTGAGAGCCTGTCTCAAAAGTCATTTTGTTGTTGTTTTGTTCATTCCTTGTTTCATTCACGGCAGTATGACGGCAGCACAGGAATTTAGTGGCTCTTGAGGTTTGTGCTGGCTGTTCAGTACACCAACCCAGGAAGTAGTGAGGCAAAGGATGTTAAAGCTGTGGAGGTAGGTCCTGGTTTTTCTGACAGGGAGTGGTTATGCTGTGTGTCTGGAGCACACCTGCCTGCTAGCCTCAGTGGCTGTCATTCGAGAGCCAGACGAAGGCAGCCATGTGCAGGGGCTCCAGGTCTTTGCTCTTTAATATGAGTATGACCTCATAGTGCCGATAAAGGAAATGCTAAAGGGTCAGTTGGTATGTGTGTGCGTGTGACTGTTCATTGCTTCTGCTCAACCTTCTGTACTTGATTGGTGCAGGAAAATTGGTCTTTTCAGAAGTATCAATGATATTCTTGTTTGAAATGATAGCTCCACTTAGGGTGAGGGTAAAGAAGAGTCTGGAACTCAGTCTGGGTGTCCAGATGGGGATGATGGAACACTTGCTGCCGAAGGGCCTTGTGTGTGGCGCTGCCGCTGCCCTCTGCCGTCGGTACAAGTTTACAAGTTGATAGTGTAGGAGCTCATGGCCTTAAACGGGAAGGCCGGTGTTGCTATAATCTTGGAAAGTGAAGGCATGTTTGCCTATGAGACATGCAAGTTTGGTCTGCTCTGTTTGTTTTCTTTCTATTTTATTGGTTTGGTGGTTTTTGTTTGTTTGTTTGTTTGGTTGCTTGGTTGGGTTTTGCTTTTTCCAGACAGGGTTTCTCTCTGTGTAGCACTGGTTGTCCAGAAATTCACTTTGTAGAATTGAATTCAGAGATCCCCTCACACCTGCCTCCCAATTAGTGGGACTAAAGGTGGCATGTCGTCACATCTGGCTCACTCTACTGAGTTTTTGTATCAGGGTCTCTCGGTGTGAGCTCTGTCTGGTTCTGAGTGGGCAGTGGGTGGGCCCAGGGGTGAGATTACGTGTCTGTGTAACGTCAGTCCAGCCACGCTCCTTGTGTTTGGGGATGTAGCACTACTGGGCGGGGGCCTTGCAGGGTGTGAGATCATATTCATTGGGCCATGATTGGGTTTTAAAGATCTGTCGATAGAGACTGTATATCTTCATGGAGGTGCGTATGTTAGGATATGGTTTTAAAAGCTAGTTTGTTGAAAGGCCTGCGATGCTTCGCTGTCTCCGTGGTGTGAACATTTCACATCTGTTCTCAGCAGCTCCGTGTACTGATTATGTTGTTGACAGTTGTCACTGTGCTGACCAGGGGGCTCTCAGGAAGAGTTCTTTAACTGGAACTGTGATGTGGCAGTGGCTCCCGTGCCTCCCAAGTCCCACGGCCCCTACCTTTGCTTCTGGGCTCAGCTGTTAGGTTCCAGTTGTGGAAACAGGCAGTCTGTCTGTCTTACTGTGCCTGCCCTGTTTCAGTTAGTGATGTCCTTCAGGGACTAGCTTTTTATTATGATTTCATATCAAATAGAAAGAATAAAACAGAAAACATCAAGTCCATTGTGTTAGAGCAGATGTGATTCTGTAAGGACCGTGTTTCAGATATACCTGCAGTGCTTCTGTGAGCTGGATAAAATATAAAACTAGTTTTTATTATGTGCCCTGGCCAAAAATTAGAATCTGCACTGCTGTAAGGTATGTTTACAGTAAGCATTTTCAAAACCAGCTCCTTGTTCTGACATTCAGTTGCCCCTGCCCCAGACCTCCCTCAGCTGTAGGAGAGCCAGAAATAGCTCACAGGGCTCCCTGCTAGCTCTCTAGATTTCCCCTTTTTGTGTAGAGGGATTTTTCTCCTGGGCTCCTTTTAAGATGCCAGTAGAAAGCTTATATTGTGAAAGTTTAATTACTATCATTATTGTTAATTAACACCAAACCACTTTTTGTTAAATTAATTGAAGGATTTTTCCTCAGGTTTCCCTACTGCAGAATGAAAGTGTTGAGAAAAACAAGAGCATACAAAGCCTGCACAACCAGATCTGCAGCTTTGAGATCGAGATTGAGAGGCAGAAGGAGATGCTCCGAAACAACGAGTCCAAGATCCTTCACCTGCAGGTGAGCAGCTGGGCCAGGCCCTCGCTTGCCTGTGTGCACATCCAGGTACAGCTTGGGTCAGCCTGGCCCTGCCTGGGAAGCTGACCCAGTACCCACTGGAGCAAGTGAAGCTAAAGATGTGATTTAAAGATGGTCTGTTCTGGATGAGGTGTTGCTCAGGGGTAAGCATTTCTCTAGTTTGTGCAAGTGCCTAGCTTCCATCCCCTACATTGCAAAAATGGAGAGAGAGAGAGTAGAATCTGTTTTTATTACTATACATCGATAAGAGACATTGCTCATAAGTACTGTGTGCCAAGGACTGGAGTGAAATCAAGCCAGACTGCTGTGTTCTGAGTTTTCCCACACACATTCCAATTTTATTTCAAATAATAATCCAGAAATACCCCCAAACAACAAACGCATAAACTTTTGCAGGGCTGGACAGTTATTTCTGTAACTAAGAGCACCGCTGCTCTTTCAGAGGACAGAGAGAGGTTTGATTCACAGAACCCACATGGTGTCTGTAACTCCATTTCCAGGGACTCTGGTGCCCTCTCCTGGCCTCCATGGTCACAGCAGGAATGTGGTGCTGAAAGGGTTAAAGGAAGTAGAATCGATACTTTTTTGTACAATTTTGATACTGTTGTGAGTTTTGCTGGCCAGGAAGTGTTGTTCTTTGTCTTTTTAATATTTTCATTCCATTGTGTGGCAAGGCACACATGTGCCACAGTGTAGCCGGTCAGAGGGAGTTCTGCGGATCTCTTTAGTTCTCTTTCCAGCATGTGAGCTCCAGAGATCAAATACAGGTCTTCCGGCAGTGAGCTTTGTAGCACTTGAACTGACTGAGCCTGAAGGATCGTCTCTTAATAGAATTTTAAAGAACACACACACACACACTAAAAAAAAGAAAAGGTGTTAGTCTGGGTTTTGAACCCCCAACCACTCCAAGTGCTGGGATTGAACCCAGGTCCTTGAACAGGCTGAAATACACTTCTCTTTACTTTGTATTTTGAGACAGGGCAGCATTAAGGTGCCTAGACTGGCCATCAACATGTCATAGCCTGGGCTGGCCTTGAACCTGTGATCCCCCTTTCCTCAGCCTCTTTAGTAGCTGACATTATGCTGGGTGGTGGTGGCGCACGCCTTTAATCCTAGCACTTGGGAGGCAGAGGCAGGCGGATTTCTGAGTTCGAGGACAGCCTGGTCTTCAGAGTGAGTTCCAGGACTGCCAAGGCTACACAGAGAAATTCTGTCTTAAAAATAAGAAAAAAAGAAAAAGAAGAGGAGAGCTTTCCCCCCAAACCTAGCAAACCATCTTTTCTTTATCAAAATGGTAGCTGTGGGGCTGGAGAGATGGCTCAGCAGTTGAGAGCATTGGCTGCTCCTGCAGAGGACCAGGGTTCAGTTTTCAGCACCCACATGGCAGCTCACAGTTCTCTACTCCAGTTCCAAGGAACCCAGCACTCATGCAGCACATATGCAGGCAGAACACTAATGCACATAAAATACAACCAAATCATTAGCGGCTGGAGAGATGATGGCTCAGGGGTTAAGGACACTGACTGCTCTTCCAAAGGTCCTGAATTCAAACCACATAGTGGCTCACACCCATCCATAATGAGATCTGAACCCCCTCTTCTGGGGTGTCTGAAGATAGCTACAGTGTACTTACATATAATAAATAAATAAATCTTTTAAAAAAATAAAATAGGGGGCTGGTGAGATGACTCAGTGGTTAAGAGCACTGACTGCTCTTCCAAAGGTCCTGAGTTCAAATCCCAGCAACCACATGGTGGTTCACAACCATCTGTAACGAGATCTGATGCCCTCTTCTGGTGTGTCTGAAGACAGCTACAGTGTATTTACATATAATAAATAAATCTTTAAAAATAATAAATAAATAAATCATTAAACTAAAGTATTGCCTGGATGAAGAATCCAAGGCTAACAGGGCAATTCAGTGACACCCTGTCTCAAAACTAAAAGGGCTGAGTGTATAGTTCAGTGGTAGTGAGTTTACCTAGCATACCTAAGGCACTGGGTTCCATCTTGAACACTTTAAGGGATATTGGGGAGGTGGGGAGGGGGAGGAGAGGGTGGGGGGTGGAGAGACAGACAAAGAGAGAATATGTGTGTGTGTGCTGAGAAGTGGCTTAGTGGATAAAGGTGCTTGTCACTATACCTGACACCTTAAGTTTAGTCCTCAGAACCCATGGTATTAGGAGAAAATTGACTCCTGTATATGTGCGGTGGGACACACACACACACACACACACATTGAAAGAGCAAAAAGACAGGTTCACTGGCACATGTGTAGTCCTGGCTATTTGAGAGGCTGAGGCAGGAGGACCTCTTGAGTTTGAACAGCGAAGTGAGATCCCTGCCTCAGAGAAGGGGTGGGAAGGGAAGGGAAGCAGCGCTGAGTCCTGAGCTGAGCCACACGTGCTGCTGCCAGTTGCTGAATGACCCAGAGGTTCATGCCACGGGGCTCACTCAGGTGAGCAGCCACGGCCACACTCTCACTGAACAGGCTTGTGCGGCCAGGGCCTAGTGACCTGAAGGTGACAAGGGACAGCAGAGGACAGTCACCAGAGTCCTGAAGTTGTAGAGTATGCAGCTGGTCATCTGAGGCCCCGAGAACAGGCCTGAGTTGGGGTTATTTCTTGTGTGTGAAGCAGTTGCTTCCCAGCTCCTGAAGCTGTAACTGAACCCCACGCCTGCACGTAGGCTGCGCATTTATAGATACACTGGTGGCTCAGGTCACCAAGCGCCCCAAGCACTCAGTCATTGGCTGGTCACAGAGGAGGCTTGACATGGACCTGTACTCTGCTTTGACACTCTTGTTTATGCAACGAAGGGTCTCTCTGAAAAACAGCACGGTCCCTTGCCAGGATTCTCCCATAGTTGTGTGGGGAGCCCACTGTGTGGAGCATGTACCTGCACACAGAGTGCATGCCCTGGTCTCTGCGTGGGCTAGCAAACACCAACGCAATGCCCCGTACTAGTTGGGAGAGCTTCACGGCCAGTGCAGTGGCCCTGTCCCCTCCTATGCATGTCACCAGCTGTTGAGGAGGAGCAACTCAGGGCTTCCTCGCTGGTCCTCTAAGCAAACACCACCTCTCATACATGGCCGTGCTTTTCCTTCTTACCAGTGCCTGTGACTGTTGGCTTTATGGGGGCAGTGTATTCAGGGACACCAAACTGTGGGTCATTAAAGTCAGTACAATTGGCCGACAGAGAACAGTTCTTATGGGGTCAAATATCCCTCTGAGTATACTTTCTTGTTTAAAATAAATAGACATGGGGCTGGAAAGATGGCTCAGCCATTAAGGCTAAGCTTACAACCAAAAATAAAATAAAGATATCTACATAGCAGGTTTTTTAAAAATTGAAGACCTTATCTATGCTATGTCTGTGGAGGGTGCATATGTGCACATGTCTATACACATATGTATGCCCAGAGGGTGGAAGAAGATATCAAGTGTCCTGGTCTGTCACGTAGTCTACCTTATTCCTTTGAGAAAGGGTCTCTCATCAAATGGGAGCTACGCTGGTGGCCAGAAAGCCCTACAAAGCTGTGTTACAAGTAACACATACAGCCATCTCCAGCCCTTTTCATGGTCTCTGAGATTTGTGTTGGCACAGGAAGTAATCTTATGTGCCGAGCCATCTCCTTGCCACCCCCCCCCCAATCCTTCTTAAATGTCAGTGTCAGATTTCTTGAAAAGAACAGGGAGATTCAGGTTAGCCTTGTACTCTGTGAAGGACTCCAGACCTGCCTCCTTCATTCCTTCCTGGTTGGTCACAGCCAACAAAGATACAGAAACCCAGCATTTCAAATACAGACTTCCAAAAGAAGTGAAGGCGGTAGGCTGTGCCCTCAGCACCCTGTGTGACCAGCGACTTCAGAGCTATTCTACTGCCTCTGCAGCTCTTATAGAGTCTTTGCATAATCGGAAACTTCAGGTGCTTGACTCCATCACAGGGAGACAGTCAGGCTGGAGCACAGGACTCTCCCCATTACTGTCACGGGAACACACAGCCCTTTAATACCCAACTGGAGCACCAGTCTCTGGTACCATCACAAGTAGGATGGTGTGTTTCTATAAAAAGCTCTTCTGAGTTACTTAGTTAAGACAGAGCGGAACTGGCTCTTGCTGTTGGCAGGCCAGTGTCAGGACATATGTCCTGGTGTCCCTGAGTGTAGAACTTACTCTCATGGGCTAGGCCCTCTCTGGCCACTAATACTCAAGAGTCTCTGGTAGAGGAAGGATGGAGGGAGCTCTTTGTTTCCCTGGTCCTTGGCATAGTTCTAGGGTCCCCCTCTAGTCACAGGACAGAAGCATTCTGTCATGAGCCAGGCAGCAGGACAAGCAGATGGTGCCAGGTCATCATTGTGACTCCCTCATCCTAACCTCTGATTGATAGGGGCCAGAGGTCTTGTGCCCTGAGAATCCTCACTAGTCAGATGAGACTTTGACCTCAGTCCATTGCCTGCTATGGTACCCGAGGTGACAGGGAGATGACATGTGCGAGTGTGAGGATATGGTCACAGCCAGGGTTCTGAAAGGAGAGTGTGTGACATTGATGTGATGTCTGACTGCAGTTATGTGACAAACAGGCAGTTTGGCCATCCCAGAAATGGCCAGAGTTGGGGAAGCCGTTTAAGAGCTATGGGCAGGAAAATGACCACTCTGGGCCATGTGCACACTGTGGTGTTGGGTGTCGTCCCCTTTCATCTGATCCACCCAGCCCTTCTCCTGGTGACTTGAAACACAAATGCAAGCTGGAAGGGGTGTCACACTGTCCGGTCTCTTACATGAAACAGGTCTCCATCCGACTGTTAATAGCTTCACTCTGTTCTACACAAGTTCCTATCCCCAGAGACTCCCAGGAGGCGGGTGGGTCTCATCCAGTGGGTACCGCACGGGGGCCACAGCTCCAGCTTGCATTTGGGGTGACAGCACAGCGTGCTCAGAGTCTGACCGGCTTTTATCCTTAACCCCTTTGGTCTGGAAGCGGGTAATCGACAGCCAAGCAGAGAAACTGAAAGAACTGGACAAGGAGATCCGTCCCTTCCGGCAGAACTGGGAGGAAGCGGACAGCATGAAGAGCAGTGTGGAGTCCCTCCAGAACCGAGTGACTGAGCTGGAGAGCGTAGACAAAAGTGCGGGGCAGGCCGCTCGCAACACAGGTGAGTGGGCCTGTGGCCGGGCAGCTGCTCCCAGGCACAGGCGGTGCATGCTGGGAGTTCTCTAGTAGGGGCAGTTTTCACTTAGATTTGTCCTTCTGCATGAGGCCCAGCTTGGCTAGACTACAGGTGACCCGCAGGACATGAGGATGTCAAGGTGTATTTGGTCAGGGTACCCCTGACACACCCTGAGAGCCTGGAGACAGGAGCAGTCCAGGCAGGGGAAATAGACAGCCTAGTGTTGCCCAAGTATTTCTGGCATTGCGAGCAGATGTGTACCTGTCGCTTTGAGCCTGAATGAGCAGTGATGGTTTGTTTTCATGGGAGGATTAGGGAGTAGGGGTGGATTAAACAGATGGAAGTGTGTGGTTAGAATAGAATAGGAGACAGCTTGGATTCAGAGCCTATGTCCCTGAGGAGGCCAGGACTGTAGGGCAGGAAACACAGCAAATAGGTAGTCAGGTTCTGACAGCTGTGGCCTGGCGGTTGGTACCTTGTGACTGCCAGAGGAGAGGGGAGGAAAGATTCAACACAGATGCCCCACGCCGTGCCTGCTTTGCATATGCCCACCCTCTGCACTCACAGTGGTGTCTGTGGACTGGTGTTCCAGACACCGGTGCAGGTGTGCTCCGACGTTTTCATGTCTCGTTTGTTTGCCAAATGTTTTCTTGCCTATGACAGGCTTGCTGGAGTCCCAGCTGAGCCGGCATGACCAGATGTTGAGTGTTCATGACATCCGCTTGGCCGACATGGACCTGCGGTTCCAGGTCCTCGAAACCGCCAGCTACAATGGGGTGCTGATCTGGAAGATCCGTGACTACAAGCGCCGGAAGCAGGAGGCTGTCATGGGGAAGACCCTGTCTCTCTACAGCCAGCCTTTCTACACAGGTTATTTTGGCTATAAGATGTGTGCCAGGGTCTACCTGAATGGGGACGGAATGGGGAAAGGGACACACTTGTCGCTGTTTTTTGTCATTATGCGTGGAGAATATGATGCTCTGTTGCCATGGCCGTTCAAGCAGAAAGTGACACTTATGCTGATGGATCAGGGGTCCTCTCGCCGTCATCTGGGAGATGCGTTCAAGCCCGACCCCAACAGCAGTAGCTTCAAGAAACCCACCGGAGAGATGAATATCGCCTCTGGCTGCCCAGTCTTTGTCGCCCAAACTGTTCTAGAGAACGGGACGTATATTAAAGATGATACAATTTTTATTAAAGTCATAGTGGATACCTCGGATCTGCCTGACCCCTGACAAGAAAGCAGGGCGGTGGATTCAGCAGAAGGTAACTCCTCTGGGGGGGGTGAGCCAGTGTCTTCACAGAGGTCCTCGCCCTCAGAAAGGACCTTGTGGGACAGAGGAAGCAGCCGGAGGAGGAGGAGGAGGTCGAGTGGCTGGCAGGAGAGCCACATGTGAAAACAGACCCCAACGGATTTTCTAATAGACTAGCCACACCCACTCTGAAGGATTATTTATCCATCAACAAGATAAATACTGCTGTCAGAGAAGGTTTTCATTTTCATTTTAAAAGATCTAGTTAATTAAGGTGGGAACATATATGCTAAAAAGAAACATGATTTTTCTTCCTTAACTTACACACCAAAAAGAGAACACATGTGGAGGTAGGTGGATGTGTCAGCATGTTAACTTACAAGGAGAACTTGTGAAACAATAACACAATCCCGATATATTCACCCTAAAATTCAAGAGTGCAATCTTGTTTCAAATATAGTATATTGTCTATTTTTAAGGCCTCATCTGGTCTCTGTTTTAATAATTTGTTTGTCAGAAGACCCTGAGTAGGCAGAAGGTCTCTAAATTCAGAAGTCATTTTAATTTAAAGTTCTACAAATAATTGTTACTGCAAACATTTTGTTTTAAAACGTTGATAGACTGATATTTCTTGGAAGAAAATGTAAAATATCAAACACTGGTTATCACTTGTGATAGGAAAGAGAATATTGAACCTGCTGTTATTTCTCGTTAGAAATGTAACCCTTCGATATCTGTCGTAGTTAGTGACACTACTTCACAATGACTATGAGAGGGACAATGCTCATGGATGCTGTGCATCATTTCAGACTTACAATTGTTTTCACCCTAAAATAGGGCATTAGTTGAACTTTGGAGTTCTAAACAAAATCCTATAGGTTTTTACAATTCTGCCCCATGTTTAGACAAGCTCTGTTGCTGACAGCACCAGCCTTGGTCTCCAGTGTCGGTGTCCGGGGATAGGCAGGTGACCCGTGCCGCAGGCAGGAGGCCCCAGCGAGCATCCCATCCTGTCATACTGCTGCATCCGGCTAGCGCGCTCCGAAAGCAACATCCGTGCTCAGAGATGGTGGCATACGGTACATGTGCCTTAGATGTGACATGCTGCTTCTTGTCCCTGGGTTTGCGTTCACCATGGTTCTAGAAAGTGTCAGTTTAACCAGATCTCTCTCCACCACCAGAACTTTGTCTCTGCCAGGGCCCTCAGGCAACCCTGAACCTGCCTGGGGATGCCAGGCCTCTGTTGGCGGCTCCTGAAGCCTCTGCTGCTAAATGTTCACAGATTCCAACCGTAGGCCCCCAAGAGCAGCTCAGTCCCACTCCAAGGGAGGGAGGTGTGAGCAGAAGCCACACCCTTCCAAGGTCTCTGCAAGGGCCCTGAAATCCCCACAGCATGAAGGAGAAGTGCCCTAGCCCCAAGCGTTCCTGAGACCACTGGTCTGAGGCCTGCCCGGGCTGGCAGCAGCAACCCTGGCCTCCCTGTGGGGAGGGCAGCCAGCTGATGCCCAGCCTGTGAGTGCAGAGGCCCACCCTCTCAGCTCACTGTTCCCACTGTGATGAGAAGCCTGGAGCCCTGCCCCGGTGCCCCTTTTGCTATGCACCACACTTCACGGTGCTCTACACTGATGGGTGCTACACGCGACAGGTGCTTCTTAGGCAAAACCAATGTGTGCGAACCACCACATCTGTGCCACTTGCCCAAAAGGCGCGCCCACAATTGGCCAGCTGGGCCTGCCCTTCAGACTGCCTGCCTCTGGGCTCTCCCCATGGTCGCACGGGGACAGCTGGGTTGGTGCCCGGTAGCCCACCTTGTCTCTGGTGCTGCCATCTGTCCTGGGTGTGCCTTCGCCCCAGTGCCTGCTGGAAGTGCCCTCCTCTCGCACACCTGTCCCCGTGCTTCCATGAGCGACCTCTTGGTTTCGAGCACTCACCCTGCCCTTCCATGGCTGAAGCATTTGGTTCGTCCCCTGCTCCCCCCTTCTCTCCATTCTGCTGGGATTGCTTTGGGGTAAGTCAGCAACCTTGGTTCTGCTCACAAGGAAAGACTGCAGAGCTCATGTTCTTTCAAAGGTGCCCTCTTCTTCCTCTAGGCCTGTCACCAGGGTTCCTCCCCCAAAGACCTGGAGTTGGGGGGACCATCCAGCAGCCCTTGGCTGGCTTCAGGAAGCTTTTCTGTGGCCAGATGTCAGCAACGGGGCCATCCCTGTAGCTCCCCCCTTCAGAGAAATCAGTGCAGTATCAACAGGTATAGGCCAGCAGCATTGTGTCTGACAAAAAGCATGTCTGTCCTTAGTTTCAGACCCTTGTATGAGGGTGACCCTGACATGTCCTCGGGCCTGCCCTCCCTTTTAGTGAGATTTGGTCAAGGCCCCTTCCTATGAGAGGTGGCCCTCCTGGCTTCCCCCCATGCCTCTAGGGTGTGTGTAAAGTAAGTGACTCTTCCCCCTGGGATGAGGGCCCTGAACAATGTCACAGCTTCCTGTAGTGTGTTGTGTCTATTGCATTTCTCGGTAACTGTAGAATAGTGGGCAAGCTTGCCCCTTCGTGCCCTGTCTCAGTGTGTGAAGGGCATCTCCTGGGAGGTGTGGAGCAGGCTGCGTCCTGCCTGGGTGTGCCTTGCTCCGCTCCATCTCAGCATTCCTTGGTGCTCACCACCCGGGGGGGGGGGGGGCATTGTTGGGCTGTGGTCTCAGCATAGCTGTGGCCCTGTTACCAGTCCTAGCAGCCAGCCCTCACCATATCACAGGGTCCTGGCCATGAGAAACATGGGGTGTCATGCGGCGTGTGTACCTGGCTGTGCAAAAGTGTCAAGTGCTCATCTTTTAAGGGGCCGGTAGTTCCATGGCCTCTGTGGGGAAATTGGATACAACTCCTGCCTGCCAGGGTGGTGGTTGTACCTGTTCACAGCTGACCCTGGGAAGATGGCAGCCACTAAGTAGCAGTGTGTCCTGAGGCCCAGCCTGTGGTTTTTGTGAATAGCTGAAAGCCTGTGTCGGTAACAACCCAGGG
Organism: Mus caroli; assembly: GCF_978045245.1. Lineage (NCBI taxonomy): Eukaryota > Metazoa > Chordata > Mammalia > Rodentia > Muridae > Mus > Mus caroli. The sequence continues at coordinate 109,298,719 of NW_028227269.1, forward strand.
CCTTCGTTGGTCAGGGAGAGGAAGTTAGACTGGGGTGCCCTGGCCGAGCCTCCTTCACCTCTTGGGGATAGACAGAGCCAGCGGAGGCCACACATGCAGGCCGAGTGTAAGAGGGATGGGTGAGACTATGAATGAGTGTAACACACTGAGTGTGAGCTGGGCTCACACAGGAGAGCAGAGCCCATGCCCAGCATTCCAGGAAGCAAAGGGCTGTGAGAGGGTCCGCATTCTAGTCCACATCTCTTCCTTTCCTAAAGTAGCCTGTGCACAGATGGCACCATGTCCCTAAGACAGCACAGCCGTGAGCTGAGGGAGGTGTCTGCTTACAGCCACCGTCCGCCTCCGCCTCCTTTCTCTGCTCTTTTCCCGTTTACTCCAAGGACTGGGCAGCCCCCAGCAGGGCCTTCAGACCCATCCCCACCAGATCCCTTTGAAATGTGTGGCCAGCCTCATGAGAACCTAGCAGTCAGACAGCCCCCTGTGGATAGCTAGCCACCTCCTTAGTCAGCCCCTGTCCCACCAGGAGTTGGGACCTCATGCCTGCTATCTTGGGCCTGACATTAACTGAACAGTATACATAGCAATCACCCACGGCAGGCCTGGCAACCAGTGGACAGCATCCAGCAAAGACGAGGATGTCTGGGCACACCAAGTAACGGGGTCCTAGGTTAGGTCTAGGTCCTGCCGGCCCAAGAGGAGACCAGGGGGAGTGCCAGGGTCAGCAGCATGGCCCTTGCCGCCCCTCCCCCTGTGCACTGCCATGCATTGCAGGGACTTTTGTACCTGGCCAAGGCATTTCCCCCCTGACAAGTGACAGGGTTGGTGAGTCCCTACTCTCCCATACATCCCTCTGCTTGGGAGCATCAGTGAATAGAGAAGGGCTTGGTGGAGTTTAGGGGACTATTTTTTTACTTTCAATCCAGAAGAGCTAATGTGGGCTTCATGCCATCATGACCTGAGTGTGTGTGACAAATGAGGGTCTGACCCCCGAATCTCCTCAGAATAAGTCTCTGTCTTCTGTTTGCAAACCCATAGCAGCTGTTTTCTCCAAGCTCAAATGCGCCCACAGGGGTCTGATCAGGTGAGGTGATCATTGGCAAGTGACCCAGCCGTTGCCAGCTCTCCCACCCCGGCGGCTGCTGCTGCTAGCCACGAGGACTGTGGCATCCAGGAGTCCATCCCCAAACCTGGACCTATCCTAGCCTGTTGTCTGCTTGGGCACCATTACTAGGTAGGCAGGCAAGGCAGTGACCCACACCAGAGCCAGCCCTACAGCTGAGCAGGCCCCAGCACCCAAGCAGCGGATATGATCCATTTCCCTCGCCACACCACGTCTGGAGTCTCTCCTGTGAGCTCACTGTGGAAAGGAGGTTACAAGCCCAGGTCACTGTGCTACTCCATAGTCAGTGGCGACCAGCGTGCACCCCAAGTCCCCTTAGTCACGTAAGAAAACCTTCAAAGGCAAATAAATGACCTAATTGGAAAACACAAAAGCCGGCCTTCCTTCCAAGGATTCCCCTAAGAATCTGTGGGCGCTCTGACTGAGTAGGTCGGGGTCAATGCAGACAGCTGCAGACTGTTCTAAAGTTCCGTTCTTTTCTCTGATGGCACACCTCTTGTGTTCAGTTCTATTACCCAAAAAACAAAGACCAAAGAAGGCCAATCTCTCATTTGACCGTATTTTTAATCTGCCTGTTTTGACACATGCCGTCTGTAGTAACCGCTCGCTGTGAGGCCCCATCTTGACAGTCCAAGTGATCGTGACCAGTGATTAGCGTCCCGTGTTCTAATGCTCTTCTAAGAAACTGAGACAGTGTGAATTATTGCTCAGCAATAATCATGTCACCAGGAGTTAGCAGCACGCCTCATCTCCTGATAGCATTATGATGTTTCGTATTTTGTTTACCGTATGTTACATGTGGTTTCATTTGGTATTTATTTGTGTTTTGAGGTCTTGCGATGTTTCTGTTCTGCTGCTAATAATAAAGTTTGTAAGACTGTAGAATGCAGAATTTTGTAATGCTCAAGTGTCTATTAGAGGAAAATAAAGCTGATTCAAGAGTCCTGCTCTCTGGCTGCCGTCTGTTCCTGCTAAGACTTCAGGTGGGCCTCCTCCAGCCGTTCTCACAAGTGCCTGGGTGACAGCCCCCTGGGGACACTGTGTGGCTAGAAAGGGCCACCATTCTGAGATACCAGAAGGTTTCGAGCAAGGCCTCTTGCTCCTGTCACCCCAGGTCTTGTCTGTAGCCCACCAGAATATGTGGCTTGGTCCAGGGTGAAGAACTGAATACAGAGGGGAACCAGGCCCACAAGTACCAGGGCTGGATACAAATACATGCTGTGCCCTGCCAGGGAGCCCGAGTTCTGAAAGGTTTGTCTTAGATTGGGAGCGTGAGGCTTGGAGGGGAAGGCAGGCCCTGGGCTGTCTGGCTCCACTGCACTCTGTCCTGTGGATGGTTGCTGCCTGCGGCCGTGATCATCAGCACCCAGTCCCCTGCTGCTCTGCAGGATGCTAACGGTACTAGAACCACAAATGGGAGCATTGGAGACTGGGAAGTCTGCTGTTCCCCTTTCTAGGAAACAGATGGTAGAATGATATAATCCAACACAGCACATTTTTAAAAACCCCTGGAGAATTCAGAGCTGAGCAAGAGGGCCACCTTCCAGGTCCTGCCCAGACCCTGTCACAGTGACTTCTCCCCTAAGCACTGAGGGCCACCTTCAGCAGAACCCTGAGCCCACAGCTGAAGATGAATGGGAGATACCTGTGAGCCTGGCCCAGGGCCATGGATAGTGGAACCCAGGGAACTCTAGAAACTGACAGGGCGTGACCTCTGGAGTAGGGATATCACAAGCATGCAGACACACCCATACCTATAAGGGTTTCAGTCCGGGGCCAGATAGCATCTGTTCCCAAGGTCCCAGGTAGGGTGAATCCTCTGGTAGCCTTGGACCTCTGGACCCTGCACTTCCACCCGGGGTAGCAGGCACTGCAGACCCCCTGAGGTGGAGCAAACCAGGCACTTAGATCCAGAAACCTCCACCTGGGTGCCCCCTAGCTGTGGAATTTGGGGCTCAGCCACAGCTGTCCCACCCACACTGTGGGTGACCAGATAACAGGACCTGCCCTGGAGCTGCTGCTCATTGGGATACCACTAGCCATGCAGCCAGCCCTTGTCCCTGCAGGGGCCCCGCCCATGGAGGAACAAAGAGTATTCAAGTCTGGAGTCTGGAAGCCTGGCCTCCAGCTGTGGCATCCCCTGACCTAGGGACCTATGGCCTTCCTGTCTCAAAGCAGAGGGACAGGAGGTGACAACTAGCCATGAGAGGAAAGGACAGGCTGTTGGCTTCCCATCCTGAGGCCAGTGATTTATTTACTGACATCTCTCAGCCCAGGGCTTCCGGGGCCTCTACCTGCCCACTATCCTCTCCCACTGCCCAAAATGGAGAAGGCAGCTATCTCGCCTAAACAGGAAGGGGTAACAGACTCTGACACCCACTCTGCAGTCGGAAGAATGAACCGGGGGTGAGAGGGTTTAGCAGCTGCTCCCAGCATTTGAACCTCAAAGTGTTACTAGCCCCCAACCTATCCAATTCACACTCTCCTGCACACCCCAATTCACACTCTCCTGCACACCCCAATTCACACTCTCCTGCACACCCCAATTCACACTCTCCTGCACACCCCACCTCAGAATTTATATCCAACTCAGCCCCAGGAACAATGTGCATGCCCTCTTTTAGCTCCTCCCCAACTTCCTGTGCCATCCATGCCCCTGCCTCAGTGCCTTGGTAGGCTCTTTCACTCTACAGATATCCTTGTCTACCTGCCCCTTGCCTACCCTCCCCACAGCACTACAGGGCTGTCATCCAGGGTTCCCACAACCCCAAGAGGTAGGACATGAGCTATAATGGCCAAGAACAAAATAAATGGGCTATAGCATTCTTTATGCAGTTTAAATGAACCAGTGGAAAACCTCCTGGTGACTGTTTCAGTGGCCTAGTGAGGGATATGGCTTCCCTGGCACAAGAAGGTTGCCCATGTACAGACTCAAGATGGCAGTCAAGCCAAAACTGAGCAACTGCCAAGCCCCTGGCTCCATCCTTACCCAAGGAGTACGCCTGTACTACTAGTTACTCCATAGGGTCTGCATTTCTTCTACTTCCTGTGAAGATCCTGACCACAAGTGTGTGCCCACGTGTGTCTGAGTGCCAGGCTCATGGTCATCCCCAAGGGCTTTCTGTAGACATCCTGCCTGCTCCTGGTCCCAGCCACGGCAGCTGTAAACTCTTCCTTCTGCTGTTGTTCCAAGCTGTTTCTTACGGGAAACCTCTTTGCCCAGGTACTCTTGACTGACTGCCCTTCCCATGTGACCACCATGGGGACACCCACCTAGCACTTGTGTCCCATGGGTCAAACTGGCTCAACCGTGAAAGCTGGAGCCCAGTCTGTGACAGTGCTTCCTCTTCAGGACTAAAACAACAACAGACAAGAAGAATATGACCTCCAAGAGTCTCCTTCATGCCTGACCTAGCTGGAGGCCAAGAGCAAACTTCCCTCAACACTTAATTCCTGCCTCTGTACAATCCCTCCAACTCTGCCGCCCATCACCCGCACATCCGTCCACCCTTCACAGGTGTACCATCACCAGACAGACGTCACAGCATCCATCCATCCTTTACCACAAACTTGACCCCAATGTGTTCCCTCTAACACCCTGACGGTGGCAAAACCCCGGCAAAGGTGGCCTCAGGAAAGAAAAGTGTTTGGGCTTACAGTTGGAGGAGACGGCGGGGAGGGCATGAGGCGGCTGCTCATACTGGTATGTCATACACATCGCGCTGTGGTATGGCTCAGGAAGCAGAGAGGAAGACTCCCCACAGTCAATGCCGGTCTGGCCTGCTCGGTGTCTGGAGAGACCTTCACAGCCACAGCCAGAGGTGTGTCTGGGGTGAACCTGCTAAGCTGGCTGTGAATTCCCACCATGCAACCCACCAACCGAACCTCATCTGCCCACAGTTCACCCATTCTCCTCCCTGGTACCTTCTGCAGGCATCCATTTTTGCCCCACGGGGACATGTGACTGGGCAGGGCTGGATGACAAGAGACAACTCCCGAGTGACATGTTGACCTCTGGACTGGGAAGCTTCTTGCCTGGGGTAGCCTTTCATTACTCCGTTTGCCCAATCTCCATCCTCTTTCCAGCCCTGCCAAGGGACCCGCCTCATCTACTGTCTGTTTCCACTCACCCCACATAAAGTCCGTTACCTCTCCTCAACCTTCCTGTTACCTCAGCCAACGCTCCTTGCAGATGGACCCCACCAGCATCTTCACCCCACTTTCCCAGCATCCTCTGTCTGCCATCCACCAGACATCCCCCCCACAACCTAGTCATGTCTACAGCTGCCATCACTCCCACCCAGCCACCACCCACTGTCCCCTACCCACCCATCCACCACTATCAGTCAGCCACCCTCTACCATTAGCCCAGTCGCTCTCAAGCCACCGTCATCCCCATTGCTATCAGGAATTTAGCATCCAACACCAGGAGCCACGGTCTATGATGTACTCACAGAAGCACTCCTCACGCCACTGCCACCACCATTTGGTGACTGACCCACCCATCATTTCTCTCACTGGTGTTTCTCCATTCATCACGCACCCTGCCTGTCACCTCTAACCTGCCTTCACGGCCAGCCTACCCAGGCAGGTCACTCTCTGCCGTAGCTCTCTTAGTTCTCTTCCAGGACCTCCACGCGCCTTTGACATCCCTTCCGGTCTGTTCTGCAACCCACACAATCCCTGCAGACCACACACCCAGGCTAAGACTTCAGGCCTGGAGAAGATGGGTAAAGATGGCTGAGCTCCAGGGTTCTTGGCCACCTCCACACCGTGTCACCGGGAAAGTCAGGACGACACCCTCTTATTGGGTACCCAGGGTGCTGGGTCCTAAAGGGCAGATGCTAAAGCCGCTGAGAAGATTCCTCCAAGGGCCCTCAGGAGACAGCTGGGCGGTCCCAAGGTAAATGTGTAACATCTGGGCACCCCCTGCCCCTCAGCCCCGCCCGGTCACGTGGGGCCCTCGGATCGAAGTCCACATCTGTGAGAGCCTCGGCGGAGAGATGGGTGCTCTGGGCCAGGTCCTGCTGTGGCTGCAGCTCTGTGGTAGGCCCCGTGTCCCCTTGGGTCTGGACCTTGATTGAGGCTGAGGTTTCTCTAGGCTGGAAGGGTCGCGATCGCAGGAGAGGTTGGGATATGGAGGTGGCGTTGGCGGCCTGCCTCAATTTCCCGGTTCTCTGGCGTGGGCTGGTGAGCTTCCCAAAGCCCAGGAAGTGGAGAAACCGCAGCCTATTCCCCGTGGACCTCCGAGCCCCTGGCGCCTCCTCTGTGCACAATCGGGACAGGGTCGCCAGCTCCGGGCTCTGGGACCGCTCTCTGCCCCAGTGAGCTTCCCGCCAGAGCTATTTCCTGAGGGCCAATTCCTCTCCGAACCCCCCGGGCAGTCAGAGTGCTGTGAATAGAGACGACGTTCCGAGGGAGGGGAAGGGCATGTTTGCGCGGGTTCTGCAGCTCGGCTAAGAGTGCGCCTGAGAACGACGCGGTGGGGCCTGACTGCCTTGCGCTATGTGCACCTCTGCCGCGCCTCTCTGGAAAGTCGCCTTCCCGGAGGGCGACACTCAGCCTTCCTTTCTTTAGCAATGACTCGGGCCGCCTACAAACTTTGGGTCCCCAATACCTCCTTCGATACTGCCTCCAACTGGAACCAGAACCGGACCCCGTGCGCGGGAGATGCGGTTCAGTTCCCGGCGGACAAGGTACCTTGGTGGAAGTTTGAGGGGATGGACTGGAGGTGGGGAGGTCGGTCAGCCTCACGCCTAACGCCACCTCTTGCTGCAGATGGTGTCGGTCCTGGTACGAGACAGTCACGCCATCTCGGATATGGTAAGGCTGTGGCCTCAGCGGGCATGGCTGGCCCTGGGTCATGCGCCGCCATGGAGCCTCTGGGTAGAAACAGTCTCTGGGAAGGGACATCAGAGAGTACGTGGGGTCTCCCAGTCCAGCTCCACTGTCCCCTCCCCCACAGTGTCTCAGTGCAGGGTGGGCTCTGGGAAGCGTGCCTGCCCTTCCTTCCCTGTCCTGGAGGCCATGTTAACAAGCTACCTGCAAAGCCAATGGCCCAGCTAGCCCGGAGGGTGAGGAGCAAGAGGTTAAACAGCCCCTGCCTCCCCTCCTGCACATGCTAAGGCTAAAGGCCTTAATATGTGCTAAATAAAGGCTGATGGTCCCAAGACCCTAGTTCAGACCATGTGGTTGGAGCTAAGAATGAAAACTCTCTCTCTCTCTCTCTCTCTCTCTCTCTCTCTCTCTCTCTCTCTCTCTCTCTCTCTCTCTCTCTCTCTCTCTCTCTCCCTCCTCCCCCCCCTCTTCCTTTTCTTTTGGTTTTTCTAGACTGAGTTTCTCTGTGTAGCTCTGGCTGTCCTGGAACTCACTCCGTAGACCAGGCTGGCCTCTAACTCAGAAATCCGCCTGCCTCTGCCTCCCAAGTGCTGGGATTAAAGGCGTGCGCCACCACGCCTGGCTCTTCCTTTTGTTAATTTCCTAACGGGTTGACATGGGAGTTCCACATTCTGTTCCAATTCTCCAAAAAAAGACTAGCATCCTCCAAGCAATTTGTGCACGCAGAACCACTAGAGGCCAGGAGGGGGCGCCAGATCACAGCCGGTTGTGAGCCACCATGTGGACCCGGAGCCTGCATTCTTTATAAGAGCAGTCTTGAACCTTAACCAGTGGGCCATGGCTCCAGCCATTTATTGTCTGTTCACATCTTGTTTCCTCTCTGTTCTTCCTCTTGGAAGCTGGGATAGTCTCTGTCTTTGATATCAAGCACACCTACATGTGTGGATTTGGTTCTGCTTGCTGGCGCTCCCGCTGAAGTCTGCTTTCCCAAGCTCAGGTCTGGAAAGCTCTCCCCATTGTTTCATGTCTCTGCCTCAGCCTCCCTCAGACAGGAATTTGTTACTTGGATGTCCACCCTTCCCCTGGACTTCTCTGCCGTCTTCTGTGGAGCCTGGGCATGGACACCTGTCACTGAACACCCACAGCTGGACCAGGCCTGGTGTGTTTATCTACTAGTGCTTGGTCCCCAGTGGGGTAACTTTCTACAATCTCGTCTTATTTCCTCTTCCGTTCTGTTCGTTTATTGTGATGCTAGGGACAGAGCCCAGAGTCTCACAGATGCTAGGTAGGTAGCTGTTCCATCCCCGAGCTCTACCCCAGCCCTGTTCTTTATAAGAATACATTCCAGTCACATGGTGTGTTTGTGTGTGTGTGTGTGTGTGTGTGTGTGTGTGTGTGACCTCCCATCCTGAGGTGCCACTGTGCTTACAATATTATCATGTCTGTTCCCACCTGTGGGTGGAGTCCCTTGGCGTGGGTGTAGCTGGCCTGTGTCATCTTCTCTGTCTAGGGTGAGCCTTTGGACAGGTCTGAAACTCTAACAAGGCCAAGTGGGGACAAGAGCCTGGGCTGTGGGTGATGCCTGGTAACCTGATGGTCCTGTGAGGAGCAGCTCCCATGGCCCCATCTCCCTAAGCTCTGGGAGCAAGATGGAGGGATAAGGTCTTGAGGCTTGGGGAACCAGGAAATAGTGTCAGGGATCAGACTCTCCCTTCCGCACAGCACAGTCCTAGCACAGAACTGGATTTGAACAGTGAGATGATCCCGTAGTGGAGCAACGCAACTAGCTAAAATTACTCTTAGATGTCCTTCCTTCTCCTGTGTCCCTCTCTCTGAAACTGAAGCCTGGCTTCTAAGACCCGGGAGACCTTGTCTTATACCTTTCTCCAAGTGATGGGTGCTGGCAATGTCACCTCCCGCTCCAAGTGCTCCATGGGTTCCCAGGCTCTCAGCTGTGCCCTGCTCCTTAGCGTCAGATGTGATCCTCCAAGCCTCCTCTACAGCTCAGTTGGGGGTCCTTTAGCCCTGGCTCATGTGCCGGGTGTGCCTTCTCTTTTCTTTCCCTGGTGAGACCTAGCTGGGTTTCCTGCTAGCCTCAGCCACGTTTAAGGTTCCCGGGCCCTGACTTCACCTAGCTCCCCACCAAGGTCGCAGCTTGGGTTCTCCCTTGTGCCCTGGAGGTGTTAGTTGATCGCAGTTCGTGCCCGGACCATGCGCCACCTCAGCCTGCGCTTTTTGCAGCTCCTGCCTCTGGATGGGGAGTTGGTCCTGGCCTCGGGAGCTGCCTTCAGCGCTGCAGGAGGCGACTCGGATCCAGCTTGTAACCCTGGTGAGAAAGATGGGCGTGGCTCGGAACCCGGCTCTCGGGGCGTGGTTAGAGGGGCGGGGCTTATAGAGGGCGGGGCGCGGGAGCACTAGGCGGAGCCGGTCTCAGTGGGTTGGTGCACCGTGACACAGGCGCCCCGTTGCTCTTCCGCAATCCCGATCGCTTCTCCTGGCTTGACCCGCACCTCTGGAGCTCCGGGACTCAGGCGCCCGGGCTCTTCTCCGTGGACGCCGAGCGCGTGCCCTGCAGCTACGACGACGTCCTCTTCCCGCGCGATGGATCTTTCCGCGTGGCGCTTGGCCCAGGCCCCAGCCCGGTGCAAGTCCGCAGCGTCTCGGCCGTGGGCCAGGTGAGCAGGCGCGGGAGGGCTGGGGTCCCATCCCCTGTGCGCATCCCCGCGGGGCACCCTGCAGCTGCGCGCGTGGGCCCGCGCACTCAGACTCTCTCCTCGCTCGCCTGGCCGCTGGTGATGCCACCACCCGCAGACGTTCTCGCGCGACGAGGACCTGACTGCTTTCCTGGCGACCCGCGAGGGCCGCCTGCGCTTCCACGGGTCGGGCGCGCTGAGAGTGGGCTCCGAAGCTTGCACCGACGCGTCGGGCTGCGTCTGCGGCAACGCCGAGGTGAGTGAGTCTTGACCGGGCACAGCGCGAGGGGCGGCCCCGGCCACGCTGAGGCGCGTGGCTGCCGCTGCGCTTTCCTGCGTTCACCTCCGTGCCCCCACCCAGATGCTGCCGTGGATCTGCGCGTCTCTGCTGCAGCCCCTGGGCGGCCGCTGCCCCCAGGCCGCCTGCCAGGACCCCCTACTGCCTCAAGGACAGTGCTGCGACCTCTGCGGTGAGCGTCCCCCTCCCACCGCCCTGGAACGCGCTTCCGGTGGGCTTTGCTGGGGTCCGTGACGTTAACCTGTCCTCCTGTCCCAGGAGCTATCGTGTCGTTGACCCACGACCCCACATTTGACCTGGAGCGGTACCGAGCGCGGCTGCTGGACCTCTTCCTGAAGCAGGTAAGGAAGCCACACGCCGGGGGCCGGCTGCTGGCAGCTGAGCCCCGACTCTACCGTCCCCCTTGGTCGGATGGCAGAGTCCGGACCGACCCCCTCCCTCCGCAGCCCCAGTACCAGGGCCTGCAGGTGGCTGTGTCCAAGGTGCTGCGCGACGCCCACACCGAGATCCAGGTGGTGCTAGTGGAGACCGGGCACGCGACCGGCGCGGCGGGGCAGCTGGGCCACGCGCTCCTCCAGGACGCGGTGGCACAAGGTAAGGCCGCACCCTCCGCCCCTCCGCGCCCTCCCTCCCCTCACTGACCCCGGGGTTCCCGGGCCCCCGCTGAGTCCGTCTCCTTGCAGGCAGCGTGCTCGGTATCCTGTCGGCGACCCTGCGACAGTCCGGCAAGCCTACGACGGCAGACTCAGAGCTGAATCAGAGCTCGTCCAGTGCCGGGCTGGCGGGCGGCGTGGCGGCCTTGGTGCTGCTGGCTCTGCTGGGGACCGTGCTCCTTCTGCTGCACCGCAGCGGGAGGCTCAGGTATGCTGGCCCCTCCTGAAGGCAGGCTCCCAGGGAGGCCAGCCGGGCTGCCCCAGGGGTTCACCCGCGCCCACTTCCTGCAGGTGGAGAAGGCATGAAGACGCTGAGCCCGCATCGGCTGGGCTGCCGCTGGGTTTCCGAAATCCGATTTTCGATGTGATTGTCTTCAAGCAGCAGGTGAGACTGTGGGAAGAAGCTTTGGGGGCGGGGGGTGTCTCCCGGGGACTGGTACTTGGGATCGTGAGCCCTCTGACCTTGTGACTCCGCAGCCCTCGGTCGAGCTACCTGACTCAGCTCAGAAGGTGGACATCTTGGACATTGATACCAAGTTCGGCTGCTTCGTTAACCCACTCTTTGCTGGGGAGGCAGAGGCAGAGGCCTGACCTGCTGGAAGGGTACTAGGCTTCTAACCTGTGGACTGTTCACCCCCTCGGAGACCGTGACTTCTCTCCTGGTGGCAAGGACAGGCCTACCTTGCCCAATAAAGAGTTGCTTGTTTGTTTTTTAACTTGATAGCCTGGTGGATGGTCCTACTTGTAACCTTGCTTTACTTGAGCGATGGAGATCTGAACTCTGGTCCTCAGACCCACGCCGCAAGTGCTGTTACCATTCGGGCGCAGTGTTTTGTTTTGAGGTGAGCGTCTCACCATGTTCTCTAGGAAGGCATTAAACTTTTGGGCTCAGATATCTCTGTGTCTCGGCCTCCAGGATTAGCTGGGGCTTTACGTATGACTCCCTGACTCAGCAGCTTCAAATGGCCGTTGATGCTGGGGTGGACCTGTCCCAGTTGTTGACCTGGTTAGGTTTGGTGACCTGTAAGCAGTGTCAGCTCACTGCCAGGTCCAGTCTCGCTGGAATAGAGCCCCGCCTCCTGTCAGAACATTCCAGTTGGCATCTGTTATCTCTGGGTATAGGGGCTAGGCGCAGGGACAGGAACTTGACCCCTCCGTGTGTCCAGCTTTAGCTTACCGAGTGTTCAGAAACAGCAGCTCCAGTTCTTAGTAATGTTGTGGGGGGAAAGATGGATCAGTGTTAGGCGTGGTGGTGCATACCTATAATTCCACTGCTAGAGATGGAGGCAGGGGGATCAGGAGTTTGAGGACAGCCTAGCCTACACTGCAAGCCTCTCAATAACTTGCCTTGCAGGTGGGAGGAGCAGTTTGAGTTCCAGACTCCACATACAAACCCCAGGCATGGAGAACCAGTGTGTATCTCAGCCCGGGGGCGGGAGGCTGCCTCTGTGAGCTGCAGAGGAAGGTCTTCTGCCCCACATGCCTGCATGCACACGTGCACCTGTGTATTCCTGAACACACATACATGCATGCACACACCCCTCAAAAAAAGGACAAAAGGAAATTAGATTGGCAACTCGACTCGTGCAAGGATTTATGATGGATTCTAGTCTAGAGGTAGAAAGGAAAAAAAACCTTAAAAACCACAGAGGCTGGAGAGATGGCTCACAGGTTGAGGGTACCTGTGAGTGCTGCCCTGGCAGAGGCTCAGGCTTTGGTTCCCAGCACCTACATGGCAGCTCACAGTCAAGTATAACTACATTTCCAGGGGATCTGGGTTCCTCGGGCACAGCACACCAGGAGTGCACACACGTACATGCAGGCAAAACACTCAACACATAAAAACCAGTCTTTAAAAAAGAGAGAGAGAGAGAGCTAGAGAGTTGGCTCAGCAGTTAAAAGCACTTCCAGAGGCCCAGCAACCACATGGTGGCTCACAACCCTCTGTAATGAGACCTGGCGCCCTCTTCTGGTGTGTCTGAAGACAGCTACACTGTACTCACATATAAATCAATCAATCTTTGCCAGGCAGTGCTGGCGCATGCCTTTAATACCAGCACTTGGGAGGCAGAGGCAGGTGAATTTCTGAATTTGAGGCCAGCCTGGTCTATAGAGTGAGTTCCAGGACAGCCAGGGCTACACAGAGAAACCCTGTTGGGGGAGGGGGGGAAGAAAAGGAAAAAAAAAAAGAAAGAAAAGGAAAGAAAAGAAAACTTGGGCTGGAGAGATGGCTCAGTGGTTAAGAGCACTGACTGCTCTTCCAGCGGTCCTGAGTTCAATTCCCAGCATCCACATGGTGGCTCACAACCATCTGTAATGGGATCTGATGCCCTCTTCTGGTGTGTGTCTGAAGACAGCTACAGTGTACCCATATACATAAAATAATTCTTTTTAAAAAATGAAAACTACAGCCTCACAAATCCGTAGTATACTTTTAGAATACATCTTTTCTCTCTAGAATCATGGTGACTTTCATGACACCTGTAGTCCCAGCACTGGGGAGGCAGAGGCAGGCTGATCTCTGAGTTTGAGGAAGCCTGGTCTACATAGAGAGTTCCAGAACACCCAGGACTACACGGAGAAACCCTGTCTCAAAAAACAAAAGAGAATTTAGTTTCATCAAATTTGGCTTGATGATGTAAATGCTGCAAAACAAATTGCACCCTGGGTAGGGAAGGCAGATTTCTCCGCTCCTGAAACGCTGGAGACGCAGGGCTTAAGCGACTATGGTTTATCTACTCTGAAACCTAGGAACGTGTGTGTGTGTGTGTGTGTGTGTCTGTGTGTGTTTAAATTGTATTTAATGTATTTAATGAGTGTTCTGCTGTATGTATACCTACACGCCAAAAGAGGACATCAGATTGCCTTAAGGATGCTTGTGAGCCACCATGTGGCTGCTGGGAATTGAACTCAGGACCTCTGGAACAGCAGTCAGTGCTCTTAATCACTGATCCTTCTTTCCAGCCCTTTTGTGTGTGTGTGTGTGTGTGTTTTTTTTTAAGATGGTCATTTCTACTTCACTCTGTCACACAGAGCAGACTTCTGTTAAGTTACTTATTGAAGTGGAAAACTTAAGCGTTCTCTGAAAAGTCACTTGTCTTGGATGGTGTTTTGTTGGGGCAAACACAGGAAGAAACGTTTCATTGAAGCAGACACAGGTGAAAGGCTGTCCTGCTAAAGCAGGCACGTGAAAGGACACGTGCTGAAGCATTCCTCACTAATGACATGCATGTATTGATAGATTCATGTAAATTGCGTAGTTGGGCTCAATAGAGAAAAAAAAAAAAAACCCAAAACTTCTGGTGCTGTGCTGCAGTTTCCTGCTGCTTCCTCAGACTTGGGCTGAGACTGGCAGAGTGATGTCAGCTGAGACTGGCAGAGTGATGTCAGCTGCTGTCCACCTGTGGAGGACACGTGATGTTTGGAAGGAATAGGAAAGGGACTTAAGGGGCAGTGACAGAGGCTGAGCTAGGCTTGCATAGCTAAACACTTGTGAGTACTTTTTCTGGTGTTCCCGTTGGCCCCGGTCCCTCCTGCTGACTTGTGCCAAGGCCTGGCTGTCCCTGCTAGGCTGTGCGACCGCTGCTGATTTGTCTTTGCTATCCAGACTCTACCGAATTGAACTGCTGGTCTGCTGAGGACACAGATGGGATTCGCACCAGAGAATCATTTCTAAACAGGGCCACGTCCCCTGTATCCATCCTTCCTTCCTTCCTTCCTTGACTTATTTATTTTATCTATGTGCACACACTGATACTACTTCAGACACACCAGAAGAGGGCATCAGATCCCATTACAGATGGTTATGAGCCCCCATGTGGTTACTGGGAATTGAACTCAGGACCTCTGGAAGAACAGTCAGTGCTCTTAACTGCTGAGCCCCCCATCTCTGCAGCCCCCCTGTACCCTTTCTTTAACACTACCTCTGGTGGATGGCAGGCTAGAAGGGAGGTTAAAGCACCTGAGAACCCTCATCCTAGGGTTCATAAAGGAAGAACTTGTTAGTTTTAGTGAGGCCATGTTAGAAGATGAAAACCTCCGTCCTCTTCACAAAAGCCGCTCTTCTTCCATTACTACCAACTCCAGAGACCTTAAGGACCTCCTGGGTGGGCGACATGCGGAACGCCTGAAGCATTGCACGATACCCTGCCCAGCACTAAAGATAACATGTTTTGTTTTGTTTTGATTTTTTTGGGGGGAGGGGGGTTCGGGACAGGGTTTCCCTATATAGCCCTGACTGTCCTGGAACTCACTCTGTAGACCAGGCTGTCCTCGAACTCAGAAATCGTCTGCCTCTGCCTCACAAGTGCTGAGATTAAAGGCGAGCACCACCACCACCCAGCAACATGTTTTCTTAATTTAGAGAAAAAAAAATCAGTAAAGAGTAATGAAACCTGATACTGAAGTAGAGCTATAAACCTGCATCCAGCAGGCTAAGGCAGGAGGATTGCCAAATTGAGGCAAGCATGGACTACACAGTAGGCACATGTCAACCATGGCTGGAGACACAGTCAGCAGTTAAGAGGACCAGGGTTGGGTTCCAAGCACCCACATGGTGGCTCACAACCATCTATACTCCATTTTCAAAGAAGCTGATGCCCTCTTCTGGCCTCCAAAGGCTACTGCACACATGGTGTGCATACAGATGAGCAGACACACACATAACAAATAAACTCAAGTAACAACGACAAAAGAGAGCCAGTGTTTTATATAAAGAGAACAACAATCCATTGATGTTCTGCCTGGTCTTATGTAACCACTCCTTGTAGGGTTTGAGCTTGCTTAGCTGTGTGGACCAGCAGCTCTGGATTCTGAACTGCATGTGCACCTGTGGAAGCCAAAGGTGGACGGACCTCAGGTTTCCTGTTACTCCCCAATTTATTTATTTATTTATTTTATTTATTTTTGTTTTTTGTTTTTTGAGACAGAGTTTCTCTGTGTAGCCCTAGCTGACCTGGAACTCATTCCATAGACCAGGCTGGCCTCAAACTCAGAAATCTGCCTGCCTCTGCCTCCTGAGTGTTGGGATTAAAGGCGTGTGCCACCGCCGCCCACTCAATTTATTTTTATTTTCCATGGACAGGAATTCTCAATGAACCTGGAGCTCACTGATTGGACGGGGAGCACTGCTGATCTCCTGGCTTGGCCTCCCAGTACTGGGCACACATGCACTGACTTTTTCCTTCCTTTTCTTTCTTTCTTTCTTTCTTTCTTTCTTTCTTTCTTTCTTTCTTTCTTTCTTTCTTTCTTCCTTCCTTCCTTCCTTCCTTCCTTCCTTTCTTTTTCTTTCTTTCTTTCTTTTTCTTTCTTTTTGTTTTTTTTCGAGACAGGGTTTCTCTGTGTAGCCCTGGCTGTCCTGGAACTCACTTTGTAGACCAGGCTGGCCTCGAACTCAGAAATCCGCCTGCCTCTGCCTCCCGAATGCTGGGACTAAAGGCGTGCATCACCATGCCCGGCTTTTCTCTCTCTCTCTCTCTCTCTCTCTCTCTCTCTCTCTGTCTGTCTTTCTTTCTTTCTTTCTTAAGATTTTGCTTTTATTATGTGTGTGTTTGTGCAAGTGTGTGAAATATGTTTATGGGTGACTGTGAAGGTCCGAGAGGGCATAGGTTGGAGTCCTTGGCATTGGGGTTATAGGCAGTTATGAGCCATCCTGTGGGTGCTGGCGACCAGACACAGGTCCTCTGTAAGGACAGGAAGTCGCACCTGTTCAGCCCTTTCTTCCAGGGTGCCTGTGCAGTGCAGCTTTTGCTATGTGGATTCTGCAGCACCAACCACTTGTTGTTTTCCTGAGACAAAAATCTCACTCTTTAGTCCTGACTGGCCTGGAAATTGCTATGTAGACCAGGTTAACCTCAAACATAAAGATCACATCCTGTGTGTGCTTTTCATGTTTTAGAATTAAAAGTGTGTGCTGCTATGTCCAGCCTGAAATTTGTAATTTTATGATTTTTTAAAAAGAAAAATAACAAACAAACAATTTTCTATGTTATGTGTATGTGTGAATGCCTGTATGTTCATTTATATGAGTAGCCTGTGTGTGGAAGCCAGAGGAGGGTGTTTGATCTTCTGGAACTAGAATTACAGGTAGCTGTGACCTATCTGATGTGGGTCCTGGGAACTGAACCCTGGTCCCCTGCAAGATGGTCAAGTGTTTTGAACCTTGAGCCATTGCTGCAGTTCCTTCTGAATTCATCTTGAAAGTTATCAGAAATCGTCCCGAGAGTCCCGAGAATATCTGTGAAGTTTCCAGAACCTGGTAGCAAACTTCTCAGAACGGCAGTAACAGGCTGCTTAGAAACGCTACAGTAGGAGGTGTGAGGTTTGTCATTGACAAGGGAATGGTTTGATGGTGGTTTTAGTGAGTGTGCCTGAGAATGGCTGGGCCCCAATGTAAAGTTGAAAGGTCCTGGCAGAATGTAAAAGGACACAGAAGCCCTGAAATTGGCAAGATAGATGTCAGTGTTAGCAGAACTAGCTTCACTGATTTAGAAAAATAGAGGTGCACAATGCTCTGGCCACTCCTTGAACCTGTGTGTCTGCCAATGTTCTGACCAGGTGTGTGCCCATTGCTGCACCTTCATTAGACTCTTTCCTTGTACCCCTCCCATACCCATTTCTTGAGAATAGACATTGTTTAGATCTGGAAATCCCCTACTCTCCCCCTTCTCCTTCCCCCCCGCCCCGGAGGGCCTATAAAAAGCGGGACCTCTTTCCCCTCGAGGTCAACTCCTCTACCCCTGCATGGGATATGAGTCGTCCCCAGAGCTCTGGCTTTCCCCAAATAAAGCCTCATGTGGTTTGCAACAAGCTTGGTCTGTCGTGAGTTCTTGGGTGTCCGCTATTGTCCTGAGGCCTGAGCGAGGGGCTCCTTTCGGAGTCTTTCAAAGTTAGCATCTAGTGACCGAGTCTCTCGGAAAGTGGCCTGGCTTCAGATCTCACGGCTCACACTAGATGTATCAGGTAATATCCACAGAGGTTTTCCAAAGAACAGTGGTTGGCCTGGAAGAGCCGCAGGGAGGCCAGAGCTCACAGGCCTATTCAAAAGCTTTAAGCAAAGGGAAGGTTTTAAAAGCAGCATTTAAAAAAGAAAATCCCTGGTTGGAAGACTTCACAGGGACAGGAGCTGACGTTGGTTGGTGGCTGGGCAAACATTGTTGCAGAAGTGGACTGGAGTGGCCTTGCGGGAGGCTGTGTTCTGAAGTTCTTGATGTTGTTACTAGGCACACTGTACACGCGTGGGCTCTCCTCCTCCATAACTCTTTTTTAAAGATTTATTTATTTATTTATTTTATGTATACGAGTATATCTGTAGCTGTGCTGATGGTTGTGAGCCGTTGTGGTTGATCCAGTCTGCCCCACTCACTCTGGCCCTGCTGGCTCCGTGGCTTAAAGAGTTATTTATTTATTATATGTAAGTTCACTGTAGCTGACTTCAGACACACCATAAGAGGGCGTCAGATCTCATTACGGATGGTTGTGAGCCACCATGTGGTTGCTGGGATTTGAACTCAGTACCTTCGGAAGAGCAGTCAGTGCTCTTAACCACTGAGCCATCTTTCCAGCCCCCCTCCATAATTCTTATTCTTGTTTTTATGGTGGTTCTGTCTCCCAGACAGACTCCATCTTGCTTTTGGCTTTTGACAGTTGTTACAGCCATCGCTGCAGGGCAAACTGCACGGAGTGGCGGAGGGTGTCCCAGGATGGGCCAGTGACAGCATCACAGTGGCAGAAAAATACAACACTGCGGTGACCGTCTGTCTTCAGAGGCTTCTGGGAAGCCGCTGTTCCCATGGCAGGCTGGCCCCACCGGGATCTCAGGTGAATGAGAGGCCGGTGGCACTTTCTGTGGCCCTCTTGTGCCCATGGCTCGTCATATACTATGCCAAGTGTGTCCCAGTGATTTGAGCGTTTCTCAGCCAAAGTGGCCAGTTTACGGCCATTCCTTTCTCAATCCTCAAGCCTACCTTGTGCGGTCAGGGGTAGGTCACCTCCCCCATACACCATACACCACCATCAGCACCACTACCACAGACACACACACACACATCACACCACTACGACCCCCACCCCCACCCCCATACTACCATCACCCCAGCCCTGTGCTCCTAACGCTCTGCCACTCCCATCACAGCTCTGAAGGACCTTCTATGTCTGAAGCAGCCCACGCTGCCCCTATCTAAGCCCCTCTAGGGCACGGTGGAGGACTGCTCAGTGCTCCCCAGGAGGTTGTAGTTGATTTACCAAAGAAATGGGAGGGGATCCTGTGAACCCCTATGGGTAAGTTGCTGCAGCTAAAACCACATGGCTTGGCTGCTGCTGTCAGAGGCCCCAGTGAGGCCTGGGTCTGCGGGGCTGTGCTGAGCTGCAGCTGGTCTCAAAAGCTGACTTCCTGGTTCCACCCTGCCCATTACTCTGTGTGTGTGTGTGTGTGTGTGTGTGTCTGTCTGTCTGTCTGTCTGTCTGTCTAAACAGGACCATCAGGAGGAAAGGGAGGACCCAGGGGCCATATAAAATACCCAAGGAGCAGGCTGCTGTTAGGGTCAAAAGCTGATTTCCTGGCTCTAACCCTGACTATCCGTGGCTTGGAGTGTGTGTGTGTGTGTGTGTGTGTGTGTGTGTGCGCGCGCGCGCGCGCGAGTGCCTGAATGTGTCTAAATAGGACCAATAAGAGGAAAGGGTGGACTCAGAGCCTATAAAATGCCCAAGCCTGCCCGTGGGCCTCACCTACTCTGAATGGATGAATCTATTACTTTTTCCTCAGCTTGGCTTTGGCCTTGGCTTTGGTCTTTTGTGGATGTTTGATATTTATTTATTTATTTATTTATTTAGTCCCAGCAAGGAATGAACCCAGAGATCCCCTCGGTACCAGCCTGCACCCCTATTAGATTCCTCAGGGTTAGATTCCTGGCTCTGAGGCACAATCTACTCAAGCTTGTACAGCAGACCGTAGATCCTGGAGAAGGCCCAGGAGGTGGCTGTGACCCCCAGGCATTTCGAGGACCCTTTCCGAGGACCTCCTGCATCAAGACTAGCACGGTGAGAACTCTTGTTAGCTCTCACCTCCACCAGGAGGAAGAAGAGTCGGGGCTTGCCTCTGAGATGGGAGGGGCTTTGGCCTTTTTTGGCTGGAAGGATCCTTTCATGGATCAAGGACCAGGGAGGAGGCAGCCATTCCTAAACCAAGGGATGGCCAACCAGGGGCTGATGTCTCCCTGTGGAGAAGGGGAGGAGACAGCAGACACCCACTTGGTACACGTGGGCAAGGTGCATGGGAAAGGTGGGGACGCTCAGGGACATCACAGGCCACGCCTCTTCCTCAGCCCACCCTGCTCCTGGGCCTGTGACCTGTGACTAGCTAGGGGCAAGCACCCGGGGGTGGGCTGCCTTGGGGGAGGGGAGATCCACTCAGCTTTCCCTACGGTTTCTTGAGCATGCAGGCAAGATTGGACCTCTTGACGTGTTCCCAAAAGAGAGGAGAAAAAAGTGATCCCTGGTTTGCATTGCGTTTGAGGTGGGGCATGCCCCAAATTCAAGGCTGCTCTGTGTGAGCTGGGAGGAAGGCTCCTTAAAGCAAAGCTTTGCTGGGAACAGGCACGGCTCACAGGCTCTGACTGCTTCTCTGGAACTCATGGCTGCTGGAAACTTGTCCTCTCCCCACCTTGGAGCTCTCCCCAGGTAAGAATGATGTGTGTCCGCTAAGGTAGCGGTCTGGGGTGGCATAGACAGCTAGACTGTCTGGGGTTGACAGCTATGACTTTGCAAATGCTCCATCTATACTGTCCCTTCTCCAGCACACGCTGTGTCTCCATTGTGTGTGTGTGTGTGTGTGTGTGTGTGTGTTCTTCGGGCCTTGCAGAGGACACTGGACTCTGGGGAAGAATATGGCAGAAACGCTTGGCTGTGGGGCTGCATGTGGGGCTGTGCGTGGGCTCGGCAGTAGGTAGTAGGCTTGCCTCAGCACACGAGAAGTTCAGGCTCCATTCTCAGCACTGCAAGTCAGTCCGCAGAGAAAATATCGTTCTAGCCTCCAAAGGGGGTTGAGGGCTTTCCCAGCCTGTTCCTCTAAGATGGACTGGGAGGCTCCTGTGAATTCCCAAGGGCCCAGGGCCAGGAAGCTGCTGTCAGTAACACCGGGAGGCAAAGGAGGCTCTGCCTGCCAGGGTGGGCAGCTAGAGGCCCGGCCCCGCTGGGTCTGGGCAGCAGCTCTTTCTGCCCGCTATCCAAGCTCAGCTTTCTCTAATTGAGGAGGAATCTTCGTTCCCTTCGCGCTGCCTGCTTGGGGTGCTGGCCCATGCCCACTCCTGTTTCTGGTTTCCAGTTGCTGTGGTGTGTCCAGGCTAAGGAAAAAGCACTCAGAATTCTCTCGATTATGGGTCTGTGCACTGAATTATTTACTAAGTGCTTATCGAGCTCACAGATCACACACTTGAAAGGGGTGTGTGAAGGGGTGTGTGAAGGGGTGTGTGAAGGGGGTGTGAAAGGGGGGTGTGAAGGGGGTGTGAAAGGGGGATGTGAAGGGGGTGAAGGGGTGTGTGAAGGGGGTGTGAAAGGGGGGATGTGAAGGGGGGTGAAGGCCATGTTTACTCCAGGGATTCAGGTGAATGGTGGTTAAGTCACTAACTTTATAGTCATACCAGACAAAACTTACAAATTGTCTTCCTCTCCTTTCCTTCTCTTTAACTAAAAAAAATTATTTTTAGAGATAATTGTATTATTTTACCCTTTCCTGTCTTCCCTCAAACCCCCATCCCTCCCCTTTTCAAATTCATAGCCTCTTTTTAATTATTTTTGCACATATATGTGTGGCGTTGTGTGTGTCTATGAGCACATTCCTAAATACATAAATACAGCCTGCTCAGTCTTTATAGTGATATTTGCATATGTGGTATGCTCTTCTCTGTGAGGGCTATGTCTCCCTCCTACAGTCAGCAAACCATAGTTCCCATAGGACTTTGTCTAGGAGTGAGGCTTTTTTTTTTTAATGTCTTTATTTATTTATTATAGGTAAGTACACTGTGGCTGTCTTCAGAGACACCAGAAGAGGGCACGAGATCTCACTGCAGATGGTTGTGAACCACCATGTGGTTGCTGGGATTTGAACTCGGGATCTTCAGAAGAGCAGTCAGTGCTCTTAACCACTGAGCCATCTCTCTTGAGCTCCCAAACACGCCCCCATGCACACACACACACACCCATTAACATGTCTATTGGTGGAGATCATTACAGAAAACCACAGCCAATCAAATTGCAGAATTATGGAACCAAGGCCAACTGACAAGTCTACGACACAACTCCTGTACCCAAGGCTCAGGAATCACTGGGAAAGATGGGAAGGTTCGGGGAGTTGGCTGTGAGATTGTGTTCCCAAGAAATGCCGGAAGCTGCACTGACAGAGTCTCACCAACATGGCTGCCTAACAGGGACCACTCCCGCTCCTTTCATGGTAGATGATGAGAAACAAGGAGACACAGGTCCATGGTGGTAAAGTTTCCAGAAGACCCTCTGGAGAAGGAGACAATATGCTCCTTTTGCGTACAAGTGGATGACCCACTAGCTTTAGAAGGGAACAATTGATATTTTTTTTTTTTTTTTTTTTTTTTTTTTTTTTTTTTTTTTTTTGTGGTTTTTCGAGACAGGGTTTCTCTGTGTAGCTCTGGCTGTCCTGGAACTCACTTTGTAGACCAAGCTGGCCTCGAACTCAGAAATCCGCCTGCCTCTGCCTCCCGAGTGCTGGGATTAAAGGCGTGCGCCACCACGCCCGGCTTGATATTTTTTTGCACATGGGCTTCACATAAATATAAACCGGAGGATAGAAGAAGTGTCCTCTACTGGTGGTGGCGGCCAACGCCTTTAATCCCAGCACGTGGGAGGCAAAGGCAGAGGCTGGATCTCTGAGTCAGCCTGATTTACAGAGTGAGTTCCAGGATAGCCAGGGCTACACAGAGAAACCCTGTTTTGAAAAACAAAAACGCAAAAAAAAAAAAAACCAAAAAAACAAAACAAAAAACCAAAAAAAAAAAAAAAAAAAAACACCCACAACCAAAACAACAAAATAAAACAACAACAACAAAAAACCAAACAAAAAACCCCAAAACAAACCAAAAGTGGGCTGTAATGGGAAATGCAGAGTGTGTAAAGCCATCGGGTTGGAATCCCGCTGCTGCCCCCGTTGCCGACCATGGGCTGAGCACTCAATGAACTGGCTCCTGCCGGATGAAGCTCTAGAGGCTGTTGGCTGTCCTATCAATCTTGACTTCTGCCCAGTGTCAATAAAGGAAAGACCTTCAGGAAAGACCCCAGAGGCAGCAGAGGCAGCAGCAGGTGTAGCCGAGACCACTCACTACTGCAGGAGGTTCTGAGCTCCTGGGCTGACACCCGGGTTCTGGCTCTCCAAGGTGAAGTGTGTGTAGCATCTGGTTTCCCTGTTCCTGGTGCTGCTGATCTACCTCAGCACCTTGACCTGCGCCTGGCCCAGTCACTGTGGAGACTACTGTCATCCTGATGTCCAGCATCCTCCTCAAAGGTGCGCACTGGCTGCGCCATGACCCTCTGCTTTGATGATCCTTGGCAGTATGGCCGCTTCTTAGTCTCAATTAGACCCTCCTGCTGCACTGGGGGTGGCGTTGAGGAGTCACCCTCTTTGACTCCTCTGTATGGGTGCTACTTATTGCAGGCTCAAACTGTGGTTTCGAGGTTGTGTGTGAGGTATGACAGGAAGGTGGATAGGAACAGCCCGGTTCTGGTGAAAACTTTCAAGAGTAGCAACAGCCCAAATTCGGGTCCTGCATGTGTCTAAGGGACCCATGGGCACTGCATGCAACCTGTTTTTGGTGGGTGACACCAGGCTCAGGACCAAGCCACAGGTGTATAGCCTGCACAGTCAGGAGCTGTCTCCCCCAAAGCCTTCATACGGCTAATTCAGGACCAGACAGGAGTGTGATGGGCATAGGAGGGACGCTGTGTTCGAAAGCTAATAGAGCTGGCAGCTGTGACTGGCGATGGGCTGGTGCTCCAGTTCCTATGGGATTTCTGTAAACCATTAACACTTGAACATTTCTTACTTGGCAGGTGGGTGGCTGGATTCCAGAATAAGGCAGATCCCAAATTCTGGACTCATAAGACTCCGGCCCCTTGGCATTTGTCTGGCAGCCGCTGTCCTGAAGCTGTTGGCATCCTGTGTCTAGCTCCTGCTCTGTGAATTCTCATCACTGGAAATGTCTTAGCCTTGCGTTTTGAGATCATCGTGTGGAGGGAGCAGAGCAGGCCTCGTTGTGTGCTGAGGGAACTCGGTGAATGGGGCACTGGTCCCTCTGGGCTCATGTGGCTTTACTGTTTTAAGGAGTGATGGTGAGATCAAATGTCTTGGTAGCCATGAAGACCTGGATTGTAGCCCTTGTAGGGAAGGACAAGAGCGGGATGCAGGCCCAAGAGAGACTCAAGGAGGGGACCATGGACCGGCAGGGACTGAGCCATGGGCAAGCACACACTCCACTGTTCTCCCTGGGACAGACTAGACTGACCCGCCGCTTCTGTTGTTATCAGGCTGCAGCTGCCCAGGGTGGACCAGGGTCTGTGGGTAGGAGGAGCAGCCCTGACCCCGTCCTCCTGGCTTTCTGACTCGACCTCACTGCATATGGTCCCAAGATTCCTCCAAATCAACGCTGAGCGGACTTCCCAAACTCAGGACAGAGTTTCTCTCCCTCTCTCTCCACCCCTACACCTAATTAGATACACATGCGCACACACACCCCTACACCTAATAAGACACCCCACAACACCCCTACACCTTGGCTTTCTTCTGTGGGGAGGCATGTTTCCAAGCCCCCTGGGACATTTCCCTTGCAGATGGAGGACTCTGACCCACCTGCGTTCAGAGCCTTCTCTTTATCAGAGAAGAAACAAAAGTCTGAGAACTGAGATTTCCAGGCTGTCTGCCTCCATTTGCAGATACACAGATTGACTGTGGGTAGAGTCTGCTTCCGAGGGTAGCCAGGGAGTCTCGGGTTAGACACTGGCAAAGGCAGGTGCTTCTGTCAGTTTGTGGGTGTTCCCTGCCACTTGCTTGTGAATAGTGCATTTAAAGACTCTCAAAGAAAACTCTGCTGTCTCTTGTCAATCCCTATTGTCATTGTGGGCCATCCCTGGGCTGGTGGTCCTGGGTTCTATAGGAAAGCTAGCTGAGGAAGCCAACCAGTATGCAGCCCCCCTCCGTGGCCTTTGCATCAGCTTCTGTCTCCGGGTTTCTGCCCTATTTGAGTCCCTGACTTCCTTCAATAATGAACAGTGCTCTGGAAGCGTAAGCCAGAGAAACCCTTTCTTCCCCTGGGAACTTGCTTTTGGTCAGTGTTTATTGCAACAGTAATCTTAACTAAGACAAGCAAGAAGATGGGTACAGGGTCTGCACAGTTACACACGGCTTGTAAAGGATCTAGAAAGTCCAATGCGCTGACGGCAAACCTCTGTTTAATTAATGCAGTTATTGGTCTACTTTTCATAACAGGTATAAAGCCTGGCTTAAAAATAATCCAAGTCTATTGAGGTCTTAGATTTTTGGCTAAGCTTTATCTAAATACTGCTCAGCAGTAAAAAGCACTGGCATAAGTGCCCATCTGGGTGCCCAGTGGCCACACCTGGAGGCCCTGCCACTGTGGTCAGAGGAGTTAAAAGGGAGACTCACCCTTTCCCTTGGAGGTCAGGGTCCTCTAGGGGACTTTGGGGTGTGACTGGGGGATCACCTGTTCTCTTGTTTATGAAGGTTTTGGAGACGCCACCTGGTGAGTGCTTCTTCGTGTCCGATTTACAAACACGAGAGTCAGCAGAGAATTTCCTCCATGCTTCCAAGAGAAGCCACTGCCAAGCAAGGGCTTTGACTTATTTATCCTCATGGAGGTGGAACAACTGTCAAAGCCAAGCCAGAAGAGCCAGAGGTTCCTCTCAAAACTCCTGAGCCCTAAGGACCAGAGCCCCGGAGGCGTGGACAGTAAGGAGTAGGTAATCATCTGGTCACCCACAAGGTCCTGAAGCTCAACAGGAAAGCAGGACTGGAGACGGACACGGTGGTCCTTGTGTCTCCTTTCTGTCCTACTCTTCCTAGACAGGGTCACACCCTGGCTGGTCTGGAACTTGCTAAGTAGAGCAGGCTGGCTTCAAACTCACAGAGCTCCTCGCCTCTCTGCTTCCTGGGTGCTGGCTGGTGTGTTTCTTTAGTCAAAGGTCACACTCCTGAGTACGGACGGTATTCCCTAGACATTAGGCTTAAAGCCACATCAGACAGCTTTTAGGCAACTATTTCTTAACTCATTATCTTGATGAGAAAAATGCTGCCCAGATGTGGGACATCATGAGTTTGGCTTGATTCCACACGGCAATGCCTAACTGTAGCCTAGAGAGGCCCACGGTTTAAACCTAAAGGGGGAAAAAAACCAAATGATGGTCAGATTTTTTTCGAAAAGCCACCTGGAAGGGACCTCACACTGATTCTAGCCACTCCACCAGCGGGCCAAGTTCCTGAAAGCCGATTCTGGGTTCATCATTCTCAAGTGCAGCCTTGGGGACCAAACTTTGCTTTCTCAGGGTCTGAAAGAGGCTCTAGAACTGGTCAGTTGGACTGTCACTAGGACTTACAGTGCCCACTTGTGATTTGAGTAGGTATGGCCCCCATAGACTCGTGTGTGTGTGTGTGTGTGTGTGTATGTGTGTGTGTAAGAGAGTGTGTGTGAGTGGCCAGTAGGGAGTGATACTAGTAGGAGTGGCCTTGTTGGAGGACGTGTGTCACCGTAGAGGCAGGCTCTAAGGTCTCATGCTCAAGCAAGGCCTGGTACAGCAGTCTCCTGCAGATCAAGGTGTAGAACTCTCGGCTCCCTCTCAAACACACCATGCCTGCCTGCACTCTGCCATGCTCCCTGCCATGACAGTAATGGACTGAATTCTGAAACTGGAAGCCAGCCCCAATTAAATGTTGTCCTTTAAAAGCGTTGCCATGGTCATGTTATCTCTTCACAGCAAGAAACCCTAAGATGCCACTTTTATCTGGACTGTCCTTGGCTCAGGATCTAACAGGAGAAAATGGACACCTAGGCCAGTTAGTCTTATACACTTAGGGGTGATGTTGGAGGGCAAGGCTCCACATGAGCTCTGAATGGACCCAATCCATCATCTCAGGATGTACCTCAGGATGTGTGACTACAGCCCACAGAAGTGGCCCCAGGAGCTTGCTTCATAAGAGTCCCCTCTTGCTTGGACTAATATTCCCTAGCACAAAGCAGCCACAGTGGCCATGTCTCCTCCTCTGACAGAAGCAGTCACAGTGGTCATGTCTCCTCCTCTGACAGCAGCAGCCACACTGGCCATGCCTCCTCCTCTGACAGAAGCTGCCACAGTGGCCATGCCTCCTCCTCTGACAGCAGCAGCCACAGTGGCCATGCCTCCTCCTCTGACAGCAGCAGCCACAGTGGCCATGCCTCCTCCTCTGACAGCAGCAGCCACAGTGGCCATGCCTCCTCCTCTGACAGCAGCAGCCACAGTGGCCATGCCTCCTCCTCTGACAGCAGCTGGTGTTGAAGGAGAGTTAGAAGGACACAGACAGATAAGGAAGTGCCATGGGCTCCCTGGGATGACCTGGAACACTGGAAGCCATGGGGTTAAGCACTAAACAGGATCAGCAGGGGAATCTTAGAGAACACCCAAGCCAGAGACGTCTCAGCTCTTAGGGCCAGTCCTAGAAGGGTTATCACGGCTGTGATCAAACACTATGACCAAATAATGGTCATAATGTCCTCAGCCCGGCCTGAAGCTGGGGCCCAGGGCAGACTTGAGTGCCAGCAGCGTCACACAAGGTAGGGAGTAAACGGTGTATCTGGCCTATGTTCCCACAGCCCTGTTCATCATTGAAGGAAGTCAGCCCAGTCAGGAACTCAAGCTGGCCAGGAACCTGGAGGCAGAGGCTGATGCAGAGGCCGCGGAGGACTGAGTGCTGCTTGCTGACTTGTTTCCCAGGACCACGCCCAGCGCTGGCCCCGACCATTCCAAAGCTGCTCTCTTTGATTTTCTCTGTGGTTTGGTCACCTGTTCTCCCAAATGTTTTTGTTTTCTGAATTATGTAGGCCCAGCTGTCCTGGAACTCAAGAGACCCACCTGCCTCTGCCAAGATTAAAGGTGTGCACTGCCATCCAGCTCCCTCCATGTTTTAACTCTTGGTCTAACGTTTTGTCTGTGGCAGAGAAGGAGCTCACTGAACCCCGACCGACGGCCCCAGCGCCCCTCCGGGAGTTGCTCAGTGCCCTGGCCGTCCTCACTGACCTGCCATACTGGAGCCCTCAGTGAGTAGCAGGAACCCAGCTCACCTCAGCCTCAGCTGTCCTCAGGAAAGCTGACTCCCGGGGTATGGGGGGTATGGGGGGCAGGTCCTGCTGGCCAGGCCTTGGTGTGCATGTGGCCCGGTGGCCCCGTGGTTAGCCTTACTGGCTTGTGCACTCTGCTGGGCTCTCAGACATGCCGTCCTTCCCGTACCTGGCCCCACCTTTCCTTTAGTGCTGCTTCTGTTCAGACGGAGACACCAGCTCCTCTTTCTGCAGTGGCTTCTTAGTGGGACCTGCAAGCCTGGCAAAGCACCTGGGCAGACTCGCCTGTCAGGGCAGAGGTGCCATGGCTATGTCCCCTTAGCATCTTAGAGGAAGGCATAATGGACGACATCATTACCAGACAAACCGCTGACAAGTTTAAAACTGCTGCCTTCTGCTTTATTGACAGGTAAATTGTTCAAAAATGTTCTCACAATAATTACAAAGACTCAGACTTACATTAAAAAAGTAAAAACCAGAACCCCCAGCAGGTGCCTGCCCCGGCACAGAGCCGGGGAGGGTGGGTGGGGCAGGCAGCAGGTGCTGGGTGTGACACGCAGGCTTGGCCTGCTGTGCCACCACCCTCAGTGCCAACTCGGCCAAGTGCTCACCCTGAATTGTGTCACCAAGCACGCCAACGGGGAAGGGAGGCCTGTCCAAGATGAGGACAAGACATGTCTGCTGCCACAGTTAATCGCCAGCCTTCACGGGCAGGGCCACTGACCTGGTCACTCAGCCCAGGACACAGGAAGGGATGAGGTTCAACACTCGTGGCACTCCCGGGCCTGGTGCTGCTGATGTGCAGGAGTGTTGGGCGATTCTGTGACACAGAGGCTCCATGCAGGGTAAGGGGATGTCACAGGGCCTGGGGCATGGCTCCCCAGGCTCCGGTTGCCTCTGAACTCAGCAGGCCATGGACCTGTCTTCCCCACCGTGTGCTGGCCTGTGGCAGGCTGCAGACACACAGGGAGCCAGCGCACAGCTGCCTTCACAGCAGGAGGGGCATCTCATGGCTGTGGCCCAGAATGGACGGACACAGGGACACAGGCGGCCGGTCAGCAGCTGCCTGTGTCAGGGTTAAGTGGATGAAAAGGCCACCAACTACCCTCTGCCTTCTGTGGCACTGGGATGGCGCACTTTAGTCTTTGTAGGGTTGAGACATTTTCAGGAGAGAGGGAGGGTCTTGAGGCCATACCCCAGCATCTGCTGAGGAAGCCGGTGGACGTGGGCCTGGGTGGTCCTGGGGGGAGGGGTGAGTGGTGGTCCTTCATGTGCAAACGGAACAGTGTTGCCTCGCGGCTGTGCAGACGAACACATCTGGTCGATTGCCACCAACAATGTGGCACAAAACTGATCATTATAATAAAGATTATTTTATCTATCTACAAACTGATTCTACATTTCCTTGGACAACACTGGAGAGTCAGCTCAGTCTTGGCACTGATGCTGGGGCCATTTGGGCTCCCTGGCCCCACGGTGCTATGCTGGAGGCCTCAGGCGTCACAGGCTGGCTGGTCCAGGCCTTCCATAGGGAGCTGGCTCCGATGGGGCGAGTTGGGGCTTGGGGGCCCGCTAGGGTTGGAGCTATTGGATGGAGTTGAGTGTTTGGTGGAATCAGAGTCAGGCTGCCAATGCAAAGAGAGAGTGTGAGTCCAGGCGATGCTCTTGTCCCTTGCGTGTGCATGCGCTGTATACACAGCCTCTGCAAGGCCCTTTAGGTGGCAGGTGGTCACATCAGGCTGATGTGACCCGGGTCTGTCAGGCACCACCACAGACACAGCAGGGCGTGGAACCCACGCCCACACCACGCCTACGGTAGGGCTTACTCCTGAAGGAAGAGGAACTCAAGGCCATCTTCAACTACATAGTAAGCCGGAGGCCAGCTTGGGCTACATGAAACCCCTTCAGAGAACAGAGAGGTTGAGAAGGAGAGGTGCCTCTGGTAGAACCTGGCTCAACTCTAAAGGAAATCCTTACCCCTTGGTGGGATGTATGCATGGTGACCCCACAACCTCGATCACACTGTTGCGGGAGGGTGGGGGGGGAGAGAGCCCTGGGCTGCCCAGTGCTACTGCAGTCTCTGTGCTGAGGCCATTATATCCCAGGTGTGCAGCGCTACAGAGGGGCTAAGGGCTGCACTCTCATCTATACGGTGCCTTCGCTGTTCCAGTTCTTAACCAGCTGGCCCCGGGGTGACAGGTACGAAGTGCTCTCCCCACATCAGAGGCACTGTCTCCACTTTGCAGGCCCTGTGTGGCCATAGACTTCTGGGGGACATATGGTTGGGTAACACATACCTCTTTGTCAAAATCCTGGTCGGGGTCGGACATGCTCCTCAGAGGCACAGGCACTCCAGGCTCGGACCCACCTACACACAAGGACACCTTTGACCTCAGGGAGAGGCCCAGAGGATCATGGTGAATGCAGTCGCTGCCCCAGCACCTATCCCTCCTTGGTACCTGACGATGGCCATGAGACATAGGGCTTGCTCCTGGACGGCGGCGGCCGAGGGAGGCCTGCTGGGGCAGGGCCCTGCTTCTCCTCCTGGACGGTGGGTGCAGCGCTCTGGGGGAAGAGAGCAGCGTATGAGACTGGCATATGAATGTAGACAGAACCACAGTGGGGCCACCACAGTGGATGGCATTGAACAGGCCAGCTGCAGGCCCTGGATATGGCTGACAATGGAAAGTGGCTATGTTCATACCACCAATACCTCTGAGCTAAGAACCAGCCATGCCAACTGTAGAAAAACCCTACGGAAAATGCACTGTTTAAAATAAGATAAAACTGTTATCTCACACCAAGGAGCTGGAAACCCTTTCTTGACAACTGTTTCCTAAAGGGAACACAGGGTAGGCTATTCATATAGACACCCATCTCAGGATCAGGAATGGCCCAGCAGCAATGCAGAGGTTTCCCAGGTCAGCATGGCACAGTGAGGCAGGGCAGGCAGCCAGACCCCACCTGTGCCTGCCCACGCCCACACCCACTGAGCCCCATGCCCATCACCTGGCTGAGTCCCACACCCACGGCCCGGCTGGGTACGTACCAGAGGCAGGTCCATGAGCACCTGCATGCCATCCCCAGGGCCCATGTGAGCCACGTGGTTGAAGTTGGTTGGGTTGGATATCATTTTGGATCGCAGTTCCGGGTCTCTGAGCATCTCTCTGCAGGAAGGAAACATTTGAGACTCAGGAGACATCCCAAGGCTCTAAGCAGCCCTTCCTTCACGGCATACTCACGCGGGCCCATGCTCACCGCCGCTGCTGTAGCCGCTCTTCCTCGGGAACCTTGAAGACAAAACGCCGTTTGCTCCGTGTCCTCAGCATCTGCTTCTTGCTGTTGTCCGAGGTGTCGGGCACATTGAGGACTGTTCCTGTAGGGGAGCAGTCATTATGGCCACTGCACAGAAGGGCAGCCATGCATGCCGCGACTCACAGATCAGCAGGCCAGTGGTACAGATGGCCTGTGTCCGTCTGAAGGCCACCTCCTCCCACCCCCTACCTGTGGGGAAGCTCACCTGAGAACTTGTTTTTGAAGTAGATGAGGCGTGGGGGCTCACAGCCCAGCAGGTTGAGGCTGCCATCAGAGTTCAGAGGTCTTATCTGTGTAGGAGCAGAGAGGACCCATCATGTGTGGCACCAGGAAATGAGGGACAGCTGTCATTGGCAGGGCCACCATGCTGTCTTACCCTCCGCAGGCCGATGGTCTGAACCCACTCCATGGTGCGCACGTCGAAGACATCCACCCCGTACTCGCTGTACACTGTGACATGGGTGGCGCTGCAACCTGGTGCAGACGAAGCAGACAAGTAAGCATGGAGCCCAGTCCTCGCCCGCCCTTGGGCCACCGCGGCACGGGCGAGCGGGTGGAGGTGCATAGCACTGCCTGTGGGGGCTCCCGTGCCAGAAGTCATCTTTATGTCAAAGTCGCATGTGTCTTAATTGTACAGAGGCACCCACTGCTTCTACAGCCAGGGTGTATTTCCCACACCACAGCAAGAGGAAGTCGATTTAAAAAGCATTTTCTCAGCTCAGCTCTCTCCTAACGCCTGTTCAGTCCAGGCAGGGACCGCCTGTTCTACATGCCCAAGCAAACACCCTAATGTCTTCCTCATTTTTCCTTTCTTTTACGTGCATGAATGTTTGATCTGCATGTCTGACTATGCATCATGTGCGTGCAGTGCCTGAGAAGACTTAGTAAGAGGGTGCTGGACCCCTAGAACTGTAGTTACAGATGCTGAGAGCTGCCACACGGGTGCTGGGAACTAAATCCCAGCTCCTGGCACAGCAGCCTTAACCACTGAGCCACCTCTCTAGTCCCAAAAGCCATCTAAGGTGATAGAGAGAACCCCAGTTTCTGGGTGATTATTTTTCAGACCTATACTAGCCTACTGCTCTGCTCTGCCCATGATCTTGCTACGCACATTTCACACTAGGGACATTGGGATGATCCTGTAGGGCACAGTGGGCCCCATTCTAGTGATCTATTCTGAACACACTATCAAATGAGGAAAGGCATCTTGTGATGGTGCCCTCTCCTCTCCCAGCTCTTAGGAAATGCTGTCTGTCATTGTTATGACAACTGATCTGGCACATTGCAGACACACACCCATGGCCCTCTGCCCCTGAGCACGCGAGGCTGAAGGAGACACCCTCAAGTTTAGGACACAGCAGAGCCCATGTCCACTTTCCCTCAGCTACACTGCTGCAGGTGGCCGGGCCACTACCAGGAGCCGGGGGCGTTCTCATCTATGGAAGGGCAGAGTAAGGAGTAGACAGCTGGAGCCCAGGCGAAGCCGGCTGGGCACCTCAGCACCACAGCACACATGACACCACCAGCACTGACCGAGGGTGTATGACTCCAACCAGCCTGAGTCAGCCCAGGCAGGACAAGATGCTGGAACTGGACACCAAATTATCCAACAGTGGTGTTTCTGACACGGGGTGGGGGTGGGTGTCCTGTTTTTGAATGCCATGTGCCGAGGCTGGCCCTCAGTTACCTCTGAGATGAAAACTCTCCACATGGGGACTCTGGAACAAGTGCTCTTACTTGCTGGATAAATGGGGGCCCCACTTGTGATTTGTCAACAAAGGACAAAGTTCAAACGGAACGTCTGAATAAACACACTACAGATGCACTGGAGGATATGTGCTTTGGAGACGGCTAGACCCGCAGGCTATGGAGCCTCTGAACCTCTGCCTCTCAAGGCAGGACTAGGAGGCACTGCGGACTCTGACGGGGCTGCCCGTGGGAGTGGAGGAGAGGACACTGGGCGTCCACGCCAGCTATTTGTACCAAGGGTTGTTAGCGACGCCGCACTTAGGGACGTGTCCGTTCCAATTCCAAACTGGGAAGGAAAATGAGATTCTGGAAGTTAGGAGTGCACAGCTTAGAGCGCTGCACTGGCTGCCTGCAAGGAGCAGGACAGGTTATCGCCTATCTCCAAGGCTGTCCTTCCTGCTGGCACTGCCCGGGCCTGCTGCCCTAGCTTCCCCGGTGAGGGAGAAGGGTTTGAGGACCACTGCAGCACACAGACTGAGTTGTCGTCAGCCCTGTCACCCCTGGGCATCTCCCTTGGCCAGAGAGAGCATCATGGAGGCAGCCTAAGATGTTGCCAGTTGTCCACCATTATGGGAGCATGAAGCCACCTCCTATCCCAGC
This sequence comes from Mus caroli, assembly GCF_978045245.1. NCBI lineage: Eukaryota > Metazoa > Chordata > Mammalia > Rodentia > Muridae > Mus > Mus caroli. The sequence goes on from NW_028227269.1 coordinate 109,332,324, forward strand.
AACCCCACAGGCTCCAGGTCAAACCAGTCTGTGCTTTGCTGGCTTGCCCTCCTTGCTGCTTGCTACTGCCCTCCAGTTCCATGAGGGCCGGATGGAACGAACGGCTTAAGGCCTTCAAAAGTAATGGAGTGGCAGGGTGGCCCAGCAGTGCTGCGGAGCCCAGACACCAGAGGCATCTAGTTCTCCCAGCCTCTCAACTGCTCAAGCTAAGAAAGGTGTCCCAGCCCCTGGACAGTACCCGCTCACAAAAGCACCTTATAGACCAACAGGCTCCAGCCTACCAGGGACAGGACCCCGACACTGAAGTTAAGTCTCCTAGTAGCCAAGTCCCCGTGACTTTATTCTGCCCTGCGAATTCTACTAGGGGAATGCTTTTTATTTTTTTTTTATTTTTTATTTTTTTTTTTTTTTTGGTTTTTCGAGACAGGGTTTCTCTGTATAGCCCTGGCTGTCCTGGAACTCACTTTGTAGACCAGGCTGGCCTCGAACTCAGAAATCCGCCTGCCTCTGCCTCCCGAGTGCTGGGATTAAAGGCGTGCGCCACCACGCCCGGCCTTTTTTTTTTTTTTTTTTTTTTTTTTTGGTTTTTTTTTTTTTTGGTTTTTCGAGACAGGGTTTCTCTGTATAGCCCTGGCTGTCCTGGAACTCACTTTGTAGACCAGGCTGGCCTCGAACTCAGAAATCCGCCTGCCTCTGCCTCCCGAGTGCTGGGATTAAAGGCGTGCGCCACCACGCCCGGCCTGGGAATGCTTTTTAAAAGAAGATGCAAGGTCCCTTCCCCATCCACTCTGCTGTTCTGCCCTGGAGGGCACCTGTTGTCAGACATATGAGGAACGAGCAGGGCACTGAGGAGTGAGGCTGGCCCACACCACAGGCCCCAACTCTGCTGCAGCCCAGAGCTAGCCTGCACGCACCCTCTCGCTGAGCAGACACCCTCTCATCCTGCCCCTTAACTCTTGGCTCAGGGACTGAGAGACAAACCAAAGCAAACAGAACATGCCGGCTGTCCGTGTGAGCAGCAGCAACAGTGATATGGCAACAGAAAACATATACATACTACAGGCGACAGGAGCCGCAGGCCACATGAGCTCCTGCATGCGTGACCTCCGACCTTGAGGGTCCACGTACAGTCCCATGTGGCTGAAGCAAAGCAGGTACTCCTCGCTTTTGAGCTCCACAGCACAGAGGGCATCGAAAGACTGCTGTGAGAGGAACGCGAGCGAGGGGTCAGTGGGATTTACCAGGTCGAGAGGCGGCCCGTCCCCCTGGATGCTCAACAGAGAGAACCCAGAGGGGTAGCCAACACAGAGCCTGTCCTTGAACACGGCCATCCACTGCACGTGTCCCGGAGCCGCCAGCTCACTGAACTTCCTGTGGAAAGGCTTAGCTCTCTGGATCTCGTAGCAAAGGATCAGTCGCTTCACAGCGACAAACAGGCAGGTGGACGAGCTCTTCCTTAGCGTCCCTGTCGCTATGAGCTGGCAGCCCTTTGTTTCCGGGAGCTTGATGTCAAAGTTACTCGCTTCTGCCCCGTCGAAGGAGGACCAGGGGTAGAGGTGCACATGGTGGTTCCGGCCACAGAGGAGGATGGCGATCTTCTCCTTGGGCGCCAGCTCGATCTGGTACACCTTCTTGCAGTCAGCAGCGCGGACGATCACTGTGGCCAGAGAATGCAGGCTTTGGCTGACAGGGTCCTCTCGTCCCCCCAACAACCCTCACATCACAGTCAGCCCCAGGGCCAGTGTCGCAAATGCCCCTAACGGACACAGCGGTACGTTTGTCTCAGCTTCCTGACAACCCTGGTCCAGCTGCTGCCTGTCCGATGCTCTGTGCCTGGGTTCGGCTGGACACTCACAACACAGTAAGGCTGGGAGCTGATGCTGGGATTCCCTGATCTCATGGCCACTCAAACTAGGACACTAGCTGGCTTAGGATCTCTGCCGCCCTCCCTGATCTGGAGTCTGAAAGGCTCAGCTGCCCATATGCTCTGGCCACTGCAGGCTGTGACCTACTCTTATTCAACAGGGCGGGCTACGGAGTGAGAAAGACGGGAGAGCCTCTTTTCTGGTTGGCAGAGAGGGACATGAACTCTGCACTGCTGGGTTCCCCTGAGCGGCCGGGTTCCCGGGGACCTGCGCACGTCCTGTCCTCTGCACAAACTCAACAGAGGCTTGGGTGTGGTGCTGTGCATCTTTAACCCCAGCACCCAGGAAGTAGAGGCAGGCAGATCTCTGTGATTTCCAGGATGGCCAGGGCTGTGTTAGGTTCAAAAGCAACTAAGCAAACAAACAAACAAAAATTCAATATCGAAGGCCAGCCAGATGGCTCTGTGGGTAAAGGGGTCTGCTGCCAAGCCGGAAACCCTGAGTTTGAGCTCCAGGATGTAGCCACCAATTGCCTGTCACAGTCTTTTCCTTACCTCTATACTCTACAACCTCTATTAGATAAGCAAATAAATTCATGTTAAAAAAAATAGCTGGGGACTGGAGAGATGGCTCAGCGGTTAAGAGCACTGCCTGCTCTTCCAGAGGTCCTGAGTTCAGTTCCCAGCAACCACATGGTGGCTCACAACCATCTGTAATGGGATCCAATGCCCTCTTCTGGGGTGTCTGAAGAGAGCAACAATGTACTCACGTAAAAAAACAAAAACAAAACAAAACAAAACAAAAAAACCCAAATATACAAAATATATTATATAAAAAAAATTAGCTGGGTAAGGTGGGCCATGCCTTTAATCCCAGCACTCGGAAGGCAGAGGCAGGAGTTTGAGGCCAGCACAGTCTCCAGACTCCTGATGCCCAGGCACTTGAATACGCTGCGTGCCTGCCACGTCAACCGAGAACTTTCTCTACTTCTTGCCTAGGACTTTCATAACGCCCTCTGACTATGTACCAGGATGTTCCTTCTCCACAGCCCTGAAGGAGGACACTCTATGCCACACTCGCATGAACCCACTGAACCCTCTGAGGCAGCCAGGCCGGACTCACCGTCTCGGGTGAGCTCAATGACGTAGAGCCCTTCTTCCAGGCCGACCGCAATCCTGTCTCCATCTGGGGAAACAACATGTGGGTACCGTGAGCCAGGACCTGCTTCTTCATACAGGAGAAGCTGTCTACACGCTCAGGAGGATGGGACCACACGGGCATGCATGGAACCTGAACCCCCACCCAGCTCAGGCCCTGTAGACATACCCACGATAGCAGCAGCCAGGACGGCCTTGATGAGCGGCAGCGAGCTGTCGTAGGCCTCCTGTGCAACGTGCACTACCTGGCTCTTCAGCCGGTTCTTGTGCAAGATAGCCTGCAGCCCTTCGAGGATCCCTACCCACTTCCTCTTTTCATTCTCGTTCTCGGTCAGGATGAGCAGTGAGCTGGTCTTAGAAGGTGAACCTAAGAGAGAGGCCGTCACCTTCATGAGAAAAACAAAACAGACAAAATCATGAGCTGCCAGCCAGGTCAGAGCAGGGACTGTGCTGGAACCGCCTAGAACCGCCTAGCTCCAGAGGTCACAAACAGGGTAAGTTTAGAGACTCTTGTCAATGTCCCTGAGTTGTCCCAGAGACCACCCATCTCTTTAACTGCCAGCCAGGCTGCTGGCAGGGCAGCTGACAGGGAGGGACAGGGCTGCAAACATAGACATCCCGGCCCTTCCTGGCCAGATTTCAATTAATTCTGCTCTTGTCAAAAGTATTGTGTAAATGCTTTAAAAGCTTTTAAAAACTGCTTTCTTGGCTGGGTGTGGTGGCACACAACTTTGATCCCAGCACTCAGGAGGCAGAGGCAGGCAGATCTCTGTGAGTTCAAAGCCAGGCTGGTCTGGGCAAGCTTGTTACACAGAGAAACCCCCATCTTAGAAACTGGTGGCACATGCTTTTGACCCCAGCACCCAGGAGCCAGAGGCGACAGGATCTGTTGAAGTTCCGCAACAGCTCCAATAGAGACCCTGACTCAATTTTTTTTTTTTTGCTTTTGTTAATAGCTTTAATCTGATTATGATGTGGACGACTCTTGGGGTGGAGATGGCTTGGTGGTTAAGAGCACTGACTGCTCTTCCAGAGGTCCTGAGTTCAAATCCCAACAACCACAGGGGGGCTCACAAACATCTGTAACAAGACCTGATTCCCTCTTCTGGTGTCTGAAGACAGCTACAGTGTACTCACATATAATAAATAAAAAAAGATGAGGACTCTCAGGGCATGCTCAAGGAAGAAGGGGTCTCCAGTAAGTGGTCACTAGGACCATTAGGAACCCGGGAGACCCCTCAGCTATAGGAGGAACATCACTGAGCACAGAATGGCGGTGATTTTCTGGATTATATACAAAGGCTGTTTCTGAGTCACACACTGTGATTCAGTGCAAACAACGCTCAGACAGCAGCTCTGTGGCTGGGAAATGTGTCTGCTCTGAAGCAGTGTGTGTCTGTCTGACCACATCTTCCAGAAACTTCGCCCAGAGAGCAGAGGACAGCAACTCAGTCAGAGAAGAGGGACAAAGCAAATGTAATCAATTAGAGTCTGGGTGACAGGGAGGGAACCTAAAGCAACACGCGCCTCACAGGCCCACCACGAAATGTCCCTTCAGTGCGAAGACACAGTGGCTGGGGTGGGAGGGCGACCAGGTGAAGAGAGGGGCACCACGGGAAGCTGGCTGTGTGGGGAGAGTGTGCTGCTCAGTGAGGGGCAGCCAGGCGGGGGGCACCTGGTGCACGGTGGGAACATAAGGCGGGCGAGGGTCCATTGGGAAATTCAGGGCAGCAAAATGCTCAGAAAATTGCTTTTTTTGGGTGGGTGGCCAGGGTTTCCCTATGTAGCTCTGGATGTCCTGGAACTCAGAGAGATCTGCTGCCCCTGGCTCCCACACACTGGGACTGAAGGTGTGGTCCACTCTGCCCATGGTTTTTGTTTTTGTTTTTAAGAATTACTGTCTCTTAAGAGTGTGACTTATTTTTAAAATGATTAACAGACAGAAATAAAATCAGAGAGACTCATACCCTGAATATGCACGGAATGTCTCGGCGTGTAGCATGGATAACATCTGAGGCCAGGACTGAACTCACAGCAAACTCCTCATCTCTGGCAAGAAAGGGACACACCACATGGCTCAGAAAGCACCACAGACTTGCCACCACATTTGCACAACTCCTCTCATGGGGGGAATGCTGAGAACTGAGCCCCCTGCCTGACTCACACGGTCCACTGTCCCCCAGCTTCCTGCCTGACTTGCACAGTCCCACTGTCCCTCAGTTCCACACCAGTTATTTTTGACGTGTCCTGGTACAATTAGGCAGTGGCTCATTAACTACTCATAAACAAGAAGCAGAAGGTGCGGAGTTCAGGATGGGGAGGTGGGACGAGCTGTTCTCTACTCTCAATGGGACCCAGACATTTGGGCTCAGGCGGGGACATAGCTGCTGTGGTGTTGGAATGAGAATGGCCCCATAGGCCATGTATTTGAATGCTTAGTCACTAAGGAGTGAACCTGTTTAAAAGAATTAGAAAGATGTAGCCTTGCTGCAGGAAGTGTGTCACTGGGGGTGGGCTTTGAGGCTTTAAAGCCCAGAGCAGGCTCCGATCAATCTCTGCTTCAGGACCAGGATGTAGGATGTAGCTCTCGGCTTACTGTTCCTGCACCATGCATGTCCTCCTGCTAGTCATGATGACAATGGACTAAACATAAAGACTTGCTCCTGGTCATGGTGTCTCTTCAGAGCAACAGAACAGCGATCAAGACAGCTGTACATAGCAAGGGACCCCAGGTACCATTTGGGATGTGGACATGGAATGTATGGAACGCTGCCACTGCTGGGTGACTCTGACTTCTCTGCTCTTGCAGCTCTCTGAAGGAACCAGCCAAAGACCACCACCAAGACCTAAGCCTGTGTAGTTGGCTAGTCTAGGCCAACTACCGATGGTTACAATGCCAGCCTTTCTGACTTGGCGAAAGGCGAGAACAGCACAGGCCCCTCGCATATGTGTCACTGAGTGTGTCTGTGGTGCCTGGTTAATTTTCATGACAGCTCCTCCTACCCCTGTTAATCCTTCTTCAAAGAAACATGGAGAGAAATGAGCAGGAAGCACAGGCCCTGCCACCGGGGGTGGCGAGCATTTGGTACCGGGCAGTGCTTTGTTATATTAACCACACCTGAGGTCCAAGACTTGACTGGCAACGACACCGGGCTGGGTCGACTTCCCTTCTGGCAGGTCATACAGGAAGAGTTTGCAGTCACAGACCACGGCGTAAGCCCTCTGCCATCCTTTCTTCACGCCTGTGGGCTTTGGAACCTACAGACCAACAGTGAGCACGTTCATCCTGGGCCACAGATCTGGGCAGCGCAGGCGGAGACTGCCAGACCCTTAACATTTCTCTCAGTCTGTGTCCACCTGATTCTATCTGACTGTCCTGGGTCCCCAGGGACTGCGCTCCCGTCAACCCTCTTCCCAGAGTGGTAGAAAAGCCGTTGTCCTGGCCTGGGAGGCTCGGGCCTGAATGGAGGAGCTTGTTAACAGGAAGGTAACCCAAGGCAACAGGGATTGCACTGCATCCAGGAGGCTGCGACTGGATGGGACATGGGTGAGCCTGAGAACCCGTGGTTTGCAAGCAACACTCAGCTTTGGAACCTTGATTTGGCCAGAAGCCCAGTGGGAGCTACAGGTGGACTCTCTACGTCCAAAGGGTCTCTCGGGTTCTTAGCCATTTACAGCAGCAGCTGTGCCTGAGACCCTCGCCCCGTGACAGGCAGCAAAGGGACTGTGACGAGCTGTGACTGCTCCTCACCACACGACAGACGCTCAGAGCTGACCTGATGAAAGGTGAGCCACGGGGGCCATGAGCCAGAAGCGGGCTCCTCCTACCTTGACGTAGCCCTTGTAGGCCGTGCCTATGCCCCTCTGCACGTCTACACCGAGAGGCCTCTTGGACTGCTCAGGAGGTATGGGGCACACCTGGGGAGCGCTGTCTTTGCAGGACACATGGCAGGAAAATGCACAGACTGAAAAAGAAGACAGTCCCACCTTACAGCATGCCACATAGAGCAGAGCACAAGAGGGTGTTTTGTTATTTTAAAATAATGACTGCCAGCAAAAGACGTGGTGGAGTCAATGCTAAGGTTTATTTAGCCTGGGGTCTGTGAGGTTTGGCAGGTAATAGTGACTCTGCCAAGTCTGATGGTCTGAGTTCAACTTCTGGGACCACAGGAGAGACTAAGCGAAGCTCCTCTCTCAAGTTGTCCTCCGACCCTCACGTGTACCATGGCACAGGTGCCCACACACTCACACACACCAATCAATAAATGTAATTAAAAAGTCAAAGGCAAACAAAAGCCCCGCACACCACGAGAGCAGCAAGCTCTGACCCCTGCTCTGTGTCTCCCGACCGGCTGTAGGTGCTCTCCCTACAGGCGCTCTCAGGTGAGGGTAGGGTGCTTCACAGTCATTTCCGGGTGACAGATGACCTGGCCACCCAATCTACACGCTGTGCAGGACTGTGACAGCGTCACAGGTCCGACTTGGGCCTCTCAGAAGAGCAGGGGACCTCCCCCTGCTGGCTGGCTGGCTGGTGTGAACTGCAGCTATAGCAGCGGTGTGTCCCGCTCACGCACTGAGGTCAGTACTCACCCTCGCAGGCATAGCCCTGTCGGATCAGCCCGACCATCAAGGACGTGCAGTGGCTGCACTGGGTGGGGCTGGGGAAGGACTTGATGCTGAACTGGTGTGCTTTGGGCTGCAGGGAGAACCAAGTGAAACCAATCAGGTGACAGGCAGTAAGCTGTGGGCCTGTCTGCTCTGGACTGACTTGTAGACAGCGTGTGTGCCTGCTGCTTCACGTCCTTCCTCTGCCAGCTTTGGGCTCTAAGTCAGCGGCGCTGAGCCCCAAGGTCCCAAGCCAGAACTCAGAGCCACCCCAGCTTCCTCTAGTTTTGTTTGGGGCAGAGCTGGAGAAGGTCACAGTGTTCACAACTGAAAGTCTACTGAGACCAGGAACACCTTCCAGGGAGCAGTACGATTTGGGATTCGGCCTGAGACCCTGTCTAGCTTTGGCTCTTCACAGGGGTGCACTCTTTTAATTTACAAGCAATGTTAACAGCAAAATCTTGGAAAGACCCACTCACTGTCTTCTGCCAGGACAGTAAACTTAGAATGTAACAGACAGGGGAATAAGCTCGAGGCTAGCCGGGAACACAAGGTCAGGCCGTGACAGCTGCCTGGCAAGCCCACAGGGAGTGACAGAGGTGACGGAGGAAGCCACGGACACTGGCAAGACCGGAGGGGGAGTGGTCAGCACAACTCCAGGAGCAACTAGAGGTGGCAGAGAGGAGGCTTGGCCATCACCCAGGTACACAGCACAGCTACGTTTCTGTCTCTGGGTATCAAAAGCTCACTAACGACACAGCCCCTCAACTTGGTCCTGAACTCTACATGAGTCTAAGTCCCAAAGCCAATTACTCTCAGGTGGACAGGGGAAAACATCAACAGACACAAGTCTATGCCAGGCATACAAAATGTGGCGAGGCTACAACCCCAGGGCCCGCACAGCTGGGAAACTGACAATGTACAATGCTGTTTATACAAAGAGGAAGGAGACCCGGTTGGGCTCCAAGGCTTAGTAAGAAAACAAGGGCCCTGAGGTTCAAACTGTACACTGGGGACAGATCCATCTCTGCCAGGGAACATTCTCCTACAAACCCTATGGTGCTCAATGACAGCAGACATAATCAATACAGGGAAGCCACTGGATGTGCGACGCCCCCACCAGGCCTGGGACTAACAAGGAGACAGAGGGAGACCCCCCCAGAACTTCTCTAGCTGAAACCCCACTCAGTACTTAGGTGTGAAGACGCCAACGCAGAGCCTGGCTTACTGTGTGTGCATTTAAGACCAGCACAGATATTTTATACAACGTTCATCTTCTAAACCGAGAAGGTACAGAGCAATGTGCAAGGGCCTACCTTTGGTCCAGCCATGGCGAGGGCCTGCGTGTTGGGCAGCGGCACAGGAGACGGCCTCTGCTGTGGCCGAGCCATATCCTAGGATAAAGTGTGGACAGGTGAGCTTCAGCTGAGACGCCAGCTCCTCCTACCCGGGGTTCCTCTCTATAATGTATAAATTATTAACATTCTGAATTTTTAATTTACTACATTGTTGAGACACCTGTTAAGGTCTCCTTCACTCATTCAGCTGATAGTCTGACAGAGTTCTGAAGGGGAGAGACGGGTCCTAGCTACAAGCTGCACAGCGGACCCCAGGGCCCATAGAGCACCCGCAGGGCATACAGTCTTACCTCCTGCTGCTCTGTGCTCGTGGCTACAGACACTGATGGGGACAAGTCCATCTTTGAAGCCTGTGTTTCCTGGTCACTAGCTGAGCTGGTCTATGAAAAGAAAAGGTGTCATTTTTCCTGGACAATAGTATATTGTCAGGGTCTGGGGTCCCCTGTGCCCTGCCCCCAGGTCTCACCACGAACTGTTTCCTCACAAGTATTCTGCCGTTGACAGGGACTGGCAAGTCACTATTATTGTCAATAGGAAGATGGTGCCTGGCCACCCTGTAACATAGGCTGTCTTGCCTCCAGCCATGATAAACTAGGAACCAGGGCCTAGGCGTGCTAATGTGTGCCTCTAACCAGCACTCCGAGTCTGAGGCCAACCTGGACTAAAGAAGGAGCTCTAGAGGCCAGCAAAGGCCACACAGTAAAAACCCATCTCTTAAAAATAAAGCAACTAGGAAAATCACCTTCAGGCGGCCCTCAGACGGCCCAGAGGCTTAACCTCCCTCCTTCCAGAAATCACGTGAATCTACCGCAGCACCCACAGGGCCCTGACAGCTAGAGCTGGCACTTCAGCAAACACAGGGTCTTCCTCTAACAATCCCTGCACTCGCAGGCACCTCACAATTGGCTCTCTGGAGTGAACCTCTCTGCGGGTGTAGCCCTCATACAACATTGCACGGGTGCAGTGTTTGGCTACTCCCAGTGCACAAAAGTACTCGGGAATTGTGTAGAAGCGCCTACAAGTCCACAGCTGAACTGTGTCCTGCTTCAGATCCAAAGGCACCGTGCACAGCTTCCAACAGCTGCGGATCAGACCCTGAGGAGGACTCCACATTCTGAGGGGAGGAGAGACTAGGGGTCACACACAGCACAGGTACAACTGCATTCTGCAGTGGTGGAGTTGGTAAAGGACCTCTGTGGACAGGGACATTAATTAGATAGTGAGCAGAGCTAGTAATTATGAGTACCACCCACAAGGCAAGTTAAAGAGGTCAGCGATCCAGCTGGTCAGTGAAGAGCAAGCCAACGGAGTCAGTTTTAGCGGCGTGAAAGCCATTTCCTTAGTTGTTAATCAAAGGACGCAGACTCAGAAGTCAGGGCACACGGGGCACTGTCTCCGAGCAGCCCACGGAAGGGGAACTGCAGTCACTTACGTCCTCCCACAAGGCTAGCAGAGAAGATGCAGATGAGGAAGAGAGCGAGTCCTTGGTGTAACAGACAGGAGGAACACAAATGATCATTTCCCACCCAGTAAACCCTGGCAAGAAAGTCCAATGAGGCTCCATGGAGACCCGGCTCTAGCATTCAGCAGCATGTTTAATCTGGCAGGGGCAAGAGCTCCTAGGAGAGCTCGGACCCCGATGCAGCTGAGGGTGTTCTCTCCCAGGAGACACGTTCACACTCAGGTGAACGGTGTTGAACAGGGTCTAGACATGGGCGACATGCTGGACAGCGAACAAGGCGTGCTGCTCCGCCTCCGTGTCTAACTCGGTCCACGCTGTGACGTCACACTGGGAGACATTCCTGTGACAGTCACCCAGCTCTTCCATTTACCCCATGATAAGGTTTGTCCAAGGTGAGAAATTACTTTTATAGTGTATCTGCTTAAGAACTGAGGACTTGCTGGGCGTGGTGGTCACACTTTTAACCCCAGCAGAGGCAGGTGGATCCCTGAGTTTGAGACCAGCCTGGTCTATAGAGTGAGTTCCAGGACAGCCAGGGCTACACAGAGAACCGCTGTTGAGTGAAGGCAAACAGCTGAGTGACTTGAACACCCCCCCCCCCCCCCCGGGCCCTGGAAGTATTACAACATCCCCACGTGGTCACCGTGACTACTACCTACAAACGGGGTGGGGGTGCCACGCCCTTGCCACTTCAACCCAGTGATGCATTTGCAAAGTGAACTCTGAAGAGAAAAGAATTTGTCTCCTGTTCAGACAATGCCAACACTGCCTCCCACCACACACACAGAGAACATGATGTAAACCCGGAATGTGGGCATTCCACTTGTCCTAAGTGGGACAGACAGGCTATTTAGATGGCGCCTGATGATTAAATGCCACCAGTGGCCTCCGGTACATCCTAAACAGGGAGATCAGTTGTCCAGGACACAGGCAGGTCTACTCTAAGCCGAAACTCACTGCTGGTACAGCCTTAGGATGGCACTGAAGTTCACTGAGAAGAACCTGAGTGTCAGGGGAGAGTGAGTGCGAGGTGTCCTGGGTCGCTGCTGTCTATAAACCACTATCAGCTAAGAAGCTGTCAGTGAGGGAGTCAGGCAGAGAAAAAGCAAGTGTGCAAGTGGAGCACACCCAGGTGAGGGCGTGCACGCTCAGTATGCTCGACTCAGACTTGGCTGTTGAGCATCAGGTGCCTTAGCAGGAGCTCTGCTAATGACACGCTCGCGCACACTCACTCATTCTTCCAGCTCCTGTCCCCTTCAGTCCTGGGGATCAAGCCTGAGCTAGCCACGTGCCCTGTCACTAGGCCGTAGTCCAGCCTACTCCACTCCTGTGTGTATGTGCACTGCAGGAACTAGAAGACATTTACTGGGCTGCTCACCTGTGTGAAGGGTGGAATGGGCTCATCCCCACTACAAAGGCAAGCTAAGCAGACAAGCAGGCACACCCTGGTCACCCTGACGAGCAGGACCAGGCAGGGTCTTGGTAAACTGCTTGGTACTGAATCACTTATAACCCACTTTTCCCACTAATCACTGAATCCAAGCTATATACTCACATTAGTCTCAGAAACGGCAACATGACATCATTACTCGTGTTTTATCTCAAACACTCACTACTCAGCCGGAGGCCCCGAAAAGGTTGAGCCTTTTCTCAGTCCCGCTTAGACTCCAGGAACAGTTTGACACCTGCAGAGTTCTCCACCTTCACTCATGTGACTTCCCAGCCCATGATGTCACCTGGGCCAACTCTCAATGAGTGTCGGACCTTCAGCTTTGAAACAAGATTTCTCTATTTAGTCCTGCCTTGCCCTGGAAATTCCTTTATCAACCAGGCTGGCTTGTCTGTGTCTGCCTCTGCCTCTGCCTCCTGAGTGATGGGATGAAAGGCATGTGCCACCACACCCGGCCTACATACTACTATTTCAAAATTACATACTTGTTTTCAAAACGCAATACTCACTCTAAAAGTCAGATCATGTGCAAGAGGAGCAGTGTTGAAATACTCAAAGATAGAATCCTGGAAATCTGGAAGTTTGAGCCCTGCAAGGAAGAAAGGCAAACTGAGGCAAAACCATGAAGACATCAGTCCTCCCTACAGAACACCACCGACCTGCCAGGACTCCAGAGTCACCGAGGCTGTGATAGGACATGACTGAACACAGCAGAGGCCCCAACAGAGCTCCCGGAGACCATGAGGAATCGGGAGAGAGAGGAGAGTTAAGATGAGCATAAGGTGGAATGACACCTTGAGCTGCAGGCCAGAGTTCGCTCCAAATCCACTAATCCCCCCCCCCCCCAAAACCTGAAGCCACACTAGGCTGGGACAATGACCTCAGTACCCGCAAGGCTGGGTATGAAGATCGGGAGTTTGAGGCCAGCCTGCATGTAACACAGTGAGAGTCTGACTTTAGAAGAAAAGGAGGTGGGATGGGGAAGCCTGAGGGCTGATAAGCCGTCCTGAAGCCCATGGGCTGCATTTTCAGAGGATGCTACACCCTCTTCCACCCTGTGCAGGCACCAGGCGTGCAAGTGGGGCACAGACATACATACTGACAAAACAGGAATACACAGAAAATAATAAAATACCCAGGAAAATGTACTCATGTCGCTTAAACAACCTGCAGCTGCAAACATTTTCCTTTTCAGAAAAGAGGAAATTAATAAATTCAATACAAAAATAAGGAAAGCGTTTTTTGGTAGGGTCTCAGGAAGACCAGGATGCAGGTTTGCAGGTTCGTATACCACATCTGGTTTCTGTGGTGTTGGGATCAAACCTAGGGCTTTGTGCTATTAGGCACACTCGCAGCTACAACCTCAGCCCTGGAAAGGGTACTGCTTAGCAAACGTCAAAGTAGGAAAAAATATTGGCAAGTTAACATAAACAGGATTTCATCCTCAATATGTAAAAAGCTTCTGAAATGTAAAGACAACCCAAATTTTAGGGAACAGATGCAAATAGGTATCATCTCCTGTCCTGAGATGATATCTATTTGGAATGGAGAATTGAGTGTGAAGTCCACTTTTGAGTGCGGGCTACAGGACAAGTCCTCGTGTCCCAGACTGACAGACAGGACCTCTATCCCGATGTATGAATGTTGTATGTACATGACTACTCTTGAAGCGCTTAGGAGAGGTTAAAACAGCATTTATGGACTCCAATCTGGCCTCAGGCTTGGCATCCTCCTGCCTTAGCCTCCTGAGTGATGGGGTTACAGCCGTTCAACAACGTACCACAGCACTTTCCAGGTGAGCAAAAGGGATGAGATAGCCCAGCCCAGAGGGGCCCAAAGCAGCTGCAAAGGGCCTCAAATGGTTGCCATGGGCTGTGGTCTCTCTAGCACAGAACACAGCTACCTTTCATGTGACCAGGGTAACTAACGTGTGTGTGTGTGTGTTTTCCTTTTCAAAGGAAGAACTCACTAAAAATTATTACTGATTGGGGGAGGTATTTTTGAACATATTGTTTCAAAATCTTAACTTTGGAAGTATTTTATATAACTAAAAATAGCTTTAAGAAGAAAACCAGTCCTTAGAAAGGGCTGATATTTAATAACCTTTGGATCCATTTTACCTGTGTCCGCTCTAAACTTCTCTTCCATCCTCTTCCTCAGACTTTGCATTTCTTCTAACAACTCCCTGTTTTTCGCTTCTGATTCCTTCAGTTTGCTGAAATAAGAAGTAAGAGTTGTAGGTGCCCTGAACGGAGGCCACAGTCCGCCTCACACCGCGCTGGCGTGAGGGCAGGGCTCCCATGGCCTCCTAAGAATGGCAGAGAATCCCGAGAATGATGTGGCTGACATCTCCACTCGGCATTTACAGAGAGCTCGGAATTAGGACTCCAAACACAGACTTTTAAGTCATGGCTAAGGGGTTATGGAGACCAAGTCTGTATTCCCAGCAACCGGGAAGCAGAGATGGAGGATCAGAAGGCAAGGCCAGTCTGGACTACATCAGCCTTGCCTTAACACCAACAAAACAGAAATTCCTAGTAAGGCCCTGGTCAGGGAGTGTGTAGCTCACTAAACTAGGTAAGCTCTGACTGTCATCTGACCATCAGCACAGTCCAGATCCCTTGGCTGTCTCCCTGGAAAAGGCTTTCCCATGGCTGACACCAGTAGACAAGCATGAGTGCAGAGCCCTAGGAGCCTGGCTCTTAAGCAGGTACCAGGTAAAATCTGGCCAGGAGGGCGGGACCCAGCATAGACTCCCGTCAACAGGATGACACTGAGCATACCGCTTCACCTCCATTTTCCTGCACCTTGGTCTTAACACCTGTAGAATGGGGATAATGTCTACTTCAGTGGGATGTATGAGGGTCACATGACTTAACCCACGTTAACGCAAGGCAGTTCTCTACCACTGACCGCCACAACCAGCCCTTTAAGGCTGTTTTATAGTTTAAGAGTTCATGCTGGCCTCCTGTCTCAGTCTCCTGTGTGCTGGGGTCACACATGTGCCCTCAGGACCCTCACTACTTCCAGAGAACACTAAACTGCGCACTTCCTGCAGGGAAGGCACACCTCCCCTTCTGACTTGTATTTAAGCACTAAGTGCTATAAACCTGACATTGTGGTCACCCTGACTCAGGGACTTCATGTGTCCTTTGGATGGCAAAGGTTTCCCAGCTGGAGGCAGCCTCCAAAGTGACAAAGGACCCCAGTTCCTCGAAAGGGCCAGACCCAGGCCAAACCAACCTTTCGAAGGCCAGGCTGCTGTCTTTGACCTTCCTCAGCTCCTCCTGAACGAGCTGTTTGGCACGGATCTCAGCCTCAAGAGCAGACTGCAATTCCAGCCGTGCAGACATGTCCAGCTTCTGACTCCGACGAACTTTCCAGAGTGGATCCTGTGACATCGGTTAAAATAATAAAATACATGATAAGTTACTTAAAATGAATACAAACAAGTCATCTTTTCAGCCTTACACCTTTACTATCATATTTGCAAACTAGCCTTCATCAGTGTTGTTTTAGTTTTTATATTTGTAATTTTTTTTTTTTCCTTTTTGTGGTGTAAGGGCTCACCAGGTAAATGTCCTACAACTGAGATAAATCTCTAGGCCAGTATTTTGTAACTTATTTTTTCTTAGAAGGCTTTCTTTCATTATGTTTATGTTTGTGTACTGCTTGCATATGTGTGTTTGTATGGCCACATAAGTGCCAGGGCCCATGGAGACCAGAGCCATTGGATGCCCTGGCGCTAGAGTCACAGGTGGCTGTGAGTTGCCAGGCACCGGTGTGAGGAACCAAGCTTGGGTGACGTGGATGGTCAGCACATCTCATAACGACGACCATCTCTCTCCAGCCCTTCCTAAAAGTCCTTTAAAATAGGGCTTTAAGCTGGGTGTGGTGGTGCATCACCTTAATCTGTCGGAAGGCAGAGGCAAGAGAACCTCTGTGAGCTCCAGGCCAGCCAAGGTCACCCAGAAGACCATGCATATCAACGCTTTGTCTGCATGTATATGTGTGCACTACATGTGCTGTTGGTGCTGGCAGAGATCTGAAGAGAGTGTCAGAGTCCCCGGAACTGGAAGT
The DNA here is from genome assembly GCF_978045245.1 of Mus caroli. Lineage (NCBI taxonomy): Eukaryota > Metazoa > Chordata > Mammalia > Rodentia > Muridae > Mus > Mus caroli. The sequence continues at coordinate 109,348,301 of NW_028227269.1, forward strand.
ATAGGTGGTTATCAGCCAGCACGGAGTGCTGGGAACTGAACCCAGGTCCTCTGGGAGGCAACTAGTGTACTTCACTGCTGAGCCATTCCTCTAGCTCAGAAAGAAAATGAGAAAAGGAAAAAAAAAAAAAATCAGAGCCAGGCGTGGCGACCCACACCTACGCTCCTCAGCCTAGAGGCTGGGAGCCCAGGGCCACCTGGGAAACCCTAGCACAGAGACCACATGTCAACCCTTGAGTGTTGTTCACCAGGTTCTCACCGTATTTTCTGAGAAACAGTCTCTCGTTGGGCCCTAAGGCTCAGCAGTTAGTGTAAGCTGTCCGACTGGCAGGCTGGGGGCTCCTGTCTACGGTCCTGTGAAGACCACAGTTCCTGCCACTGGCCTGGGTTCTCCTTTGGGTGCCATGGATCAGACTTAAGTTCTCGGATTTGCAGAGCAAGCATGTCACTAACTATGCCATTGCCCTTATCCCAAATTTACTGAATATTCTAATTGGTGCTTCTTAATCAAGAACCTAAAAGCAAGAATGTTTTCCACTATAGAGCAAACCACACAGCTGCTGTCTAACCTACTGCAGAACTAAGAATTATCAGTGTTTCCTGCCACCAGGAAAACATGGAATAAAATGTGAGTTGACCAATTTTAAATTCTAAATAAAATTCTACATTGCTTTTACTACCTTTTATTCACTTATACACATGCACTGTCCTCAGACACACCAGAAGAGGGCATCCGATCCCACTACAGATGGCTGTGAGCCACCCTGTGGTTGCTGGGGATTGAATTCAGGACCTCTGGAAAAGTAGTCAGTGCTTTTTTTTGGGGGGGGGGGGTTAGGGTTAGGGTTAGGGTTGGCTTAAGGTTAGGGTTGGCTTAGGGTTAAGGTTCTAGTCAGTGCTCTTAATTGCAGGGCTGCAGGGCCACCTAAACACATACTCTTTTGTTTTTGTTTTTGTTTTCTGAGACAGGGTTTCTCTGTGTAGCCCTGGTTGTCCTGGAACTCACTCTGTAGACCAGGCTGGCCTTGAACTCAGAAATCTGCCTGCCTCTGCCTCCCCAGTGCTGGGATTAAAGGCATGTGCCACCACGCCCGGCTCTAAACACATACTCTTAAGAGAGGAAGACGGGCTAGAGAGACGGCTCCAGGAGTTAAAAGCATGAACTATTCCGGCAGGGGACCCAAGTTCAGTTCTCAGTAACCCTGTCCAGCTGCTCCCAGCAGCCTATGATTTCAACTCCAGGAGGTTCTGATGCCTCTGGTCTCTAGGAGCATCTATATTCTCATGCACACACACACACACACACACACACACACACACACACACACATGCGCACACACTCAAACACACACATATACACTAACATAACTCACACTGACATAATTCACACACGCACATGCAGGCACACACATGCACAATATACTCAACATATACATATACTTACACATGCACACACTCATATACATGCACATACATACGCACATTCACAGCCATACAAATACACTCACACATATACACATATGCACATATATACAAATGCACATACACGCATGTACACATGTACACTCTACTCACACATGTACATACATACTCACACATGTGCATATACACACACATATACTCACATTTGACACTCACACATGAACACACACATACACAATATACTCACACATTCACACACATAAATGTGGAAATTCATAGACACACACATGCACACACACACATATTCATACATGCATACATCACACACACACACACACCCCTGAGGAGACTGGGAGCTGAGGGCAGCAGTGCACACCTGTAATCCCAGCAGCACTCAAAGGCTGAGAGGCAAAAGGACCCTGAGTTTGAAGGGCGGTTGGCTTGCTCACACAGTGGTTTCTAAGTCAGCCTGGGCTACGTCACGAGATCACATAAGAAAAGGTAGTAACTGCCCCGAAGCTGTGGTGGTGAAACAACTGGGGGTGTGGCTGCTGCCTCACAAGAATAAGGGCAGTGTTAGGTCTCCATAGAGCCCAGAGCCTGCCCACCCTCAAGCTCAAAACAGATCCAAGTGAGCACGTGGAGGATGCTGTCAGTAAAGTGCCCTGTGTTAGCCTGTCCTGCTACCCTGCGGTCATAGCTTAGCTCCTGGTCAGGTTAACAACTAAAGAAATGAACCCATGAGATGCTTGGCGGACAGCTGCTGTGTGTCCTGCAAGCAGCACAAGACCTGTCCACACTTGCTTACAATAAAAGCATCAGTGAGCTTTCTAGGAGAAGAAATCACGGTTTAGACAGCATCTATCTTACCAGTGTCCTGGATCCCAAACTAGAGCTTCGCAAAGTCTCAAGCTCTTCGGTCATCTTAGAAGCAAGGGCTTGAAGGTAGCCTCGGGCATCTTTCTCATCGCTGACCCTACACAGGGAATCAATGTTTATCTTATGAAGAGGAGGAGTGTCTGCCTTCCGCAGGACATCATTGCTGTGGCCAGAACATCAGCTGCCTCGATGGAGTGGACACCGGTTCTGCCCCAGCTTAGGGTCTCCCCAGTCCTGTGTACATTGGCCATGGAAACTCTCCCCTGTTTGTCACCCACCAGTAGGAGCCAAGTCCTACCGGGTCCCCCCACCCTTAGTGCAGTGTGAGGACCACTGCTTCCCAGAGGCTGGGATTCAGGCAGATGCAGCGAGACACATTCCAGCCTTTAGGGAACAGTGCAGCCAAGACAGACGCCTCTTCCACCTTTCCAGGCACGCACCACTGAATGATCTCTGCGATCTGCGCCTCCCAGTGCGCAACTGACTCCTTCTTGGATGCCAGATCCTGCAGCTCATCTTCCAGCTGTCTGTTTTGGGCTGTTAGTTTATCCACAAAGGAACAAAGCTGAAATTAAACAATGTCACCACATCACATGTGTGTCTGGCACCTCCTCACTACAGCAGGGGAACCCCAGCTCTGCAGCTCATCAGCACTGTGGGGCTCTCACTGTTCCTAACCCAAGCCTCAGCTCAGTAAAAGTCTAACCCGAGAAGTGACAGAGACGGTGGGGGGGTGCCAGGGGTGGGGGTGGGGAGCAGCGTTTCAACAAATCACAGCACCCCATTTAAAATATATTCGTTTACCCAAATAACAAAGTATTTAACACAGGCACCCGGTGTCCAAAGTCCTGAGAGTGAACAATAGCAATATCCTCCCAACACAACAATCCTCCAGGAGCGACATCCCCCCAGTAGTATAGACCCGGGGAGTGATGTCCTCCCAGCCTCCACGTCCCTAGTGGTGGTAGAGACATCAAGTCACCTTTTCGTTTTCCGCTGTTAACTTCTTGTTCTCATCGAACAGCATGGCCCTCTCCCGTTCATACTTGTCCTTCACGGTGCCTATGGCCTCCTCCATCTCACTATGCCTGTGGAGGTGAAGGAGAGCGCGCCTCACTCACGTGCCTGCAGCATGGCAGCGGGCTTTCGTTCTCACCTGGAGATCAGACGCTTACCGTTCTCGCTTTGACTTTTCTAACTTGTCTTTCAGCATCAGGACCTCTTTCTGCAGGGCCAACTGGTGGCTTTCGGAGTCGTGGACTTCCTTCTTCACGTTCTTTACTTCTAGCACGTGGGAGGCCTCTCGGCGCACCAACTCCTCCTCGTAGAACAAGACTTTCTTCTCGAGCTCCGACCTGATTTTGGAGATCTCCTGCTGATGTTCCAACGTGGCCCCTGGCCCCCGGCCTCCTTGCTTCACCTTCAGAGAAAGGTTGAAATAAACTAACAGTCTCTGTGTCAAGGCCACGGTGTCTTTTCTTCCTCTACTACTAGCTGGCATCTAGGACTGTACCAGGCAGAGCAGCCAACGTGGGAGATGGGATCCTTCTAACAAGCCTGGGGTGAGCTTGAGGGATGGCAGAGCACAGCATGGACTTTGTGCTGCGGAGCTGTGTTGTCCACCTATTCACCTACCAACACTGAGTGCTGACTGCTTGTCACAAATCTCCCGGTGACTGGGGTGACACTAAGGTCCCTGTTCTCAGAAGCAGGCAGTGGGAGGAGGTGACAGAAACCCACTAAGTGAGGGAAGAGGGAACATGGTGGGATAGAGGATGTGTGGTGCCATCTTGGCCTTGGAGGAGCCTAAGCACTGCGTGCTGTGGGCGGAAGTTTGAGCCGGGTCTACGAGGAAGGCTGACATGGCTGAGGAAGGCTGTGGAGCTGACTCAGCTTGAGCAGGCACTCTGCAGACCAGGTCGAGAGGGCACCGAGGAAGGAGGAGGAGGCCCCTGATACTTCTGTTATACTCCCTGGTGGCTGTATGTGAGGAATGTGCTACAGAGAGGTAAAGAGCAGGCAGAGAATCCCAGGAAGCAGTCTAGGAGATGGGGTTGCCAAGAGCTGGATCCAACTAGATCCGACGGTAGCAAAGAGGACAGAGGAATAAATGCCTTGGGCTTAAAGGAGAGAGTTGCCATGACAACTATGAGGACCCAGCTCACCCATCCCATCCCATACTACACTGAGAGAGGATGAAAGCGGCTGGTGGCCCTCACTCATGACTGTTCCTTCTCTTGGACTTCCTACTGCCCTCGTACCCCATCAGTTGGTCCTAGTGTGGAGCAGCTTGTCTCTGCAGCATCAACAAAGGACATGAACCTGACACGGCTTTTCCAGAGCTGAGCATGCCCAAGTGCCTACACTTGATCAGGACCGGAAGGAGGCAGCATCTGCTAACTTGGCAATACTGACCACAAACACCTGATACTCCCACACAACAGAGAAATGAATGTGGCTTTTATAATGAAGCTGTTAGAAAGGCAGTGGCCACCCCCTCCACTTCCTCCCATCCTGTGACTTCCTGGAAGAAGCTTGGGAGACATGAGTCCAACCATGCTTGATAGCCAGCACCGCGCCCACGTGCATGAGCGCATGGGGAAGCCTTACCTTGAGGGCCTCAAGCTCGCGCTCCATCTGCTTACAGAAGCTCTCGCTGTGTTCTCGGAGCTTCCGCTCCTTAGAGGCCTCGGCAGCTGCGTCCTCAAGCCGAGCTTCCAGCTAGGGAAAGCAGATCTGCTTTTAATAAAACAGAACCTGCCCCAGGGCCACTGCGGAACAGATCCGGGGAGAGTCTCGGTACAGATTTCCCTTTACCAGATTCACCATGAGCTGAAGGCTGAGGGACACTTCAGCTGGAATGGCTGGCTATGACCACTAGCAATCAAACAAGCCTGCGTTCTAGTTAAACAGATAATCTGAGGTTTAAATTCAAGGAAAGGACCCAATCTGTGGAAACAACTATGACATGTGAAGGTGTAATTAAAAAAAATTATTACACTTACAACTTAGTTTTTAAATGAAAAATGCAAACATCAGCTAAAGGAGAGAAAACCCCACACACCCATGACCCAGCTTTGACAAGTGACTATCAGCTAGAGAGCAAGCTTGCTTTGTCCGTGCCCACGTTCTCTGGCTGCTTTAAAACAAAGCTCAGGGTCCCCATCACTTCATCCTCAATTCTCAGGGGTTTCACTGACCTGAGCTGTGACCTCACTGATACCACCACAAGTACATCTGGGTTAGAAAAATCAACCGAGAACACGGTCAGGTGTTTAGGGGCGAACCCAGAGCCTACACACGAAGAGTGCTCAGCACTGCAGGCTCTCGAGGTTCACGACCCACCAAGTGCATTAGCAGGACTTGAAGCCACGTGTTGCTTAGTCCACCGGCTGCTCCTAGGAGGGCTTGGAAGCCGTCCAGGGCAGCGGCGTTCCAGGCAGGACTGACGTCTGCACCCGAGTCCCAGTTAGTCAAGTACTAGAAGGCACTGTCCCCAAGCCTGCTGACTTGATTCTGACCCCGGGGAACCCAGGCAGTGGAGGAGGAGGCTGGCTCCTGCCGTTGTCCCGCATCCTCACGTGAAGGGAAGCTACCTCTTTCCTGGACTTCTCAGACTTGCGGAGATCCTGCCTCATGGAGTCGATCTTCTGCATGGCCACCTCCATCTCCTCCTCCTTGTCCCGGAGCTGACGGGACACCTTCTGCTTCAGCGACCTGAGCTCCGCCATGCGCTCGTTGAGCTCTGAGAACTCCTGCAGGGCCCGTTTTCGCTGCTGGTGCGCGTCTTTAAGTTCTTTGGTCTGGGATTTCAATCGCTCTGAAGCCTCAACCAATTGCTGAAGGAAAAGAGTTCTCTGTTTTACATTTACCTAGCAGAGACTCTGAAACCCAGGAATTGTGTCTTGTCATACTTAAGTTAAAAGTGATTCAAATGCTGGCCAGAAATGACGGCCATGGGTTTGCAGAGTGCTCCTGGGAACAGGGTGCGAATTAGGTGCTCAGCAGCCCGTGAGCCGGTCCTCCTCACGACAGGTCTCGGCAGAGCCCCTCGCACATACACGGTTCCCCTCACTCAGCCAGCCTGCGCTACCTTGTGCAAATCTTCCTTCTCCTGCCGGGCCAGGCGGTACTGCTTCTCGAGGCCCTTCAGCCGGTGCGTGGAGTCCTCATGCTCCTGGCGAAGTGTCACTGTGTCCTCCAGCTGCCGTTCGAGCCTGTTTGAATCTGGACAGAAGGGAGTTGGATTGTGTTCCTGTGCGTGCAGTGACTTGGTGTGAGCTGATTTACTGAGCTGGAGTTACCTCGGGGTTCGTAGGAAGTAGTCTTCATCACTAGCTTTCATGTATTTAGTGTCTGTCTGTCTGTCTGTCTGTCTGTCTGTCCCCATGTGTATGCTACAGTGAGGGTGTGGAAGTCAGAGGCTGACTCGTGGGCAGCAGGGACTGAACGCTGTCAGACTTGGTGGCAAGCACCCACGGCACCATCTTGCCAGCCTCGCGAGGTCTTCCCTCAGAGGCCTTCGCTCCCCTGCACGTGGCGTCCCGAGTTGCTGCTCCCTGCCAGCTCCCCGAGGCCTAGCCTAACTGCTTGTTATACTCTGCTTCTGGTTTATTCTGGAGACTCTGCTCACAGACAGACCTCCCTCTGGTGCCTGTGCTCATTTGCCTCAGGCCCTCTGCCATCCAGCAAAGTGCTGGCCTCTGTCCCGGTGGAAGGCGGTACTTTGTTTAGTGAATAACTGACTCAGCCCTAACCTTTTTAAAAATCAGGATAGTGGGGGTCTAATCAGAAACGGAGCGGACAGACTCCAAATCGAACCTGGAGACAGAGGCTACCCACATGTGGCTACGGTATACGGCTCAGAAGTGATCCGAGTCCTTACAAGTTTCCATGACCATCAACTATAACTATGATTGGAAGGTGCTGGAGAAGCGGCTCAGCAGTTAAGAGTCCTTGTTCCTGCAGAGGACCTGGGTTCAGTTCTGGTTCCGAGCACCCGCATGGTGGCTCACCACGACCTCTAACTCCCGGTGTAGGGAACAGGACTTCCTCTTCTGGCCTCCACAGGTTCCAGCATGCATACAGTGCACAAACATACACACAGACAAAACGCTGCACATACGGAGAAGCAGAGGTGGAGGCTGAACCTTGGGGTTCTGAGGCAACGGCCAGGCAAGTTCAGTACAAGGGAAGAGTTCATAGGAAAAACAATGTTCTCAGAGCCAAGGAAGGTGGGAAAACAATTTTAAATATAGACAACATGCTCCAATTCACATAAGCTTGTAAAAGCTTGGGCGTTTCCCTACTTTTCCACCTTAAGAGAAAGAAACCGAAAATAGCAACCTAGCTTAAGAACCAAGGGCACAAGGCTGCCAGCCAGGGAGCACCCACCTGCCGGAGGGAGGGAGCACCCACCTGCCATTTTACTCTTCATGCGTTCAAGCTCTTCATTCAGCCTCTTGATTTCCTTGTCGCGGTTTGAGTTGCCCAGGGCCCGTGTTGAACCGTGAAGGGACTGCACAGTCTGGGTGGATTCTGAGGGAGACACAGCATTGAGAGCAGCTAGCCCCGTGTGCAAGGCGGGGAGCCCAGTCCGTATCAGGCCTGCCCGACCACTCACCTTGCAGCTTCCGGCTGAGCTCCAGCTTCTCCTGCTCCAGCCTCCGTATCCTTCGCTCGTACGCTTCGATCTGCAAGCTGTTCTCCAAGTCCCGCTGCACATCTTCGTCTTTGGTTAGCGTGTTAGACTGCGTCATGCTCTTCAGAGAGCCCCGGTCAGAAAAGCAGCTGTAAATGGAGCAACAGGCCTTCTTATCATCGACCGGGAGCCGGCAGTGGCTTCATTAGCATTTAGACTTTCTGGGATGAGAGGCTTTTAAAGAAACAAACCAGCACCTGTAAAAAGGCTCTATTGTGTGAGGAGCCAAAGTTAGACAGGAGCCTCCTTACTACCATGGCTAGGTGGGGACTGGGAGCCCAAAGGATGCAACAGGGAATGGATGCTGACTTGAAAATCACTGCTCACGTTCAGATGGAAAAGTAAAAGGAGGCATTTTGCTGGCTTTACAGGCAAGTGTGGCTCACTGGTCCTGCCTTGTAGACCAAACAGCATACTGACTGAAGTGCCCTGGCCAAATGGCTTAGCTGTGGCTGATCAGCTGATTCATGACCAGCCAGGCAGGCCTGGGCCTCACAGGGTGACCTGCACTCTGTGAGTGGGGATGCAGTGTGGACGCTGAATCACTGAAAACCCCTGGCACACGTCTGCAACAGGGTGCCAGTCATCACTGTGGCACCAGAGATAGCAGCCACACACACACACACGTCAACACCACTGGCTGAGGCCACACATGGATGGACGGATGTTCCTGGAACTGTCATATTCATATCATAGGGGGAGCTGAACTCTGGCTCGCTGCCGGGAACTAGGAGTCAGGGTTGCAGAACTGATGAGAGGAGGCAGTGGGCTCTAAAGGCTCCTTGGCTGAGCACGAGTGCAAACAGCTGTGGACACCATGGGCTTTCAGCAGAGTAAATCCTACTACCTGATAGCCTATACGCAGAGCCTGCGGACCCAATCCTATTCCTGAACCTTCCATGAAACCTTTAAGAATGTTCTCTACATGTCCCGTCCCATCTTCCCTCCCCACTCCACCAGCAGGGATGGAAACTAGGACCTCACGCATGTTAGCCAAGTGCTGCCACTGAACCACACTCCCACAAGTCTTCCCATGTTATTCAGTGTGTATGAATGTTTTGCCTGCAAGTATGCCTGGGTACCCAATCCATACAGTGCCCAAGGAGGCCAGAAGAGGGCATCTAAACCTCCGGGACCACTGCTACACAGCTGTGAGCTGTCCTGCGAGTGCTGGAAACAGAATCCCAGTCCTCTAGAAGAGCAGCCTCGCTCTTAACTGCCAAGCTATCTCTCCAGCCTCACTTTTTATACATTTAAAGGACTATAGAAGAAAAAAACGAACGTGTAGCAGAGAACAGAAGATACGTAGTGCAGTTATCCATTGCTTAATGATAGGGACACAGTGCTGACAGGTGACCTTGTGCCAACAGTCTAGAGTGTTCTTACACAATCTGAGATCGAGTCAAGAGCAGGAGAGAGACATGTAATCAGAGATGCAGAGCACACGGCTGCCCTAAGCCACTGTGGGTGTGGTGGGATGCCCGCCGTGTAGTGACCTAAGCCACTGCAGGCATGGTGGGACGCCTGCTGTACAGTGAGCCTTCTCTGCAGGACGACTGCTCTGCACAAACCACCAGAGCGTGCTGCAGCCATGTGAGCCGGCAGGAGTCAGTCAGCTGCTACACGGCAGGCATGTCCACCGAACATATGTAGTTACAGTGGTAACCAGACCTTGGCACCATTAGGCAAGGGGAGTTCCAGGTCACCGCTGTGTGTGGGTCTGTTGTTGACTAAAACACTGTGAAGGAGTGTGTGACTACATTCGCTGTTTTGCTTTTTATAGGCAGTCATCAGTAGCCGACAAGGGATCCCCTGTGTCTCCCTACAGCCTCCCACCCGTGCTCTCAGGCTGTGCCCACCCTGAGGAAAGAGCAATGAGAAGGACACCCCAGGCGTACCTTTCTGTCGTGAATGTGAAACCGATGAAGGGCAAGTGCAGTCCCGAGAAGCCCGTGTGAGAGCCGGGAGGTAAGATTTCCTGTGCACAGGAGAACACACAGCACACGTCACACAAGTCGTCCTCAAATGAGCAGCACAGGGCCACAGAAACAAAACCAAAACCAAGGACCTGTCACCACTGTCCCTACTGTGAGCTCCAGCTGCACAGAGGAGCAGCCATGTGGGCTGGCAAGATGGCTCACCAGGTAGAGGCTGACAGGCCAGGCCCCCCGTGCTCCTGAAGCCTTTACATACATGAAGTAGCTGTGGGAACAATGACGCTGTAGCACAATATCCAATCTAACACTGAATAAAAAGGTGTAAAACATGAAAAAAAAAGAAAAACTGTCTCATGTGTGTTACAATGAGAGCATACTGTCTCACATGTGTGTTACAATGAGAGCATACTGTCTCACATGTGTGTTACAATGAGAGCATTCTGTCTCACATGTGTGTTACAATGAGAGCATACTGTCTCACATGTGTGTTACAATGAGGGCGCTTTTTTTTTTTAATCAAAAAAGAAAATCAAGCTGAAAGCTTTAAAGTAACTGCCAAACTTAAACAATGTAATATTTAGACAGGGTCTAACCATGCACATATGACAGGGCTGGAATTCACTCTGAGATGAGGCTGGTCTTGAACTGTGCAATCTACCTGCCTCTGCCTCCCAAGAGTGCTGGGATTAAAGGTGTGCATCACCACACCCAGCTGCTTTAGGTTTTATATCAGTGTGTGTGTGTGTGTGCCACATGTATGCAGTCACCTGCAAAGACAGAGGAGAGTGTTGGAGCCCCTACAGCTGGAGCAGCAGGCAGCACTGAGCTGCCTCTCATGGGTGCTGGGAACAGAGCTTGGGTCCCTCTGGAAGAATCCAGGTAATCTTGCCTGCTGAGCCGCCTCTCCAGCTCCAGTTCCGCAACTGGCTGACGCAGTCAGTAGACAGCAGCAGGCACTGCTGACTCAGACCCACCGTGAAGCAACCCCAGGAGGCCACGGGCCTGGCACTCACAATGTTTCTTAGCATGTCGTCGTCCACATCGAAGTTGGACGTGTCGGAAGGGCTGCTCACATCGGGAATGTAGGGCGCTTCAAGGTTTCGTATATTCTCCCAATTCAGACCTTCAAAGAATGCGTGTTTCTTAAAGTCTTCTATTCCATTCTGCCCAAGTCGGCGCTCTCTGCTGCATATTAGTCTCTGGATAAGGTCTTTTGCTTCTTCAGAGACGTCGGTGACATGGGATGGGAACTGAAACCGCTCCTGGGGAGGAGGGGGCAGCCAAAGACTGTCAGGAAAACCCGAGCCGTGGACAGCACAAGAATAATCCTGACTTCATCATTAACCAGGTGTAAGCTGAAGCTAGGGAATATCCCCACCCCCAAGCCCTGAGACAGGGTTTCTCTGTGTAGTCCTTGTTAGTACCAGGACACTCCAAGCCCCGGCCTAACTATGTGACCCTTGAACTGCGTTGCCAGGACAACGACCCTCAATCCCACAACCCACTTGGCTCAGTTCCCACCCTCACTGGTGTGACGTCATTTTCCGTATAAATTAGGGGATCACCCCCTCCTCGCTCTCTCTCTCTCTTCTCTTTCTTCTCTCCCCATTCTTTCTCTCTTTTTCCTCCTCTCTGCCCTTCTACCCACTTCGCCGCCCGCCCCTCTATCTCTGTACAGTAAACCTTTCCCACGTGGAACCACCTTGGCCTGGTCTGCTATTTGGTTTATCCGCTCAAAATATATAGATTAATGTTATTTGATATTAATTAACACATCAGTCCTGGCTGTCCTAGAACTCTGTAGACCAGTCTGGCCTCAAACTCAGAGATCCACCTGCCTCTGCCTCTGCTCCTGAGTGCTGGGATCAAAGGTGTGTGCCACCACTGCCCCACTGGCTAAAGAATTTAAATTCCAAAATGGCAAACAAAAAAAGCATTCCCTTTGGGCCTGCAAGACAGCTTGTGGGTAGAATACACCCACCTGCCTTGCAGCCTGGTATTTGGAGTTTGATCCCAGAACCAACACAGAGAGGAGGAAACGCCACAAGTCATGCTCTAGCTTCCAATATGCACTGTGGCACATACACCCACACACGTATCATGCACACATAAGTAAATTAATTAACACAGACTATCATAGCTGAGCAGCTAAGTACTGCCTGCCCACAGTGAGCTTGACAGACTTGATTTCTGGCTCTCAAAATACTAAGGAACACAGACAAGTATGACGTGGGGCCCGCACAGCGCCTGGCTATGAGAAACGCACTGTAGGGCTGGAACACAGGAGACATCTTTGAAGCATGCCTTCCCTTCTGTCCCATGTGTGCAGTGTCCCCATCTCATGTGTGCCCCCGTCTCCCTGTCCCTCCCACCCCATCTGGCCTCTGACGACCCACCCCAGCCCGTGAAGGCGCTGGAACAGCATTTGCATCTCACCTCGTGGTTCATGATCTTCCCGTATGTCTCCACCAGAGACTCTGCGTAAAACGGGGTTTCTCCGTACAGCATCTCATACATGCAGACACCCAGCGACCACCAGTCACACTCGGGCCCGTATTTGCCCATGCCATCCTCCATGGCCTGCAGGATCTCTGGTGAGATGTAGTCAGGTGTGCCCACGGCCACGGAAGACTGAACCTTGGAGGGAGGAGGGGCGATGAGGGGATCAAGAACGCCTTGAGCTAAACGTTTCTACCCACGTTCCTTCAACAGCAGCAGCAGCAACAGAAAACAAACAGCCGTGGACTAACAGTGGTGGCTGACCAGGAATCAAGGCCAGGAGATTCAGCAGGGGCGCGCGCGCGTGCGCGCGCGCACACACACACACACACACACACACACACACACACACACACACACACACAAAAGCAGTCTTGTAGTCTCAAGCTCTGGGATGTTTCCAGGGGGCTTGAGTCTCCACAGGCAGCAGGTCTACCTGGCTGCCCATGCTTGCAGGGTGGTCTAGGGGCCCAGCCCAGGTCAGTCCTTGACTCTCCAGTAGTTCAACACAAGACCTTAAGAAAAAAGCATGTGTTGGCTTCTAACGAGCTCCCAGGGGCCGTAGCCTCCTAACATAACCCACCCTGGGTACCTAGAGGGGAAACAGGCAATTTGGCTCAATATGAACAGGATTCCCTGGACAGTCTTTATTCAGGGGTCTGAAACAGGGCAGTGGCCACAGGCCCGTCTAAGAGACCAGACTCCATGGGGCCCCCTTCAGGAAGAGCATCTCAAGGGGAACGTGTAAGGAGGAGTGCTACTCTGAGCGGACAGCAGGGGCTGTGCCCGGTGACTCTGCTGTCTCATCAGTGTCCACTGTGGTGACCCTGACGTGTGCCCTAGGACGCTGCTCTCATCACCACAAGAACGTTTTGGATTTGACCACAGCTTCAGTCTGACAACCAGTCAGTGTGGGATAGAGATTTACAAACAGTGCAGTGGCGCAGAGCACACGGCCCGTGCAGTGTGGTCAGCTTGCAAACACTCTGGTAGGCAATGTCTAGGCTGCTCACTTTTGGAGTACCTGGCATCAGTCACACTTAAGTGTGGAATCTATGGAAGCAAAGTCTCCTCTAGGGGACAGCAGGGGCTGCTGTGGTCACAGGAGAGGAAGCGATGGCCCAGGGTGCAGTTTAACAGGGTGTGGAGCTGGCCACTGAGATACCATTGAGCAACTACTCACAGGCCACAGGCTCCAGTGTTGTTGGTCTGACCGTGGCACCAGCTGAGCCAGGTTCCCTCCTGTCCTACAGCAGGGACGTCAGCTGGGGCTCACAGCACTCGGCACCAAGGAGCCCAGTCTGAGAAAGCTCACCTGGCAGAAAGCTACCTGAAGCAGAAGGATTCTGAAGAATGGTGCCCAAGGCTGTCCTCTGGCCTCCACACACACACACACATCTGCACACTCCTATATACAAATCTGTACACGGCACACACACACATATATATGGTTTCAAACGTTAAAAATTCCTCAAGTACAAATTTCAGTTGTCTCCTAAACAGATTCATTTTCTTAATTCAATTAACACACCTGGCTTTCTTAATTTTATCTCAAACTGACCACTGGACCCCCTTTTAACTACAAGCCAAACTCAAAGCAATGGCAGTCTTCAGCAGAAAACTCAAAAGCAAAGGGCGGCCTTTAGCAGGGATACCTACAGTGCCATCGTCGTTCATCTTCAAGCAGGAGCCAAAGTCAGCCAGGCGGATGTGACCATTCACATCCAGAAGGACGTTGTCAGGCTTGATGTCTCTGTGGGTGAGGTAAGCAGAGTGAGTTACCTGTGTCAGTGGGCTCACAGAGAGAGCTGTGATCACACTGAGAACAGCCGTGACCAAGCGCGGCAGCTGTCACCACTGGCACCCCTTCCTCCCATCAGCATGTCCGTCGACTCCTGTCACCTCCCCACTGGCTAAGGTTCCCTGAGTATGTCCTGCCTTCTTGAGGAGGCTCATGAGCCACAGGACCAGAAAATGGCGTCTAAGAGCTAGGGAGACGGCTCAGCAGTAAAGGGTGCTTGAGTTCAACCTTTGGACCCCAGCAACCACTTAACAGCCAAGGGGTCCATAAACGCCTATAAACACAGCTCTGGGATCCCATGCCCTCTTCCAGCTCTGTGCTCTCGTTCTCTTGTTCTCGCTCCTTTTGTCCCGTTCCCCGGCCCACTCTCTCTCAGCATTGCTCGTGATGGCACCACACATGGTAGTCTGTGGAAAATGCTATGGAGAGATCTAAAAGGAGCTCAGGGGCCGTACAGCACAGAGGGAGGCACTGGCAGATGTAAGGAAGCCAGGGGGAGATGTGAGGTCGTGCTGCAGGCTAACAGTCTACTCTACACAGAGGCTGAGCAACCATACACAGCCGGCTACCACAGCAAACAGCACAGTCTCGTAGCTGAGGCAAGCCGCCCAGAGCCCATGCGGTCAACTGCCTTTCTACATGCCCAGATGCCGGCCTGAGGCCTAAGAATAAGATCATTACAGACCCTGAAGAAAGGGACCATGTCCACCAAAGCCATGCTCAGGTCTGTTCCCAGCAGCACAGGCCATGTTTGGTGTCCACTGCAGGAGTACATGTGCAGACTCCAGGGCAGCCACTGGGAAGAGCCCTGCCGGGGACACAGGGGTCCCCCCACAAACGCAGCAAAAGAGCAATTCTTAGGGAGAAACGGGAGCACAGGCGGGAGAGAACTAGCACAGCCGTAACCTGAAATGAATCCGCTCACACAGACGGGGCTGAGACAAGAAACAGGTCAGAGGCGGCGAGCTCAGAGGTGAGGCTAGAGGATCACAAGTTCAAGGCCAGCCTGGGCTACACTGTCAGACTAGAAAGAAAGGAGGGAAGGGGAAAGAAAGGTGGCAGAGACGTGACGTAACGAAGGGGCAGCTGGGGAACCAAAATGCCACCGCAGAAAAACTGAATTAAGAAACGGATTTGCTCAGAGGAAGAAACACAAGAAAAAAGTAAACTGTAACCCGAAGGAGTACTAACTTACAAGATGCTTAAGGGAAAGTGAGTTTAAATCCAAGCCTAGGGGAGGCACTGATGAAGGAAGGTGGAGATGACAGAGAGGCTGGCGGAGGAGGGAAGAGCAGGCGAAGGTGCTGAAGAGAGAGGTAAGCCAGGGGAAAAGAGGTGAGCAGACAGGAGAGCAGTCAGTAAAACACGACTGACTCCCCTCTGAAACAGAGCATTCTGGGTAAAGAAGACCTGCATCTGGTGAGACACCAGAGACTCAAAAACAAGCAATGTCCTGTTTCTTCAGACCCAGGGAAGAAGACACTAAAACTCCTGTGGAAAAATGAACTGTCTAGAATAGCAAGAAAAGTCTCAAGAAAAAGTGGTGTGGGGGCTGGCGAGAGATGGCTCAGCAGGTCAGAGCATTGACTGCTCTTCTGAGATCTGACGCCCTTTTCTGGTGTGTCTGAAGTCAGCTACAGTGTACTTATTTATAATAAAAAACAAATCTTTGGGCAGGAGCAAGCGGGGACTGAGCAAGCAGAGCTGACTGGAGCGAGTGGGGCTGGCCGGAGTGAGCAGAGGTCCTAAAAATTTCAATTCCCAACAACCACATGAAGGCTCATAACCATCTGTACAGCTACAGTGTACTCACATACATAAAATCAATAAATCATTATAAAAACAACAAAAAAAGATTGTTTAAAAGGAAAAAGAAAAAGCGGTGTGAACAGATGTGACCCTCCAGAGGCGTCCAATGGCACCAGTGTCGGGCGCACAGGGGAGGAGGGCAGCGCAGTCAGTTGGATGGAACATCCAGAAGCTCAAGGAACAAACCGCCCACGTGCGCATGCCTGTTGATCCCAGCACAGATGGACAACGGACGGCAAGGGAGGACCGTGATCAAGGTCTTCCTGGGCTAAAGAGACAGATCTTGCTTCTTTTAAAAGAGAGCTGGCTCAGTGGCTAACAACATGTAGTCAGGAGGACTGTAACTGCCTGCAAACCCAAGGGAATCCAGTACCTCTGGCCACGGTGGAGCACCTGAATTGACGTGCACAAATCAACATACGTGCACAGAATTAAAAATAATAAAAACAAATGCTAAAAAAGAGATGAAGAAGAGAAAACTCCAGAGTGACAGGTAAAAGACAAATATTTCTTTGTAAGGAATAAGGCAGAAGCCCTAGTGAAGGGAGAACACACAACTCAGAAGCAGGCACACGAAGAAGATAGAAAAAGGTTCAGTCTCACAAGACAAAAGGGAAAGGAAAACCACAACTGTATGCCGTCTCCTCGCCTCGGTGGCAAAGGCTCAGCACACGCAGTTGGCATGGATACAGAGGAAACGGCATCTCACACACTGTGGACTGTAAGGCAAACAGGGAACAGCAACCTGTAAAAAGACGGCTCGTAGCGGGTATGTCTTCTGATCCAGAAACGCTGGTTCTGGAATTATTCTGCAGACACACTGACACTCACATGGAGATACAGCTACTCAGGGCCATACTGTGTGCAGCTGAGACACACCAGATGCACCTAATGCCCATACCTAGGGCATCTGCATACAGCAGAGCAGTAGACAGGTGTAACAGGGGCTGGAGGCACGGCACAGCAGTTGAGAGCACTCGCCAGCCTCCCAGAAGGCTCACAGACCTCAAGGAATGCACACTGGACATAAGCAGACGATCAGAGAGAAGTAGAGAACTTTCTGTGGCAGAAGATGGCTCTGAGGGCCTGGAAGGAGGTCATCCATGGCAGCAGCGAAGCCTGCCAGGGTCCAGCCTGTCAGGGGCCACTCAAGTGGGAAGAGACGCACATGGGTTCAAAGTGCCTTTTCAGGGCACAAGAAGTGCAGGACAAGTCGAACGCAGCGTCGCTGGGCAACCTGGTTCATCGCTGTCACAGAACTGATGGGCGGTATCTGCTGAGTGTGAACTGAACGCTTTACTCCAGAACCAGAGGACCAGCCGTGCCTGTTCTACTGCAAAGCACCACGTTCATAAAAAACAAAGGGAGGATGAGCAAGGGTTCCGGATTTAAAAGGTGGAGAAGGTGGATGGGGCTTGAGCGTGATTGTATCTGCCTCTCACTGGAGGACTGTGGTGGCCTGAAGGATACACTCCTCACAGTCTTAGGCACTGGGACGTGGGCCACAGCTGGTGCTGTGGGGAGGCGAGGGAGTCTGTCACTACAGGTGGCTGTCACAGGCTAAAACCAAGCCACTTCCAGCTCCCGCTTTTTGCTTCATACTCTCAATTCAATGTGTGAGCTTTTGGCTTCAGCGTCCTTGGCCCCAACCCTGCCACCACAGACTCTTCTCCATCTGGGACCGTAAGTCAAAAGGAACTCTCTTTCTTAAGTTGCCTTTGGCCATAGTGTTTTACCACAGTGACAGAAGAGTCACTACGTAAGGACCGAGGGCCAATGTGAGCACAGACAGAAGTAAGACCAAGAATGAGTTTCTCTGGCTGGGCACAGTGGCACACACCCTTAATCCCACATCTCCCGAGGCAGACAGAGCTCTGGGAGTTTGAGGCCAGCCTGGTCTACATAGCAAGCCCAGGGCAGCCAGGGCTACATTATAAAGGCTTTGTCTCAAAAACCAAAATAAAACAAGAGGCCTCCCGAGGCTAAACACACTCTGTGAAGAGAACGCGCCTAATCCTCAGACATCCAACACACACGCCAATGCGGCTCTAGAAAGGTGCTGTGTGCATGTGCGTGCGCACGGGAGAGGGAGACACTGGGCAGGATGTCAGCAGGGCGTGGATCTGGGCAAATGCTTTTCTACTTTCTGGCAATCGTTACACGAGCTGGAAATTAGTTTAGACATTGTTTTGGGAGGAAATGTTAGAGCTGGGATGTAGCCCAGCAGAGCGCTTGCTGGATAAGTAAGACCCTAAACTCAGTCTCTAGGACTCCAACATTAAAAGGGAGAAAGAAAACACACACTATAGACAGGCCAGGAGTGGCAGTGCATGCTTGGACGCTCAGCATTAGCGAGGCTGTAGCAAAAGAACCCCACTGCAGGCCATCCAGCCGTCAAGACCTCACCTCAAGCCCCAACAATGTATGTATAGTACGGCTCAGGATATGTAATAAAAACCAGGCAAACCTAATTTATATCTCCAAGGCTGTAATGTAGCAGTCATGTGCCACATATAGCTACTGAAATTAACTAATTAAGAACCTAGGAGCCAGTGAGATGGTTCCCTGGGTAAAGGTCACAGACATCACCAGAGGACCCAAGTTTGATTTCTGAGACCCTCATGGTTGAGAAATAACTCCCGCAATTTGCTAACTTCCATAGGCACACGTGCCTACAACCATACCAACACACACACACACACACACACACACTTTTTTTTTTCTCTTAAGTAAAAGGTATTCAGAGAGATGGTTTGGTGATTAAGAACACTTGCTGTTCTTCTACAGTTTGGTTCCTAGTGCCTAGTACCTACTACCCAGTACCTAGTACCCATGTTGGGCAGCTCACAAGCACCTGGCCTCTGCAGGCTTCCATGCATACATGGTATACACACATGGCACATAGATATATACATATAAAAACATTTTGAAAACCTGAACTGCAACAGCCAGGCCTGGTAACAACCACCGCTATGATCCCAGGGATCAGGACGCCCAAGCACAAGCCGGCCTGGGCACTGATGGGAGCAGACTCATGATGGAGGGCTGTGTGCTGTGGCTAAGTGGGAGAATGGGGAGGGAACGCTATACTCAATCTCCAGTAGCGAAAATAATTAACAGTATCCCAGAACTGCAGGACCTGCAGAGGCAGGCACCCTCACATTAAGAACAAAAGGGGGTGCACTGTCAAACCTCTCTGACTAAAGGACAGTTCGTTTGGCTACTGTGGTGAGCCAGCACCACCCTGTCCCCTGGAAGTGACACAGTACTCAGTGAAACGGAAAAGTCCATCCTGCCACCATGGGTGCTGTGCTCCTGTGGGGAGTCTCACAGAGGCCTTCCAGGTGGTACAATCCTACAAGAGCGCCAGTGTGTGCTCAGCTCACGCAAGGCCTGGGATCCATCCCAGAATAATAGAAAAAGCAAAGAACAAATCAACCCCAGAGACTTCTCTCTACAAAGAGCTTTGTGGAGAAGGAAGACACAGGAGTGGCAATGTCCCGATCCCAGGAAGTGACATGCGGCTGGCCCCTCTCCGTGGATGAGGCCAAGCCACCAGCATGGATGGTACAGAAACCGAGACCTCACGAGCCTCTTCTCAAGAAACCTGCACAGCAAGGCTGAGCCTCACAAAGGAGGCCGGACATTCAGAGATACACGGATCTGATTCCGAGGAGGAAGGCAGCTGCCCACTCAGAGCAGAGCGCTCTCTAGGGGTAGGCCCAGGACAGCACGACTGAAAAGGCTGAAGCACCAACAGAGGAGACATTCTGAGTGACCAGAGCTTGATGACATGAGTACGACCTGAGGGCGTTAGTGACAGATTCTCAAAAATATATACAGAAAAACCAGGAAAGCTTTTACTCCAGAGAAACGAAAACTAATCTAAGAACTACAGTCTTGGACCAACAAGATGGAGTGGGTAAACTCGCTTGCTGCCAAGCCTGACACCCTGAGTTCAATCCCTCAGTGGTAAATGACAAGACCGTCTCCCGACAGCTGTCTGATTACTGTGTATGCGTCACAACGCGGGCACCCCTCCCAAAAACAAGCAAACAAATCTAGCCACAAAACAAAATTATAGGATGTATTATACTTTGGACCAAGGAGACGGCTCAGCCTTAGGGCATGAGTTCAAATCCCCAGCACTGGGGAAAGAAGATCCCGAGAGCTCATTGATGAGCCAGCAGCTTCCAGCTCAGTGAGAGAGTCTCAAGTCCAGCAATCTGGCCTCCCCTTCTGGGTTTTCCAGGCACCCACACATGTGGTATACAAGCACAGACAGACACACAAACAGATAAAGATAAATTCTCCTTTTATATGTCGCAGGGCTCAGCTGGAACAGTCAAGCAGCACTGCATACTGACTCCACCAGAAGCTGTTTTACCGACCGGGCAATGGGAGAAAGGAAAAGGTGACTCTCCTGGCCTTCCCCACTGCTGTGACAGAGGACACCTAGGCTTCAGCCCTCTCCTCCTCTGTGAGGGCTTCATGGGCCAGAGCGTGGGGTGCAGTGGGTGGAGTCACGGGGCCAGTGAGGCCAGGCAAATAGGGACCCCTAAATTAAGCCATTACGGCTCAGCTGTTGGGAATTCAACCACCGCAACTGGAGCAAGAGGAGCCCAACATTGTGGGTGTCGCGGGGCTCAGGTTGTGATGGGAAACACAACTCTGTGCCCGCGCTTAGTCACTCGGCGAAGACTTGTCATCGGCCGGACTCCTCACGTGGCCTGGGCCTGAGGCCTGAGGCTAGGAACCCCAGAAGGAGGCTTCGTCCTGTTTCCTATCCTAGTCACACATTTCGTGAGGAGGCGGTTGGTTACCTGTGCACATAGTGGAGCTGGTGGATCGAGTCAATGGCCAACACCATCTCGCCAATGTAGAACCTCGCCATGTCTTCCGGAAGCTTGTCTTCAAACTTACTCAGCAGGGTCAGCAAATCACCACCCACATAGTAATCCATGACCAGGTACTACAAATCACAAAGAGGAGAGAGGACAGCTCTTAACGGCGAGCCTCACCGTTAGCTACCGGGGAAGCTGTCTGACTCAAGCCTGCCGGGGTCGGACACACAGGCCAGGCTGGCTTCCTACCCCAGGATCTGCAGTGGTAACCTCCCTCAGAAAACACCCTGCGGAGTTGTGCTGCTGCAAATACACACAAGCAGAGAACACAGCGAGTCCATGAAGAAAGGCCAGGCTGTCCAGCCCTGTAGGGTTTAGTCCCTGGGTCCCTGAGTCACAGGACACCGATCAGAGCAGGAAAGTGCTATCTAACACCACAGACACCAGCGGCTCCTGCTGAAAGGATAACGCCACTAAGGAGTGGGAAGGGAAAGAAAGATGGGTTCGGCCACGAGCTGCTTCGGAGGGAGCAATGTCTTCTCTTCAGCAAGCTGAGTGTACCCCTTCCCTAGTACAGCCACAGGGCCAGTGTGTCAGGGGGGCAGCGTGCCAGCACGGACTGCAGCGCTCAGAGGCTCATGCCACACAATCTCAGAGCTGCAGAGGCCCTAATGGAAGCATCTCATTACATCAGAGGGTATGGGATGGGATGGGAGGACTGTTGCAGGCCACAGGATGGTGGCAGTCAGCAGCAACTCTACTGGGGACTAGTCAGCCTCTGGGACAGAGAAACACGCTGTCTTATCTCCATGACAAACTAAGTCACCACTGTAATAAGGAATTGCCACGGCCTGGTTAGCTGAGGCAAGGAAACCACTCTTTAAAAGAGCACTGAGATCTAATACAGCAACAGCCCTTCCCCGGATGACAACTGCACACTGCCTTCAGCTACCAGAGCTAGGCCTGTCACCTGTCTGTCCTCAACACGGTCCACCTCTCATGCCAAACTTAGGGCCCACAATCTAACAGACAGAGGATGCCTGCCCTATGAAACTCAAGTGATCACCATGCCACCGTCTGGGAGTGGCACGCTGGGCCACTGGAGCATCCTGGTCTTAGAGAGTAACCAACAGCTCTTCACCCCGCTTCCGAACTCCTTCTCAGGTGTCCCCTCCTCTTCTTCCTGTGTCCCTACCCTGTGCAAAGGCATTCTTAAGGGCAGTGTCCTGCATCACCAAGTCTACCTCCTGTACCTTGCACAAAACCCTCTTGGTAGACATATGCCAAATCATGTTTCTATCATGTAGCACCTCCAATCCAGCCTGCCTCAGCACTGAGCCTGTTTGTACTCCGGGGAGGCTGGGCAGGGGCCTGAGGCGTGAAAATGGAAAATGCCCTTGCTCAGCGGGGTCGGTTCATATCACTAAAGGAAGACCACAGGAAACACAGAGAGCAACAGAAGGGCCTAAGAAAACCAAGCCTGCCTGACACAGCCCCATGACCAGAAGCTACTGAGCACAGACCATTGGGCGCTGGAGTCAAGGCCAGAGGGATGGCCAGGGGGTGTGCAAGGAAGCCAAGAGGGAAGAGAGGAGTGTGGCAGCTGGAGCAACAGTGACAACAAGCCTAGGTGCAGGGGGTCGGGGATCAGTGAGACTGCGAGGCCTTTCAGGCAGGCCAGGTGTTGTACACGGAGGAATGGTGGGGCCTGGAGACCGGTGGGCAGACACTCTCCAGCGGCTGCTGACGTATGGTCTCGGGGTGGGGGAGGGGAAGACCTAGAAGAAATGAAACAGCAGCCCTCAAGATAACAGACGGTGAGAGTCAGCACCACAGCCGAGCTCCAGGGTCTCCAAGTCTATCTAGGAATAGACTTGGTAAAGAAACCACCGAAAGGAAATTACCAGCTTATCGGGCAGAGCCAAAGAAACTTAGTCAGGGGTAACCTCTGCTGTCACGCAGGGCTGGGAGTTAAGTCAATAATTCTGTACTCTTTCAGTTGGTGCTCAACAGGCTTGCCTTGGTAAGACTTCAGAGACCTCAGGATCAGAACACACACTGGCGTCTAGGCAGCAGATAAACCCACGCTCCCCGGGAGGCACCCGCCTCCGCCTCTCCCTGACTGTCCAGCTCCTATTCCGACAATCCGGCCCTGCTCCGGCCGGCAGCGGGAAGGAGCTGGAGGCAGCAGGTCTGCCGATGCTCCACATCCTAGAAAGTAACTGAGAATCTCTGCCCTGGAGACTCGGAGCTGAGTGTGAACCTCAAAAGCAGCGGGTGAGGCCTGTCTCCACTCTACACAGCACCACCTGACTGAGCCGAGGGAAGACCTCTGCACAAAACTGTCACCCCTCATGCCTCGCTCCCCCGAAAGCTCCAACAGTTCCTGTCAGAAGAGCATGTGATCTACAGGGTGTCCATTCAAATGCTTGGGCAGAGACGCTCATCAGGAATTGAGAAGCGTAACCACCTGTCCCAGCAGGGCAGGAGAGGGACCCTAACACTGTTTGGAATAACGCCTTCTAACAGGAAGGCTGCTGTCACCTGTGCAAGGACCGTATCTCATAGCTATGCACTCTGTGCCCCAGACACCAGTTATCAAAGGAGGGTGTTCACGAAGGTTTACAACATGGGAGTCACTGGCAAGGCTGGCCAACGTAACCAGAGGCCTAATGTATCTTGGGGTACTGATGGGTGGCAGGTGCCCTCTGCTGCGATATGACAGACACCACCTACCATACCCTGGATGTTCGAATCTCAGAGGTTTTGATGTTTGAAAGAAACTATTTTAAGATGAATAAAAATGTTTTGCAAACAAATGGATACTTGACCACGGAGCTTCACAGGGCAACCAGGCAAGGGAGATGTGTAAACGGAGAGGGGCCTCGGGTCCCCACCTGTAGGCTGTGTTACAACAGCAATTAAATCCTGTTCAGCTGCAGCTGAGGCAAATGCACTGGCTAGAGCGAGTTAAGCCCAGCCCTGCTTCTCTGAGTCCACTCAAACCATCTCAAGCAGTCATCCTGGAATTCCTAAACAAGGAGCCCGAGGTCACTGAGCGCTCAGGACATCAGCTCCACCGGCTGCCCGGAGACCAGTCCACAGCTGCACACACTCAATTCTGCACACGCATGTGTTCTTCGAAGCTGCCTGAAGGAAGGCGTTACTTCCAAAGTGCTCATCGACACCGGGAGTGCATGCTGGCTCGTCGGGAGCACCCAAGAAACACTGACAAGACCTGCCCGGGTCCTCAGCTCCTCTGCCTCGCACACGGGAAAGGGGAGGCAGCTGTGCAATGCAGAGCTAGGACATGTAACATGCCCTGTGCGGCTGCTTTTCTCTCAGCCTTCACTGTGCTGCTGCCAGAGGTGTGTTGCCGCACAGCTGAGATTCTTATTGTTATGCACAACTCAAAACAGAAAAAGAAAAAACAAACTAACAGAAAAAGTAAGACAAAAAAGAAAAGTTTTATACACTTAAAATGTTTTAGGAACCAAGTTATGCAGTAAACTAATGGTTTGAGAAAAATGTTGTACAGATCTTGGAAGCCTCCAGTTAAAAATTGTCCCTGATGGCCATTGAATAGAAACGAACCCCTCAGTTTTATGTGGGCTACGTACTGACAATGGCCACTCCACACTGTCTGACTCGTTTCTGAGTGGCAGCAAAGAGGGGCCAAAACTGGGAGGGGAGTCCCCGTGGGGCTGGGGCCCTGGGCGCGCAGGCCTACCAGGTAGTTCTCATCCTGAAAGGCATAGTGCAGAGCTGTGATCCACTGGCAGTCGCCGTTCACCAGCACGTCACGCTCTTCTCGAAAGCAAGCTGTCTGTGAGGAATGAGAGGACAGTCAGTCTGTGTCCATCTAGGCAGGGTGCCCTAGAATACATCCCTAAATATTAGCAGACTCTGTCGTGAGGCCCCGAATCCTGACTGCCCGGAGCCTAACACCATTACCTCACCTGAAACCAAATGTCCCACCTGCCCCCAACAGCTTCTGCAGAAGACAAGAGACTGAAATCTCTGTGCTCTTCCTCGCCTGAGCCAGTGCAGGCATTCTCCTTCCCTGTCCCCAGTGGTGGTCCCTGTGGCCCACACATTAAGATTACCCTCCATGGACTGATTCAACGGCAGCTCTCAACCCATGACCCCAAGCACACATCGCCACACCTCTTAACAAACCAGCCTCTTTACACACCCTGAGCAGCACACGATGCCCAACTGCACACCTGCTTCCAAGCAGCCCAGCCACGTGGCGGACAAGGGGACAACCTGCTGACTGATTTGAAGCATGGTTTATTCCGTTTGCTGATGAACGGGTCACAGTCAGATGCCAGTCCTATAGCAACTCCTGATGACCATGAACGCATGGGTCAAAGGCTTTTAGCCTATCTGGTTAAAAAAGAAAGAGCTTGCCGTTTCTTTGTCTTTCTAGCTGCCTGCCTGCCTGTCTGTCTGTCTTTGTCTCTCTGTCTCTGAAGCTGGGTGACCGAACTCAAACCGAGTCTGTGCTCTCCCACCCAACACCGGATGAGACCTCACACCTTCCACCCCACAAGCTCTTACGCAGCACAGTCCCTTCTCCACCCCGGGCTGCTTCAGTGAGTCTCACTTGCTAAAGTGTTGGTTAGTGTTTTTGTCACCGTGACACAAGCTAGAGTCAGCTGGGGAGAGGCACCTCGGCTGAGAAAATGCCTCCATGAATCAGGCTGTGGACAAGCCCCTGGGGAATTTTCTTGGTCAATGATTAATGTGAGAGGGTCCACCCCACTGCGGGCAGGGCCAGGCCTCGGAAGATGGTTCTGAGTTGTGTAAGAGAGCAGGCTGAGCAAGCTGTGGGGAGCATGCTGGGAAGCAGCACTCCTCCACGGCCTCTGCTTCAGGCCCTGCCCTCACTTTCTTCAAGGATGGACTGGGACGGGGGAAAGGTGAGTCAAACAAGCCTTCTCCTCCCTAAGCCGATTCTGACCAGTCAGGCTTTTATGAAGCAACAGAAAGCAAACCATGAGAGAACAGGGAGCACACTGAGGATGCAGGTGGGTCCCCAGGGTGGCCATGCAGGTGGGTCCCCAAGGCTGGCCATGCAGGTGGGTCCCCAGGCTGGCCATGCAGGTGGGTCCCCAAGACTGGCCATGCAGGTGGGTCCCCAAGACTGGCCATGCAGGTGGGTCCCCAAGGATGGCCATGCAGGTGGGTCCCCAAGACTGGCCATGCAGGTGGGTCCCCAAGACTGGCCATGCAGGTGGGTCCCCAAGGCTGGCCATGCAGGTGGGTCCCCAGGCTGGCCATGCAGGTGGGTCCCCAAGGCTGGCCATGCAGGTGGGTCCCCAAGGCTGGCCATGCAGGTGGGTCCCCAAGGCTGGCCATGCAGGTGGGTCCCCAGGCTGGCCATGCAGGTGGGTCCCCAAGGCTGGCCATGCAGGTGGGTCCCCAAGGCTGGCCATGCAGGTGGGTCCCCAGGCTGGCCATGCAGGTGGGTCCCCAAGGCTGGTCATGCAGGTGGGTCCCCAAGGCTGGTCATGCAGGTGGGTCCCCAAGGCTGGTCATGCAGGTGGGTCCCCAAGGCTGATGATGCAGGTAGTTAAGGCAGGTGTGGGGCTACCCGGTGACTGAGAGATGGTGACAACTTAAGTCAACCAGTGCTCACTTCTTGAGCAATAGAAGAGGGTGTGGTCTTGTGTGTGGTACTTGTGCGAGTGTGTGCACACACACACACACGCACACACATACACACACACATGCACACACAAGCAGACACAGCACACACACACACACCATCTTTACTTACTGTACACTCCACACATACCTCTGCTCTCTTTAGCATTTCCCATTTGTTGAGAATTTTCATTGCATAAATTCGTTCAGTGTTCTTCATTTTGACAACAGCAACCTAGAATGTAAATTAGAATTTTAAAAAAATTAGTTAATGGTTCAAAAGCCTTGCACATCTAAAAGTTCATCGTAACTGGCTGGGAACTCTGAGAGAAAGGGAGTCGAGAGAGGGGAGAGAGAGAGAGAGAGAGAGAGACGTCTTCTGTATAAAGAGTTGCCCTTTAAACAAGACAACTTGGCTTTAACCACACTGTAGCTTGGATGCATCCACCTGGCTCAGGTAAAGAGACACCTGAGGACTAAGCAATGGGCACTGGGGATCCCTGTCTTCCACTTGAACAACACCTGAGGATTTTCAGTAAAAACAAACACGACCCTTTTATGTGGCTTGTAGCTTCTCCTTGTACTAGGGGCAATCTCCACACGCCTCACCCTCTCCCTCTTGCCTCTGTCCACCTTCCCTGCTGGCGCCTACCAGCTACTCATGTGAATCTTTGCTTCACAGAGGTAGTGGCTGTGCGGGTCTAGAGTATAGCAAAAGAGGCTTAGAAGCACCCTCAGGCCTGACTGTAATACCACCACCTCTTTCAGGGCGTCTCTGTCACCCCAAGTGACCTCCATCATGACCAGTAGCATCGAGATGAGCCACTATGTGTGTCACTTCCCACTCACATACAGCTCCTCCAGGACAATGTGTGCCACCATTTGGAGGGAGGCCAAGTGTCTCTGCACTAAGACGATCCACGGAACACTAAGCTCTGAGACAGAACCACCTGCTCTCCTAAGCAGCACACACCTCACGATGCCACCACCGAGGGACCCTGAGAACTGACGCATCCTAAGCAAGTGCCATGTGTCCTCACAATCCTTACCGGGAAGGATGCTAGACAGCCATTGTCCACAGCTGTTGACTTTTAGTGAGGAAGGGACTAAATGGCAGCCCAGGAGCAATGGAATCACATGCCAGCACAAGCTTTTAAAGCCTACATTAAAATGACAACTAGAGGGGCTGGTGAGATGGCTCAGCGGGTAAGAGCACTGACTGCTCTTCCAAAGGTCCTGAGTTCAAATCCCAGCAAGCACACGGTGACTCACAACTACCCGTAATGAGATCTGGCGCCCTCTTGTGGGGTGTCTGAAGACAACAACTACAGCGTACTTATGTATAATAATAAACAAATCCTTGGGCCGGAGCAAGCGGTTGACTGGAGCAAGCAGAAGTCTAAAAAAAAATTAATTTACAACAACCCCAAGGCTCACAACCATCTATACAGCTACAGTGTACTCATATACATAAAATAAATCTTTAAAAAAAAAGTGACAGGAACAATTTATATTTTTTAAAAAATGACAACCAGAATTCAATGTCTTCCTTGGATGACAGTGGCTCTTCCATGATGCTCGTCCCCTGAGACAGCCACAGGCCTTCTGAATCCAGGATGGATGCCCTGTATAACGTTCCCTACATCCACATCAGCATGGTGGCTGCTCTTAGTGGCCTCCATGCTGTTTATCTGTGGCTTACAAAGCGACAGCCAAGCCTGCTGCGGGCTGAGTAAACAGGAAACAGTCTCCGTGCAGATCAGCAGCTCTGGGTACAAGCCCACTGCTGCACCAGAGAGGCTCTTCCCGGCTGAGAGCCAGCCACGGGCTAGCAAATGAGGCGCTGCCACTTTAAAGGCATTCTGGCTTCACGGCTGCAGAGGACAGCAGAGCTGACTTCAGACAAGCTCAGATGCTCTGAAGGGGAGGGACCCACAAGAACCTGGATGCTGAGAACAAGACCCTCAACACTGGAACTCTCACAAGCCTCACTCCTCACAAGATACACATCTGGAAAACCAACAAAATAGCTGATAAAACGCATGGAAGAATGTGTGTGTCACAGAGAAACATCCGTTAAGAATACGTAGAAATGAAACATTCAAGTAAAATTTAGTGTAAAAAAAAAAAAAAACTTTGTCTGTGGTATAAGCTTTACTATAAAACAACTTACAAATTAAACAAGGAATAATTTACTCATCTGGTGTACCAGAAACTTTCCAGCCCAAACTTCAAGTATTTCAAAGGATCGCTTTTGAGACACAGGTATCTGCTAATAAGCTGACCAAAACCTACCACATTTAACCATCAAGCGGCCTCTAGAGGTCACAAGCTAATAGACTTGAGCTCCAAATAGATTTCGTTAGACGGATTCTGCACAAATAACTTCTAGCAAGGAGAGGAAGCAGATGTCTAGTGGTTCCTGCTCCAACATCTTCCCAGAAACCCCACTTTCCATTCTAAATTCTTAAAACTTCAAAATAACAAAAATTTAAAGAACTCTTTTCTAATGAAGGAAATGGTGGTTAATCATGAGTAAACCGAACTCTCATTAAGAGAGAACTAAAGGCCAAGAATAGTGGTGTATGACTTTAATCCCAGCACTCAGAGGCAAACTGTGAGCTTGAGGCCAGCCTGGTCTCCATAGTGAGTTCCAGGAACAGCCAGAACGATAGAGAGAGCTCATGCTCAAAACCCTAAGAGAGTGAGAATATCATGAAGGAGCTTTGACAAGAGGACGTTTCCCAAGCAATTAAGAAAAAAGTCTGAAGTCAAAAGACTCCAACCCAGAACCAAGACCAACTTGATTCTCAGCGTGGACAAGCACAGAGCCACTGAGAGATGATACCTGTCCTGCCTGTCCCAGGTTTGCCCAGTTGATTAAATAATATACCCAAAAAGGATTTATAAACCGATTCCCAGCATCTTTGGTTCTTAAATCAATACTACTATTAACACTGACTCAAGCTCCACGTAAGTTTATTAAAACCATGGCACAGAACACAAATATCTAAGCTTGAAGTTTTCCCTTCTGGTAAATCCCTTTAGTTTCTGATGCAGTCATTTCTACAGCAATCAGCCTGCCGTGTATATAACAGCAAGCCCCATACCCTAGGTACCAAGTGAAGCCTGGGCGTTGGCTCCGTCTGCAGGACCTGAGCTCGATCCCCAGGACCCAAGAACAAAGCAGAATGCCATGCTGTACCCCCCTGTGATCCCAGCACAGGATGCTGGACCCCTGTAACCCAGCACAGGGAGGCAGGGGCGGATCAAACCAGCCCGGCTCAACTCAGGTTCAGTGAGACTGTCTCTCAAAGCCTGAGCTGGAGAGTGACAGAAGACATCTCATGTCAATCTTTGGCCTCTAACAGGGCCCCCCAGGTACAAATATGTAGCAAACAGACATATTCAGACATATTACGCACTCGGGTACACACGCACACACACACACACACACACAGAGTTATCTTCCTAAAAACGATGGAATTTTATGAAGGAAGGAATTTTATTAGCATAAAATTGACCATAGAACATGATAACAACGTTAATCAATACATCATGCTGGCCCTGTTTACCCGCCCAGAGCTCTTCAGATGATACCAGTATCAGCTCCTAGATGTAAGGAGCCGGTACTGCCTGGGCCATGTGGAGGGGGGTCTCTCTTACCTCACCAAAGGCTCCTCTCCCGATCACTTTGATGATCTCGAAGTCTTCTCGATGAAGCTGCATGTCCTTCACGAGCTGGGTGAAAGGCTTAGCTGTAAGGAGAAACACAGTTTAGTCCAGCACACGACACTCTCCTAACCCTACCTGATGGCGGCGCCACACTAGCAGCTGTCTCTGACTACGGATGGCTGTCAACAGCAATGCTTCAGTAACTACTGTAACAAATGTAGTTGCTGCAAAAATCTGGTAACCCCTCTGCTTTCCTGGTTAGATCCGAGGTTGGTTGCTGAGACGGCAGCAACCAGCACAGTGCTGGGCTTTGGAAGGTGCATCAGGACGGGGATGAAGTGTTTCTTCAAATATGACTTTATTAGGAAACAATGTCTTCACAGATGTAACCAAGTTAACACGAGATCACACGCCACAGCTGAGTGGGCCCTAAAGCCAACAAGATCGTGTTTTTTAAAAATACTTTTACTAGTTACTTACATGTACACAGATGTCTGTCTGTGTGTGTGCATGTGTCTGAGGTTAGGCGCATCCCTTGGAGTCTGAGTTACAAGCAGTTGTAAGCTGCCTGATGTGGGTGCTGGGAGTTGAACCTGGGTCCTCTGCAAGAACACTGCATGTTCTTAACCAGTGAGCCATCTCTCCAGCCCAATACTTGGTGTTCTTATAGTAATAAAATTTGGACAGAGTCAGGAGGGAGAGAAAACCACAGGAAGATAGAGGAGAGAGGGAAGCAGCCTCAAACCAGTTAATACCAAGGAACCTGGCAGCCACTAGGAGCTGGAACAGGCAAACAAGTTCCTCCCTGAGCCTTCAAGGAAATAGACCATACCTTGGTCTTTCAGACTTCGTGCAGCTGAGACAGGCAGAGCTCTGTGACTTTGAGCACCCCCCCCCAATCTTCCAGTATATGACAATAATTCACAGAGAGGTTCTCCTTTCTCCCAGGAGAGCAGGGGACAGGGACAGGGCTAGCACAGTGCGGTCTGGCTCCTGACCACTGCCCCTCCTCTCCTGCCCATGGTCTGGCCTACCTGGCAAGTATGTTGGGTGCATCTTGTATGCCTGCTCTTATCTTCAAGCCCAAACCGATTTTATGCTAATTTCCATTGGTCTTAATTACTAGAGGTTTCCTTTCTTTCTCTGTGTAGTCCTGGCTGTCCTGGAACACCCTCTATAGACCAGGCTGGCCTCAAACTCACAGATCTGCTTGTCTCTGCCTTCAGAGTGCTGGGATTAAAGGTGTGCGCCACCACAGCTGGCTATAAAGGTTTCTAGAATGTTAGGCAGTTGGGCAAAACTGAGCAAATGTGTTACTTCTCTCATCTTATATTAGTATCTAAAACAAGCTCTGTCTAGACGTATAATCTAGCACTTTAAAGACTTTATGCTGACTTCCGTATCGTTGGGCTTACTTTTCTTGTTGCTCGGTATGACTAAGGTTCAGTCACTATTGTTCACTGTTAAGAGCAATACTGGAGCTATAGGAAGCTCCTGGCTTCTACCAGAGGATGAGCTGTGGCCTCTGGCCTACCACCATGAACACCCAGCAGCACAGAGCTCAGAAAACAGAATGCGCAAAGCCTGGAATTTAAGGCCGTCCTAACAAGAAAACCCCTGGGTTAGAACCTAAAGGGTCAGCTACAGTTCATGGTTTGCTCCTTTCAACCATCACCAAAAATAACCACTCTTAAAGCCCCAAGGGAAGCAAGGTTTTTAGACAGCCGCTAGAACCTGGGGGAGCCAAGCAGTGCCTTTTACTGTGAAGAAAACCAAGGCATCTGACTTCTATAGAAACCAGAAGAAAGGTGCTTGGAAAGCGGGGTATGCCTGATAGCTCCAGCGCAGATGCACCCCTCCCCCACCAGCACAGCAGCAGACAGCAGGGCTTTCTGGACCCCACAGAACCAGGCGCACGGGCGCACAGGCTTGAGGGCCACGACAGACACCGTGCAGGCACACTCAAGCATTTGGGAAGCAAAGAAAATTCCACTCATAAAAAAAGCCTCCTGTGTGGCTGAACTTGTCCACGTTCCACCCCAGCTCTTGCTCCTGGCCATCATTAACTGCTTACAAACTTCTGTGCCATTTTTATTTTACTTGTGATTTTTAGCTTTTTGGATCACTCAATGATCAGTTTAATAGATTCATGAGTTGAGTTTCTTGAATATATTAATTTAAAAAAATATTACTTTCACAGAGAATTTATAATGATCATTTTTATATATACTTTTTATTACTTTAATTAATTTTCAGGATGAAATTCCTGGACTTTTCAAAGAATACAGTAATGTTTTATGGTTTGTAAGATGCCTTCCCAAGCCGGGCGGTGGTGGCACACGCCTTTAATCCCAGTACTTGGGAGGCAGAGGCAGGCGGATTTCTGAATTCGAGGCCAGCCTGGGCTACAGAGTGAGTTCCAGGACAGCCAGAGCTACACAGAGAAACCCTGTCTCGAAAAACCAAACCAAACCAAACCAAAATAAAACAAAAAAACCTTCCCAAGCAAACCCAACCCAGACTATATTCTCAGTACCAGAGCTCTGAGATGCTACATGGGAGGCCGAACCAAGCCTGTTGTGAGCTTGATAATGAGCCACTGCCAAGCGCCCACACTGCTCTTCCCACTGCCGTGCTCCCTGCTCTTCCCTCTGCTGTGCTCCCACACTGCCACACACTGCTCTTCCCACTGCCGTGCTCCCACTACTGCCACACACTGCTCTTCCCACTGCCGTGCTCCCTGCTCTTCCCTCTGCTGTGCTCCCACACTGCCGCACACTGCTCTTCCCACTGCTGTGCTCCCACACTGCCACACACTGCTCTTCCCACTGCCGTGCTCCCACTACTGCACGCTGCTCTTCCCACTGCCATGCTCCCACTGCTGCACGCTGCTCTCCCCGCTGGGTATGTAACTGCTGTGCTCTTGCTCTATCAAGACATAAATCTGTAAATGTGATTCTTCTACATTGTTTTTCTTAATGAATTACATTATTTATAGAAATTAGTTTAAAGATAATTATCTTTTATTTATGTATTTATTTGGGTTTTGAGACAGGGTAGGAAATTATCTTAATTAAACGTTAACTGGTTTTTTTTCCTTTCTCCTGTCATTTTATTAAGATTCAGAAAACCAATGAATCCTTTGAAGATCTAGCTTAATCCTATTTTGTGTTAAAGGCTTTCAAAAAAACATTTATCCTTCATGCCACCGCCGTTTATCCCTTAACAGGTGTGAAATGCAGATTTTAATGCTTGGCTGTAACCACACACGTGCTTAAGCAGTCTGAAGAGGATTTACCTAACCCTGTTCAGTTCTCCTGCCCCCTGTGGGGGTCCCAGAGAAAAGTTCAGCTTCTGTCACATTCCAGTGACAGAAGGACACGCAAGCTGCGGCATCCCGACAGCTAGCCCATCTTAGAAGTTATGTCGGTGACTAGGAACCGATCTCCTCTTCCTATGACACAGAGCTCTCCCCAGGGTCCGCTGGAGCCTGCACCCGGGCGGTCTAGCTCCTTATCCCGCCACACTGGCTGTCCTAAGGCTGCTCAGCCTTTCTGCTAAGCTTCTCGCTACTCTCTGTTTGTTGTTATGTATTTCAACAGTCTTGTCCAGGTGTCCCACAAAAGGTTGACATGAAGTTGTCAGGGTCACCTGGAAAACTGGACAACTATAGAAACAAACCTGAGGAGGTGGGGTTTGACCTGGTAAAGAACCTAAAAGACCGGGGACATCGATGGAAACGAAAGCGAGGCACGGAGGGGCCTAGAAAGAAGGCCTGTGGGTGTTTATCTCTTTAGGCCAAAGAACAAGGGGTGAGTGCGCACAATCTGTGAGTGACCTTGGGGCAGAGCTCTGTCCTAGGGAAGAGCTGAGGGTGGGGAGGGAGATTGGCTGCAGACAGCAGGGGACCAGTAAGTACGCAGACCTAGAGCAATGGCGGTGGAAAAGACACGAGGGGAGCGGGGATGTGCAGGGAATCCACAGACGGGGTCGGTATTGGCTCCATTTCACCACACAGAGGACGGCGAGAACCTGTCTCCAAGAGAGAGACCGACAGACAGATACTTAAGTGGGTGTACAAAGACATATATAGCCAAGCTCTGTAAACCGAGAGGCCTTAAAATACGAAACCCTAAAATGAAGACCTAATACCTGGTTTTAGTTTCTAAATATCCTCCACTAAAGGAACCAGGTCTCCTCAGGCAAGTCCAGAGCCTGAGCAGCTTGTGGTGTGAAGAGAAAGAAGCTCCAAGGACACAAAGCACCATGGTCACAGACAGGGAGCTCATACTGACATCAGGAAGTTCTTCAGCCCGGAAACACGGAGCACCAGAGCCCTAACCTGCGCAAAGGAGAGCAGGCAGCGGCATGTTAAGGCTATGCTCCTGATACTTGGGCTGCGCTGTGGTTTCATGGAATACTCATGTTTTAGAGTACATACTACTCAAGAGAACTACTCAGGGAACAGCATGTGAGGACTCTCAAAGACCTGGGGAAGGCAGCTTTTCCTGTTGTTTAACCTCTCTCAATGTAAAACCGTTACAAAGACATCTGAGACACATTTGCTAATGTAGCTAAACAGATAACTGGAAATCGAGGAGAGCCACACTCACCAGATGGACACCAACATTAAATGCCCCAAGAAAAAACCAGGACAGCTCAGTCCTGGGGAGAGGAGGGGCAGGATGTGCCTGGACACCTTGGAACCAGAGAGTACCGCTCAGGGGGAGCATGGGGCTGGCTTTATCCCAGTAACCTGATGGGCAGGGAGATGACCCTGACATGGGAGGCCAAGTGACATCAGGCAGCGATGCCCCCAGAGCCACAAAATGAAACAAACCACAAAACCAGTTAATGCTCGGGGCATGAGAGTATAAAGGACCCGGTGGCTGTTTTTTCTTGCAGTATCCTACTGCTGTCTTGTATGTTTAAAAAAAAGGAGGAGGAGGAGGAGGAGGAGGAGAACAACAACATTGGGGCTAGAATACAGCTCAGCAGGTGAGACCATTTGTTCCTGTAGAGGACCTAAGTTCAATTCCCAGGACCTAGACAGTAGCTTATAACCATCAATAATTCCAGGGGATCTTATACCCTCTTCTGGCGTCTGCAGACACCAGATATTCAAGCAGGACACATATATACACGCAGGCACAACACAAATACTTATATATACACATCATTTTTAGAAAGGCATTTTCCCCTGTCCTGTATTTCACTCAGCTAAAACCATCAGCACTGTCGCATACTCTTAAACATGCCAGCTAAGGGGGCTTGAGAGATGGCTCAGCGGTTAAGAGTGCCGACTGCTCTTCTGAAGGTCGTGAGTTCAAATCCTAGCAACCACATGGTGGCTCACAACCATCTGTAATGAGATCTGATGCCCTCTTCTGGGGTGTCTGAAGACAGCTACAGTGTACTTACATATAATAAATAAATAAATCTTTAAAAAAAAAAAAGCAAAAAACAAAAAAAACCATGCCAGCTAGGAAACAAAACAGAGTGCTCAAAACACCATCTGGACCAGGCGTGGTGAAGTGAGGCCTCAGCCTGGGATACATTAGTGAGACCTTCCTCAACTGATCAATTAATATCAAAAATAAAATAAAGATTGGTGATCTTTCAAGTATTATTTATATTAACATCTCAAAATTTTTTTTAAAATTCTGGCATGATGCACACACCTT
Source organism: Mus caroli (assembly GCF_978045245.1). Lineage (NCBI taxonomy): Eukaryota > Metazoa > Chordata > Mammalia > Rodentia > Muridae > Mus > Mus caroli. Next base: position 109,384,203 of record NW_028227269.1, read on the forward strand.
TTGTCCTGGCACTCGGGAGGCAGAGGCAGGAGAATCTCTGATTCAAGGCCAGCTTGGTCTACATAGCAAGTTCCAGAAGAGCCAGGGCTAAATAGAGAAACTCTGTCTCCAAAAAAAAGTATTTATATGCGTGGCTGTGTAGCACATATGTGCAGTCAGTCCCAGAGAGTCCAGAAGAGAGTGTTAAGTCCCCAGAAGTGACCTTACAGAGGGACCTTGTCCTCCGAAGAGCAGCCAGGGTTCCTAACCTCCGAGCCATCTTTCCAGCTCCACACAGACGGTATGGTCAGTCAGCTGGAGGAAGGCGTGTCAGCTGTAACTGGGGACATTAACGCTGACTCTCAGTGATACAGATCATAAATGGAGCAGGACGCCACACGAGACAATTCTAAGTTTTAAGAAGAGTAAACTGCAGCCAGGCACGGGGCTATACTATGATCCCAACACTCAGGAGGCAGAGACAAAAGATGAGTTACACAACGAGAGACTGAAAAGCACACGGGATGGAACTCTTCCACACTCCATCAGTATCTAGACACTCCATGCTACTGGGTCAACAAACACCCACCCACAGGAAACCCGGAAGTGCTACGGACCAGGTGGGCACTCACGCCATTAAACTGGAGTAGCACCAATGACGGCTCTGCCAGTTCCTGCACTCTCAGTCTTCAACTCTGGGAGTCCTAGAACACTACCAAACACTAAGTCCTCTCTTCACAAAGTGGACATGAAGCCTAGGTCTACCTCATATGGGTTACCCACTTTCTGCCCAGCACAGCCACAAACCTGTGAGGACTGACTGCCACCATGACATCAAAGAGATTCGCCTTCTCCAGTCACCATGACAAGCCATCAAAAAGGGATTTACCTTCTCCACAAGGAAGGCTCACACCACCATTCCCATTCCTCCAGACCCCACTGTACTTCTTGTTCTGCACAGCTGGAGGTCAGACGCATCCAAGTGCTCCATGCAAGTGCTCCATGCAAGTACTCCACTAAGCTGTAGAGCTTTGTTGCCCTCACCTTCTCCTGTCACCCAAAGGCAATGGACCATCAATCAAGATAACTACTATGGCTAAGAAGATGGCTCAGCAGTAAGACAGGACTGCTTGCTGGGCCCCAGCTGAGGCAACAGAGACAAGCAGATCCCAGGAGCTCAACCGCCAGACTGCCAACCAAGCCGAAGAGGCGGCAAGCTTCCAGTTAAATGAGGGACCCTGTCTCAGGGCAGAAAGACAGAGGCAAAGAGCAGTGACGACACCTGGTGTCCTCCTCCAGCCTTCGCGTGTTCACACGTGTTCACACACGTGTTCACACATGGGTACCCACACCCCCTCAAGAACATGCCACCAACACCCCCCACACACAAACAAACACAGAGAGAAACTATTGAGAGAGATCCAAATTGTAAGAAAAACTGAAGCCTGTTCCTTTAAAGGAAAGCTCTGCCAGGAAGAACTAGCGGCAAAGGGAAGCTCTCTGACTGAGAATCATGAAATGAGAAACTAATGCCTCATATCCCCGCTCCTTTCCCAAGAGGAGAAGTAAGACTAGAACGGTTGACCAGAGGGGCTAGCAGGGAAAGAGTCTGAGGGAGGGCCGTGGCCAAGGCAGCTGCCGGCAGATGGCAAGCGTTTAGGCTTCCCTTTCCCACCCTGCAGCTCACAATGCCAGCCATCAGCTATCAACCCGGCCTCAGCCTCTGGACTCAAGCCTTCCTTTCTCCCCTGAGATGGGGTTTCTCTGTATAGCCCTGGCTGTCCTGGAACTTGCTCTGTAGACCAGGCTGGCCTCCAATTTAGAGATCCAACTGCCTCTGCCTCTAGAGTGCTAGTACTAAAGGCGTGTGTCACCACACCCAGCTTAGGCCTAAGTCTTTTTGCAAGTCTCTCAACTCTTCGGTCTCTGTAGTTCTATGTCAGCAGCATCATGTGTGCAAATGAAATGGTCTTCAGCATCTAGTGTAAATAGAGGGTAATCACAGAGAAACAGGGACCCTGAAGGCCACTGACGTAGCTGGGACATGGAACACACAAGACACAAGTCAACTCCACCTGAAGGAAGGCTCTGTGCTTCTCCTCACCCGTCAGGAGACAGCGTGGCTGCCTGACACACGGTGGCTCCTAGTGAGGGCACAAAGGTTAACACTCACACTAAGGGTTCTGAAATATGTGCTCAAATTACAGAGCCGCACTCACTTGTACGGGTAAGTAGGTATCTGTGAAGTGACAGCAGTCTATGTCACAGGCAGGCAGTTGCAGACCCCCCCGCCCCCCGCCATGAACCAGGACCTGGAGAAAAGGGACTCGACTCTTCCAACAAGTCCCAGTGGTGTTCCTAAGTGAAACTGACGGGGACCTGTGGACCCGAGGCACTCCCGGCGGGTCAGCAAACGATGCGTTTGAACTATGCTCAGCGCACAGCTGCAGAGTGAGGAGGGAGCTTTTTAACAGTGAGTCAGAAGCCAAGCCAGCTACAAGCTTGGGCAGTGAAAGTCCACTGGGGTGGGAAGGCTGTGCTGAGTCAACACCAGCCTTCATTCCAGCAGTGTACCGTCACGGAGGAGCCGCCTATGCCCGGATGAAGCCGGTCACACCTACTTTCCAGGCCCACTCGGGGCTGCCCTGCTGCCCTTCACTCCCGGACACGCCCTCTCTGTCAGGTGCCTTTCTCCATTCTTTTCCATGCGGTGGAAGCTGCTGTTACCATGGAAACAAGCCCGCACCACCTCACTGCTGCACATCACCTCATTGTCTGACCTCCTGCCCGAGGATGGTGCAGGGCACTTGAATACTCCATGGGGCTGTGATCCCAGCCACATGCAGGGCTGTCCTGTGGGAGTCCATCAGTGAAGAGAAGACCCTCTGCTGTCACCAGGAACCCTGCAATAGAGCCAGCTCCCCTGCTGCTGTGAACAAAAAAATTCATTTTAAAAATCCCAGGGCTGGCACAGTCCAGAGCCTTGCCCAGCTGCACGCAGCCCTGGGTTCTGTCCCCAGTAGTGCCTCTCTCCCCAAATCATTAAAATGAAAAGTGAGTGTACAGCAGGTGACTGAGTGAGAAATTATGGCCACTGCACTCACTGCAGCATAGACGACCAGTTTCCAGGCCATCTCTCCCACAAGCTCTTGGATGCATCCTATTTATGGACCTCCTAGATTTAAGAGGCAGGAAATCAGAATTAGAGAGTGAGGGCTGAGACAGGCGTGGAGGTACACACCTGTAAGCTAAAAACCTGGGAGCTGACGCAAGAGGACTGAGGCTTCAAAGCCAGTCTGGGCCACACCATGAGTTCCAGGCCAGCCTGAACTCGGCCAAGGGACTGTCTCAAAAGGCAAACAAGTAGGTAAACAAGTCGCTCAAAGTGCTGCCAAACCTGACTGACCTCAGGTTCAATCCCTGAAACACATGGAAGGGAAAAAAACCAACTCCCACAAGTTGTCCGATGACCTCCACATGTGCCCTTCTTAAACACACACACACACACACACACACACACACACGGACACACACAGACAGACAGACACACACGGACAGACACATACAGAATGAATGCAAAACAAAAAGCAACAAATCAAACCTCACCCCCTCGGCAACCCCAGTCTGGTTTCTATCGCTGTGATAAACATCATGACCAAAACCACCCGAGAAGGTCACAGTCCATCACCCGGGGAAGTCAGAGCAGGAACCCAAGGCAGGAACCCGGAGACAGGGACTGAAGCAGAGGCCTCGGAGGGTGCCTGCTGACTGACTTATCTCCATGCCTCACTCGGCCTGCTTTCCTGTACAACACAAGACCACCCGAGCAGGGTCGGCACTATCCGGAGTGGGCTGACCCATCCCATATCAATCACTAATCAAGAAGTTGCACCCCGCCGGGCGGTGGTGGTGCATGCCTTTAATCCCAGCAGAGGCAGGTGGATTTCTAAGTTCAAGGCCAGCCTGGTCTACAGAGTGAGTTCCAGGACAGTCAGAGATACACAGAGAAACAAACAAACAAACAAAAAAGAAGTTGCACCCCACGGCCTCGCCTACAGGCTAAGCTGATGCTGACATTTTCTCAACTGAAGTTCCTTCTTCCTAGATGACTTCAGATGTGTCAAGCTGACAAAACTCTCACGCCTGCAGCATCTGCTGGAGAAGGTAGGCAGACTTAGTTACAGAGACTGTCTACTGGGAGCAACTCAGCTTAGAAGTTAGGATGCTCTACCCTGAACGATCTCTCTTCTCAGGGGGTCCACACCTGAAGTCATCTTTGCCAGCCAACCAAAAGACATGCTGAAAGGGGCCCAGAGAGAGGCACATGGGTCCCCTGAACACAAACTGATGGCTTTCTCAGTGTTGGCAAGATGGTTCGGTGGGTAAATGTGCCTGCTGCCAAGGCTGACAAATGACCTAAGTCTAATCCTTGGAACACACGTGGTGGAAGGAGAGAATCAAATCACACAAGTGTCCTCTGACCTCCAGAACTCTATGCATCTGCAACACAACCACGCCAAGCCAAACACACACAATAAGTAAATAAACATTTAAAAACAAACAAACAGCTGCCGGTTTTAGAGGTGGAATGCTCAAGTCAGGAGCAGCAGGGGTGGCTTACAATGCATGATATACCCAACCTGAGCACACACGTGTGTGTGCGACACCATCTTTGGTTATATTCCACTGTATTTTTTAAATGGGTCTTTCACTGAGCCTAGACCTCTCCGCTTTGTCTAGAATAGCAGGCCAGAGGGCCTCAGGGATCCACCTGTCTCTCTGCACCAGCAGCTCTGGGCTTATGGGTGTGCGTCACCACACCCTGCTCTTAAACAGGTTCTGAGAACTCAGGTCTTCACACTTGCACATAAACGAAGTACTTTGTGCACTAAGCTGTCCCTTGCTCTGCCCGCAGTGTCATCTGGATGGCCACCATTGTTGAGACTCACTGTGGGGCAGTGGAGCCTCCCAGGAGCCCCAAACCAAGGAAGAGGTACCAGGCACAATAAAGTCTACTGGCCTGCTGCTCTGGGGAAGAATAGGCCAAAGATATTTTTTAAAATGTCCTTTTTACTGTAGCAAGCAGATTCTCATTTTGTTTGATCCTGGTTTAGAAAGACAGGTAAGACGTAAGCTGAGGATGGAGAGGAACCAGCAATGCGCACAGCCTCTGTGCAATGGGAATCCCTGCACAGCACGCTTTGCTGCCCGCCCCCAACCACCAGCTATGTGCATGGCAGCATCCCCACCTGACACCTGACAGGTAAGACAACTCAGGGCTGTGGTCACAGCTCAGACAGGAAACAGCAGATCTTCTTGGCCCCAGGCCAGGGCCAAATCCAAGGCCTAAATGTGTGGATCCCTGGGGGCCACCTGTCCCAGGCACTAGGTGATGATGTCAGAGGACAGGCCAGCGATGCAGTCTGGCCTTTCACAGGACGAACATAGGTGAAAGCTTAGGTGGTGTCACATCCTTGTCACAAGAACATTTTGTTACCTTCTGACTTTCCCCACAGCCGCCTTCCTGCTTGGTTTGACAGCCAAGACATGAGGAGAGAATCTTGTTTCTGTTACACGGTGACAGAAACTCACTCCAAAATTTAATTCAGTTAAGAAGGTCTTGAATTCAGCCACTTGTCTGCTTCTTTTACTTCAGTATTTAAAACAGAAGAATCCAACCATGGAGGAAGGATCGTCAAGCCATTTCTCCCTCAGTGAAGCAGCCATGGCTCCCTTGTCCTTTCTCCACTATCTAACTTTCCAGGACTTTCTGCCATCTGTCTCTAGGACCGTTATCCCTTCTCAGCTACCACTCTTCAAATGTAACAACTCCAAGGGAGCTTCCCTCAATGTCTGGAATCATCACTCACCCTGAGAGCGAAGTTAAAAGGGCGAGAACGAGGGGTCTTGTGTGGCCTCCACCCCGAGACCTTGCTGCCTGCAGGTCACCTTTTACTGAAACAGTGTCTTCTAACAGGGACAGAAGAACAACGGCCCTTGGCTTTGCATCTAATCTGAGAAATAAAGGCTTCCAGTCCAAAATTAACTTACTGAGAAAAGCCCTTGGGATTTCATATGTGATGTTGCCCAGGTTAGCATAGAGATGGGTGTATAACATACACAGTTTTAAAGGCCAGACCCTGACTACACACACACACACACACACACACACACACAGTCACAGATTTCACGGCATGCTGAATGGAGTCATTTTGGATCTTTATGATAGGGTGCAGTTTGTTGATAGCTCAGCAGGGCAGAATGGCTGGAGCAGACACAGCTTTCTAATTCCAATCTTATTTGTGAACTGAGTTTCTGAAATTGTGGTGACCGACCCATTCCCCTCCCCTTCAATTCTATGCAATTATTTTACAGACAAAAAGCATCATTACAGATGGGTTCCCCAGATCAAAGGGACAGGACCCAGCACGCAGACAGAACCTAGGACGACGCCTGTCTCCAGGGCAGCAACATGGGAAATGAGCTTAACTACTGTGCTGGTGCAGGATGAGAAATCCCAAACCAATTCCTCCCTCCTTCCCAGGTCAGGGACGAGTCACTCCAAGTGAGCAGAGAAGCTCCCCGCACCCGCACCGGAATGGATGTAACACTGAGGAGGGAACTGTCTGCGCTTCTTCTCCCAGTGCCTCTGGTCAGGAATTTTCTGCTGAATGGTGGACAAAAAAAAAAAGAAGAAAGAAAAGAAAAAAGATTCAACGCTGGCTCCTGGGGATCCCTGAGAGAATACAAGTGAAGTCCTCTGCCTCCAACCCTTGAGACTCACTAACGGATTTACAGTGATGGCGGTCACAGGCTTAGGACAACGTGCACTTGCTAAAACTGGAACCGGAAGCAGAAACTGAGTGTTTGGCATCAACCAATTAAAAGTCAAATGTGGACGCTAAGTTTCAGTGATCTGGGAAAATCTGAGCAACTTTGGGGCATGCAAGCCCATGTGGAAGCTGGTCCTTCTGTGGCCAAGCTGCCTCTGATCCGGCCAAGCTCGGAGCCCTCCACCCACATGGATGCTCTCTAGAAGTCCACACACCTGCAAACATCCATTCAGAACCACAGTCCTTCCTATCTGAAGACATGAAAGGCAGGACTCAGTAATTTAAAGCTGCTTATTCTTTCCCAGTTGTTAGGCGAGGAGCAAATCTCCTTGGCTGACAGCAGCTTTTGTTTTCTGAAGGAAGCGTCAAGGCGACCACACTGCAAACCTGCAGGATGGACACAATCTAAGCAGACTGAGGCACCTGAGGTTAAGGCAGTGGTAACATTTAGTATCTCTATCTACTACCACTTATCACCAATCCCCACAGCTCGGCTCCTCTTGTGTGTTTCCTGTAACACTAAAGAGCTTCTATTTTAAAAGCTTTGGGAAATCAGCTCCTATGTTTTTGTTACTTTTGAACACAATCATTCAGTAGATGGTAGTTGCGGCACCTGCCCTGTTGCCGGAACAGCAGCTCTGTGCTGAGGAGGAGTCCAGTTCTGAGCACTGGCCCGGAGTGGGGCCTGCCCTTTCGGTCTAAGGGGAAGGAGGCTGAACTTTCATCTTACAACATCTTCCAAGCACATCTGGTTGTCACCATCTTACAGCTGCACAGGAAGCCCTTTGGTTAACACAGGTGCAGCCCCAAAATTGAATTCTGGACTACGTGACTCCAAGAGAAACGAAGGATGTGTCTATCAAAAACGTTCATGGCAACTTTATTTGTAATCATTGAAATCTAAAAATATCCCAAGCATTCACTGTCTGGTGAATAGGCAATCTGTTCTATCCATGTAATAGATACTAGTACCTCTAGGGGCAGGGGCAGGATTATTGCTAGAAACAGACTTGAGTATCTCAGGGCAACTGTGGAAGCTAAAGAAACCAGGCACAGGCTGGGCATGGTAGCTCATGCAGCTGAGGGTGCAGGAGCGATCGAGGCAGGGAGTCACCACGGATTCAATGTCAATGCCAAGGGGAGCTATAAACTGTCGAAGGGAGGGAGGGGAGGAGGGAGCAAAGGCGCTCACTAGCACTGGCTCAATGGTTTGGTAAAGCAGGAGCCACCAAGGCTGATGACCTGAGTCTGACTGTCTTGTCCTCTCTTCCACACGCACACATAAATAAACACTGAATGTATGAGAGAGAGAGAGACAGACAGACAGACACCTAAGCATGTTCTAGACTTGGGGATGGCTTAGTTGGTAAAGCCTTTGCTGCCCAAGCCTTGAACACTTAAGTTTAGATTCCCAGAACTCATGTTCAAAAACAAAACACCACCACCAACCAAAACTGGCATGGTGGTACACACCTCTAACTCCAGAGCTTGGAAACAGAGGCAGGAGGATGCCCGGGACTTGTGAACAGGCAGTTTGGCTGGTCAGTTGGGCAGAGTATCAAGGTCAGCAATAGCCCACGTCTCTAAAGACAAGGTGTGCGGATACAAAGGTGACCTACACACGCACGCATATCCAACATGACGCTAGACACAGACCACAGATTCCATACGAAGCCCCAAGACAGATACTGTGTCACCATGAGCTCAGTAAGTAGGGGAGGTGCAGGCCTCCCCCAAGAGTTAAAATTAAGACACACACAGAACACTGGCACCAATCTTCATAACCTTGTGTTAGGTGACAATTTTAGATATAAAACCAAGAACATAAGCAAAAACAGACAAATTAGATTTCTTCAAAACTAGCAACATGTCAGGCATGGTAACACATGCCCTGACCAGCAGGAGACAGAGGCAGGCAGAGGCTCAAGGCCAGCCTGGTCTACATATCAAGTTCCAGGCCAGCCAGGACTACTTAGGGAAACCCCTACCTGAAAAGGCTAAAAAACAAAACCCAAACAAACAAAATAATTAATACCTGTATGTCTGAACTATAACAATAAAAACATGTTTAAACTGTTCAGCCAGGAGCCAACGATGGTATTTGAGTTTAGTTTTCCCATGATGGAGAATGAATCCAAATGACACACACATATACAATGTGACATATACAACGTGACATATACAATGTGACACACACATATACAATGTGACACACATTTATAATGCCAGAGTTTGAGAAGCTGAGGCAAGGGATCACAGGTCTGAGGCCTGCCAGGGCTACACAGACTGCTTCAAAAAAGGAAGAGGAGGAGGAGGAGGTGGAGAAAGCCGAGGCAGGAGGCGGCGGTGGCCCTGCAGTCCCAGATACTCTGAGGCTGAGGCTGGTGAACCCAGGTTAGGTACTAACATACCAAGACCACACACACCTCACGGTTGGAGGATTGGGACTGGGAAGGTGAGGGGTGACAAACACCAAACTGAAAAGGGAAGGAAGAAAGGAAATAACAAGGAAGTGTAAAAAAAAAAAAAAAAAACCCACACACTTGTAAGTCATATATCTGATAAGGAATTTGTGTCTATTTAGAATGTGGGAAAACTTTCATGGCTGACTGAAAGGCAAGATACCGCAGCACAGTTGAAAACCGTGTGAAGGATCAGAGTAAGTTCTCAGAAGCAATAAGCAAGTAGTCAGCACATACATGGAAAAAGAAAATCCCTATCTGTAAAGGAGCTCGCTCTGGGAACATCTACACACACACACACACACACACACACACACACACACACACACGGCTCCGGGCTCTCGGTGGGCAGTGGCTCCAGGCCCAGCCCTACCATCTGGACTCATCGGCAAGCAAGAGTCTGGAAGATCCAGCAACTGGAAGAGCTATAAACAAGGAAATGCACCTGAGGCCGCTGGACATAGCGCCACTGCTCACAGAGATGGGCAAGTACCAACTTGTGCTCCTAAGTTCAATTAAAACCGCAAAGCTCAAGACCATATTTAAAAGCCAAGTCCTGCTGGGCGTGGTGGCTGAGGCGGGAAGATGAGGAGTCCGTGCCAGCCTGGGATGCATGAATGAGATCCTCTCTCAAGCAAACGGAGCCCTTGCTACCTTCAGTGCTGGAGGGTCTCTGGCCAGCAGTCAGATCCTGAGCAGTGTGTAAAGCATGCCACAAGTCCATCTGTGACACTGACACACCGCACGAGGGGCCTCCAGTGCTTGGGGAAAGAGGAATGCAAGGAGGGCACCACACATTTCTATCCTCTCTGCTCCCTTAGAGCAGGCTGGAGATCCTGGCAGTGGCCCCTGGCAAAGCAGGCAGTCACAGCCTCTTAACACAGTCTACAATCTCTCCCAGTGGAAGGAGGGACCAGACTGGAGACAGGAAGAAGCAAGGCTTGCCACACATCCCCATAGCCTGTGTCTATGTGGTTCCTCAAGACGGGAGTTTCCCAGGAAGCTGCCCTGTAGCTCTTGGGTGAACCCCTGGCTAGCACAGGGAAGGTAAGGGGCTGGAGAGGGCAGAACCCTACCCCTTTCACTTCAAATTTCCCATCACAAGGAGGGAGAGCTCAGAGTAAAGCAGACGAGGTGCCTGGGAAGGTCAGATCAGACTGCGTGTGGTGTACAGGGAAGACAGTGAAGGGAAGCAGCTGCCAAAACCGGGTTCTGGGGATGCAACACACACTGCTGAAGCGCCTGTCCACAGACACAGTCTCCAGGCCAGGACATGGGCTCCATGGCCACCAACCCTATAGTAAGTGGGGCAGCATCTCCAATGGAAGCCTGTCAAGACAACGAGCTCCAAGCCCAGCTGAGTGGCTATGAATTCATTTGTTTATTGCTGGGGTTCCTTCTGGGCCGTAAAAGTTTTACGAGCTGGTAAAACTTCTGTGCAAATCCTGCAATGCTAACTGGACGGATGGTTTCAGTATTCAGCATAAACTATACTTCCCAAACTTGGTCATTGCCGGCCCCGCCGCACTCTGGTCTGCGCAGGCTCTCCTACTGTTCAATGTGAACATTTCCTTTCAAACACAGTGCTGCAGAATTCCTCAGGAAATAAGAAACAACCACGAATATTTCCACACCAACTTTTATTTTAAAAAAACACTCAAAGTCCATTTTATTGAGAATGTTTCTAAGACTGTAAATACAATCCTCTAAGTAAAGTTTCATGCCATCAACAAGAACTACTGCACTAGGAAAAAAATAACTGTCAAGAAAAGAGGAATGCAGGGCCGGAGAGACTGCTCAGCCGTGAAAGGCCAGGCTCACAACTGAAAGTGTAAGGAAAGGGGGTGGAGATGAACCAGACTCTAAGCCACAGCATGTGAGTTCTAACTCACACTACAAGCAGCCGGCCTTGAGACGCTACTGCAGAAGAAACTAACCAGCCGGGTTCCAGTACATAAGAATGGCACCAAGGGGTGCCAGAAATAAGTTTTCTACCCAATCCACTGCAAATTGTGCAGCCAAGGACTGTCAACCTTCACATTCTGGTGTCAGCAAAGAGTCATGTCTAGAGGAAACCAGACATCAGAGAAGACAGCTCTGAAATTCTAATCATTACCCTCAGAAAGAGCGTTTAGGAAACTCTACCACCCACCTCGGCAACCACATGGCCACCAAGCAGGATCTCGTGTTAGTTATAGGTGCACAGTATGAGCAATGTAGGTACACACTGTTTATATAGACACACACATATCACGACTCCAACAAAATATCAAAACCAGAATCCAAGAAAAAGGGACCACACGAGAGCAGCAGTGCCGAGAGTGACTCGGCAGCAGTGAAGAAAGCCAGGTCGCTCACTCGCTCGCTCACACGTTCACACGTACGCACGCACGCACGCACGCACGCACGCACGCACGCACCTGCCCAAGGAAGTCTACCCGCCTGTCCCCTTGCTGCATGTAGCCATGAGACTTGGGCTTTACATGGCTAATGCTTTGGTCATGGCAGCTGTCAGAAAAGTTATTCACTGGTTTTCAATTTTTTAAACCTACATAAAGGTTTCTATTTCCCCAACATCCCCATTCCCGAACCACCAAAGAGAGAAAGAGAGGAAGAAAGACTTCACTATAGTCACACACGTAAAGGTCAGGAACTGATGAAGACCTCCAGCTCAAATTATAGTAAAAGACATAAAGATTAAATAATCTTTAGATAATTCATGATCATAAACCAGAAATTAAGAAAACGATGTTTCTAAGAGAAAATTATTCATCAAAATCAGCTTTAAAAAAGAGAGAGACAGGCTGGTCATGGTGGTGCACGCCTTTAATCCCAGCACTCAGGAGGCAGAGGTAGGCGGATTTCTGAGTTCGAGGCCAGCCTGGTCTACAAAGTGAGTTCCAGGACAGCCAGGGCTATACAGAGAAACCCTGTCTCAAAAAACCAAAAAAACCAAAAAAAAAAAAAAAAACCACAAAACAAAAAAACAAAAAAGAGAGAGACAGCAGGATGTGGGGACTCAGGATCCCAGCACTCGGGTGGCAGAGGCAGATGTCGCTGGGTTCAAGAACAGTCCAAACTATATAGTGAGATCCTGTCTTGTCCCCTACCCCTCCAAAAAAAAAAAAAAAAAAGAAAAGAAAAGAAAAAAAAAACCCTCCAAAACACACACACACACACACACACACACACACACACACGATAAAACAGGTACCAGAAAGATGGCTCAGTGGTCAAGAACACGTGCTGCTCTCACAGGGGACTTGAACTCGAGCATATAAACACACAAAGATTGTTAATTACATTTTTAAAAAGAATACCATTTCTTCCAATTCATGAAAGAAAGAAAGAAAGAAAGAAAGAAAGAAAGAAAGAAAGAAAAGAAAAGAAAAGAAAAAAGTCAGAAAGCAAGCAGGCAAGAAGGAACGCCTCTTACTGCTTGAGACCAAAATAACCCGGTACAAAACCAAGCATGCAGTGTGGAAACTAGACCCATTACCTCTTATGAATGCAAACACAGAAATCCTCAATAAAACAGTACCAACAAACTAACTCCACTGACACAAAAAGTGAGGACCACACCGGGTGAGACTCAACCCACAGCGGTCAGGCTGGCTCTGCTTCTAATGCAGGGCGTACAACGTAAGCTCCCGGGGAGGAAGGCTGCAGGGCGACCTCAATACCAACAGAAAAGGCACGGAGCAGACCCAATGACTCTGATCACACAGACTTGCTCTACAGACTAGAGTCAGAAGAGTTCACAGCCCCACAGGACGTCCAGGGAAAGCCCGTGGCTAACAGCACGCTCTCTGGCGAGGACTGGATGCTCCCAAGGCCACCTCGAACACAAGCAGAGCTACTGTGGCTCCTCTACCTCAGTGTTCTAGGTCCCTAGAACAATTATTCCACAGAGAAAGAAACTGGACCCAAACTGCAGAGGCAAATCTCCTTCTCAGCACTTGGTGGGGGGTGGGGGTGGGGGAGGTGTCTCTCCAAGGGTTGGGGGGGGGGGATTGTTTTGCTTTGCTTTGTTTCTGAACAAAGGTCTCACTACATAGAACAGGCTGGCCCAGAGTTTGCAGGGCTGCTGCCTCAGCTTTGCAGATTAAAAATTCTTAGCACCAGAGGTTGGAGAGATGGCTTGGTGGTTTAAGGCACAAACTACTCTTTAAAGGACCTTCAATTCCCAGCACCCATGCAGCAGCTCACAACTGTCTGCAGCTCCAGACCCAAGGGGATTCAATGCCCTCTTCTGGTCTCGATGGGCACTGCATGTACGTACACAGTACACAGGCAGTCACTCATATATATATATATATATATAATCTATTATATTATAGATATATAATCTATTTCTGTTAATCTTTTAGTTGTTGTTTCAGGGTCTCTTTACATAGCTCTGGCTGTCCTGGAACTCATTCCAAGCTGGCCTCAAACTCACAAAGCTTCCTCTTTGTCTCTGCCTCCCAGGTGCCGCGACTTAAGAAATGTCACAGTCAGCCAGAAGTGGTGGTGTGTGCCTTTAATTCCAGCACTTGACAGGCAGAAGCAGGTGGATTTTTCTCTGAGTTGAGGGCCAGCCTAGTCTACAGAGTGAGTTTCCCACCACCCAGGACTATGTATAGAGATCCTGTCTCAAAAAACAAAACAGGGCTGGCGCGGGAGAATTGTAGGTTCACAGACAGCTGGGACGACATAAGGGGACCATGTCTAAAACCAAACTGAGCAACAAAGAAAAGGAAGGGGAAGAAGGAGAAAGCGGAAGGCGGGAGGCAGGAGACGGCAGAGGAGACACAAAGGAGAAATGGTGTGAAACTCTGTGACCTTGGACTTGGCAATGACTCCTTAGCTGTGAAACTAAAAGCAACGGAAGAAAACTAAGTTGGACTTCATCAAAATTACTCTTGTGCTTCAGAGGACAACATGAAGAAAGGAAGCTGAAGCCCCAGAGACTGGGAGCAAACTGTGTGTTTAATATGAGACTTGTATCCTATAAACAACTCAAAACTCAACATTGAAAACAAAACTGATACAATTTTAAATAGAACTTGAATATTTTTTTTAAAAAGACAAATAGTCAACAGACAGGAAAAGGTGTTCAACAAGAGCCACTAAGAAGCAGCAAGGCCATCAACAGTGAGGACTCTGCCCACAGGGACGAGCAGCAGTCAGAGCAGGCAGGAGACGCCGTGGCCTCTGCCGTGGAGGGCAATCTGTAGTTCCTCAAAACACAGACACAGAGCTGCCACCTCTGCCATCTCTAACCCCGAGAGGAATGAAAACGCGTGTCCATCCACACAAGAATTGTACACAGCTATCTTATCATTCCTAACAGCCAGTGGAAGCCCAAATGTGCACCAACTGATGAATGGATAAACCAAGTATAAACCTGCTGTATGACAGATGGAGCAGTGCTCGGTGACGAACAGGAGTGAACAGAGACGCACACGGCACAGCCTTGGCGGAACCCTGAAGACACGCCAGTGAGAAACAAGCGAGGCAAGCTGAGTCAGGAGGTTCACCACGAGTGCAATATCAGCAGAGACACAGAGGAAGCCCCTTGGTGGAGCAGGAGTACCACAGTGTAGACAAACATGTATGGGAGTGGCTTGGTGGCCGCTCAGAGCTAAGGTAGCAGCCGGGCACCATTGGCCCACGCGGGGTTTCTCTGTGAGGCAGTCAAATGTTCTGCAGGTAGATGGGCAGATGTACAACTAAAACCGGTGAGCTGCTGTACACCTGGAGTTCTTTGGGTTTTCTGGCGTATGCTTGTGGGGTGTGTGTGTGTGTGTGCACAGTGTATACACAAGTGCCTGAAACCAGTGTGTAAGCAAGGGTCCGCCAAGGCTCGAGTGGGTCACACCACACTCAATCCCTCTCCACTCTATTTTCTGAGGCAGGGTCTCTCACAACCTGGAGCTCACCACTGGCTTGGCTAACTAGGCAGCCAGTGCCCCCACACCAGCCTCCTGATCCTCCTGTCACCATCTCCCAGCTCTGAGATTAGAGTGTGCACCATCCTACACAGCTTCATTAAAAACAAAAACAAACAAACAAACAAAAAAACCCTGTTACTAACAATCTAGGCATTACAGGTAGGACAATCCTGTAATCCCAGCACTAAGGTAACTGAAGCAGGATCACTGTAGAGCAGATAGGAGCCCACCAAGACCCTATTTCACACACACACACACACACACACACACACACTCACACTCATTCATGAAGGAAGACACCTTTCCACTAAAACAATCAGCTGTATAATTCAATTTGCATTTCAATTTATGAAAGGCTTCCAGTTTTAATTGAAATCCTCTTAAAATATTTCACAAGGGCTATCTAAACTTCATTAACATAAGTCTTGCTTTCTAAAAAAAAAAAAAAAAAAAAAAAAACCTATTCCTTGTGGGGGACTGCACCTGGGTTCATCATTTGGTCATGGAAAGCCATCCTGGTACTTGACTTGAGGAATAGTTAGACACCATCTATACATCAGTGAAATGTTCTCTGATGCTCTAAGTGGCCAGGCTGGAAAAGAACATCCCCAAAGGCCTCCCTGCCTGCTGCTTCCATGGTACCTCTTCATGTTTCCTCAACACTGCCCAGATTAACTTTTAAAAGGATTTATGTATTCATGTATTTTATGTATGAGTGCTCTGTCTTCAGTGCACACCAGAAGAGGGCATTGGATTCCTTTACAGATGGTCATGAGCCACCATGTGGTAAACTGGAAGAGCAGTCAAAAGAACTGAGCCATCTCTCCAGCCCCAAGATTAATTGTAACTGTACATCAAAAGGCTGTCTTGTTAATATAATATACTTAAACAAATTCAAAGATTTGATTTCAAATATTTTGGGTTAAAAACATCCGTGTGTGAGTGAGCTGCAGAATTGCTTCATGGAGGGTGTGGTGGCGCGTGCCCTGGAAGGCAGAGGCAGGTGGATCTCTGAGTCAGAGCCCAGCCTGGTCTATATGATGACTTCTAACCCTGCAAAGGATGAATAGTGAGACTCTGTCTTAACAGAACAGATACAGCAAAAGGATTGCTATTTATCAATCACTTATAAAATTAGCACCTTTCTCAGTAGCAATCACTATAAAATGGCATTGGGCGGGCTGGCAAGATGGCTCAGCAGGTAAGAGCACTGACTGCTCTTCCAAAGGTCCTGGGTTCAAATCCCAGCAACCACATGGTGGTTCACAACCACCTGTAATGAGGTCTGACGCCCTCTTCTGGTGTGTCTGAAGTCAGCTACAGTGCACTTATGTATAATAATAAATAAATCTTTGGGCTGGAGCAAGCAGGGACTGAGTGAGCAGAATTTACCAGAGCAAGCAGAGATCCTAAAAATTCAATTCCCAACAACCACATGAAGGCTCACAACCATCTGTACACAACCAGGCTGTACTCACATACATAAAATAAATCTTTTTTAAAAATGGCATTGGGAATTAAAAATATGGTATGTGTTAAAAAATATTCAGCGTGCAGACTCCAATTCCTTACACAGAACAGCGGGGCTCGGTTCCTTCAGTTCACATTTGTTCTGTCAAGGGTGATGTGCCACAGAACCACAGCCTTGCAAGCATGGTGGCTGTGGGGAAGGGGGACCCACTGACCTTCTCAGTTCACTTCTGTGAAACCCGAGTGAAAACTCTCAAGGTTTTGTGCAGTGAGAACTTTCCCTCTTGTTTACTTCCAAGTGACTTCTTCCTCCATACCAGAAGTTCAGGAACTAAACAAACTCAGCTCCATGTCATTTCAAGACAGTTCACATGCAACTGCTGTGCCACAAAGAGCAGCCTTGAGCCCCTTCTGGTCATCCTGGCCACGCCCTGGAGGAGGCGGGCACTGTGGGGAACCCCTCTCAGGCTTACCCTCTCCTCCATCCCTCTCAGCCGGTCTCTGTCTGTAGCGTAGGCTGGACTCCCTACCTCTGCCCCCTCCTTAACGCCACCCAGATCCCTTTCAAGAAAACTGAAACATAGAAACTGAAACAGCAAATGTATCCAGATCAAAGGAAAGAGTAAGCCCAGGCCTCGGCAGCCACGTGTGCAGGGCCACAGAACACAGCACGCCCTTCACCTACACACTAAGGTCTCTACCCCAATCAGTCTCAAAGACCAACTGAGCCGCAGGAGTTGTGTTTTGCTCAGCAACTCAGGGCTGGTACATCCCAGGTCCTTCCTAATACTTTGTGGAGTTGCGTATACAGCTCAATGGTGCAGCGTTAGTATAGTCTGCATAAAGCTCCGTGTTCAATCCCGAGCCCTGACAAAATAGATACCTGGAATGAAAGATGAGACACAACAGCGGCCTGCGCAGCTCTGTGGTGGGGAAAGCAACCAGACAAGCGGCCTCTAATGTAGCAGGGCTGCAGACCTGAAACCTGTGTGTGCACTGGAGGGGAGAGGCAGGTGAGAGCGGGTGAAGGAAGGGCAGTACCACGGCAGAGCTGAGGGGCAGAGGCAGGAGACAGGCCCGACAGGAGACTGTGGAAGCCGCTCTTCCTCAGCCGACCCTAGCTCACCTCCACCTCACCACACCTTCCTAGCTACTGCAGCCAAGCCCACTCTGCCACCTTACAGAGACTGGAAATTTCTCCTTGGGGAAACTTTCAAGACCAAGAGAAAAAAACTACGATACCAAACTACCAGTTCTGGACTGTCAATCACACTTATGGGGCCACGTCTTTCTTGTCTTTCTTTCCTTTCCTTCCTTCTTCCCTTCCTTCCTTTCTAAGATTTTTTATTGGGCTAGGCATGGTAGCCCATGCCTTCAATCCCAGCACTTGGGAGGCAGAGGCAAGAGGATCTCTGTAAGTTTGAGGCCAGCTTGGTCTACAAAGTGAGTTCGAGGACAGCCAGGGTCACTATACAGAGAAACCCTGTCTTTGAAAGAAAAAAAAGAAAGAAAGAAAAATTTTATTTATATGTGATTGTATGAGTACAAGCCACAGGTGTCTAAATAGGCCAGAAAAGAACAGGAGATCCTTTGGAGCCGAAGTTACAGGCACTTGCGGGCCATCCTTTAGATGCTGGAAGCCAAACTGGAGCCCCCTGGAAATATAGGAAGTTCTCTCTATATTGGGTGTCTCTGTAGCCCCCACCCTGCCACATCCTATTTCATAAAAGTCAGGTAAACGCTTCCAGTGTGATGGTGATACAGAGTTCCAATCAGAAACACACAGTCAGAAAGACAGTCCAAAGCACCAGATGTGGAAACAGCGCTTCCAAAGACCCCAGTCGGTGGGCAACCCCGCAACACAGAAAGACCTGTCTTAGGATGGGAGGCAGGAAGGAGGAGCGGAGGTGGGGGGAGGGGCTCAGTGCGTAAGGTGCGCCCTGTGCAAGCCAGAGGACCTACTCAGATCGCAGCCTCCACGTAAAAGCTGCCCTGGTGTCTGTAACCCGGTGCTGGGGGAACAGATACAGGTGTGTCCCCAGAGCTCACTGGCCAGCTAGCCTAGCAGTCTGTGAGTTTCAGGTTCGGTCAAGAGGCAGTCTGAAAAGATAAGGTAGAGAAGATAGCCAATGTCTACCTGTGTCCTCTACACAGGCATGCTCACATACGTATACCGCCCACAGACACACAAGTACATATACCACACAGAAAGAAACTAGAATGAAAGAAGAAAATGTCTGAGCATAAATATGTGCATAAGTCAATTAAAACACAGAAACACATTTAAAAGCTTTCGCCATCATAAAACAAAGATGCTATCAAAGAAATGCTAAAGAACATGAACACCTAGCCAGGAGTGGGCACCATGGAAACAGGCTGCAAAGGACTAAGAGACGCAACTGAACGTCTTCGCTCAGATGCACATAATGGAGAACCCAGGAACAGAGAGCCAGAGAGCCACAGTCCCTCAGAGGCGAAGGATCCACGGTACCCACCAGACAACACTTCACAACTCTGCACATCCCTGAGCCTCCAGATCCAAAGGGTCACACCTAGGCCGCAGAGCCTCAGTGGACCAGCAACAGAAGCACTCTGGGAGCAGAGGCAGGAGGGATACTTCACACAGCTCAGGGAAGTCCTTTCCAGCCTCTCAGCCCACGCCCAGCCACACTGTCATCCCAGCTGGGAGGGGGGAAAACATTTTTAAGCAGATCAAATTTCAAACATTTACCTCTGATGAACTCTCACTCTCTCTCAGGAAGCTACTAAAAACAAAACAAAACAAAACAAAAACCCCACTCCTTTAAAGGGAAAAGACACACAAAATCCAGGGAGAATGAATGAAGGAGAGAAACAAAAGCAAGCCCCACTAAAGCCAGGTGTGCAGTGCACTGGGAGCAGGCGAGCACACGAGAATGCAGAAGGATGAGGCCAGCCTTGGGCAGCTGTATCAAGTCCCAGGCCAATCTCAAATCTTCCCCCACCTCCTTCCTAAGAGAGAGAAAGCCCATTAGAAGTTAAAAGAAATCGATGGATAGCAGAAACCCAGAGAAACAACCTCAAATGAAGCAGAAAACATGGAAGGCTCTAGAAGACACAGGAATGGTAGACTCCGTGAGGCATGTGACTATACCGGTGTTCTGTGTTAAAAAAACTCTTACAGAGCCAGGCATGGTGGTGCCAGCCTTTAGTGCCAGCACTCTGGATGCAGAGGCGGGAGGAGTTCTGTGAGTTCAAGGTCAGCCTGGGTTCCACAGCCAGCTCAGAGATAGCCAGGGCCACACAGTGGATGAGATCTTGTTTCAATTAAGTTAAAAAAAAAAAAAATGAAATAAGTAACAACCTAGTGTGAAATTCAGATCTGTTCACTGAGACTTAAGCCAAAGACAAACAATGTACTCTAATCACATAAGCCCGACACACAAGGGGTCCAACTGAACTTTCTAGGTTAGCTGTGATAATCTTCACCTATTGGAAAGAACGGCAACACTGAATTATCAAGGCAAGCCAAATTATGTAGCAGTATTTGGAAAAAGACAGAAGACAAAGGCTGTCTCCAGGGCTGGCGGTGGAGGATGCTGAGGCCACCCGGACAGACAGGTGGTACCAAAGGGAGGAGTCAGAGGAGGCCATGACAAGTGTGTTGTGCAAGAGGGGAGGAGCCAGAAACTGCTAATAACAGAGCAGCCAGCACGCAAGGCTTCTCCACAGTGATATCGCCACCCTACTGCCCAAGACAGGAAGGGCTGCAGCTGAGAGGGGTCGAGATCCGAGAGTTTTAATGTGTATCTGTGCCCTACACATGTGGCAGTACCCTCAGAGGCCAGAAGGGGGCGTCGGGTCTGCTGGGGAGCTGGAATTTACAGGTGGTTATTATAGGCCACCATGTGGATGGCTGGGAATAAAACCCAGGTCTTCTAGAAAACCAGCCAGTGCTCTCAACCACTGAGCCATCTCATCTCTTTAGCCTCCTGGCCACTTCTAAGAACCTGTTGTCCTACTAGCCCTGGACCATGACACGCCAATTTAAGGTGACAGTGAATGCGGCCTTAGCTTTACATCTCGCTGTTCCTCTCCACGCAAGGCAGTGTGGTGTGATCCTGACTTACAGGCAGATAAAAGTCACGGCCTGAGGCAGAGGCAGCAAAGGCCTGCTGTTTTGTTTCAATTCCATGGCTCCACGTAAATGTGCCACAGTGATGAAGGTAAATTTAAATGTACAGAAAAATCACTCCAACATGTTTAACAGAAATGCTGTTAAATTTAACTACCAGAACTAGGATTACTCAGACCCCTTTTAGGTCCACTCTGAACTCTAGCGCTGGGCTGCGGGTTTAGAAAGGCACCATTATAAAGACGGGCAGGAGTTTCTAATGGAAAAAGCAGTGAATGAAAACCAGAGTGAGCCTGGCGGGAGACAGTGGGGCGTGGATCTCTTGTGAGTTCAAGGTCAGCCTGGTCTACAAAGCGAATTTCAGGGCAGCCAGGGATGTTACACAGAAAAGCCCTGAAAGAAAGGCAGGCAGGTAGTCTGAAACTGATCCTGCCAAGGGTATGATTGAACACGGGGAAAGCACCCACTTACATCTGGGGATCAAGAGCTTTAGTTAGGCCGGTGCTAAAGGAGACCCAAAGAAAAAGCCAAAAATCAACCAGCCACAGGCAGCCAGGAAGACCAAAGATGGCTGTGGAAGAGACACACATGGAAAGATGTTGCCTCAGAATTTAAGGAAAAGTTTAGAACCAGTTTACTAAGGGAGAGAGGATCATGGATGATAGGAATCCCGGGTTCAATGGTGTTAGAAATCACCTGAGTGGTGAAGCTTCCTTCACAAGTTTGCCAAAGGGGCTCCAATCCAAGGACAGAATTTGAATGAAATAATTCAAAATTTCTGAATTTTCAACACATTCCTAAGAACAGAAAAAAAATCCAAAGTTCCTTATAACCTTTTCTTGGACAGTGCTCATCTAAAAACAACTGCTGACTACCCACCAACCAATGACACAAACCAAAAACTAGTGGTCAACACAGACTTGTTTAAAACCAAACCCAGAGAATGACCTCTACTTCGTAGGTGCCTGTTCTGTTTATACATACAAGGTTTTCGGGTAGATTTTTAAATTTTAAAAATTGTGAAAAAAATTCCTATGTGGGGGTTGAGAAGATAGCCTCTTCCAAAACAAGAAAGAGAACTGTCTTAAATATAATCACACGGTCAAAACACTCAGGACTTCCTGCTGAGAAGACCGAGTTCCTCAGTTTCCCGGTCTGGACTTCCTCAGTAAGGAGGGCAAGCTCAGGCACTCGCTGAGGAAACCTTAAGGCCCTGTTGCTACACACTATCCTAGGATCTGAGAATAAAACCTCAGGTACAGCTGGCCTGAAGACCTGCGTCTGGGATTCCAGGCCTGGAGACAGAGGCCAGAGATTAAAAGTTCAAGGTCATCTCTGGCTACTTAGAATTCTAGGGCAGTCTAGATTACATACAACTCTGCCTCAAAATAAATAAATAAAAGTTAAAAGTTCGCCAGGGCCAGTGAGATGGCTCAAAGGGTAGTAGGGGCACTTTCTACCAAGTCCGTATTTACTTTCTAGAGCCCAGAGAGATTCATGCACACACAAGCACAGTCCTCTGACACCACACATGCACAGAGGTACACTCACCATCCACACACAAAGTAACATTCTTTTTTTTTTTTTTTTTTTGGTTTTTCGAGACAGGGTTTCTCTTTATAGCTCTGGCTGTCCTGGAGCTCACTTTGTAGACCAGGCTGGCCTCGAACTCAGAAATCCGCCTGCCTCTGCCTCCCGAGTGCTGGGATTAAAGGCGTGCGCCACCACACCACGCCCGGCATACAAAGTAACATTCTTTAAAAATAAGTAAATTAGCTGGGCACCCTGACTGAGAACTCTTCAACTGCAATTCTGTGTTTGGAAATGTAAGGCACACGCTGCTGTCGGCTCGCTTTTCAGTCCTCACAGTGGTACGAGGACACCGAGCAGGACCAGACTGGTCTGTTAATGTTTAATTTGTTTCCACTGTCTATCTCATGTCCTGCGCTCAGTGTCGGTGAGCACGGTTAAGGAGCTACTTATAAAATAGAAATTATGTTAGGCTATGTTTTTATCACACAACCTCCAGCACTTCCTTCTAATTTAGAGCCCATTAAAAGATCTGTTTCCAAAATCTATAAATTTAAAAAGTATCTTCATGCTCCACAGACAACGTATCCGCAGAAAACATAAGCCACTTGGCATTTTGAGATACTTAGTGCCATCCAGTCTTAGAACGTATGGTCACGCTGGTGGTGAGAAAGAGCATTTAGAGCGATGGGTGAAGTGACTTAAAAGTGCTGGCCACCAAGCCTGTCCACCATGCTCAGGACGCTCATGGCAGAGAGCGCCCACTCCCACTAGATGCCACACATGCACTACAGTACACATGCCTGTGCACACACAGATTTTTCTTTTTTTTAAGCAGCTTGAGAGATGACTCAGATATAAAGAGCACTGGCTGCTCTTCTAGAGGACCCAGGTTCAATTCCAGGCACCCAAGGAACAACTCACAACTGTCTGCAAAGCCAGCCCCAGGGCTTCGGATACCCTTTTCTGGCCTCTGAGGGTACTGCAGTGCACAGGGCACGTGTATGTGCACACAGGGGAAACACTCATGCATGAAAAAGTAAGAAGAAAAATGTTATTAAAGAAAGAAAAAACCTGCTTGCTAGGAGTAATGTCACATACCTTCAGTCCCAGCCCTCAGGAGGCAGAGGCAGGCAGACCTCTGAGTTCAACCTTGTCTACACAGAGGAAACCCTGTCTTGAATAAACAAAAGAAAGAAGAGAAGGAAGAGGAGGAGGAAGAAGAAGAGGAGGAGGAGAAGAAAGAGGGGAGAAAGCTACAAGGAATTAACCAAAAGGATAAAAAAAGCTTCCCTCTATTCATTAAAGGGTTAAACACCCCAAGAGAAGATGCCCAGGACAGAGGCCTGCACTGGGGCCAGCTGGGGTTTCAAGCAGAGATGCTTTTAAAGATTACACTGGAGCTATGAAAAAACCTCCGTATGTGAAAACACATTTTCACAGAGAGAAAAAGACAAAGAGAAAAGACAGCACGTTTGGGGTGTCTATATTTATTACCATTTGCCAGTGGAAACTTTAAAGTGTTTCATACGCTGCGCTTCAAACAGCTTCTAATTTACATTTTAAGAAACACACATACAAGGCTCGGTATTTCCAACTTTTAATCACGGTCTGGAATTTCACGGAGGAAACCAATCAGATGATAAACATAACCAAAGGCAAGGTGAGGACCGCCCTGCAGTGCCGCATCCAACACAAACTCGGCGGCCACAGGGAACCGGGAAAGACCTTTCAACTTAGAAACTTTTTATTACTTTTATTTTCCAAGAGACTTGACAAGACCTGTGTGGTGACAAACTGGCTCTCAGAGACTTCCAAACAGGCGGAATGAAGTCAGGTTATTGCTCTAGAATGGTCTTATTGAGAAGAGCGTTCTTTGTCTTGTCACCAAACACCTACACAGTGACTACACATGTGTCTTTACTGGTAGCACACCACTTTAAGGTTAGCACACAGGGACATATGTAAGAGGGTCTGGCAGTCTAAACAGTGGTACTATTTCATTAAAATTTTATCTTGTGTTTAAGACCATTCTGTTCTATAATTTGGTTTTTGTTGTTCAGGGACACTCTCTCTTAGATACCCCATGCTGGGCTTCAAAGTCACAATATAGCTGAGGCTAACCTTCAATACTTAGCCTCCTGTCTCTGCCTCCCAAATGCCGGGATTACAGCTGGGTGCCATCACAGCTGGGCTGCTCATAATTAAAAGCTTAGAGTAGGAACTAAGAGGATAATTTATTTGTAATCACAATTTCCAAGAGACAAAACACAATTTTAAAACTATGTCTACACTACAGCACACAGCTTCTGTTTAGTTTTGGAAAGGTCAAACATTACAAAATCTGCCCTCCCTCTCCTCATGCAGAGCAGAGCAAGCACCCAGCCTTCTGACACATCCAGTCCTGGAGCTTCCCAGGTCGCAGGCCAGAAGACACCCGGACCACACCTCCTGAGAGAAATGGGCCTTCCTCCTCAGCTCTCACTGCGTATCTATCCCTCACGCTGGGCATCCAGCTGAACCTGACTGCAGAACTGCCTCGATCTCAAGATCCAGTGCTAAGAATGGCAAACCCAATGTTGAGAAGTCTCAGATTGCAGCGTGCACTAAAGACCTCACTTTCAAAGCAACTCTGAAGTCAGTTCACTATCCAACTGGAAATCGTGTCACTGCTAAGTCTCCAGAGAGCCAGAGCTCTCAAGGAAGGGCTCAGTCCTCTGTGTGACCAAGGGCAGAGAGAGGCCCCTCACAACAAAGCCCCCACACCTCCCCTAGCTGCTCTCAAGCATCTGCAGAAACATCTCACGGAATAGCAACCAGACAGAAGCCCTCTAAAACTGAGGGATACTCAAGTTCTACACACAGCTCTAGATTTCGGTCCACATCGTTCGAGGAGGAGGCCTGCATGTGGAACACATTTGTTTCCTCGTGTAAATATCAACCTTATCTGTCCCGAAGATTAGAAATGACTGGTTCAAACTGCACAGTCTTAGCCCAATGACGAAAGCAAACAAGGGCAAGATTTACAGAGCTGGACCTGAACCTAAATCACACTTCCTCCTCCTTAGTCCTTGTGAGGGAACTGAGGGTCTTAAGGGGAAATTACTGTCCGGGTTGGTTGAAACCTTACACTGTAGCCTGTCTTGGGAACTGTCAATGAATGGCTTAATCAAGCATTCGTCCTAATAAAGCACAATGGATCATCCAATCTATGATTACTGCATTAGATCCCTAGATGAACCGAATACCCAAGATCAGATGTATAAGTTTTTAAGTGACAGTTCTAGCTGTCACACATACCCCGAAATATCTCCAGTCTGACACAGTTACAATTCGGGAGTCGGGGGTTGGGGGGGGGTTGGGTTCTTGTATTTTATATAAAACCTTTAACATTTAAAAATTGCTCGGACGTGCTAAAAGAAAGGGATATTCAAGCCGTGGACATCAAGGGGAGATGGACAGGCTGTCACCTGGGTGGAGTCCTAGGGGCTGGGCTGTGGGACGATGCCTTCAGAAGGCCCACCGAGCAGGGGCGGGTGGTGAGGAGGTGCAAAAGGCACAGAGGCTGCCCTCCCACCCGGCAGAGTCTAGGGCTGGGAGGGGTAGCTCCAGGCTCGACTCTGGACCCCAAAGGCTAGTCCAGGGCGGGGGCAGGGCGGATATCCCAGGGAGCGCTGCAGGAAATGATATCCAGACTGGGAGGGTGGGTCTAGGAAGCGGCCAGGGCGATGGCCGGGAGTGGGGGGAGTGCGAACGGAGGATGTGGCTCCGGAGCGCAGAACCAGGGAGGCCCGGCGCGGGTGCGAGCAATGAGAGGCGCAGGGGGGCGAGCGGCACCTTACTCACCCCACTCGAGGAACTCCGCCACATACTTGTCGCGGCGCAGCGCCGAGTGGCTGCACTCGGTGTAAAGGCACACCAGCACGTCCAGCAGCGTCTCCACGCTCAGGGAGCTCTCGTTGCGCCACGGCCCGTCCAGGAGCAGCTGCTCCAGCTTCTTGAGCCGCACCTTGGCCGACATGGTGCCGCGCGGCCCGCTCCCCACGCGCCGGCCTCTCTCCGTCCGTGCGCCCCGGCGTCAGAGCCAGCACTCCCCGGCCCGGCGGCCGCGCACCCCGGCGTCCAGTAGCCGCACAGTCCTTGTCGTCGCAGCCCGGCCTAGGCCGACATCTTGGGCTCCGTCCCGGCGGCACCGAGTCTGGGGCACCGGGCCCCGCGGGTCCATGGGCCGGTCTCCTCCCCTAGGCGCCGCCCGCACGCCGTCCCCGCCCTCGGCGCCTGGCCGCGCCCTCGCGCGCGCCGTCACCGACCCGGACCGCGGCGGAGCCCAGCACCGCGTACACCCGGCCGGCGCCCGAGCCCCGACCTCAGCCCGGCCCGCCGCCCAGCCCGCGACCTGCAAGCCAACCAGGGCGCGGCCAGCGCGGCGCAGCCAACCACCGCGGGGCCGACCGCCGCCGCGCTGACCTCAGCGCGACGCCCCGCCCTCGGCCCGCGGCAATCCGCCGCTCTTTGGGCCTCGCGGTTCGCCGTAGGGACGGTGTGGGGCGGGGTACCCAGTGCGAAACCGAGATTGCGGGTGGCGCACGCGCACAGGAGCGCGGGCGGGGCGCCGAGCCGCGCTGTGTGCGCCCTGGGTTCCATAGTTCGGCTCTGCTCCCGGGCCTCGGGACTGACCCTCGTGGCCTAGCGAGGCAGCTGTCCGGCACGGCCCCGGGGTCATTACTGCTGGGTTTCGATTGAGCTCCTCTGAGCTGTGAACCGACAGTGCTCTGGGTCCGAGTGCGCACGGGAGACGCGGGCGGGGCACCTGCCGGGAGGCTCCGGGGTCGGCTGGACGCGCGCTCCCCACTGGGCACGCGCCGCTGGGGATGCGCAGTACCCTGCCTCGTCGGTTCAGCGTCTACCCCGTGACTGATTATTAGGGTGTCGACCTGGTGGGGAGTAGACTGTTGTCTCCAGGCGAGTCGCCGCTTCCACTCAGTTGGACGGCTCAGAAGGTTGATGTAAAACATCCCTTACGACATCCCCAACCTCCGCAGAGGAGGAGCCCTTTGTGGACCCCAAGGTTGCTTCAAAAGAATGGGGGCTTGTGGCGCAGCAGAGGCGGGGCAGGTGGGGTTTGGAAGCCGGAAGCTGAGAGGAGCCTGAGGCAAAGCGCAGGGTGGAAAACCGAATGGCGACTCCAGCGCAGGAAGCGACTGAAGGGTCCCTGCCTGCTGGGAATGATGTATGACTTGGTTGGGGTTACGAAGCACACACATAAGCCTCCAAACTGCCCTCAAAATTCACGCGCGTCAGTATGTGTGTGTATCTAGCTTAATTTTTAAGACGCAGGCAAAATAGCCCGGTATTGTAGGTTGGATAGAGCGAACCCTTGTCAGACCTTTATTATTGTGAAGGAATCTCTACACATATAAAGTATATTCACGAGTTACTGCATGTGTGTGATGCCCAGTTGTTAAAACTTTGAAAGCCCAAGAGAATCGTCCTACCCAAAACTAAAGTGTGAGCAGCCAACTGCATTTTTTTTTTCCTTGACAGCCCTCTTGCTTTTTCTTTGTCCCATAAGCGTGCCCACGAGAGAGTGTCTTCTTTGGCTGGCCCTGTCACACTTCCAGCCACTCCCCACTGACAACTATGAGTCCTTTCTCTGATTGCATGCTGCTGGACTATTTAATCCCTCCAAATTAGGACTTTGCCCTTGCTCCCCTGTACCAGTCTGAGGTGCCCAACCCAACTGCTTTCAGTACGTCTGCTCATCCCTGGTCTGTTTCCGCACTGCCTTTTAGGACGCCGTCCACCCCTGGGACAGATCAGATTCAGGTGTACTCTGTAAGCTTCCTTTGAACTTGAAACAGTGAGTATACAGGCGTGGTGGTGCATACCTTTAATCCCAGCACTTGGGAGGCAGAGGCAGGTGGATTTCTGAGTTTGAGGCCAGCCTGGTCTACAAAGTGAGTTCCAGGACAGCCAAGGCTATACAGAGAAAACCCTGTCTCGAAAAAAAAAAAAAAGAAAGAAAGAAAGAAAGAGTGAGTACACATAGGGCTTGCCCAGTAGATAAATAAATCAATCTATCTTTCTGTAGTCAGTTTCCTCTTGAGCATTTTAGTCAGTTTGGGAAAGGATTTGAGTTGCCACCCAGGGAGCCCTTTGCTCACTTGCCCTGTTCATAACTACTTTTACTTTAGTGGCTGCTGTTGGAGCATGAGGGCTAATATTTTAGAAAACAGAAAGTCTGTGACCAACAAGTTGAAGGGTGAGAGCCTTGGGTGCTGGCTCTTGCCTGAGGAAGCCTAGCTATGTATCTTCTATGTATGGCATCCATGAGAGCCCACCATGTCCTTACAGTAAACAGCTTTTAGATCAACACGCCAACCCTACTCCAAGCTAGCCTATCCCAACACCTCAAAATGCTCACAACACAGTCACTTCAAGCCACAAGCAAAGACTTGGTCCAGAGTTGGGGACAAGTTCTCAAGCATCTCCCTTGATAATCTACATAGGCAGTCTGGAGGGATTAGCCCTCGGAGCCTGAGAATTCCACATCTGCATAGATGATGTCTAAACAAATGAGGGTGGCTCTGTGCCAGTACAACTTTCTTTACAGAAGCCAGGGATTTATAGGGCTGCAGTTTGCTGACTCTTGCTTCACAACAGAAGCTGTGATGGTGGGATTTCAGACTTACAGCCTCAACCCCTGTTGGAGAAAGAGAGATCTGACTGGGGGAAACAAAGTTTCCATTTCTCTTTAAATCAGTGTGAGAACGAGACAAGCAGTCTGAGCCTGAAAGTATCCTTTCAAATCACTAAAAACAACAGGCTATAATCCCAAAGAGAAAGGAACAAATATTCGGGACAATAAACTATGCAGAAAGAAAACACAAAGGATTAATAGACACAAGAGAATTTGCTTGATCTAACTGGTGTTTAAAAAACATCCAAATTTATGCTTCCAGGCAAGATGGAATGGGCCATGATAGTTCACACCTTAATTCCAACACTCAGTAGACTATGGCAAGAAGGTGGCTGGGAGTTCTAGGCCAGCTTGGGCTACAGAGTGAGACCCTGACTCAAAAGGTCTTGGGGAGGGGAGATGTGGTTTAGTTGATAGAGTGTCTAACATGAGTTTCTGTCCGTGGCACTGTATAAAATCGGACATGGTGGCACAGGCCTATAATCCTATAACCCCAGCTCTGGAGCAAAAGCAATAGGATCGGGAGTTCAAGTTCCTCCTTCGCTGTTTGTTCAAAGAAAAACTATGTGAGACCCTGTTTGAAACAAGCAACAACAAAAAAATCAAGGAGTGACAAAAATCAGTCTTCTACCTGAGAAAAATATAGACCGGATACATGAAATAAGTAATTCTGTCACCGTGGAAATAGGCAGAACGTAGCAGTGACTCCCTGACGTACAATTGGCCAGAGATGAATGGTCTGGCCCAGCCAGCCAGAGAATGAGCCCGGGGAGCAGGGATCCCCACCACCACCACCCCCCAGCAGGAAGACAGCCACATCGCACAGAGCAGCACAGCGCGGCAGGGATACTGTGCAGAGTCCCCTCAGGAGGCCAGCAGCCCACTAGCAGTACTCATGCTGGAAGAAAACGTCCAGGACCAGGGAAAGATTAGAGGAATAGTATCTGGGGCGCACGAAGACAAAAAGATAATGTCTCCCAAAAACCAGGCTAGATGACCCCATAGCTGACAGACACTGGGTGGGATCCCCGGAAGGCTGGTGTTTGCTGTATTGTCAGCTTTCTGTCATTGTGCGGAAAATAGCTCTGAGGTGACCACATGACTCTTGTTTCTAGGCCTGTGCTGAAGCAGAATGTTGTGGCAATGTCATAGAGCAGAGAAACAAACAAACAAACAAACAAAAAAACCAAACCTTTACATCCGGAGACCAGAAGGCAGAGAAAGGGAGAGGAGAGAGCCATGTTCCCAGAATCCCCTCCATGGGCACGCACACAGTACTGCCTTCCATCAAGTAGGCCCCATTTCCTAAGGCTCCGGTCATCTCCCACTAGGGCCACCAGCTGGGGGGCAGGCATTCAATTTGAGCCTTTGGGGAAAAAGTTACACCTTAGAGGTGGGATCAGCCTTAGAGGTGGGATCAGCCTTAGAGGTGGGATCAGCCTTAGAGGAGGGATTAACACTTCCAGACATCCAGGCACTTTCCCCCAGACCTCCCCGACAAAGCCCTAGATGGACCCTTTGGAATCCCACTTCACATAGAGCAGTAGCCCAGCAAGGTTGAGGCCCTCAGTTCAGGGCAAAGGAGGCAAAGAGGAGGCACCAGACTGAGCACTCTTCCATGTCTGCCTAGTAAACCATCACACCATGACAAAATGACATCAGACTCTCTCCAAATAATCACCCCAGAACAAAAGCCACAAAATTGTTTATTGGAGGCAAAAATACCCAACATCCCAAATGGCAGAATCACAATGTCTTGTATCCAGCGGAAGATGAGTGCCTTCACGTGAGCCAGCAGGAAGGCATGAGCCATGGTGAGGAATCTAAGATAACCATGCCTTCACGAAAGCCAGCAGGAAGACACAGTAAGGTATCTGAGAAGATAACCAAGGCTTCACACGAGCTAGCAGGAAGACGCAGCCCGTAGTGAGGAGACTAAGCGTCAAAGCCAGCCTACGGGTTATACCATAAGAGAACTTTAGTAGAAGACAAAGTGGTTATTGTAGCAATATTCCGTATGTTCAAAGTTAGTAAAATCATTCAAATTTTTAGCTTAATATCCAATGTTGAAAACCACAGCCCCAGACATGACAAATGTGCTATAGTAACAGATCAGATATTACTTAAAATTCATGAGATTGAAAGCTTAAAAATAGAATTATTCGGGGACCCTGTAGGTAGATCAACTGATAGTGGGGCTTCCCACCCAGGCTGACAACCTCAGTTTGATTCCTGGGACCCACAGGGCGAAAGGAAAACAGTAACCCGCAAAAGCTGGTCCTCTGAACTCTACCCACATGAGTGTGCAGGAGTGCGCGTGCATGCACACAGACACACACGCACACACAAACACACATGCACACACAAATAAGTAAATGTTATAAAAAAAAAAAAAGACAAATGGAATTATTTAAAATAAGAAAGAGGGGGATCCAAAGAAATGAACGGAGCACCGGTGAACCCCAGGACAACCACAAGCGATGAGCCACATGTAAGCAATGGAAAGAGAAGGGTGGGCAAGATGAAAGGCGGGGAAAACATTGAAGAAATACTAACAGGTGCTGGATAGATGGTCCATGGTGAAGAACACCAGGTGCTCTTCTACAGGACTTGGGGTTGACTCTCGACACCTACATGGTGGCTCACAGTTGTCAGTAATTCCAGTCCCAGAGAGCAATGCAATACCCTCTCTGGCCTCCACGGCCACGATGCGATGTGTTACATAGACGTGCACCCAAGCAAAACACCCACACACAAACAAAGAAAAAACTGTAAGGAAATGGCAATATTCAGAATGTCAAATTCAACAAGACAACTGAGAACGGATGCTGGAAGGGATGAGGGAGAAGAGAACTCTCATCACCGTAGGCATGGTTACACACTGGTCCAGCCACTCTGGACACCAGTGTGGAGAATTCTCAAAACTCCTGAAACAAAACCTACCATGTAACTCAGGTGTGCCACTCCTTGGTACGTGCCCAAAGGACTTGTCATCCTGATCAGCAGACACTGGCTCAGCCATGTGCCTTGCTGCTCTAGTCCCGGCAGCCAGGACATGAGGACAGCCTCAATGTCCTTTAACCAATGACGAGAGAATGACAATGTGGTAATAGACACTATAGAATACTGTTCACCTATGAAGAAAAATGACATCGTGAACCTGCAGACAGATGGATGCAACTAGATAAGATCATATCGAGGGAGGTAATCCAGACCCAGTGTGACGGTTTGTATATGCTCATCCCAAGGAGTGGCACTATTAGAAGGTGTGGCCCTGTTGGAATAGCTGTGTCACTGTGGGTGTGGGCTATAAGGCCCTCACCCTAGCTGCCAGGAAGTGAGTCTTCCACTACTGGGCTTCAGATAAAGATGTAGAACTCTCAGCTCCCCCTGCACCATGCCTGCTTGGATGCTGCCATGTTCCTGCCTTGATGATAATGGACTGAACCTCTGAACCTGTAAGCCAGCCCCCATGAAATGTTGTCCTTATGAGAGTTGCCTTGCTCATGGTGTCTGCTCACCAAGGCACCCAGAAAGACAAATGCCACATGTCCCCTCTCGTCTGAAGCTCCTCGCTGTAAACCTTCAGATACCATGAGTGCAGTTCTTGCCCCTCATCAAGGAAACTTCTCTTGGCAATAGACAGACCG
This sequence comes from Mus caroli, assembly GCF_978045245.1. Lineage (NCBI taxonomy): Eukaryota > Metazoa > Chordata > Mammalia > Rodentia > Muridae > Mus > Mus caroli. The sequence goes on from NW_028227269.1 coordinate 109,416,877, forward strand.
AAACCGACAACCAATCACAACGCAGAGTCCTAGAGCCCAGTTCCAGCTGATTCATCTACAACACGACTTCCAAGCCCAAGGCTCCGGAGTCAGAGGGGGGACGATTGTAAGAGTCAGGGGAACAGGCAGATTGCTGTGAGAGTGTGTCTCCTAGGAATGCCACAAGCTACACCCATAACGTCTCACTGACAGGAGCTGAGTAAGGGCAGGAACCGTGGACATGTTAAAGAGGACGGGGCAGACAAGGAGCCCACTAAGCTTCAACTCCGCACAAAGAGCTGCAGGCAACGAAGAAAAGATAAGAGCAGGGGACACAGTCTTCTCCAGGAAAGAGCACACCAAGTAGGTATCCATTACCAAATGGTCAGCCCTGAAAACACACATAGAAGTAACATGCAGAGAGCAGGTTATACTTAGATATTTAGGAATATATCATATATAATATAACATATATTATATGTCATATATTATATGTCATATTATACATTATATATACACATATGTATATATCAACAATTCATAAATAAAGGCCATGAATTTGAAGGACAGTACGTAAGGGAATGTGGACAGGATTTAGAGAGAGAGGGAGGGGGAAAATGTGTCCTGTAATTTGCTCTGTAGACCAGGCTGGCTTTGAACTCAAAGATCTACATGCCCCTGCCTCCCAAGTACTGGGATTAAAGGCATGCGCCACCACTCCTGGCAAAAGGAATAATTTTTAAGAAAGAAATGCACAGTATTTTCCAAACTTGCCAAAAACTATAAATCCATAAATTCAAGACATTCAGTGATAGACAAGCACAAGAAACACAAAACCAGTCACTGTGACTGCTTGCTGCATCAGACGTATCACAAATCGCTCCAAAGCAGTGACAAAGGTAAAAAGGAAAGAAAGAGAAACAGTAGCTAGAGAACAGGGCACTGATCAGCACTGGCTGGAGAGATGGCTCAGGAGTGCAGACGGAGTGTGCTCCTTCTGCAGTGTGGGACCAGGGTACCCTACACATTCTCTCTCTCTGTTTCTCTGTCTCTCTGTCTCTCTGTCTCTCTGTCTCTCTCTGTCTCTCTGTCTCTGTCTCTGTCTCTCTCTCACACACACATAAACACATATACATTAAAAATTATTTTAAGGGCATTAAAATAAAAAAGGATGACAGCAAATATCTCATTTTGAACAACACTTTTTTTTTTTTTTTTTTGGTTTTTCGAGACAGGGTTTCTCTGTGTAGCCCTGGCTGTCCTGGAACTCACTTCGTAGACCAGGCTGGCCTCGAACTCAGAAATCCGCCTGCCTCTGCCTCCCAAGTGCTGGGATTAAAGGCGTGCGCCACCACCGCCCGGCTGAACAACACTTTAAAGTACTAAAATTTTTTTTTTTTTACTCAGCAAAAAATTCAAAAGTAGAGAAGAAAAAGCATCAACATTTCAGCTTCATAAAATCCTGCTATGAAAAAAGAAACACGAAGCACCTTTGGCTTGGGGTTGTGCATCTTGGATTCTAGGTAGCAATCTCTACCTTACGAGGTCTTCTCTGATTTCTTTGCTGGCCATCCACAAACACTGCCAGTTTTGGATGGAAACCACAAATCAGTGACCCGGCACAGACTTTGTGAAGATTGCCTGCTACTTCAGCCTCATGACCCAGTGAGTTTTGAAAATGTGGGACTATGCAGACAGCTCATTTGGTTATGTGCTTGCAAACACAAGGTTGTCCTTTGGTTCCTAGAATTCAGCACCCAGAAAAAGGCAGAGACGGGAGCCTCAGACTCCACAGCCACCAGACTAGCCTACTCCTGTGAGTTCCAGGCCAGTGATCGACCATGCCTGTCTTTAAAAGAGCAAAAGTGGACAGCTGCTGAGAAAAGACACTCCAGGACCCAGGTTCCCTCTGGCCTCCACAAGCAGGTTTACATGTGCATGCACGCACACAAACTGTGGAGGGCAGTCAGAGGACTGCGGAGCCAGTCCTGGTAAGAGAATCATCACACTGTACACGCCAGGCCTCTGGAGTAAATCCATTTCTTCCTCCAATGACAGCTCTCCTTTTCAAAGGCTCCCACAGGCTTGCTACTGGGTTAATAAAGGTGACTGCCTGGCCGTGGATACCAAGAAACTATTCAACCCGACTTATCTATCCATCAAAAAAATAGATGTTAGCCACGATATCACAAAACCAAGTACGCACAGCAACATTCCGTTGTGAAATGACACTGGACCCAGATCTATCCAGAAGGAGCGAGTGACTGTCATGACTAGGTAGCGTGGTGCCCGAGGTATCTGCTCCTACTGTTTTGCAAACTCGTCTTACCTTACAGCTCTGACCTCATGGTCAGTCAACACAGGATGGGCCTGGAATAAGGACTGGTCTCCAGGGGGTGGGGGTGGGGTGGGGTGATGGTTTCAGCCAGCCAGTGATGGCTGGACACAATGAGGTAAGTTCCTAAAAGACAACATTGAGGAGAAATTCTCCCAGAAGGTAAAACTCCATGCTGATTCATAGCTATGTGTTGTCCAGCCAACCTGAGACTTTGAAAGGCGCCCCCCCCCAACTGGGGAGGGGGAGGGGCAGTTTGAATATAGTTATCAGGCTAGGCATAAAATGCCAGCCTGTGAGAATAAAGACTTGCGCTAAGCAAGGTTCAGTGGGCAGGAGTCTCTCAGAATTCACATGGACAGGATGGCCCTTCTGAAGCGCATACCACACGGCCCGCAGCCCAGACTTCATCAACAGGGCCCTGTGCTATGTTCCTCTGAGGTAGTTCTCCACGTGACTGACGTCAGACCCTGTCCATCGTGGAGAGGATGGTGATTTGCTGTCTGTATTTCAGGCAACGACTTGCTTTTCCAGCCACATCACTACAAGCACCACCATTTTTGGGCTTCAAGAATGCTTTATTTATCTATCCCCATAGCAACGCACACAACATCACTGCGAGCTGTAGGATTCACTTTATGGAGAAGGAAGTATGGTAGAGAGCTCATGCCCGTGAAATCCCCTGACTACCACATGCCTCACCGCCACGCCCACCCTGCAGGGTGTGGTCTAGGCCTTCTCCGTCAGGCAGGCAGTGCCTGGTGCTATTCCCCAAGAGTCCAGGAACCCAGCAGCGGAGGACACCCCTCCTGCTTAACACCAGCTAACACAGGAATCTTGCTTTCCTTCCTGTGACCTTGGGCTAGTGTCCAAGAGAGGAGAGCTTCCTTCAGGAAGCTCAGTCACGTTGTGTCACAGTCCAGATGGATCACAGGATTACAGCCGAGGCTGCCCTGCCCCCGCCAGCCCTCCCAGCCCTGCCCCACCAAACCAATAATCACCAGGAAGACTGTGAGTTCACTGGGCCAGTCAGGCAGGGACTGGGGGTGGGGGTGGGGGTAGGGGTGGGGGGCGGCTCTTGTACAGAGCTGTGAACTTCAGGGAGGCACACCTAATACTTCTTGTTAATAATTCTTGCTGCAGAAAAGGAAGAGCGCTCATTAGAAATGAGCCATGAGGGGAGTCAGGTCCTCAATGAACAAAAGTTCTAGTCATCTCAGCAATGCTGAGGAAAAGAACTGCTAAGGAGCCCCCACAGGGAGACAGGGCAGGGGCTGTGGCAGCTTGACTCTGAGGATTGCTTCCTGCTGGGCAGCTCCACCCATCTGCACACACCTTGTGCACAGACTCATGGTGATGCCAAGCCTTGGGCTTCAGGTAGACACAATCCTGCTTGTCACAGTCACTAGAGACTGATAGTCAACTCTGTGGTCATTGGAGTTAAGGACACATTTTCCTCCACAGGACCAGAGAGAAGGCTAAATGGTTTGCCTTTCGTCTATAGATCCTTAATTCTATCTTACTCTGTACTCCTAAGTGGGGCTATTCAGGGAGACTCTAGTGTAACTTTAATTTTTTTCGAAACCTATTTTGGTTTTTTTTTTTGTTTTTTTTTTTTTTTGGTTTTTCGAGACATGGTTTCTCTGTGTAGCCCTGGCTGTCCTGGCACTCACTTTGTAGACCAGGCTGGCCTCGAACTCAGAAATCCGCCTGCCTCTGCCTCCCAAGTGCTGGGATTAAAGGCGTGCGCCACCACGCCCGGCTAAACCTATTTTAATGATGGTTCTTAAACACTTTAACCTCCCTTGTAACCCACCACCCACCAGAAGTAGTGGAAAAGAAAGGATATGGGGGCTTGCGGGGGGCGGGAGGGAGTGGACCTGTTTAGGAAGGGTTCTTTGGAGCAACTCCCATCTGTATTGTCTGGAAATCGGCAGTTCAGTTCACAGGTCAGCAGCGGCAGCTTAATTCACTCATAAACACTTTATGGGATACACCAGCAATCCAGATCAGTAGAGTCGGGATAGCAGACAGAATCAGCAGTGGTGGCACTACCTAGCAAAGACAGCCAGGCCTCAGCCTCAGCACAAGTCCGCAGGAAGGACACAGGGGGATGGAGGGATGCCAGGAGAAGTTCTCAGCTGTGTCTCTCTCAGTGAAGTGAAGGTCGGCACTCACAGATGTGAGACCAGCAAGTGTTGCACAGCAAGCTCTATACGCAAGCCTCACTCTGCCTGCTCCTCTATCACAGTCTGTAGCGTCCTATTTATACTCTCTCCAAACATCACCTGTCCTCCCCGGGTCTTGTCTCACCACGTGTCTCGCCTCAACACATGCATCTGTCTCAGCTGACATCACTCTACCAATCGCCAGAGTCTGAGGAAGCAGCAAGAAGCTGCAGCACAGCACCAGGAGTTGTTTGGTGCGTTTCTCTCTATGGAGTCCCTACAGATGCAGCTCAACTACGCACTGTAAGGCGGACCAATACATGTGTGTTGTTAGCAGAGAGTCCTCCATCACATGTCCTTTCTCACGTGCTTGCTTTAGCAGAACAAAGCAAATGTTTCTGCTCTCTCTTCTGTGTCTGCTTCAGCTAAATGTTCTTTCACACGTCTACCTTAGTCTTTCACCTCTGTCCACTTCAGCTAAATGTTCCTCACGTGTTTGCCCCAGCTAAACACCATCCAACCAACTTTCCAAAGAACACTTAGGTTTCCACTTCCCTCTAGATTCAGTGCGTGTCCAGTAAGAGCATAGGGGATGTTTTTACCCAGTAGCTGACAATACAGCTTCCATCTAGACCCTTCCTTAGGAGCTCTCAGACTATGACACCCTTCATCCAGCCACCCCATGGGACCTGTGGCGGGGTGGGACCCAACAGTTGGCCCATCTCATCCTTCCTGACCTGATAAACAGGCCACTTGTTCTCCTTGGTTCTTCTACATGGTATGACTTCTGCTGGGCTGACCCAGGCACATGTACATTTACTGTCTGAAAAAAAAATAAAAGCACAAATATCCATATAGGCAGATGGACAGGACACTCAGGAGGTGGAATTCCACCCAGCACCACGTGGCAGTTTGAATGAGGAATGTCTCCTATAGTCTTGGGCATTCGAATATTTTGGTCTCCAGTTGTTGGCACCATTTGGGGGAGGCTTAGGAGATACGGCCTTGGGCCCTGCTCCCAGGTTCGAGTCAGAGCTGAGCATGTATGAACCGACCTGCCAGTCAGAAACAGAGGCGGGAATCTTCCGGGTGCCTTTCTTCAGGTTCTCCTTGTCTGCGCAGGCTTGGATGGTTCTCTGGGTCCTGCTCTGAGCTCAGTTATTGGGTGCTGTGAAGGGGCTCGGAGAAGATCTGAAATAAAGACACGGGTGCAGTGAGTTATGATGATGTGCGCGTGACCTTCACTGGGGACTTGTGGGATTTGCTGGCTCCTTCCCAGAAGTCTCTACAAAGGTGTGATGCTGGAGTAATGGAACCTCACTGAAGACCATTGTCAAAGTTCGAGAAGATATGAAAGGGTTCCAAGACGGCCCTGGGTGAATCAGAAAGGAGGCCAGAACCAGTCTTTCCGATAAAGCACCATGACTACATGACAACCTATTTGGACGGATGGGCCGCTCTCCTCCCCAAGGCATGGGTCATACCGGCAAGGGGAGACAGCCCTACCTTCCTTCCTCCCTAATTCCCTCCCTCCCTGTTTCCCTTTTGACCCACTTTCTCTCTTCTACCATACACTCAATAAGATAAAGTAATTATTAAAAAAAAAAAAAAAAAGGAGATCCGGCCTTACAGGAAAAGTCTCTCACTAGGGCCTGGCCCAGTCTGCTCTTCTCTGCCTCATGCTTGTGACTCAAGGTCCCTGCTCCTGCTGCCAGGCCTGCACGCTGGTGGACTCCTAACTTTCAGGAGCCTTAAGCCCAAATAAACTCTACCTTCTGTCAGTTACCTCGGACACGGTGTTTTATCACAGCAATAGAAAAGTGACTGACTCAACGTGGAAAACAGAAGCGGAAATATCAGAAACTCATGGTCACTCTTAGCTGTATATAAAGTTCCAGGCCAGCCTGGGTGGCAAAAGCTCTGTCTCAGGACATCCAAAATAAACAAATAACAACACACACACAGAGAGGAGACAGTAGAATTCCATATAGCCCCCCCCCAAAAGAAACAGTGCAAAGTCATTCTTTTAACCAAACCAAGGCTATGGAACATCTGCTCCTGGAAACCCTGTCTGGGTATCAGGTACCTTGCAGCCAAGGGACCAGACCACAAGCAGGGCAAAAAGAAGTAAATATGAACAGGATGGTAGCAGTACGTGCCTCAGGCAGATCTCTGCGAGTTCAAAGCCAGCCTGGTCTACAGAGCGAGTTCCAGGACAGCCAGGGCTACACAGAGAAAACCTGTCACCAAAAAAAAAAAAAAAGAGGTGGGTCCAAGGGAGGGCTGGCTGCGAGGAGAGCGGCAGTGGACCTGGAGGACAGGTAAAGAACTGCCTGGCAAACAAGGAAGAGGGAGGTCTCTCTCTTACACTGACAGTGCCACTATAGGGTAGAGTCAGAAGAACCCCTGTGTAGAGCAGATGTGTGACTGATGAAAGCCTGGACAAGAACAGGCAGCCATTACCCAGTAAGAAGGGCCTCTTCCCTCCCATACCTGCTGGGTCCTCAGACTCCTGAGACCCTGGCAATGATGCTCCCAAGCATCCTATGCCAGACTCTGGACCACAGCTCTTCCCGAAGGTGTCTGGCCTTCTTGTCAACAGCCCAGCTGACCATATCAAAGCCTGAAGTTCAGGAGCACCAGCTATGATCAGACACAAAGAAATGCCTCTGGGGCTGGTGAGATGGCTCAGTGGGTAAGAGCACCCGACTGCTCTTCCAAAGGTCCGGAGTTCAAATCCCAGCAACCACATGGTGGCTCACAACCATCCATAACGAGATCTGACTCATCCGTAACGAGATCTGACTCCTTCTTCTGGAGTGTCTGAAGACAACTACAGTGTACTTGCATATAATAAATAAATAAATCTTTAAAAAAAAAAAAAAAGAAAGAAATGCCTCTGTAACATTTAGGTGACGTTTTTTGCGAGGGGGGATCCTGGAGGAATAGAGGACCCTGAAGGAAACCTACAGTGTTGCTTGGCATGCCAGGTTTAGAATGGAGACCTCTGAATACCTCCTCTTCGTTCAGCAGTGCAGTGTGGTGGTGGAGCAGAGGGTGGAGCCAGGGAGCCAATATCACAGTAGCTAGGACCAAACACATAGTCTGCCAAGGCAGAAAGTCTGTCTGGGAAGTCCCACTGGTTAGCTGGGGGGGGGGGGGGGGACAGCCTCGGATGAGAGTTTGCCAGTGGGTCTTCACAGGGCATCAAATATCTCTGTCAGACAAAGACCCAGCACAGAACAACTGGTGCGATCACATGAGGCCTATTCCAGAAAGATCTGTTTACAAAGAGCCCTGTGACAGAGAGGTAAAGGTAGGAACCACACGGGTGGTGCGGGAAGAAGCTGTTGATAGCATAGCTGTCACATCTGTGCCCAGGTGCACCTTACCCTCTGCAGCTGCTGCATCTCTGAAGGTTTCTGTGTGGGTGCCATCCTATCTGGGCCAGCTATCTGGATCATGGGTTCAAGTAATGTAGAGTTTGATGGGCATCTAAGGGGAAGAAGAGGACAAGAAAAGCATTTATCCTCTGGGCTTCTTCCTTGCCATTGGCACCTGGCAATGTCTAAGAGGTCAAGAGGAGATGAGCCTCCGCTTCTGGATCCGATTTCTGCCACCTTCACTTCTGGATTCCAGGCGAGGCAGTCTCAGGCTGGCAGCCCCACCCCGGGATTTGGACACCTAGTGACCTCTGTTGTCTTCTGCAAGCATGCTACCAGTTGCTACTGGTTTAGACTGAGAACAAGCCCTGCCCCCTCCTAACCCCCCTCTCCTATCTCCTGGGAAAGCCCACTGCAGCCAGCAAGGTTTCTGGCATCTAACAGCACAAGCCCAGCAATCCTGGAGGCTCCCCATGCCCCGGGGGCACTTTTGGGTTGTGTGAGGGCTCACTGAGGAAGCCCCCCCAGCTCAAGGGAAAGAGATCTCTGCAACAGCCTGTGAGGCTCCTGGAAACTCATAGGTGCGATCTGTAGCCACAAGGGGAACAGTCCACACAAGATAGTCCTAGAGTCACACAGGACAGCCAGTGACAGTGACAAGGACAAGGCAGGGACAAGAAATGCTGATCAACACACCCTGACTGCACACACCCGCTTCCCAGCAGTCTGACCATCTCCACTGACTGCCAGCAGCATCTTCAGAGAAGTTGCTGCTGACTGCTTCCCGACCTTGCTCTGAAATCTTCCATAGCTCCCACTCTCGTGGGGGATGATGGGAGTTCTGAGGCTGCATTTAGGTCAAGGATTTCTCTCCCTGGCTGCAAACACAGTGTGCTTGATGCTTGGCGGGCTCCACTCCAACCTGCATGAGAACCAAACGGGGGAGGGAAGGTCTGCCAAACTATCAGAAGAGCAAGCTGAGGTTTGGAGAGGGAAAGCCATGGCTGGAGCCCAGGCAGCAGGTCCCATGATACTATCCCACCTTCCCCCAGAGCAGCAGGAGGGTTCCTTCGAAATAAGGCTAATCTTTGGCTTCACGGGCTCCCTCTGACTGGCACACAGTCTACTCTCCTCCACACAATGCGGATAAGGAATGAGGCTCCGAGGGACAAGTGGCCTGCTAGGGACACATAGTCAGAGGAGGAGGAGGAGGACCTTTATCTAAGCTTGTGTGGCCAGGAGGGAGAGGCCCGAGAGTACCCGGAGCATACGAGGCTGGCTCAACCTTCCTGAGATATGAACTCTGAGACCCAGGAGGGGCAGGATGTCCTTGTCTTCTGGCCACCCACTCAGTGTGGTCTCCAGTGAGACCATCAGCAGTACCTGGGAACTTGTTAAACATAGACCCTAAATCTACTAACCCAGAACCCTGTGGGGAGGTCGGGGATCCTTTGGTAGGCTCAGAGTGAGGACCTGCCTTGCTTGACCTTGCACGTCCATGGTGGCCAGCCTGGTCTACAGAACAAGCTCCAGGACAGCCAGGGCTATACATAGGGAATGAAAGAAAATGCCCCACAGGTGTGCCCACAGGCCAACCCAATGGAGGCAATCCTTCAATTCAGGTTCCCTCTTTCCAGGTGTATCAGCTGACAGCAAAACTAATCAGGACATGTTACAGGGCTTAAAGATAACTGAAAAGATGTTGTGGATGTGGTGGCCACACCCATGTCAACATCATAACTACATCCATGTCGACGTGATAACTACATCCATGTCAACATGTTGATCACATCCTGCAGCAGAATTTCCCCCTAATTGATTAAATAATAAAGATGACAAGAAGCCAATCACTGGGCAATGAGGAGGTAGGGCTTCTGGGTCTGGGCAAGGAAGAGGGCGCGCAGGACAAAGGAAGTTCTTTTGGTCCTCGGGAGCAGAACAAAGAAGATGTAGGCTGGGGGCTGTCAGTTCGGGTGATGGAGTCCACCAGGATCCGCCACCGGAAGATTTCTACCAGAATAGTTGGTGGATTTAGGTTGCTGGATTCCGTCCCCAGCGACTGTGTTATCTGTTGATTCTGAACTAAGGTTGCCTGGTAACGGCAGCCAAGCATGGGTTAAAGAGAGCGCACTCCCAGCTAGCCATGGAAATTTGGGATTGCTGACCTGATTGGCGGCAGCCGTGGCGGTTAGATAACTGGGGATATGAATGGGTTCCACAGCAGGTGAGCTGAGAGAAGTTGGGTGGACATCGCATGGGGTTAGCCATGGGAGTGGAGAGACCGCCAGGGCTGGACTCTAGCCAGCGTTAGCGTAGATTGTATTTTAATATTACACGCAACAACATCCATGTCAACATGATGACCACACCCATGACAACGTTTCCATTATTACCACCACAACAACTCTCACCCAGGACCACTTCTGTAAACCTGTCTCCTGGACTATGCAGGCAGCTGCTCCCTCATTCTCCCACCATGGGCACTCTGAGACCGAGCCAGGCTGCACCTCCCAGCTTGGCTCCTGGTCTTTCCCACCCTCCCCTGGCCAGAATGCCCAGATCTAGGGCGAAGGCTGTGTTGGGTGCTGTCCGATGGTGCCGCAGTGGGTTCCAGAATGGACGACCGGAGAAAGGACGACCTGGGCATGAGTCACCTGTGAGGCGGGGAGGAACAGGGAAGCTGAGCCCTTTGGGGGGAATGTGTGCCCAGGGCTCTGGAGCACACATCCAGATGGCATGTCAGTCACACTGTTGGCACCTGTTTTTCATGGTTTCTGTGGGGTACAGGAGGCCTGGGCGGGGGCCTCACTCCTCAGCATGAGATGAGACCAAGGCTGAAGTGGCTTTGCACTGCCCCCACCTGAGGTCCCTTCTGGGACAGGGCGTGGCAGTATTCCCTACCTGACTGACTTTAGTCACGGGCTCTGCCTCTAGGTGTGCAGGGAATTTCAAGACGGGGCTTCCACAGTGCAGAATCTGTCAACCAGAAGATCTGTTCAACCCCAGGCTGTAATGGTGGCAGGGTCTGGTGTCTGCTGTGGCTCATGGGAAGGGAGAATGGCTAGCTCTCCTGGTCCTGGTAAGCAGAAACAGCCTGCACAAGTCAAGTTCGGCTTTTCCAGCTGGTCACCCTGAGGCAAACCCCTCACCCACCCTCTCTGAGAGTTAACAGCTTCCATCCTTAGCACTGCTGGGAGGAGGAGAGGTCCCCCACCTCTGTTGAGGTGTGGCTGGACAGTTTCTAGTTACTGAAAGGGATTCTGTGATGGTTTGGATAAGCTTGTCCCGGGGAGTGGCACTATTAGGAGGTGTGGCCCTGTTGGAGTAGCTGTGTCACGGTGGGTGTGGGCTTTAAGACCCTCGCCCTAGCTGCCTGGAAGTCAGTCTTCCACTAACAGCCTTCAGATGAAGATGTAGAACTCTCAGCTCCTCCCACACCATGCATGCCTGGATGCTGCCATGCTCCTGCCTTGATGATAATAGACTGAACCTCTGGACCTGTAAGCCAGATCCAATTAAATGTTGTCCTTTATAAGAGTTGCCTTGGTCATGGTGTCTGTTCACAGCAGCAAAACCCTAAGACAGACAGTCATATCCATTTTTACAAGACAGCCTGGAGACTAACAGAGCAAGACATTCACCCCCTCCAATCCAAACTCCATCTCATTGTGTTCTGAGACCCCAGATAGCTTTTTCACCCTCTCTGTGCTTAATGTCTTCCTCCACAGCATGGAGTATTGTGGCGTCCTCACCAGGTTTCATGGTTAAGGGAAATGATCTAGTACATCCTAGCCTGCCACACAGGAAATACTGTCAGGCTGGCCAGAATTTTAGAGTATCCTTCCAGAATATTCCTGTGTTATACAAACCTACACAAGCTGCACACATATCAAAATAATTACTGATCATTTATTTAAGATAGGCTCTAGAGAAAGACCGTTCCCACCATTTAGTAGGGTAGGCATGGGGCGGCGTGGGCTGGCATGGGCTGGCATGGGCTGGCATGGGGCGGCGTGGGCTGGCATGGGCTGGCATGGGCTGGCATGGGCTGGCATGGGGCGGCGTGGGGTGGCATGGGCTGGCATGGGGTGGCGTGGGCTGGCATGGGCTGGCATGGGGCGGCGTGGGCTGGCATGGGCTGGCATGGGGCGGCGTGGGCTGGCATGGGGTGGCGTGGGGGAACTTCCCAGCTGCAGGCTGGCAGCCACTGCCCAGGGCAGTGCTCTCAGAAAGCACTGTGGAGGCTGGAAAGATGGGTCGGCGGTTAAAAGCGCTTGAAGCACAGTCATGAGGATCAGAGTTCAAATCCCAACATATGTCTAAAAAGTTGCGAGTCAGGTATCCTGTAAACACTTGTAACTCCAGCTCCAAAGGGTCCAACGCCGTCTGCTTGTGGCACACTCAAGAACACACACACACACACACACACATAAATGAATAAATAGATAAATAATACTATTTAAAGAAAGCTCTAGGGATAAACCTCACACTATTCCATCATGAGTCAGTCCAGCCAACCCAGCAGGGCGGATTGGGATGAGGACAGCCAGTAGTTTCACCTGACCTTCACCCGGAGAAAGAGAAGGCACCTCCAGGTGGTGGCTTTGGGTGGCCATGTGTGGACTGTGGGTGATGGAATGGAGGTAGTAGGGAGGAAAGCATGGGCTGGCCTGAGTCTTTTCTAGGCTTCTTGCTGAAGCCAGCAGCAGGAGAAGAGTGTCCTCGACTCAGCTGCCACCCTGGAGCCTGGAGGTGACCCTTCACACCAGGCTCCACATTCAGCCATTCCAAGGTCAAGCCTGTCCTGTGGCAGTGCAGGTATGTCCCCGTGCCCACTCCACTGTCGTGGGGAGGGAAGATGGTTCCCACCCCCAGCAGGCACCTCTCCGTGCGGGATTTCCTTGTCCCACACACCCTGGCTCTGTGCCCTGGGGAATACCTGATCCTTAACCTCTGGGGCTGCCACTTGGTGGGATTCTCTGATTAAAGTAGTTTGTTTTTAAGCTCAAAACTCTAATGTCAGAAGCTTTCCACAGCCAACTAGTATTTCCTGCCAGACTTTCTTCTTGTAGTCACCCTGAGGCACAGGATGGTTGGATGGTCAGTCGTCCTGGACCTGTCTTCTCATCATCAGTATATGAGGACAGAAGGCAGGACTGTCGTTTTTTGTTTTTGTTTTCGTTTTATGTATATGAGTACACTGTCGCCGTCGTATCCCATTACAGATGGTTGTGAACCACCATGTGGTTGCTGGGAATTGAACTCAGGACCTCTGGAAGAGCAGTCAGTGCTCTTAACCACTGAGCCATCTCTCCAGCCCAGACCGTCGATTTTATAGCGCCCTATTAAAACATTCCAAATCAGCTTACCCAATGCCTTGTATTTTTGTCCTGAGTATAGCTGTGTTTTAGTCAAGTGGCCACCAGAGGGCGACAAGAGCAAACCATCCAGGCCCAAAGCACCCTCAGCGCTGCTCTTCCCTTCAGTCTCAGAGAAGCCCGAGGATATCAGAGAGCTTAGCTCTTACCTAAGGGAGTCACTCTGTCCCTTACTCCGTTGTCCTTGTGAGGGAGGCCCAGGTAGTGACACGGGTTCTCTCCGATGCACACACAGTCCTACACATAGTTCTGCTTTAATACCAGCGCTGCTTTTCTCTCCAGGAAAGCCCCAAGTGGGAGCCAGAAGGTAGGAAAGCCCTAGAGTTAGAGTCTAAAGCAAAGCTGGGCCCCTAAGGTGACTTTGTAGGAAGCTCTGGGCTCTGTCCTGTCTTTACAGACACTCCCTGCCTCCTGCCTCCGCCCCTCACAGCACAGCACACACTTCAAGGCCTTGAGCATTTCCAGAGAGCTCTCTCAGGACGAAGCCTCAGCCGCTGCAAGTCTCTTGTTAGCTAACACCTTGGATGGCAGCTAACACCTTAGGTGGCAGTTGGCAGTTACACCCGCACTAATAAGCAAGGAGAGCAACGGAGAGCAACTTCTTCCCAGGTGGGAAGGAGGGTGGGCAAGGATGGAGCCGTGGGGGGCGGGGTATGTCTGCACAGAGCATTTCCTGCTGTGAGGCTATGGTGCATCTGAAGCCGCAGTGGCCAGTGGCCCTGGCAACCAGTCATCTGGCATGCGACTCTTCAGTTCTGACCGTTGGGTTCCTGTGCCTGGAGTGGAGTGTATAAGTTGGAGTGTATAAGTACTTGCCTCCTTAAAGTTCTGTTGGAGCCCTTTGATGTCTCCACATCAGGGACTGATCCCTAAGTCCCACTCTGCAGGATCTCTGCCAGAGTCTTGTCCTCTCTGGTCAGAGCAGCAGGTCTCCCAAGATGCCGCCATAGGTGCAGGGCAGACCTCTGCAGACTCCTCTCTCCCCCTCCTCCTCCCCCGGAACTTGGTCAGTGTGCTTCGCCTGTCCCATACCCAAGAGATGGAGGCCCTAAAATTTACAGCAGTGCAAAGTACATTTCTAAAGACTTATTTTTATGTATAATTACATGTGCGCATATGTGACAGTGTGTACATGAGTGTGACTTTCTGTGGAGGTCTTGTGTCCGATTCCCCCAGAGCTAAAGTTCCAAGTGGCCATGACCCACCTGATGAGGGTTTTGGTACCAGAGCTGGGGTCTTCTGCATGAACAGTACCTGTCCCCAGTGAGCCGTCGCTGCATTTCTGCGCCAAGACTCCGCTCACTGCTTTGTTGGCTCTTTTTGGATCATCAGACCGTACATTTAGATCGATTCTTATTTTCTTCATGATTTCAGAAACCATCACCCAACAACGAATGTTTATTATTTATATTGAATTTTTCTTAGAGTTTTGTTTTATGTGTATGAGAGTTTTACGTGAATGTTTGTCGGTGCACCATGAGCGTGCCTGGTGCTCTCAGAGGCTAGAAGAAGGTGTTGGATCGCCAGAGCTGGAGTTACAGACAGTTGTGAGTCACCATGCTCTTAACCGCTGAGCCTCTCTTCAGCCATTTATATATATATATATATATATATATATATATATATATATATTTTGCGGGAAATATTAAAAAGGAACGGCAAGTTTCCACCCTACGCCGGCACTGGCAGGCCACATGATTCCAGCAGGGTGTTCTCATTTCAGCAGACTCTCTGGCCTGGAGCTCTTGAGATGTATACATTCATATAAAACAAGCATTTATTGATATATATATATACACATATATATGTATGTATGTATAAGGAGGGTGGCTGAGTGGGGATGAATAGATGAACTGTAGATGTTGGGAGATGGGTTGGACAGGGATGAAGTCAGCGGGTATGTAGTGAATAAGCCCACAGATAGCAAGCAGGTGGATGGCGGGTAAATGATGATGGATGGTGAACACCACAGGTGAGGCAGACATGGATGGACGGTGGGTAGTTAGTGTGTTGGTTACGATGGGTCAGTTCAAGTAGATTAAGTGGAAAGTTGATGGGCGCAGGATTGATGGCGGATGATGAGTGACAGACAAGAGCACATCGGGTGGAAGATGGGCGGGGCATGAGAATGAATGTATATACATATACACCATATACATACATATTCATATACATAATCATATACATATACATCATATACACATATACATAAACACACACATATATCATATACACACATATATACATAATCATATACATATGCATCATATACATACATATATACATATACACATACACATACACACATACACGTATATCATATACATAGACATATACACTATATACATACATATACATAATCATACACATATGCATCATATACATATACACATAAACACATATACATATATATCATATACATTTACACCATATACATACATTCACATAGTCATATACATACACATCATATACATATGCACATATACACATAAACATACACATATATTTCATATATAATCATATACATACACATCATATACATATACACATACATATTTATGTCATATACATGTACATATATACCATATACATATACACACAGACACACACACATATATATATCTTACCTGATACAGTGGATGGTTCAACAATGGTTGCCATCTCACAAGAGAGGCTGGAAACTGGTAGCTAGCTGTTCACTCCTTGAGGCTGGGTTCCCCAGCAGTCCTAATCAGGTGCTGAAGGCCTGGAGGATTCCTCACCTCCAGAGAAACTGAAGAAGCCAGGTTCTGATGTCAGTGAAAATGGCAACAGCCACACCTTTAGCAGCAGCAAAGTAGATGAGTTCACCATTGGGCTGTGAAGGCACTCACACGAAAGCTTTCCCCCCTAGAACCTTCTTATATTTGACCCACTACCAAAAAGCGCAGGCTGGATTTTTTTTTTTTTTTTTTTTTGGTTTTTCGAGACAGGGTTTCTCTGTGTAGCCCTGGCTGTCCTGGCACTCACTTTGTAGACCAGGCTGGCCTCGAACTCAGAAATCCGCCTGCCTCTGCCTCCCGAGTGCTGGGATTAAAGGCGTGCGCCACCACGCCCGGCCTGATTTTTTTTTTTTAATTAAAAACAAAAACAAAAACAGTTTTCAAGACAAACCCTAACAGATGTGCTTGCCTCTCAGTTGATTCAGATCCTGTTAAGTTTACAACCAAGAGTAGCCATCCTAACTGGCAAAAATGGTTGCTAACTGGATGGATAATGGGTTGAGTGTAGACAGAAGATGGAGAGTGGGCAGGGTCAGGGAAGGCAGATGACAGTCACGTGATGGTCACATGGTGAACGGAGACAGGGTAAATAGTAGATGTCTAACTCTTGCAAAACAGATCCATGAAGGTTGAATGGTGGGTGGGTAGGCAGTGAGGAGACTGGCTGACCAGAAGGCAGTGCGTGTTGCCTAGTAAGTGGGTAATTTAATATATAGGTAGGTCAAGGGCAAGTGGATAGTGAGAGACCACTGAAGGCAGACAGCAGTACTAGATGAGAGAAACTGTTACATGACCTCAGCCCAGTTGGCTGGGGGGGGGGTCTCATAGGGGGGGGCGCGAACAGTGGTGAGTGCTCAATGTTGTGTCTCCATCCCCAGTGCCTAGAGCAATGCTGGATACAGAGGTGGAGTTCATTTGTAGAAGAAACGCAGGTCTCCCCCACAAAGTAGCAGCTGCCTATGCATAAACACTAGGGGGCTACACAAACAAATCTAAGACTGCCTGAGGGCCTAAAGATTGGTAACGCAGACGACAGCCAATCAAGAACCACCACTTGGAGGATACGGCTTGCTTGGGACCAAATGGGACGTGGGTGGAGAGTATAAAGGGTGCTTGAGAGAATTTTTTAAAAAAAAAACTGGTTTTTCTAGACAGGGTTTCTCTGTGTAGCCCTGGCTGTCTTGGAACTTACTCTATAGACCAGGTTGGCCTCAAACTCAGAAATCTGCCTGCCTCTGCCTCCCAAGTGCTGGGATTAAAGGCGTGCGCCACCATGCCCGGCTTTGAGAGAATTAATCAAGGAGCTTGCTGCACTGTTCTGGCCTGCTACAGGAGTCTGAGCCATTGATTCCATGCCACCTCATTCCCAACCCAAACGGGAGAGTTGGGTCAGGTGGCCGGCAGTCCAAGGCATAAAGTAAATTGACATTTCTTAGGATAGAAAAGTGCATAGGTGGTCGTGATGGTTGGATAGATTTGGGTAGAATAGTGCATTATCACCGATAATGTGTGGGTGGATATTGTGAGATGGATATTGAACTGGTGGACATCTGATAGACGATGATAAGATCAGTGGGTGGGCGGATGGCGGCGGGGTGTAGTTCGTATAAATATGGATGACAACTGATAACTGAATTATAGATGATGATGTGTGACTGATTGGATAGAGGATAGCAGATAGACAATACATTGACAGGTGAAGTTAGGTAAGGTGTGTATGAATGCACGGTTGTTATCGATGGAAACCTGTTACATGCTAGGTAGGTAAATTCTGGAGAGACAATGAATGGGCAGTAAAAGAACACCTGTTGGGTGTTTCATGGATGTGGACATACAGTGACACGTGTGTGGATGGTGAAGAGACGGGTACATAGTAGTTAGGTGGAGCATAGTGATAGGGTGTCCACAGTTAATAGATCTTGGTTGATTCTTGGGCTAGTTCTACAGGGAAAGAAGGTGGCTGGATGGCCACCCTAGTGGCCGGGTGGCTAGTGAGAGGTAGATGCTAGACGCATTGCTAGGGTGAGTATTTGGGGGGGGGTGTAGAATGGCCGTGTGATAGGCAGTGGGGGTGTGTGCAGAATGGCAGTGTGGTAGGTCGTGAGTGGACTTAGGATGCCAGATGGTGACTGGGTGATGGATAGGGACTGGTGGCTGCCAGCTGGAAGGTAATGGTAGACTGACCACTGAATGGAGGTTGGATTGTGGACAGTAGACAATGCCTGCTAATGAACGGTTGGGTGCATGGTGATCAGATAGCTAGATGTGGGTATTGGGCACAGGTCTGAGAGAAATAGGACATTGGAGAGCTCTCAGTGGATCCTAGAAGGGGAATTGTGTGGATTATGCATGTGGGGATGTAGCACTATGGCCTTGGGTGACAGAGTTGTTCACCAAACCAACTGTCCTGGGGTAGAGAATGGACCTGGGGATCAATATGCGAGACAGAATGTGGGACAATCCTCCAACCTGCCCCACTTCCCAACATTTCTTCCTCGGGTAGCCCGTTTGGAGAAAATCCTCTTCCTGTGATATCTGGCGCCACACAATGCCACACCTCATATTCTAACCTGGAGACTGGGAGAGGAGGTCTGAAGTGGCCAAGACCAGGTTCTGAGGTAGGGTGGTGTCTAGAGAGGTGGAGGCCAGGTCCTTCCGGAGGCCCTGCAGAGGAGAGGGCGGGAGTGTGAATGAGAGGCCGGCTGCGAGCGAGCGCGTGTGTGGGCGGAGAGCTCGGAGGAGACCGAGGGAGGCGAGCTCCCGAGCCAGCGTGGAGTCCCCGCAAGCGCCAGCGGTGAGTGTCGGTGAGTGTGCAGGAGGCACAACGCCCCCTCCCCACCCTCGCCCGCCCGCAGGGTTCTGTCCTCCGAGGTGCACCTTGGCAGCCAAGGGTGGGGAGGAGGGCGAGTGCGGTAAGGAGTTAGTGGGAGCGCACCGAGGAAGGGACGGGTGTGGGTCCCCCCTGGCAGCCGAATACGGGGGGAGAGGGGCTCTGGATCAAGCGTCCCCCTACCCCGTGAGGTCCACAACACCTGGCCCTCTGCACCCCAGAGCGGATAGAGGTGTGTGGGGCTCTCACAACGAGGCTTCGGGCACCAGGCACCCTGCAAGAGCAAGGCAGCCTGTGGGCACTTGCCCCATCGTAGCTCCATCCTTGCTGCAATCTTGGCTCCCCAGATTTTCCCTAGGACTCTCCTGTCGCGCTCTCCCTCTTTCTCCGCTCACTCTTCAGCTCTGTCACCTCTTTGCATGGCCTCCATGATCGTTCTCCCTCCCTCATTCCCGAATGTCTCTGAGACATCTCTTTGGGTCTCTGTTCCGGGAGGTTCTCAGAACTCTGGAGGTATGCAGAAACTCTCTCAACATCTCAGAGTCTCAGAGCCTGGAGCGGTCCGCGGGGGATCTGGCGGGCTCTGGGACAGAGGACCACTGGAATGACGTGGCTGCCTACTGCCAGGGGGTGCCCATCACAGGGTGTCACCCCCTTCCAGACTACCTTGGGACTCTGGAACTTGAGCTGACCAAGGTGGACATCTGGTAGAAGGGCTCTCATTTTCCATGATCTTGTGGTGGCCCATGGTCCCCGCATCCCAGCAGGGTGTCTCAGACATTCCACCCTGCTGGTCAGTACTTCACCTTGGCCCAGTCTCCTTCCAAAGCACAGGCCTGTGGCCCTGGGCTGCCTGACTAAAATCTGCCAATGCCTGTTAGACCCTACTCATTTCTTGCTCTGGCATGAGCTAGGCTCCAAGAATACCCCCACACCCCCCACATCCCTCTACCCCACCACCACCCCGATACAGTGCTAGGGGAGTGTCTGAGAGCGGGCATCTGATTTCTGGCAGGGGCTCTTTCCTCACCCTGGAGGCTCTGATCCAGCCTCCCCAACCTGTGCCTGGCCTGGGTAGATGGGGCCATATGCAGGCAAGATGTCAGCTTCTCTTAGGGCATGGCCTGAGGGTCTGTGGGTGAAGGGGTGTTCTTGGGCAGGATCGGGGCACCTTGCCTTCTGGCTGGCTCAGACTCAGTGCCGGGTTTCTCCCAGCCTCCTGACTCAAACTTGTTTGGGCCCCAGGTCTGCCGTGTTCTCTGCTTGCTGTTCATTGCCTCAACACCTGAGTCTCTCTTGCTGCCCAGACTGCCTGCTCTCCATCGCTTAGAGAGGCCTCAGGCCAGCTGACCTTCCTCCAGGAAGCCTTCCTGGCTCTCAAAGCTGGGTCAATCTCTCCCCATCTTGCCACATTCTCTATAGTCCTGGGCACTGTATGGCAGCTCTCCTGTGCTCTATAGTCCTGGGCACTGTATGGCAGCTCTCCTGTGCTCTTGAGATCAGCTCTGAGCTGTGGGTGCTGGGCCTGGCTAGGCTGAGGTGGGGAGGGTTCCTGGAGGAGAAGGAGAAGGAGGAGAAAGAGGAGGAGGAAGATGAGGAGGAGGAGGAGGAGGAAGGGGAGGAAGAGGAGGAAGAAGAAGAGGAGGAGAAGGAAGAGGAGGAGGAGGAAGGGGAGGAAGAGCGAGGAGGCCTAGCACTGGCTGCAGTGAATATCTCATTTTTACTCTTGTCTTTGTGTAGCCCAGTAGCAACAGCAACAGCATGAGCACCCCACAGCCAACAGCACCAGAGAGCCCCACTGAGGGCCCCAGAGGCCCAGCAGGGAAGGTAAGTGACTGAGAGGCAGGAGACAGGAGGGAGCCAACCTCAAGCTCTGGCCTGCGACTTCAATATGCTTCTCATCTCTGCCAGCCTCAGTTTACCCTCCCATGTCAGGGAGGGCATTGCTGTTTTTGTAGAAATTTGGTGGATAGAGCAACTGAAAGCAAACTGCCCTGGCTTACTTTGCACCCCAGCTGAACCTGGGGACACCAAGGCTCATTCCCCAAGCACAGGATCACATTCTGCTCTTTAGGGTGGTACTATTCTAGGGTGCCCTCGGATATTTAGGGGGCTGGGATGTTGATGCAGCAAGATGTTTAAATGTGTAGTAGGGTGCACTGACACACCCCTGTAGTCCCAGTAGTCTAGAGAGTGAGTCAGAGGATCAAGACCAGCCTTGGCTACTTAGTGGGTTTCAAACAGTCTGGGGTATAAGAACCTGTTTCAGAAGTAAAATAAACCGAGATTCTAGTCCTGCACAGACCAGCAGAGTCACAGAAATCTGCCTTAGGTCAACAGAGCCAGTAAAGGAAGAAAGCAGCCTAGACTCTGGGCTCACAGGTGCAGCTACCCTGATGGTCTGGCTGGCTGACTTAGCCATCTTACCATAGTAGGTACCCTCCAGACAGAACCCATGGCTGACGGAAAGGACTAGGGTATAGGAAAGGAGCCAGGATGGGGAAGGAGGCCTGGTTTGGCAAGGCCAGCGGAGTGTCGGCCTCAGCAGGGTCCAGCTGTGGAGCAGGATGGGGTCCCCCTCTGCTGTCTTCTGAGGCCCTTTATCTTTCATTCCACAGATGGTCCAGCCTGGCGACACCTGTTCTCAGGCTTCAGGATCACCTGAAGCACTTGGCTAACAGAGTCTTGGGTAGAGTGTGGAAGTGTGTGTGGGGAACCAGTATCCATTGGTTCTAAGCAGTCATTCAGAGGCAGTCTGACAGTTTGCCTGCTCTGTGCCTACCTTGCTGGAGGACTGTGTGCTACTGTGGGAAGGCATATACACTAGGTAGCCGTCTTTTCCAGAACTTCAGGAAGGCACAGAGGTGGACCAGTGCAGGCAAGTCAGGGCCTCAGGGTACCGAGGGATGGAGCTGTGTGAGGCAGCTTCAGCCTTGAAAAGCTTGAATGGGAGGTGGAGTTGCTGAGGGCACCCAGAGGGCGTGTGGGCACTGAACAATGAGGGAGAGCCAGCTCTGATTGCCATGGCAACATCTTCCTAGCTCCTTGGCCTGCCAAGTGGAGGGAGGAGGCCAAGGACCCAGCAGGGAAGCCCCTAGAAAGGAATCGTGCTGGCTTCCAGGTACAGGAAGCAGCTGGGGTGCTAAGTCCTGGGCTTCCTCCTGGGTGACTTGTCTCTACCATCTTAGACTCTGTCTGGGAAATGGGCTTCTCTGGGTCTGAGTCCAGGTGAGTTCTATGGTGTTCCCTGGATACCTGATTCCCCAGTGGTGGCACAAGGCAGGGCTGTTCACCCTGCCTGTTCTTGCTTGGCCTTCCTAGTAGGACAGGACAGAGGGCAGAAGAGGCAGAGCCAGCAGTCCATGGCCCGGTATCACCCTGATCCTTCCCCACTCTCTCTATAGGTAGGTGTTCGGGAGAAGGGCCCTCGGCTCTGTCAGCGACTGCCCTCTATTGTGGTGGAACCCACTGAAGCGGGTGCTGTGGAAAGCGGGGAGCTGCGTTGGCCACCTGAGGGTACACAGAGAGGTACCCCTCAGATCCAGGCTGCTGCTGGTGAGACCACAGTGCCCGTTTCCTGTCAGTGTTTGCAGTAGGTGTGGGACCCCAGCATCCAGAGCATCGACCCAGGGCCTGGACTCTGCCTCACCTTCACCCACTCCTCTGGTGACTGCCCTTCCCCTCATCTGTACCTGTCCTCTTAATGCACACCTGTGGCTCCAGGCAAGCCTGGCACTCGAGAGGGCCACAGGCACTCTCCTACTGTCCAGACAGCTGTCTGTTCTCCCTGACTTGAGAGCTTTGGAAGGATTCGCGTTGCCCACAAGGACCTAGAGGGGCCAGCGTACAGGAGCACATTTGGGAACAGGGGTTCCTCATAGCTTGGCAGCGGTGGCAGGGTGCAAGACTGGAGCTTCAAGAAAAAGGTGGGACAGGAGTAGTTAGTCCTCAGGGCCTCCAGAGTGGCTCGTAAGCCACTGAAAGCTCTAGGCACGAGGGCTGAGCTGTTCCCTGGGGGTCCTTATTCTCTGAAGCCTGTGGAGGGTCTCTCACTGTGAGGATGTGAGTTCATGACTCAGAACCACACAAACCTCCCTCCTCTCCCCAGACCTCAGCCTCTGGGCTGGTCCTTATCCCAGTCCTTATCCAGCTTGGCCCTGAAGGGATCTATACTCATGGCCCTCACCTCTTCTCAAAGCTCCCTCACCCTGTGTCAGGCCAGCAGCAGAGACAGCAGCAGTGGCTGCTGTCCCTTAGGTAACCACTGAGGTGTGGGCTGTTGGGAGACCCTCAAGCTACCACATTCTCTCTGCCATACCTTTCCCTGACACACAGGGCTGCTTCAGGCTTCCCAAGCTGGGCTTCATTCTCCTTCTCTTTGCCTAAAACGAGGGTGTGATCACCCCTTCCTTCCCATCCGCCCCGGGGAAGAAGTGGCTATCCCGTCCAGATGTCTGCCAAAGGCTCACCTCAGATCCCCCAGGACCAATTGAGCTACAGCTGTCACCAATAGAGAGGCTTTTGGCTTTATGTTTGGTTTGTTTTTTATTCCTTGTCTTGTTTTCAGCTCCTTCCCCAAGTCCACCAGGGAAGGAAGCAGATGATGATGTCATCCAGGGTGCCAGCTCTGGGCACCAGGCATTCCCTGCTCCAGTAACAGATGCGGGTGTGGCAGGCTCTACTCTCTGACCACCAAGAGGACCTCCATCCCAGGATGACAGGCTGATTCACAGAAAAGGCTGGGCCCACACAGGAGACCCAGCTCACCAAGCATCCTGTCTGGCTGGGTGTGGCCAGGACCCCGGCCCCTGCCTTTGCGCTCCATGGCCCAGATCTGGAACATACCCCTCTTTGTTCAGTGGCTTGAAGCAGAAATAAAGGCATCCTTCCTGGTGGCTACGGGCACCTTCGTGGGCACTTGAGCTGCTGGGCACAAGTTTGCTTCTGCTAGTGGTATTCTAGTCTCTCTGAGGCTGGGCAAGTCAGAATGTTGGATGGTAAGCACTTGGTGCTTGGCACTCAGCCCGGGGTGGGGAATGCCAGGCTGAGCAGAGCCAGAAGGCTGTTCACACTGTCTCTGCCTAGGGACACTCTCTCTACTCTTCCTTGCCTAGACTGCCTATGGCCATTCTTCCAGGTGGCCTCCTACCTCTACTAGAGATCCCCTGGAGGTCAGGCACCCCTTGTACCTTGCATCCTGGGTACATTAGGGCACCAGGGGCACCTAAGGTGAGGGGTCTTCTTCCAGCCCAGATTATATTAATTCCCTGCAAAAGTCCCATTTTACAGATGGAAAAATTTAGGTTCAAATGAGGTGCCCCGGACCGGTTTTGCCCAAAGCTATGGAGGGACCCTCAAGTTGGCCACAGCACCCATATGTGACCTTGGGGGGGGCAAGCACCTCCTCTTACCTTGAATGATGATCTTGTCTCTTCACAACCAGGAGGGGAGCTATGGTACCTCATCAGGGCTAGCTTGGGGAGTAGAAGGCTGACCATGCCTAGGGCTCCCTCTTAAGATGTACTGCCTTCCCTTGGCGAAGCTTGAGGAAGTTCAGAGCCTAGCCACTAGGAAGTTTCCATAATGTTAGCTCAACAAAGCCCTCAGGCGGAGGCCCCACCATGGGTGAGCTGGTTGGGCTGTGGGAGACACAGGCCTTCTGTTCTCTCCTGGCCTCCTTGCTAACCTCCAGGATGAATAAAGCAATTTCTCCAGCCCTCCTCCCTTCTAAATATAGCCTGGCCCCCAAACGCCAGAGGTGGGAGGGGAGGTGCGGAAGTTTGCCTGGAAGTCTGCTTTAAATTTAAAACCGTGGGTGCTCTGGGTCCAGGCTGTCAACGTGGGCCTTGCCAGGGTTCACGGGTTAGAAGTGTTGTTGTCCTAGAATCTCCCTGTCCCCAGCTCTTCTTGTGGGTTTTGAGAAAGGTCAATGAGACTAGGAAATGGGGAGGGAGTGTGGGGATCCTCAGGGGGCTGACCTTTGGCAGGAAGTGCTGTCCACTCCGAGAGGCAGAGCAGAACGGAGCGAGGAGCAATGTTGCGTCACCTCTCTCCCGGGCAGGATTATGCCCAATTAAACAGGGTCCCACAGAAGGCAAGTCCAGGACCCTTGGAGGGGGCGGGGGTGTCTCCTGGGACCCAAGCCCAGGCTTTCTCCGTGGTTTACCAGGGTAGCCCCAGTGTAGTGATGACCCACTCCGGAGGTCCGAGAGCTAGTGGGGGCGTAGAGGGTCGGACCTCTGCCCACTCCTGCCCAAGCAGTGGGAGAGAGCCCGGGTGGGGCCAGAGCGGACGCCACACCCACTCAGCAGCCCAGCCTAGCCCAGCCTCTCCTTAGCACACAGGAGACCTGAAATCTGCCTGCGGCTCCCCCTAGCGCCCGCCGGGGTCAGTACTTAAAAACAGCAGACGCCACCGTCTGGTGCGTTTAGGTCCACCAGCAGGCTGCAAATTGGCCTCAGAGAGAGTAGGGCACAATCCACACACACCTCCGCCCCCACAACCCCCGCTCCCGCCAGACCCCGCAGCCGCCAGGGACACAGGGTGAACTCCGCCTCCCCAGTCTTAGAATTGATTCCAATCTGGGCCCCTTAGCATTCTGGGCAAAATTGACCCCTAGACAGGTAAACGTATGTGGAGGGTCCTTCTGCTCTTGCCTACCTAGAATTCAGGTCCTCAGGTGAAGTGAACTCAGGTCATCCCAGTAACAATCCTGTTTACTTAAGAGTAAATAAGGCTTAGCGACAAAGATGCCTCTCCCAAGGTCGTGGGGAGCTGGGGTTGACGTTCTCGGTGTCCTACGGTGTTCTAGCTATGCCTCTCCTCTTAGCTGCACCCTGCACGGCCCTCATCTGATCTCAATTTGACTGCCCTGGCACCTGGGCTTCTCTTAGACTATGCTGGGACTTTTCCGCTGGGATTTTTCTGAAAAAGCCAGGGGAAGGCAACATGGAAAAATAGAACAAGTTGCTGGGTGTGATGGCACTTACTGCAATCCCAACACTTGGGAGATGAAAGCAGGAATGGGAGTTCAAGGTCATCCTCAAGTATGTAGCAAGTTCAAGGCCAGCTGACTTGGAGTTGAAGAGTTGGCTCAGCGTTAAGAGCACCATCTGCTCTTCCAGAGGACTAAGCCTGGTCCCAGCACTCACATGGTGACCAGAGGACATGACACCCAGAAAGCACAGACATACATGTAGGCAAATCACCCATGCACATAAAAAAAATAGATTAAGGCTGGAGGGGTGGCCCAGTGGTTAAGATCACCTGCTGCTCTTGCAGAGGACCTGGGTTCGGTTCCCACCTGATGATTCACAACCATCCCTAACTCCGGTCCCAGGGAATCTGGCCCCCTCTGACCCCTGCAGGCACCATACATGCATATGGTGCACACGCATATTTGCAGGCAAAACGCATAAAATAAAATAAACACATTTAATAAATTAAATATATTATATATTTAGTGCTATTTTATTATATTATATATTATTATATATAATTTTAAATTATATATTACACATAAATATAATTTAAAATTCTACTTTGATGAAAAGAATGTTTAAGAACACAAAATACCAACCAGTAACAAAATCAAAGATGATATCACAGCCTCATGGGCATGCTCAGTCTGGGGTTTGGTGAGACTTTGGGAGAGGTCTAGAACAATCCTCCTGGTCCTGGGTATTAGATTTCTGAGGCAGCATAGACACAGCAGTCAGAAAGAGATCAAAGTCTTCCTGCTTGGACTTCTGAGGCTAGACTTCAAGCAATTCAAACGTGGAGATCCCAGGACTTACATGTGACTTGGAGACAGTCTTGGTATCTCCAGTTGACTGTGTGGTGGTGGGTAGGTCCCTGAGCCCAGGGCAGCCTTCTTAAAGGGAGCCAATAGGCAGGTCAGGCTGAGCTGAGGGGAAAGGGCCAGCCGGGCATCTCTTGGGCTTGGATTGGTAGTTCCACCTAGGGAGCTATAGTTACTGAAAAGTAATTAATCGGAGGGCATCCTGGAGGTGGTTCTGATGGCTTCTGTCTGACTTGGCCTGTCTCCAAATAGCATGGGGTGATGTAGTATGCCTTGTATCATCAACTTCTTATTTATATGTTGAACCCTTAGCTCCAGAACCTGAGAACATGACCTAATATGGAGATAGGGTCTTTAAAAAGACAATCAGTTAAAGTCAGGTCAACTGGGAGGCTGGGTATATAGTTAAGCTGTTATGTCGTCTCCCAGAAGAGGATGCAGAGACACAGCTCTGCGCTGTCACCTTCACCAGCCTTAAGACCCTCTTCGTCTTTTACAGACCCAATTTATGCTAAACGGAGACTTATGGCTTTAGTGAAGGAAAGAGTTTTAGGACTAGCCAGTCTGAAGTAGAGTTGGAGATTATTATTAAAGATACTTTAACAGGATTACACGTGAAGTTAGGAGAAAGAGTAAGACTTAATGGAGGACATGTTGGGAGAATAGCAAAAAGTAAGACATGCCCACGGGAGGAGTCAGCCCACTCAGGGGGCTCAGCAGGGGACTAAGCTGTCCTAGCCTTAGCCATAGATCCCTGATCTTGGTGACTCTCAAGTTGTATCTCTGAGGTTACCAAGAAAGCATTATTTTTCTCCATTTCCTGCTCTTCTGATAAATGAGTGGTGGTGGTGATGGAGATGTCTTGTATGCAATAACAATTTGATGATCTTTCTTTTTTTTTTTTTATTTATTATATGTAAGTACACTGTAGCTGTCTTCAGACACTCCAGAAGAGGGCGCCAGATCTCGTTACGGATGGTTGTGAGCCACCATGTGGTTGCTGGGATTTGAACTCTGGACCTTCGGAAGAGCAGTCGGGTGCTCTTACCCACTGAGCCATCTCTCCAGCCCCCTTGATGATCTTTCTCAAGGAGTTTAGTACATGTCTTCTCTATAAGTGAGGGGTTTTGTGGAGGAAATTCCTAGAAAAATCAAAGATTTATAGCTGGCGGGGGAGAAAGGCCTTCTGCAGGTGTTGATCACACAGGATCCTTGCCTGTTGCTAAGGTACTGCAACCAGGGGAGCTCCTTTTATTCTCATGTTCCCACGCTTTGCCCACCCTGCTATCTATCTTGCCTCAGAGAGCTTACCTAGCGTGTTATCTTAGTTAGGGTTCTATTGCTGTGAACAGACACCATGACCAAGGCAACTCTTATAAGGACAACATTTCATTGGGGCTGGCTTACAGGTTCAGAGGTTCAGTCCATTATCATCAAGATAGGAACATGGCAGCATCCAGGCAGGCATGGTGCAGGAGGAGCTGAGAGTTCTACATCTTCATCTGAAGACTGCTAGCAGAACACTGACTTCCAGGCAGCTAGGATGATGGTCTTAAAGTCCACACCCACAGTGACACAACTACTCCAACAGGGCCACACTTCCAAATAGTCCCACTCCCTGGATGGAGCATATACAAACCACCACACTCCACATGCTATAAAGAAGAGAAAACTGGACAGACACCTACAGAGGAAAGAACACATAAAGAGAGAAAACACCAGTCACGATGGCACATGCCTTTAATCCAATTTCTGTGCGTACAGAGCCAGCCTGGTCTACATAGTGAGCTACAGGACATAGAAGAAATACATAGTGGGACCCTGTCTCCAGAAGACGTAGAAGAGGGGGAGGAGGAGGAGGAAGACGAAGGAAAGGAAGAGGAAGAAAGAGGTAGCCTCAGAAGCCCTCAGGTCCCCCAAACCGGGAGAGTATAGCCTGTGTGGCGCTCTGTTCTCACAGCCCAGTACTGAGTACTGAGTACTGAGTACTGTAACCAGAGCATCCATACTGTACCCAGGTACAGAGCAGGACAGTCATGAATGTGTCCTTGGATTTCCCCCAAGTTTTTTTCTTAAGACGCTGACTGTGGAATCCCCCTGAAATCAGGGGACGTGCCTCTTCTGAAATCTCCACGGCCCTCTCCGAAAAAAAGCTTCCTGTCTGAGTCTCTGTGAAAGCAGAAGGCCTGAGTTCCAAAGCCATCACAACAGCCCCTCCTCCACGGTGTTCATGCTGCGCTGAGTCTGCCTAGAAGGCTGCCTGTCATTCCTGAGTGTGAGCCCCTGTGGTCCCTCGGTCCTCTCCCACCAGCACTCCGGAGCAGTGTGTGGCTCACACCTGGTCCCCCAGGCATTACAGAAAACTTCCCTAACAGGTCTCTACTCTCTGCTTCTCAGCTCGGGCAGGCATAGGGGGCACTGGAGTGATCGTCCCAGACTGGCCTGGAGCTGCAACCCTTGGCTGGAGAGAGGAGAGTTTTTGGGCTTGAGCACTAGGGGGTAAAAGCCTCCCATTTATCTTACCTCTGGCAGCGGTCAGGATCCGACAATCCTCAGTGGTCCCCAGCCCCCACTGCTGCATCCTCCTCCCCTAACCCCACCTCCCTAACCTCTCCTCCACTAATCTCCGCCTCCTCGGCTTCCCTTAAGGCCCTCCCTAGCCTCCCCTTCCCAGTCTCTCCCTGTCAAGCTCCGGTCAGGCTCAGGCAAGCTCCGGGACTGTGGCTGATCAAAGGTTAGAGTGGAATGAAAGGGGTGGAACTTTTCTGAAAGCGAAAGTATGGGGTCCGAGTAGAGAGTGGGTCAGGGCGGTCCTGTGGCTGGGAAGTCCCAGCTGTTGGTCCACCAGTTGGGCTGTGCTGGCAGCCACCTCTCTCCTGGACCTGATCTCAGAATCCTGCTTGGCTGGCTTGCTTAGGACCTCTGCTGCCTGGGTGCAGTTGTCTGCGTGCCTATCAGGTAAGACCCAGCCAGGTGGGGCAGGAGGATGTGAGGGTGTTTGGGGCCATGGGTGGGGACCCAAGAGGCTGAGACTACTCCGGCTGTGTTAGTTGGCTTTGTGGTCAAGGGTCTGGGCTCCAAGTCCAGGACGGCTGAACTAGAATACCAACTCAGCCACAGAAGATATACGCACATCCGAACACATAAACAGCCACACACACTTGCAGAGAGCAGAGACATCCATGAGGCATACAGACACAGAAGAAGCACACACATATTACAAGACAATCACTCACACGGCGAGGCACTGGGGCTAGCTAGCATGAAGATCTGAAAGATGTACCACAGGTTCACAATCATGGCAGGGCCACACCATTCCTTGGGTACCTGACATTTATTGGCCCCATCATGGGTCTGAGCCAGGCTCATTCCCTGCTCCCTGGAGGCTCCTGGCCAAGTGGCAGAAAGCTCTCAGATCATATCACTACTCTCCAGGGCTGGAGCTAGAC
Source organism: Mus caroli (assembly GCF_978045245.1). Classification (NCBI taxonomy): domain Eukaryota; kingdom Metazoa; phylum Chordata; class Mammalia; order Rodentia; family Muridae; genus Mus; species Mus caroli. Next base: position 109,446,962 of record NW_028227269.1, read on the forward strand.
CCAGAAAAGGATGTGCTTCTCAGAGGAAGAGCCCCAAGGAAGCTCTCGGCAGCTGGAAGATGAGGGGCAACTCCCAGAAAGGCTTGGAGGGGGAATGAGTCCTGGGCTGCAGAGGGGCAACAGAGAAAAGCAAGACAACCCCGAGGGAAAGCCTTGTGTGCCTATTTAAGAAGTCTGTCCTTCAGTGAAAGTCTGTCCTTCAGTGGGGGGTGGCTACCAGGGATGTTTGTATTTTGGCAACTCTGAAGGGAGCCTGTGTCTTTTTTAAAATAGGCCTGGCTGGCACATAGAACAGCTACTGATCGTGTTTGCAAAATCAACACATGAAATTTACTAAACTCTTGTTATTCCCATAATAACCGTGCTTGGGATTTTTCGGAACTGCTTCTCTCTGACATTTGCAGCTCTTACTGATTTTCCTAGCTTGTTGATTTAACTAGATCTCAAAGGCGAGCACTGAGGCGGATTGAAACCATATTTTCTTGCCCTGTTCCATATTTTCAGGAAAGGACTCAGCTTGCAGGGAAGGTTTCAAGGCACGGACGCCACAGCCTGCCGGCAGTGGTTGCCCCGGGGCTTTGAAGGACAGAGGATAGCCTGGTCCTAGGGTAGGTGGGGAGAAAGGATGTGGTTCGTCCCAGAGAGAAACAGAGAGTGGGAGTTGGTGCAAGAGGGAAGGTCTAGAAAAGAGTAGAAACAAGGCCAGATGTGGGGGAGATCTAGACCTAACCTCATGGCCACAGCTGGAGGGGCCATGCTGACTTCCCTGTACCTAGCCTTGCAGTTGGTACTGACTGGGAAAGAGGTGAGCTCAAGGCCCAGACTGTCATGGATCTTCGGGATCTCCGGCCTTAACGCCAAGTCAGTCAGCAAGTGACAGCAGTGGAAATGGGTGCTGGAGGACGAGGACCGGCCTTGTGGTCACAGAGGGAAGGCATGGGGCTAGGGTCCATGATCATCCCGGTGGGCACCAGAATGACACCTGACCAGGCCATCCTTGGGTGGGGCACCCACCCAGCCTGGAGAGTCCATACTTCTGAACTGCACTCTTGGGTGAAAGAGAGAGGAGACAGACAGACTCTCAAGCCTGGAGGAGACTCTGACACAGTAGAGTCAGCCCTGAGGAGCCATGGAGCAGATGACACAGAGCTGAGGGTTCCTTGGATGACAGGAAGTCACTGTGTCCTAAAAAACAGGTCCAATGTGGAGACCAAAGAGAGAGGGGATCAGGAGGGGACACAGCTGGAGGGGGGGACCAAAACTGGCACACTCAGCAGGATGGAGGGGGTCCCATGAGCTAACATGCATGCCCAGGAGTGAAGCAAAAAATTGTCGATCTAGAAAGAGAAGAATTTGAATGCCAAGCTATAGGGCTTGGGGTAGCTTGAGGGTACTGGGGGAGTCACAGAAAAGGGGGGGGTGTCAAGAATGGTTTGGGTAGCTGCTGAGAGCTGCAGAGCCAAAAGAGATGTGGCTGCAGCCAGAGGGGCTGTTTGATGGCCGCGATGGCTCTTTAGGACAGGCCTGGCTTGATATGAAGGTGGGTGAGTACCGTGAGCCCAGAGACTCCTGTGTAGCCTTGAGATTTCATGTGTCCAGGTGCCCCTCCCTATCCAGAATCTGCCTCCAGGCTCCCCTGCAAGGACTGCCAAGTCTGACTCTCTTGTGGTCTTCACAGAGAAAGGACTTTTTTTGGGTGACATCTGATCCTCTAGTCAGGAGCACACACCGGCCACCCGTTGTTCATAGCTTCTGAAGAGACATGGTGGGCCAGGCTGAGTGGCTGGAGGCTGGATCCTTCCCTTTTCTGAGCAGTGGGTTCCTCAAATGGAGCAGATAACACGCCTCAGGGGGAATTGTGGGGACCACATCTGCATCAGCACTGGGCTGGACACATAGTCAGGGCTTGGTAAATCAAGATGAACTCTTACCAACCAAGGCAGGACCCGTCTTATCCTTTCCCAACATCCCTGTGGTCAGGGAGTCCAGAGAATGCAGCAGGGGCAGGTGCCATCTCTCACACTAGGCATGGAAGGTCACCTTAGATGAAGGAGCTGACCAGAGATTGACATTTAATGTCAGCTCTGTGTGGGGCAGGGTCCCTGAACCTGGGTGGCAGGCCAGATGATGACCTGTGGTCAGGGTGGGGCTGATAAGGCCCCAACCAATCATCTGAGCTTCCCTCCCTCTCCTGGGCTTCCGTGAAGCTGCCGGTGGCCTCTGGAGCTCCAGAAATCCAGGCCTCAGCTGACTCTAGCAGATGCCTTGCTGGAGGGCGAGACCCTAGGGGGCGGCCTCTGTCCAGCATGCCTTAAGTCCAGGGAAGGGCAGTTGCTTTCTGACTCACCCAGGGGTCTGACCTACTTAGATTTGTCCTGGTATGGTAAGAAGCCCTAAAGAAGGCTGGGAGCTATGCCTCTTTTGGGTCAAGCCTTTCTTCTTCCTTCTCTTCCTCTTCTTCCTCCTCCTCCTCTTCTTTCTTTTTAAAAAAGATTTATTTGCTTCTTTATGGTGTGTGTGTGTATGTGTGCATGTGTGTGTGTGGGTGTTTTGCTTGGATGTATGTCTGTGTACTATGTGTGTGCCCAGTTCCCTCGAAGGTCGGAAGAGCCTATTGGTGGCCCTGGAACTGGAGTTACAGATGGCTGTGAGCCACTGTGTGGGTGCTGGAAATTGAGCATGGGTCCTCTGCAAGAGCAAGTAGTGCTCCTAACCACTGAACCATCTTTTCAGCTCCATCCAACCCTTCTTTTAGCGCAGTTTCTCAGAGGGCCTAGGGAGAGCTTGCTGGCCCAATCACCATCCCCCACTTGTGTCTGGCTTGCACAATGTGGTGGGCAGGAGGTTCCAGTGGCCGGGAAGGCTGTCTCTTCTCTTCCACCCCTAGCTAAATATACAGTCAGAAAAGCAAACAACCAGGCTTTGCTAGCGAAAGGGAATGTGGCGGTGGTGCCTGGCAGGGGCCTGAGCAGGGGGTGTCTCCCATGAGACCCCCACCACCACACACCCCGTGTGGTGAAGGTTGGGGTTCGGCAAGAGGGGGGGAATGCAGTAGGTAGGAAATACATTGGGATTCCTCAGCTCCAGGTTAAATATAGACCTGAAGCCCCTCCCACCACCTTCCCTTCAGGCTGTGTGGTGAAGATAAGTGGCTGGGTGCCTGAGGCCAGGGCTCTAGGGCACCACTGTACCCTCCTCCAGATCCCAGGCCCCAGAGGGAAGGCCTTAAGAAGCTTCCGGTTTGAGCAGCAGAGATCCTGCCTTTCCAGCTGAAGGGGTGAGTCCACGTCTCTGGAGGGCGTGAAGGGGGGTTGTGGGAAGGAGGGACGGGGAAAGGTTTAGGCCTTAGAATCTAAAATCCTAGAAATTTGGGATGTGGGTCCTGGGCTCTGCCCTTGTGGGTTGTGGGTTGGGCTGGTTCCCAGAATAAGCAAGCTCAGTACTCCTTTGAGTTCAACTGGGAATTCCTCAGGCTCTGTGAAGGTGGACACCTGGGAGGGAGCCTCTGAGAATGGCACCAGGAAGGCATTCTGCCGGCAAACGTGGTCTGCACCCTCACACCCATTGCACTGGGCATGCAAAAGGCTCTGGCCAACCCAGGCACTAGCAGACATTTCTTTCCCCATAGAAGTGACAAAGCCTTCCTGCACCATGTTCCGGGGTCCCCTGAGTCCTGGAGTTTAGCCAGAGTTGGGTATCTGCTTCCTGGGCTGGGCTTGGTGCCCTCCAGGCCCCTTGAGCCGCTTTCTCACCCTCAGCTCTCCTGCTGCCAAGATGCCTTTGCCGCAGACAGAGGCCCCTGGGCCAGAGGTGAAAAGCCCCAGGGAACCTAGGAAGTCACAGACCCTCCCTGTGACCACCTGGAAGTCCAACAGTATGAAAGAGCAGAGCACGCACCACGGGGGCAGCTTGAGACCCAGCTTGGGCATGCTGAAGCAGACCCTCTTCCGGACCAGCCTGAGAGCTTCAACCCACAAGCCCAAGGAGGACCCGGGCCTGTTCAGGCGCAGCTCCCGTTTCCTGTTGAGGTCCTTGAGACGGGCCATAGACGAAGGCTTAACTGCTGGGCATCCCCAAGGCCCTGCAGTACCAGAGAAGCCCTCCAGAGTCACAGATGGTGCCAGCAGGCAGGCAGCCACTGGGACAGAGGCTGAGGATCTGGAACCCCAGGCAGGTAAGGTCTCACACAACACCATGAGAGAAAACAGAGGGTAGAGGGGGCAGGAGCTGAGCTGGGTATCCCGACAGACTCTCCTTGAGGCCTAATTCACCCAAACTCTGCCTTCTGCACAAATTCTTTTAGTATCTAGCAAGGGAAGCCCTTTCCTCTCAACACAGCCGCTGGGCAAATGTGAAACATCGGGCTCAGCTAAGTGACTTGCTTGGTCTTTAACAGCAACCAGTAAGGGGTGGGATTTGAACCCAGGTCTGCATGACTGTAGAGCTATAGACCATGCACGGGCCTTTCACAGCCTGGCCCGTTGAACAAACCCATTCTAGGCATTGGGTTCTGACCACAGGGTCACAGAAGTTCATGGAAGCCATGGTTACTTGGAGCAGCAGCTAAGGGTCGGTTCGGGGGAGGACAAATGGAACTTGGACTCTGAAGAAGGGATCCAGGCAAAGTAGAGAACTCCTTGAACACAGGGTGGGAAGAGAAAGGCACGGCAGAGAGGCTAGCTCTGAACTTAAGGGCAGGACACACCCTGCCCGAGCTCTGACCCTATTAGACCTGTAATTACAGCCACATATGATGTCACCAGCACCAACTCAGCAGAGATGGAAGAGAGGATTAGGGGTCGGGGGTACAAGGTAGAAGGTACTGGTTACAATATAGCCAGCTGTGCAGTCAGGAACTAACCCAAATTGCTGTTTTCAGCCATTTGTTTGGGGCCCTGTCACTGTTCCTTCTAATGTGACTATTAGCAGGGACTTCTGGCAGGTAGAGCAATTCAGTTGTGCACAGGACAGCTGGGCAGTGGCCAGGTGGCTCAGCCCAAAGCTCGCAGAGCAACCTAAATGTCTGGATTAGTACCAGGACCATAGATGGGTCCCTCTCATTACGCCCTTTCTCACTTGCGGTTGCAGAAAGTAAATCCGTGGCAGACCTCATCACTGAGCGGCAGCTAGTGAAGGCCTTTGAACAGTTGCGGTACCTGGAGACGCAGCTGGTAGCCGACAAAACCTCACGTACCTTTACACAGGACCCCACCGCCTATGCGCGGCGCGCTATGGACCTTTGTCTACATTACGACGGAATGGCTGCGGAGATCGGAGCCATTGTGCGCGAGGCGCTGAGTTCCGAAGGCGTGGATCGAGACGCTCTAGCGGAACTGGCCCAAGTGGTACACTTGGAAGAGGAGGCCCATCAGACCTCCCAGGCCGAGGGTGATTTCTTGAGTACTCCCCGCCACTGGCGTCTGCATTGGGAGGACGCGGTGCGTCTCAGCGCTCAGGAGCGCGTACAGCAGGCAGGCGCTAAAGTCATCCCCGGGGCTGCGGAGGGATCATCCGACCTAGCCCAGCTTCTGGCTGAGCTCGGTGGCGTGGTTCGCCAGGACCTGCAGAAGGTGCGCTTAGAGATGCAGCCCGCTTACGAAGCCACCGACTTCCCAGTGTGGGAGACCTACTTGCGTGCCTTCCACAGCGCTGTGGCCCAGCGCCTACAGGAGCTGGCGCGAGACGCCCGCGGCTGTGAGCAGCTCTATGTGCTGTTAGACTGGGCCGCCAATGTCTATGGCAGGTGAGGCCTGAGCTAGGGTATTTTAGGCAGGAGCGGGTACCATTAACCAGCAGGAGATCACGGAAAACGGGTACAAGAGCATAGGACACCTTCCTTCCCCGTCACTGGCAAAGGCGATGGGACACGAGGAAGACTGGGGACCTGGTCATCCTTTGTGCTAGGCTTTGTGCTCCCATCCCAGGTTTTCCTAAGGGACTACCCATGTGCAGGTTCCCAAAGCTAGAAAGTCTCTCTTGTGCACTTCAAACCAGTGCCAGGAGCCCCATAAAGCAAAGCTAGTCCATAAGATGGCTGCAAGTGGGAAAAGGTGGCTTTCCAGGCACACCACCACCCAGCTTGCTGCCCCTCTGGGTGGGCATTCACATGTAGAGTGCAGCCTGCAGGGGGCTTTTAACCTGCTGTGTAACTAGGGTGTTTTAGGTCCCCAGATGAATGGGCCCCAGCTTTGCCTCAGCAGGAATAGGTAAGGGAGAAGGCTGCCGGGAGTCCTGGCCTCTTTAAATTGCCAAGTGATCTCAAGCCACTATCAGGCCCTGTCTAGGACACCCTGATTTGGGTTAGATGGTGATGGGGCCGGAGAATGTCGTTTACAGCTCAGTCTTCGAATGTAGGCTGTCCATGAGGGCAGAGGTCACATTGAGGCAGTCTGGCAGAGGCCCATCTGAACAGCTCCTTAAGCTTTCTGAGCAGGACCAGCTGTTTGCTTGAGGGTCAAGTCTGCCCCTTCTGGAGGTTTCATGGGAAGGGAAGTGATGGCATAGAACTCTGGAGGGCAGGGGAGTGGAATGTGTCAACAGAAGAAGTTCAGAACTCTAATAATGACTTTAGACTTTTTTAAAAAATATATTTATTTATTATATCTTAAGTACACTGTCGCTGACTTCAGACACACCAGAAGAGGGCATCAGATTTCATTACGGGCGGTTGTGAGCCACCATGTGGTTGCTGGGATTTGAACTCAGAACCTCTGGAAGACCAGTCAGTGCTCTTAGCTGCTGAGCCATCTCTCCAGCCCCATGACTTTAGACTTTAAGCCAGGTTAGAGAGAGGAGGTAGCTGGTGGAGCACCAGAGGCCCCCCCCCCCGGGTCCTAACAACTCCCTCATCCCGGAATCTTACTTTTTCAGTCCTGACTTCCTGGGCGCCCCAGACTTGGCGCTGCCCACCGAACCGCTGCCCCCACTTCTAGAGCCTGCTCTGTGGGCTCGACTGGAGAGTGACTACACTAGCTTCCTGGAGGTGAGGCTGGGGAGGCCCCGGGCTCCAGAGGTTGGGCCCTACAGGAGGCTTGATGTGGAGGCTAGGGGTTGTGCTGGCAGTACCTGTAAGCCATGGACCATGACTGGAGTCCGGTGACGCTAGTCCTTGAAGGCGCAAAGTGGAGTTTGGTAGGCAGGGGGCGCCCTTACCTTCCTCCTGGAAAGCTCACCACAGGCCACTCCTAACCCTACAGACCAAGATCACAAGCTGTTTTGACAGCATCTTGCAGCTGGAACAGAATCGCTGGGAAGCCGACGAGGACCGGGAAGTGCTGCAGGGCCTCTACCACGCGCCCCTGTCCATCGATGTGCACATGGTGCGCCCGGGAGGGGGTGAAGGAAGGGCTGTGTTCAGGACTCAGGCTCATGTCGGAGATCCCTCAGAGCTAAGTTTTACTGAGAGAGGAACCTGTGGAGTGATCTAGACTCCTGGGGCACATGGCCAGGTTAAATCACAGCTCTCGGGTCTGCCGGTGAATTCTAGTAGCTGTGTGGAGGGGTGGGGGAAGGTGACTCTCACATTGGGGCCACTGAAAACCTGCAGCGATGGGGTGGGCTGGGTTCGGGACTCAACTGCTCTCAGCATGTGGCATCCCTGGCAGCTGGTAGCTGAACATGTGAAGGCAGCTGGCGCTATCTCCGCGGAGCTGGAGGCCACCACCCTGCAGATCTGCGCGCGTGCGCTCTGTCTCTTTGTGCCCAGGTACGGGTGGCATTCTCTGTCCAGGACGGATACTCGAGAATGGGTGGACTGAGTGTGAGGCCCTCATCACGGTGACGACCTAACGGGGGCGCAGACCTGAAGTCAGAGGAATGATTTTTTCCGATCCCCAGGTTTGAAAAGGCTTTTCTGGCGTCGAAGGCGGTGAGCGAATGGTACCTGGGTGCCTACATTAACGCCTGCGTGGAGCTGAGGTAGGTCGCCCCAGCTCCAGGACGCTGCCTAACACTGCCAGCAGGAGGCGTGCGAGCTCAGGAAAAGAGATCAGAAGCAGCGGCGGCTAAGGGCAGGAGTTGGGGAAGCGGCTTAGTGTGGGTTCCCCAAGGCCTTCTGGGATTGTCCCCTCTTCGCCTTGGCCTTAAAGTACTCAGCAGGGCTAGAGCCCTGGAACAAATGAGGGGCTTCAAGGCTGATCAGAGACTGAGGAGATGGGACTGCCCCGGTCCCTGAGTTCTCTGTTTATTCCCTCCATCCCATTCTGTTCTTTTTCCTGAGTTACCTTCTCCTCCGAACCCCTCCACCTCCCCGCGTCTCAACCTGGACCATCCTGGGCATCTCTTCCCTCAGAAAACATGGTCTTCTCTATTTGGCAGAGACTGCTACGGGAACTCCAGACCATACCACATGCACACTTCCCCACAGATATGCTAGTCTGGGGAATACAGCCATCTAGGCCACCTTGTGGGGTTGGATACAGCATTGCCCATTGTTGGCTGTGTGCGCTGGGGCAAGTCACTTCATCTTGGTGCCTCTTAACTCTTCTAACAAAGCCAGAGCCTGCTTCCTCAGGCCATGGGGACTGAGTTCATATGGACTCTTTAAAAAAGATTTATTTATTTTATGCATATAAGTACACACTGTAGCTGCACAGATGGTTGTGAGCCTTCATCTGGTTGTTGGGAATTGAATTTAGGACCTCTGCTTGCTCAGGCCAACCCCACTTGCTCGGGTCTGCCCCATTCGCTCCAGTCAACCTTGCTCCCTCCAACCCAAAGATTTATTTATTATTAAAATAAGTACACTGTAGCTGTCTTCAGATGCACCAGAAGAGGGTGTCAGATCTCATTACAGATGGCTGTGAGCTACCATGTGGTTGCTGGGAATTGAACTCAGGACCTTTGGAAGAGCAGTCAGTGCTCTTACCCACTGAGCCATCTCACCAGCCCCCTCATATGAGCACTGTGATACACTGTGTGCCTGCTTAATACACCCAGTGTGACTTCCCAAGCCTAGGGTAGCCTGGGACAGGTGGGCAGGTGGATGCTGGTGCAAGCAGTAACCCATGCAGCTAGGAGATGGACCAGGCGTGCCTGCCCAATGGGACAGTGTCATTCTCAGAGGCAGGGATGAAGCTCATTGGCGAGTTTCTGCCGGGCATGGCTGTGCTACCATGTCCCATCACCAAGAGGCATGGAGGTCTGACTCAAAGCTGCCAGACGGGATCAAAGCAGCCACCCTGTCACCCTGCTGCCAGAGTTAATGATTGGTCCTCAGGGCTTTGATGTTGTCCTTTTATTCAGTTCTGCCCCTGGGTGCTACTTTGCACAACTCCAGGGACATTACAAGCTAAATCAGGGATTCTCAACCTGTGGGTCCCGGCCCCTGCCACAAAGGTACCAGATATCCTGTATATCAGGTATTTGCATCATGCTTCATTACAGTTATGAAGAAGCAACTAAAATGATGTTATGGTTGGGGGGGGGGTCACCACAACACAAGGGACTGCGTTGGGAAGAATAAGAACTGCTGAAAAATGAATGGGAGGCAGACCAGTGCTGCGCCCAGCCTGCAGGGGTGTGCCCCGGGGGAGGGGTCTTGCTCCTCTGCTTGTTTTTTTGTTCCCAGCTCACTCCTTGTCTTGGCTCCTCCCCAGAACCAGTCTTCTGGCCAGGTTCCCAGGAACCATAAAGGAACTAGAGAAACCCCTGGTGGCTGCCACCAATAGCTTCCAGAAACATTTGCTCCAGATTGTACAGCAAGACATGCAGGTGAACTGGACACTTCTGTGCCCCCTCCAACCCTGGTACCCATCTGTGCTCTAAAGGTCCAGGCCTAGGTCACAGCATTCTTTTGCCCTCTGTGAGTTCTCCCGGAGCAAGGGTGGTTGGGAAGCACTCACCAACCCACTGCTGCTCTTTCTGTTCAGTGGGGTGGTGGGCCAAGAAATAAGGCCTTAAAGCCCCTTGACCAAACAGACACTCAAGGTGCACCCAGCACACACCCTAAGCAGGGTCTGACAAGACTCTTAGACTTTACCATGCCCATTGGAGGAGGCATTATGGGAAGGACCTAGTGATAAAACCTGTGCCTAGAAAAGAGGGCTGCACCAGGGAGCCCAGCATGGAAGGGGATTAGAAACGGTGAACAGAGCTCACTTCCCATGCCCTTCTGTCCCCAGCCTCTATTTAAGGTGCTATATACCAAGAGCTGGCTCACACAGGACACACTTCGTCCCCTCATGGACAAGGTGGTGGACTTTGCACATCATCTTGAGCATGTGACCCCACCACTGGCACAGGTACCAGGAAGTGGGTGGCTGGCATGGGTGTGCAGGGCCCATGGCTTTGATCCTGACCACTACCATCTCCCTCTCCCAGGAGACACTGCAGGAGGTGCACCGTTTTGTGGTCCGAGAATACCTGGGGCAGGTGCTAAGGCCCCATGAGAGGTTCAGTGGCCAGGATCGACTGAAGGGCTCCAATAAGATGAACCTGGATGCCCAGGCCATTAGCAACACCTTCCAAGGCTTGGTAGGAGCAGTGTCTGACTGTCAATCGGGCTCAGTCTCTGGCCAACAAACCCAGCCAGGAACCCCCTATTCTGTTTTCATCCTGTAAAGAGCCCTCACAGTGGGTGAAGCAGAAGAGAGCTTCCACTAGGCCGTTCTTCAGACTCCACAGGGAAAATGGCAGTGGGGCTAGACTCTAAAGGGGCGGGCCCAGGAGGGGGTTTCACTTTACATTGTATTTGCATACATTTGTGGGTGAAGGCAAAGAAGGAATGAAGGTTATGATGGGCAAGGTCTGTGGGAGATCTTTCCCCTCTCGGACCGGGAGCACTTTGAGCCCAAACCCCTTATCTGGGCTGCTGGCTCCTACTGGTGACAGGTTCCAATCAGCACTTTCCTGGTCAGGGCTCGGATTTCCCGTCTGTGCAGACAGGAAGAAAGTTCTCCACAATCACTGTAGATGTGGTCTGTGGATTCTTAGTCCCTGACTCCGTGGAATCTTCTTATGGGCAAGCCACCCACGGCAGACACACGGGAAGGGTGTTTCTGGGCACTACAGGAGAGGTTTCTAGGCAGGGACTCCTTGGGGGAAAGGGACCACGCACATACCTCCCTGTTTCCTTAGGGCTCTGAAGCCAAGTGGCTGGACCAAGCCATCCTGTCTGTGGCTGAGATCCTGGGCGAGACATACAAAGACGACATCCGGCGGCACCTGGAAACACTTATACGGAGCTACCCGGACATCAGGTTAGCAGATACTCCTTCCCTCCTAGAGTCAGGGGTCACTGGAACCTGGCACTCGCGCCTTTAGCAAAGTGAGTGCAGGCGTGGAACGGAGGGAAGAGCGAGCTTGTCAGGGCCAAGAGAACTGTGGCTTAGCCGGGAAGCGAACCGCGACGGACCCGTGTGCGCATGCCCGCGAGGAAGGGGCACAGGGACCGTAGGCAAGAGGACCATCCCCTCCCTCGTGTTCTCCACCATCTGTGGACGGCGTGGCTCCACTCTCGGGCTCAAACCCTCTGTGGAAGCCCTCTAAGGCCTCGGCAGCCGTGAGGAGGCTCGGATCCCCGGGCCTTGTGGGGCAGTGAGTCATCAGAGCCCTTGGAAATCCCGGTTTGGCTCTCTCCAGTGCTCTCGGAGATTCCGGGATGGAAAGATCACTGAAAGCCCCTGGTCCAGCCCCTTCTCTGGCTCCCTGCTGCTCGCAGCTTGTTTGTTCTGGTAGATTTTGAATACGGACAACAACGACCCCGACCCGACCCCGTTAGCTCCTTCTAAGTTTTCAGTTTCCCTACCACTCCTCGGGGGTTCCCCAACTGGTGTTTGGCCCTTCCTCCCTGGCTCCAAAAGTGGTCTTGGATGGCTGCGGGGAAGCAGTGGGGACGCAGTGACTCAGGGTGCCCCTTTGTACCTATTTCACACACGTCCACCCCTCCACCACTTCACCTGCCACCCCACACCCCCCCGCCCCCCCCCCCCGCTCTGTCTTGCTGGCCTGGCCTGGCCTGGCCTCTACCTCCCTAGCATTCTGCCAGTTTCTGGAGCCTTCCCTAGATCAGAGTTCTTGCGTTGCCTCTGCACAGAGTTTCTTTCGGCTGTGCGCATGCCCCCTCCCCTGTCTCATGTCTGTGTGTTCTAGGTCCATTTACTGTGCACCTCCAGGCCTACACTCCCACCTCCTTTTAGAGAGTCCCATCCCCTCCCGGCCTGGGATAGTCCCAGCCTTTCAGCCTCCCTGATCCAGCTCCAGGAATGCTGGATGAATCATACTTCCTCCCAAGCCTGGGTTCCTGCCCTCTCGGAGGTGGGGACGGGCAAGAGCTGAAGGGTACCAGGGGGCACCGCTCTGCAGTGGGGACCCTATGTCTCTACAGGCGAGACCACATTCTGGCCATTCTGGCACTACGCAGACTCGGCCGCCGCCGGAACCAGAATCTCTTGCAACACACCCAAGACTTGCTGAGGGCCGCCCACGAGTCCAGGCTCCCCTCACACCACGTGCTCTTCGAGGAGATCGAAGTGCCCACCTCTGTGGACGTGCTAATCACCTGCATCTAGGGCTGAAGGGCAAGCAGGAGCCTCGTTGGCCGAGGATCTGTCACCCTCCCCATGACTGACCCCAAGTTGGGAGCCCAGTGAGTCACTCTGGCCCTACCCCTAGCACTGAAGCCTGGGGCCTTGGAATTTTTGGTCTCAGCTGCCTGGCTGCTCAGCCAGAGGAGCCAGGAGATGAGGCATTCCGGGCATTTGTGGGGGAGTCTTTTGGGGCTGTGGAGTCTCCTTTCAGGACTTCAGGCCTGGGAAGGCTTCCCTTTCTAACTGCTCAGCACATCCACACTGTAGTGTGAAGCTGAGGATTCTAAAAATAAATGTGAATTAAAATAGTGTACAAGGTTGGGCAAGCTAAGCTGGTTGGGAGAGGTGATGCTGGATCGAATGTATGGGAGGACCGAGCCAGTCCTGAGCTGGAAAAGTCCCTGCCTGCCGCAGCAGATTGAAATAGGAGCCTTGGCTCCCCCTTCAGAGGTTGTGCTCCCAGCACCCACAGGGCAGTAAACAACCTTGTTCACCTCCAGTTCCAGGGGACCAAAAGCCCTCTCTGGCCTCTGTGAGTGTGAGCTTGTGCTGAACACAGACATGCAGGCAGGCAAGACACCTGTGCATAAAGGAAAACTAAATACATTTAAAAAGCAACAACAAAGCAAAGGCAGACCCCACACCCTGGGTCCCTAGCTTCAGATACCATGTTGGTCTTGCCCAGAAGGGGTAGACAGCCCCTCAGCCTCTCGCTAGGCACCTGAGCCCTCGTGAGCACCGGTTCTGCAGCTTGCAGTATTCTAGTTTCATGTAGGAGGGACTCTCAAGCAATAAAACTTGCCAGGTCACTGTGTGGTGGTGGTGTCCAGGTGGAAAGGTAACCATGCCTCGGGTACATTTCCAGGGGACAGTGCACCTGCTCCCTAGATAACTTGAAATTTGTCTATAGCCTGTAGGCAAAGGCTGGAGACCTGTTTGCATTGTTGGCTCCAATTCCAGGGAATATGTGAGCCAAACCAGGATTAACAGAGTGGATGGCACGGGGCTGTGATGGCTTTCTTACTCTACTGTTCCCCAGCAGACTGCCACTGTAGCTTTGGGCTTGACCCTGACACTAGCTTGTGTGGGGATAAAGTAACTGCATGTGGTCTGGGGTCCCAAAAGCCCTGTGCAGTTCCCCTCCTCAAGTGTATAAGACCAGGGTTCTAAAATGCTGCAGTGTGCGGGAGGTGGGCAAAGCATCTCTCCCTGCTCTCCCAGACCCCTCCCTCCCCTGTGTTGGGGGGAGACAAAGCCATGTCTGAGTCTGCTGGGAGCCCAGGGATAGATTCCCCGGGAATTCTTACTTCCTTCTAGGAGCAGGGGTCAGGGGTGGATGCCTGACACCACCGTGTGTATCAGGGCTGGATGCCAGCAGCAGGTCCAGACCTGGGGAGGACTAGAAGGGGAAGCAGGGAGGGTAGGGAGGGCAGGAATGAGGAAGTGCATTGCTGAGGTTCCCAGGCTCCAAAGCCAGAGGTGAAGGCCAGGAACTTGTTCCTGTTGATGACTGATGAAGCAGTTTTTCCTGCCGGCAGGGAAATCGAGGCCTATAGAGAGCAAGTGGCCTGGAAACCTCATAACCTGGAGTTCAGGTGTGAGAGGCTCCGCGATCATAGAGGGGGAGGTGATATTTCACAGGCCAGGCATCCCAGCTGGGTCCTACAGGTGCCCTTCAGTAGCCATCAGAGTCCTGGCAGTGCAAACAGGTCCTGAGAGGCAACAGAAAGCCTGGTCCTAGCCAGGTTCTACCCAGAGAGTCACCCTACATGTGAGTGTCACCCCTCACCAGGGCAGCAAGGTCCCATCCTGGCTGTGCAGTGCCACCTGAGCTTCAGGGCTGAGTGGGCTTCCTCACCAAACTGAAGAGGAAAGGGAGTTTAGTCCCAGCTCTGCAATTGTCTAGATGAGTCTCTAGGCAAGTCTACGTGCCTGTCTGTGCCTCACTATTTCCAGCTGTGAAATGGGCATGCCGTCAGTGCCTTCCAGTCAGAGGAGCTAGCATAGAGCTGGCTGAGGAGGGTGGGACAGGAGCTAGCCATAAAAGCCAGATTCCTGACCTCCCTATGATGCTCTAACCCAGCCAGGCCATAATCGGCAAAACAATGGTGAAAGTTGATCCTGAGTGCAGCCATGAGGCCAGGAGCCAGGGAGAATGGAATAGGACCTTGAGGGTTCAGGAGAGGGTAAGGTGGGTGGGTCTTGCTGGTTTGAAGAGATTAAGAGGATGTGCCCAAGGCTGAACAGCCCCACGCTGCAAGGAGAAAGACTTGGGCCCAGTTCTTCTCAGAGCCTTGGACTGTCTTCCTGAGGATCTCTAGACCTGGAAACAGGAAGTCTGGGTTTCCTGGCCAGAAGTGCACATTTAGAACACTGGTACCTACTGTAAGGAGGGGCAGCCTGTGCTCCTTTGTGTGTGTTGCTGAGCCCTGCCAGTGACTGGGGGAGCTGGGCCCACCTTCCCAAGGCTCAGTCACAGGGAACCAGAGGCCAAGGGGACAGTCAGAAAGACTGGCTGGGGACCCGAGGGCAGGCTTGAGTGAAGGACTCTGGCTGCTGGCTATTTAGCTCTGAGAGCAGTGTGGTTTGGGAGCCTCCTAATCCCCCACCTACCCCACTACCCAGAGAGACTCCTGAGGGTGTCTCCTTGGCCATCCTGCTATTTAGACAAAGCTTGAGGGGAAAGGAATTACCTCTCAAAGCTATCCTGTGACTGTTACTGACCAGTGTTCTGGTAGGTAAGCTCTGTGTGTGTGTGTGTGTGTATGTGTTTGTGTATGTGTGTGTGTTTGTTTGTGTTTGTGTGTGTATGTGTTTGTGTATGTGTGTGTGTTTGTGTGTGTATGTGTGTATGCATGTGTGTGTATGTGTGTGTGTATGTGTGTGTGTATGTGTGTGTTTGTGTATGTGTGTGTGTTTGTGTTTGTGTATGTGTGTTTGTGTATGTGTGTGTGTTTGTGTTTGTGTGTGTGTGTTTGTGTGTGTGTATGTGTGTGTTTGTGTGTGTGTGTGTATGTGTGTGTTTATGGAATCTGCTAGACCTTGTCAACATTGTCAACCTGTCCCACAGTGATGTGTTTATAAAAAGATAAAGGGTTAGACTATGTTCTATGGGGTTGTGGTGAAGTATGAGGGGAAGGGGTGGCCTCAGCAGGCCCATGCCTAGGTATCCCTTCCCCCTGAGGGACCAGCCACACAATGGTACAGTAGAGAATAGAGTTTATTCAGGGCATGGGGAGGGGTGTTAAGAGGGTAGTAGAGGCAGAGAAAGGCAGAGAGAAGAGAGTAGAGAAGTAGAGGTTGGCCAGGAGCACATGGAGAGAGGGGGGAAGGGAATGGGGAGAGAGGGGGAGAAAGAAAGAGGCAAGAGAGAGAGAGGCAGGAGAGAGAGGAGGGGCAAGCAGCCCCTTTTATAGTGGACCAGGACTACCTGGCTGTTGCCAGGTAACTGTGGGGAGGAGCATACCTGGCTGTTGCCAGGTAACTGTGAGGAGGAGCATACCTGGTTGGCTGTTGCCAGGTAATGGTGGGGAGGAGTTTAGACAGAGCCTGTGTGGGGCTTCTACTCCTCTCGCAAGCAGGGGAGTCTGGAACCACCTTCTTTGCCTCTCACCCTCAAAGCATGGCTGCCTCTTGGTCCCTAGCCTCTTCCTGCCACCTCTCACAAGGCCTCTGCCATAATCTCTGTCCCCTTGTCCCCTGGGCTCTGGTCCAGCCTGGTTCAGTGTGCCATGCTGAACATGGGCCAGCGGTCCCAGCCCTGTACCCTGGAGCTCATAACCTGAGGTCCCTTTCTTTGCTGAGTGAGGTTCAGTCCCGTAGAATGGAGTAGCTAGAAGGGAGGGAGCTTAGGGACAAGTCAGGCTGTGCGCAGAGGTCCTGGTGTGAGGAGACTTTAGGTGGCAGTCAGCCTGTCATCCTCCAGCCTTCCCAGCCTCTCCCTCTTCCTTCCTTGGCTGCTGATCCCGGCTCCTTCCTTCCTGGCCCCAGACCTCCGCAAGCCACACTCATGGGGGCAACACCCTCAGTGACTTTGAGGTGTTTCCTGCACAGCCTCTCATCACTGTCCGGGCTGCAGGGGGCATGGGGCAGGAGGCAGCAGCACACTCTATTCCCAATCTTACTGCCTTTGCTAACACACACACACACACACACACACACACACACACACACACACACGTACATTCACACAGAAAAGAAAAACCACAAAGCCAAAAGCCCCTTGGGAACAACAGCAGCTCACAGGAGTTTCCATCCATCCATCACCAGTCCTGGGGGAGGGCCAAGCCTGGGCTGCCTTGAGACATTGTCTTTCTCTAGTTGATCTAAGCAGGAGGCTGGGTGGGATCTGTACTGGCCACTGAGATAAGGCGCAGGGGCTGCAGATGCTGATAGTGGGTGCTGCAGTGTTCCAGGCTGCACCGCTCTGCAGCAGCTATGGTGTCAGAGGCAAGCACCCTGTAGTAAGAATGGCCAGAGGCTCTTCCCAGCCTGTGTGTCTGTCCCAACTCACGAAGGGAACTGAAGTGTGGATATCGCTCCTGCCTGCAGCCCACTCTACTTCTGGACCTATGAAGCTTGCATCAGCTGTGGCAAAGGTGCTTTGTCCATGTGCAGACAGACCCACCATCTACTCACCACACAAAACATTTACCATGTCTAGTTGGCTATTGGTTTTTGAGGCAGGTCTCACTATACAGCCCCAGATGACCTGGAACTCTATGTAGGGAAGGCTGACCTTAAACTCACACAGATCTGCCTGCCTTTAATTCCCAAGCGCTGAGAATAAAGGCATGTACCACCGGGCTCACAGTATTTTCTTATACAGCTTTACTGACTTTATGGGTCTGGGCTGGAAGGATCTGTACCGGCCTAAGATCTGTATTCGCTAGGTCAAAAATTAAAATGTCCGTAGAAGACACAGATTTAAAAGTCTAATACTGTGAGTGTAGTTCAGCTGGCAGAGCACTTGCCTGGCACCCACAAAGCCCTGTATCTATCCTCAGCACCCCATAAATCAGGCATGGTTGGCACATGCCTGTAATTTGAGCTCTTGAGGAAGAGGGTCAAGAGAATCAGGCAGGAATTCAAGGTCATCTTTGGCAGAGAGTTCCAGGCCAGCCTGGGATTAGAGATCCTACCTCTAAAAAAAAAAAAAAAAAAAAAAAAGGCAGGCGGATTTCTGAGTTCGAGGCCAGCCTGGTCTACAAAGTGAGTTCCAGGACAGCCAGGGCTACACAGAGAAACCCTGTCTCGAAAAACCAAAAAAAAAAAAAAAAAAAAGGACTCTGTCCTGGGGGGGGGGGCTTCCAAAATCGATGCTTAGCCAAGGAATGTACATGAGACAACATTTCTGTTATCACCAAGGAACTTGGTTTTGTTTGGGGAGGCTAGGATGATCCAAAAACCAAGCATTGAAGAACCCCAGGCTTTCTGAGGGATAGAAGTTGTCAGAAAATGAATATGGAATGCTGGGACAAAGAAAGGTCAAGGGGGGGCCTGTTCTGGGGGTGCTCCCTTGTGCCATGACACAGCCTACTGGCTCCCACATCCCACTGTGGTTAAATCCAGCCTCTGGATGCAGACGGTGTGGGTGGGAATCCTACTTACGGCTGCCTAGCTGTGCGACTCTAGGCTCTGTCTTTCTGTGTAAAACTAAGAGCTCACAGAGCACACTGCTACTGAGGAGGGCTTGCCTCTCCCTAACCCCTAGGAGCAGTTTCCAGGCAGCAGAAGTTACTTCTCTGCAATGTCTCCTTTAGAGACACAGACAGCCCCTTGGGACCCCCAGGATGCTCATGGGTCACTAAAAGCCACAGATGCAAGTGATGAAGCTCCCTAAAGCCCAGATGGTCTCCAAGCCCGAGCCTACATGACCTCTCTTGAGGGCTTCTGGCTATCAGGCAATGGTGGGTGGGACACTCGCAGACTTGCAAGCACCCTTAGCCATCTTTGGCAGGCCTGAGATTGCCAGGAGAGCTCCTGTCGTATGGCCAGCCTGTGTTATTGGGAGAAATCTGAATGGACCACACTCCTCCAGCTGATTCCTGTAAGTCACTCCGTTTCAGAGAAGGCGCACGGGAGGGAGAGCTTGAAGGGGTGGAAACTATGTTTGCATCACTGCCTGAGAGCTATTGAGAAAGGCTGGCCACTCTTCAACAGAACAGCTGGGCCCAGGGAGGACAGCCCTTGCTTACAGGCAGGGCTGGCACTTCTGCATTGCATCCTGTGTTGTACTCCTCTGGAGACCTCCTAACACCAGTGCTGCTTTCTTGAAAGAAGCTCACCACCACCCCAGATTAGGACAGGCGAGATAGTGCAAGTCTCTAATCCCAACACTCAAGAAGTAGAGGCAGGCAGACCTCTGTGAGCTCTGGTCTACATATGGAGTTCCAGGACACCTAGAGCTACAGAGTGAGATCCCCCCCCCCCCGATCTTAAAAACAAAATATAAACAAACAAAAAGACACAAAACTTAGGCAAGAGAGGTAGGCGAGGCTCAATTTCCCCATTTGGCAAGCAGAAAAATGAGTTCTTGGCTTATTTACATCATGGGAAGCGGAGGGTACAGCAACTCTGAGCAGCTTCCTACAGAATGGGGGTTGGGGCACTGTTTGTTGGTGAGGAGCCTCTGCTCTCAATTTCTGTAATTGGGCATGTTATTATGGCTTGGCTGGCCCGTCCAGGTCACCCTATGATCCCAAGGATGTCAGCAAACCCTGGTCCCTGGGCAAGTCACTTCCTCTCCTGGGAAGGCTGGGTGAAGAAAGGAGACAGCAGCCCTTGGTGCCCACTTCTCTGAGTCTGGGTTTTCTCATCTGTTACAAGGAATACAGTGGCTTTGTTGCGTGCCGTGAATACCTGGCATGTCCCTATTAAGCAGGAGAGTCTGTCCAAGGTCCCTAGATCTGGCAATGGCCTGAGAAGTGAAAGGGAGAAGCCGTTGTCCTGACAACCAAGGTCCCGTCAGTCGGAAATGCAAGTCATCACAGAAGGGGAAGTGAGTCTAGTGACCAGGGGGCATTAGAAGACAGTCTAAAAAGCCTTAGTCTTCCTTCTCAGAGGGTCCACTTCACAGCCAGCATAGCCCTTGTGACCAAGGTGACCAGTCATGCCAGGTGGTATAGCCTCTCCCCTTGGCCAAATTTTCCACACCTGCCTGATCTCTCCACCTGACATTTATGACTGCTGAGCTGTGCCCCACAATGCTATTCCTTCTGCTTTCAGCTTCTCCTTCTGAGAGTTTCCTTCAGCTACTCTCAGCCAGCCAGAAAATGAGCAGAGTCAATAGTCCACCACCTTGTATTATTCTCTGACCAGAGCTGGGGGCGGGGTAGCCTGCTATGTTGCCCATGATGGTTTAATCAGTTGACTGAATAAGGCAATATTGATTGGTGCTCCCCTACCCCATGACAATGAAGGACAGCGCCTCCTGTTTCCCCCGTGGAAACTCTTGTCTTTTCTGTGTCTATCTTACGTATATCAAGTTGTATTTCAAATATAAAGTAACCCTGAGGAGGAGCAGTAGAGCGGAGTGTAGCTCAATCCTGATTGGCAGATGGTGGGTGAGGGGGCAACTGTGCCTCAGTTTCCTCATCTGTGAAAAAGGGTGGTTAGGCAGTGCCTAATTCACATGGCTGTGGTGAAATCTGTTAGTGAACACAAACCTCTCAGAGCCTAGAGGCAGCTCTAGAGGTCAGAGAAAGTCAACTGTCCACTCACACAGACTGCAAGGTGGATCCGAATGGAGCTTTGAGTTCAGCATCCCCAGCATCGGTATTCACAGCAGTCAGTGCGCCCATCGAGGACAATTTAGTGCGGTCCATCCATAAGACAGAATTAGGATCCTAAAAGGCAAAAAGCTAGGACTTGGGAACATGCTAACTAAAGCAGGCAATCCTGTGAGAATGACTTCTGGGAGAAATGCGATTTAAAAGTCAGTCTTTACAAATCAAACTCTTACCCAACCAGCAGCCATGTTAGTGCTATGCTTTGAAATCGTTTATAATGATGTATCCTTCTGCACAGTCAACCTGTTCAGAATGAACTGACCTCTAAGAAAAATGTTACAACCTTACTATACTTTGGACTGTAAACACAATAAAGTCTTTCGAGCTCAGCTGAATGTGGGCTTTGATTATGCTATCTTTCCTATTTCTCCTTTGTAACTTCGTATCGAGAGGCACTATTCCTGGGATGACGGGATCACATGTCCTCTCACTCTAATAGGGAACACACCAAAGTTCAAACGTGCAAAGCTCAGCTTGGTGACCCAATGAGTTTTATTGGGGTTAGGGACAGGTATGTGGGTGGAGTGACTCAAGACAGCTGTTATCACCAAAAGCCATCACCAGCATGACAGTTCATAACAGTGGGACCTGGAGCTCATAGTGAACAACCTGGAGGACGCTCAGGAGGTTGGAGTGCCCTCTGCCGATAGGGCAGGTGGTTCGAGACTCCTCCAGGAAGTCTGATTTGTTTCTTGCAGGCACTTTGGTTGATCTCTGTTTTTCCCAGGAGGCTCAGCTGTTGGGTCTTCTAGGCAGCCCAACTTATCTGAGAGTGTGTCTTGGCCATCCCTACACCTTATATCCATGCCTGAGGAGAAGCCTATTGAGTATGGTCAGTTTCGGGGACTCACTGTAACACTTGTGAGTTGTTTACTTCTTGTCTCCATAGAACATCCTATTGTCCCACCTCCCTGCATGTGTACCTGGTCCTTAGGAGCCTCCCTCCCAAACTGAAGCTTTTAATCTTGAGTAGACTGCTGCACAGCAAACCCATTCAAAATGTGTGTGCGTGAGATGGGTCTTGGACTGCTGGAAGCAGTGAGCCACTCTGTAAACAAATCCCAGCCCTACCCCACCCCCAAGATGCCCACCCTCCCACTATGAAATGTGTTGCAAGCAACTTGTGATTATAGCTTGATAAACCCCAGTGTGACTTTGTGAACTATTGTGAGTCAGTAGGGCCAGGAAAAACACGATTTCTCTCCCTTCTGTGACTCCTGTAAGAGACACAGAACAGGGCTGCTTGTTTTTGTTACATTTGCTGAGCTGTTCAGTATAGGGAGAAAGACCTGGATTCAGGGCTCCCTTTTTAGATTAGGACTTTCAAATTAGATTTCATTTAGATTAGACTTATTCTGGAGTAGACTATTAGAATGGAAGAGACTCAAACTCTTTTGGATAAATCAGGTCCACTCCTGGGTAAATGACACCAAGAGTTAGTCTTTCTTCCTTTACGAAGCATCACCACACTGGCACAAAAAGGCTGTATCCACCCACTCACTGGATCCATGGAGCAGACATAGCCATGGAATGGGGTACCAGGGATGCAGGGGTACAAGGGAATGGGCAGTGGTTGTGTAATGGAGACAACTAGTGTGTTCAGTTTTGCAGGGGAAAAAGTTGTGTGGAGCTGGAGAGGCTGAACTTGCAGAGCACCCGAATTTAGTTCCCAGCACCCGTATTGAGCAGCCTCACAATTGCCTGTAACTCCAGCTCCAGGAGATCCAACGCCCTCTTGTGGACTACCAAGCACCTGCACTCACATGCAGATACACAATGTGGGGAAAAAAAAGTTCTGCGGATGGGGCTGGTTGCAGCTGTATCTCAGTGTTAGTGCACTTAGCTAGAACGCCCAAAACTGTTAAAACGGTAACTCTCTATTATGCATATATTATAATTAAAACATAAAAAGAGAGTCTGTAGCCGGGCAGTGGTGGCGCATGCCTTTAATCCCAGCACTTGGGAAGCAGAGACAGGGGGATTTCTGAGTTCGAGGCCAGCCTGGTCTACAGAGTTAGTTCCAGGACAGCCAGGGCTATACAGAGAAACCCTGTCTCGAAAACCAGAGAGAGAGAGAGAGAGAGAGAGAGAGAGAGAGAGAGAGAGCCTGTGATGGTGCATGCCTGTCATCCTGGCACTCAGGATATAGAATAGGATGCTGGGTTCCAGGCCTTGGCTCTTGTCCAGGTGCTGGCCAGCAGAGCTTCTGTGCTGGACTAGGAACCTTTGCCAGCCTACTCCTGGCTGCTGCACCAACTCTCAGGTGCCAGAGTCGGGGCTGGGATAGCAGTTTACCAGGTAAGCTGATCCTGATGTTTCTTTCCTGTGGGATCCATTTCTTGGCTGGATTGGGGCGGGGGTGGGGGTGGGGGGCTATGAAAAGTAGTTAAACTATCGCTGACCCCGAGAATCAACCGATCTTTGGCCCCCAGCTATCCAAATAGCCCTGTTTTCAAATTTCCTTTGTGTTGGGAAATTCACAGAGGACCTTTGACCCTCATCCTAAACTCTGATATGCAAGATGGGTGGCATTGGCTTCTACTGACTGTGCTCTGAGCAAGCTGCTGTGGGCACCATGGGGCAAGAATGGAAGTCCAACATCTGTCCCACAGAGCCCATAGGCTCTGAACAGATGTGGGTTCTTGAAAGCCTGACTCCTCTGTCTCTCAATCCTACCTGTGGAGTTTCCCAACCATTTCCTTATCTGTTTGAAATCTGGAGCTGGATCAATAGAGCAGAGGCTGGATACTCTGGGGAGGTCATACGATGTGTCAAGAGGCCGCTAGGAGGTAGAAGGCTGGAACTCCTGGGTTCTCATCCTCTTTCTATATTTGGATGGGATTGTGGGTACAGTCCTAGGGTCTTTGTCTTCCCTGGGTGCCTTGTGGAGCAGAGGCAACACCCAACTTGGGCCCTGGAGGGTCAATAGAAAGATCACCCATTAGGACCTCAGGGAGAAAAGGAAGCATGCGGTTTGAGTTTTGAGACAGGCTCTCATTGCGTAGCCCTAGCTACCTGGAACTTGCTCTGTAGACCAGGATGGCCTCAAACTCAGAGATCTGTCTGCTCTGCCTCCCAAGTGCTGGGATTGAAGGTGTGCGCCACTCCTGACCCGCAGCCTTCTGTTCTTGCCTTCTACAACCTACCATGGTATAGGATGGAGGACAGTCTTCTTAAACCTGGCACTTGGCCACTGCTCCCCAGGAGGAAGAGGAAGTTCTGGGTTTCCAGGGACAACCCCTAAACATAACCCACCCACTCAGCTGCCCTTCCCTCTTTCCTAAAGCTCTGTGCTTAGACAGGCAGGGAAAGAAGAGAGGGCCCAAACAAAAGATGGGGAGGAGCCAAGCTCCAAGTAGAGGCAAAAAAGAAGCTGGTGTCTAGTAGGGAAATTCCTGAGTGAGCCCATCTTCCAGGGGGCAGAAATTCCCCTTTCTCCACTAGCCTACAACCCCACCTCCCCCAAGGCAGACCCCCGAGAAAAGGCCCGCAGAAGGGAGTGCTGAGGATGACCCCCAGCCCCATCCTGGAAAATCTTGTCACTGGGAGCCCTGGAGAAGGAGGCTCAGGTGAGGGCTGTCTGTCATTTCTGTGTGACCTCGGGATAATGATGAAGATGGGCCCCATCACTCAAGGCTTGGTGATGAGAGGTTTTGAGAGGTCCCACTACCAGTCGTGTGCCCAGCCGCCTTAGGACACCTCCTCCGGGAAGCTTTCCTTCCAGGCTTTCAAGGACACAGGGGTCCTCAGAGCGGTAACAACACATGGAAGAGGCGTTGAGATGGAAGAGGGAACTCCCCAGACCTAGGTAGGTGCTGACTGTGTGACGCGGGACAGAGGCTTTGTGCGTGCGCCCCTGCTAGGTAGCCAATCAGAGACCGTGGTGCGACAACAGCTCTCCGCTAAGCGGAACTCGTGGCTCCCTGTGCACGCATACCAAGACCACTCTTTCCAGGCTATTTGGAACAGCAAAGTGACCCCGCCCCTCTCTCTACCGGCCCGGCCCCGCCCCCAGCACTGGAATTGCCGGGCCGAGGCGTCCGCCAGCGGATTTTCCGCGGTTGCGGTTGGTGGAGCAGGCAGAGTCTGGGCGGAGCCTGCGACTATTTTAGGAGGGCCCCTCCAGGGTCGGGACTAAGGCGTCCTGTCCTGGACACAGTAAGTGACCTCTGCCGCTGTGCCTCTGTCCCTGCCGCTCTACTTAGCTTCCCTTCCAGTCCTGACACAGAGTGTCGGACAGGATTCGCCGGGGGAATGGCCCTGAGTGGCCAAGGGGACGCGGGCGGGATATTTCGAGGTCCCTTGACCTCCAGCCTACGCACTGCTAGGGACTTACAGGCGTTACTCTGAGCCCCTCACACCAGGGTCCGGAATCCCCGCGCGCAGCGAAAGTTTCTTAAGTGTTGTAGGGACGGGGACAAAAGCGAGAGAGTCTCAGGTTTACAAAAGGAAGGTCCCAGCACCCGCGGGACTCCCTGTCCGGATGATCTCTTGTGGGGCAAGAGTCAGTAAGTTAGTTGCAAGACCAGTGAGGTTCTCTGTGGTGTCTAGAATTGAGGGAGGTGACACCATCCAGCCACCAGATGCAGCTGTCCCATGTGTCTCTGAGACCCCTTCGTGCCTCCGCGAGCCCAGCTTGGTGATGCTTTAAACAGCATCTCATCACTCCTGTTGCCTTCCCCCTCTGCAGTCAGGGATACAGGGGAACTTGCTTTCTAAGGCCCACCCAGTGCCAGGCTTCTGATTTTGCCGCATCCTCTGAGCAGCACTGGGATACGAGTGAGGGGAGGGCTCGTTCTCATTTTACAAATGGGAAAACTGAGACCTACTGAGGAAGGACATTGTTTAGCCCTAATCCTGGTGAGAAGTGTAGCTGAGCCCACAGCTGCTCCTCCCTTTTATACCAATAGCCTCTGACACTGAAGGGCAACTGGGGCCAGACATTCAGGTCAGCAGCTCCATCAGCCAGGCCAGCCCTTATGGGTGTTTGCCATGCGAGTGGGATGGGTTGGCACGGGCTTTAAAAACTGCCTGGCCCTATCTCAAACCTCATGAGGTTAACGAGAGAGAGGGCTCTCTCTGCTCAGGGCACCTGGTGAGGGTGATAAGAGCTGGGGTAGAGGAGCCCAGGCTTTCTGTCCAATCAGGGTGCTTTACCCATGCCCCAGTTATGAGATAAGCCCCTCAGGAATTGATCCCGAACCTGGGCAGTTGAGCTGGTGGAGGCAGAGATGGTGTGGGAAAGAGCCCTTAAAGTGTGTTGTGCTTGGGCAAGCACCTCCCCTCCGAAGTTTCCGGTTCTCCTTTGTGATGGTGGGGTCTTCCCACTTGCCTTACCCCGCGGGAGCTGTTCCTGGATCACGCCAGGTCATTTTGAAGAACTGAAGCTACAGCTTGGGGTTTTTATCCTTGAAGGATGATGGGGCAGGGAGGTGGCTCCTGGTAATGGGCCACACCATTTACCAGAAAGGCCCTCCTCCTGCCTGCTCCCTCCCTCCAGGCTAGCCCTGCTTCCTCGGTGGTCTTCCTTGCTCTGACAATCCACACACACAGTCAGGGATGTGGAGGCCTGAGAAAAGCCAGTCCTTTGAGGGAGATGTTCTCTGGCCTCCAAGCTCAAGCTAGTGACCACAAGATTGTTTTAAGCTAAATAACATATTTGCTGGGGAGAGAAGAGATGGGATGGGCACCCGGGAAGGGAGGGGAAACAGAAGGCCTTGTGAAATTGCATCACCCCATTTGGAAACAAGCAGGGTAGGCTGCAAAGCGGGCCGTGTGGGTTCCACACTCAAGTTGCTGTGTGACTTCAGGCGGGCCTGTGCTTTGCTCACGAGTAAAAGGTTACCTGGGGTCGTTTGCCCAGGGTCTGAAGTCTGACCCCCTAATCCTAAAGCAACGCACTACCAGGGACAGGCTCAGTTCCTCTTGTGGTCCCAGGACAACAGCTGTATCTTTGCTTGTGGTAGATTTCTGTGACCCCAAAACTAAATAAAGACCCATGAAAGGAGGCAGAGGGAGGGGGGTGCTGGTCTCAGGAGGAAAGGTGCTAGACTCTGTGACCAGTGCATGACTGTGAACTCTTAGACCTGTTCTTGCTGTCCCAAGGAGTATCAACCTGTCCTGTCTCTGCCCCTGGTGGAGTCAGAGAAGTACTTGCTGGTCATGGCCTTTCCCTCTAGGAGGCTGCACTGACAAAGGAGGGTTTACCCAGGTGCAGAGGCTGCCCCTCAAACCTGGAAGCTCTGGAGCCTCCAGTCTCTTCCTTGCCTAGGGAGACAAGCTTTGAGCACTACAGTTCTTGTGGGCACGGAGTGGGGAAGGTTGGGGACCAGGAGTTGAGGGGTCCTGGTGTTTTTACAGGAGAAAACAGAGGGGACACTGTTGGGGCTGCGAGCCGCTGTGCACTCAGGTCCGTACATTGTGGCCTCTGGTGTCTTCATTTCCCATCTCCAACCTGCAGGCCTGAGCCAGGGTGATGCTGAAGATGGTGACTTTCTTCCAAGGGTTTCCTGGCCAGCAGTCTGTGCCAGGGACCCTGAACTTCACTGGAAGCCCCCAAAAGCCACGCTCTACATCCGAGGCTGAATCAGAGACCTCCATGTCTGAGGCGTCCTCTGAGGACCTAATGCCATCCCCGGAGGCTCCCGATGGGGAGGAGGAGTCTGCGAAGAAGAAGGAGAAGAAATCCAAAGGACTGGCCAACATGTTCAGTGTCTTCACCAAAGGGAAAAAGAAAAAAAAGGACCAGCTCAGATTATCAGATCAGGAAGTGCAGCCCAAATCCAGGCCCGAGTTAGATGATCCACTGCCCACAGGTAGGCTGTGGCCGCAGCTGGGGCTGGAACGGAAGGAAGGGGTTGGTCCAGGTTTGGGCAGTGTAGGGGGACTCATAAGCCAGTACAGCCAGGACAGTGGGCAGGTGAGACAGCTAAGCGAGCCACCAGTCTGGGAGAGGGGGTTCTCTGCTGCGGTCCTGTATGGGACATTGGCCTCTCCCTAGACCACAGCCTCCTCTTGTCCCTGGGGATGTGTGTATCGGTCTGATGTGGGTTTATGGTTTCAGTGGAGGAGCTCAAGGAGACCCTGGAGCGCGGGCGGCTGGAGGTGGCCTGGCAGGTGCTGGCGTTGGAGAGGCAGCTCGAGGCTGCGGCAGCGGCGGGTGGCACAAGCAACGAGGAGCTGGTGTGGCGGCAGAGCAAGGTGGAGGCTCTGTACGTGCTGCTGTGTGACCAGGTGCTCCGGGTGCTGCGGCGGCCGCTGGAGGCAGCGCCCGAGCGGCTGAGCCAGGCGCTAGCCGTGGTGTCGCAGGAGGAGCTCGAGGACCGGCGGGCGTCCGGGGGACCCTTGGCGGCGGCACTGGAGGCCACGCGCCCGCGGCGATGGCTGCAGCGGTGGAGGGACGTCGTGGCGGAGGTGGCAGCGGAGCGTCTGGACGCGCAGCCAGCCATGGCGCCCGAGGGCCGCTCGGAGGCGGAGAGCAGGTTCCTGCACATGGGTCGCACCATGAAGGAGGACCTGGAGGTGGTGGTGGAGCGGCTGAAGCCGCTGTTCCCAGACGAGTTCAACGTTGTGCGCACCTATGCCGAGAGCTACCACTACCACTTCGCCAGCCACCTGTGCGCCTTGGCGCAGTTCGAGTTGTGTGAAAGGGACACCTACTTGCTGCTGCTCTGGGTGCAGAACCTCTACCCCAAGTGAGCAATGCCAGTGGGAGTGGGTGGGATGTGTCCCCTCTGCAGGGAGCGGTGCTGAGACACCAGAGCCAGACACTTGAGCTGAAAGCCACCGGTGCTGGGGTCTTCGAAGAGAGAGAGTTGGGAACTGTACCCAACAGGTTGGCTTTGCGCTTCTATTTCCCGGACCTTTCCTGTTCTGCTGTTGGAGAAAGGAATGAACAGAAAATGGACCCTGTTATTCATTCTCTAGGACCCCCCCCCCAGCAGAACAGGGATGAAATCGAGTAGGAGGGGCTGTGACAGAGACATGGAGACACAGGAGAGGCCAGAGCACAGGGCTTGAGAAGAGACCTGGTCTGGGGGAGTCAGGCAGTATTTTGTGTTGAGTCAGTCCACATTTTCATGGGTGTACAGTCAGTCAGGGAAGGGACAGAACATTCAATGAAGGAGGAGTGGGGAGGCCAGCAGCATTCCAGGCAAGGGGAGTGATATGCAGGCAGCTGAGCTGAGCTGGTGTGTCTCAACAGCCCCAAGCAAGAGAGGTAGCAACCAGGGAGTAGCATTAGGTATCCCCCTCAAGGAACCCTTCAGATGGAGTCACCCCAGGAGTCCATTGAGACCTGAGCACCTTAGGTGGGAAGGAGGCTGTTTGGAAGGACAGTGAGCACTTGGCACTCAGCTGGGCCAAGCCTCCAGCATCCTTTGATTGGCCCAGGCTCCATGGTCCCAGAGCGTGCCTATCATCCACACCCCCCGGGGGAGAGTGACTTGTGGGAACATCACAGCACTAGAGACGGGGATGGGATTCTTACTGATTCCTCAGACCTGACTGTAAAGTCTGCAGGAGGAAGGCTGGCGGGTATGGACAGCCTGGGCAGTGTGTGAACAGATTGTTTGGTGCTGAACCACCCTCCTGGGGAGGTGGGGGGGGGGATGTGGAGAAAGGACACAACAGGGGTGGTAGATGAAGAGCCAGCAGGACACAGGGAAAACAGGCAGGGACTTCCAAAGATAGCTGGGCCCTGCTGTAGCTCCTGCAGGTTTGCCCTGACTCACCAGGAAGTGCCAAGCACTTATGCCCCTGCCTGATCACCTGCTTCTGTGATATTCTGGGGTCTCCTGACTTAGGGTGTAGCTGCAAAGCAGGAAGCTAAGGCTAGCCTGAACATGGAGTCCAAGGGAGGCATGTTGAGGCCCGGGAGGACCAAAGTGTGGCTCAATGCATCCAAATGGCTGAAGGGCGCAGAGAGGGTCCTTCTTAAGGTTCTTGGCAAACAAAGGGCCTTTAGGAAGTGCCAGGGCTGGGCAGGTCCCCTGGGAACTCTGGGCCACTTTGAGGCACCAAGAAAGCGCCATGGAGCTGCTCCAGGGCAGCCCATCTTGTTCAGCAGCAGAGGCTGACCTGGTAGGAGCAGAAGGACAGGCTGGCAGGGCCAGTGGGGTCAGAAGCTGTGCTGTATCCGTGTGAAAGGGGAGGCCCGGTAGACAGAAAGATCAGATTTGAAAGCTGGCTCTGGGGTGAAGGCATTGTTTGTGGCCAGGCCAGGTTTGAAGCAGAGGGAAGGAGGGAGCTCCTTCAGTGAGCTGGGCAAGGGAGAATGGGGGTGGGGTAGGGTAGGGGGCTGGTGGGGGGTGCAGGGCAACTCCCAAGAAGTCTGGGAAACTAGTTTAAAGCAGGGGTGGATGGGGAGGCGGGTAAGAAGATGCAGGATGACTTCATCTTGAACTAAACTGGAGTGTGGTCTTACATGAAGAACCCACCCTGGTGTGGGGTCGCGGGGTCGGGGTGGAGGTGGGGGGTGGGGAGGATCAGAAGCTGAGAGGTGGCTGAGCTAAGCTACAGGGCCGGCCACTGCTGGGCTGTGTTCTCATGCCAGTGTTTCTCTGCCCGCAGTGATATTCTCAACAGCCCGAAGTTGGCACAGGAGCTTCAAGGTGTCGGGCTTGGGAGCCTCCTGCCCCCAAAGCAGATCAGATTGCTGGAGGCCATGTTCTTGTCTAATGAGGTGGTGAGTCCAAATGTTAGGGGTGGGGCCGGGGAGGGCCAGGTGGTGAGAGGAGGAAAGAGAAGAAACAGGACACTGGGCTCCCAGAGTGTGACAGCAGCGACTTCTGAATGAACTTGGCAGACAGGCTTAGTGCTACTGTGACCGGTGTCTTTTCCCCTAGACCAGCGTGAAGCTGCTCATGGCCCGAGCTTTAGAGCTGGAGTCTCAGCGCTGGGCCCAGGATGTGGCTCCCCAGAGCCTGGATGGCCACTGCCACAGTGAGCTGGCCATCGACATTCTCCAGGTACCACTAACTGTCCCCCTCAGTCCCATGGTACACAGGGACAGCCACAGCTTTGATGGGGGTGGGAGGAGCTCAGAGCTCCGGGCCCCCGGGATCCCGCATCCTCCCATGCTCTGCCCAGGCCCAGCCCAGAGCGGGGCTGTTATGCTATGCTCACCCACTGCTCCCTGCAGATCATTTCACAAGGCCAGACTAAGGCTGAGAACATCACTTCAGACGTGGGGACGCAGATAAAGCAGTTGCTGCTGGTGGAGCTGGCTGCACTACTGAGGAGGTGGGTGTATCTATAGCCCCTGAGGAGCCCCTGGCCCTCCTTACACTTAGGGTGGGGAATCCAAGCTAAGTCAGTCCTTCCCTTCCTTCGTCAAGTACAGCGCAGCATCCTCTGCCCCTGTCTGAATCCAGGGAACTGCAGCTTCCAGTAGGGTGGACTCCACAGGGAGCTGGCACCTCCTGACCTCCTTTGTCAGCAAAGCCCCCTGGCAGAGCAGTTTGTAGCTTCAAAGAAGAGATACCACCATGAGGAAGGGAGGCTCCTGCCATCCCTTCCCATGACACCCTCAGAATTCACTTGTTTTCCTCCCCACTTCTGAGAGCACCATTGGCCTACAAGGACACCCTTTGGCCTCCCAGCTGTAGAGAGGGACTGGGGAAGAGGAGGGACCTGGGAAAGGAATGCAGACCCCGGAGTCGGGCAGCACTTTCTCACGCACCCTAACGGGACCCTGGCTCCTCAGGTTTTGCAACTTCTAATATGATGTTTAGGAGTTTATGGCCCCTTCCCAGCAAGCCGCAGACCAAGGGAGTGGCTTACGCGGTCTCGGGGCTTGGACTGCAGCTGAAGGTGTCCCTTCTGGTTTTGTCAGCTACCAGTGCACCTTTGATGAGTTTCTAGAGAAGAGTAAACTCCTGAGGAATTACAGAGCCAACATCATGGCCAACATCAACAACTGCCTGTTCTTCCGGTGAGAGTGCTGGGCAGATTTGCCTGATGGAAAGACGGGCAGATGGGAAGTGGAGCAACTCGGGGGGGGGGAGTGGATGGGGGGAGTTAAGGGTCATGAGACTGTGAGGAAATGACTGGGCCTGGAGCAGCCACAGCAAAGGGGTGGGGTGCTGAAGGAGTCACCAGGATGCAATCGACTTATTTATTAGTTTAGCCTTATGATAAAACCGTGAAGCAGAACACAAGCTAAGGGTAGACAGCTGGAGATTTGCCAAGGGCAGGAGGGGATGTGCCTGGGGCATCCAGGGGAAGACACGGACTGGATCCCGAAGGGAACGGGAAACTTGCTGAGCCCCCAGAGAGCAAAGACCTAATGTAGGAGGCCTAGTCCAAGGACCAGTGCAGGACGCCGCCCGCCGCAGGCTGAGCAGGCTGTCACGACCTCCTCCCTTCACTCTCCAGGACTTCGGTGGAGCAGAGGTGGCAGATACCTCATGATTCTCTGAACCGCCTGCTGGAGCCTTTGAAAGACCTCAAGGCCCGTGGCTTCGACACCCTGCTCCAGAGCCTATTTTCGGACCTGAAGGTATCAGGAGCTCCATTCTCCCCTGCCTTCCTCCTAAAGTCTGGCACAGGAGGGGGAGGCAGGGAAGGGGGTGTGGTAGAAGCTACACACACACACACACACACAACTGTGCCTCAGACCTGTGAAAGGCTCAGCTGGGGAGATGCGGTGTTCTTGGGGATGTACAAGTGATGCCCCCCTGAAGTGCTCTCTGGCTGACCCGCCTGACATCCTCATTTTGCCTTGGCCTGGGAGGGTCCCAGGGCTGGGAGCATCTGGGGAAGACGGAGCCCTTTCCACCCCATTCCTGGCCCCCAGTTCCTGGAGCTCAGGATCTTTGATAGCCAGATTCCATCTTGAGGGTGGGATCGGGGAGGTACTCAGAAAACACAGAAGAGCATCCCTGCTCAGCCTCAGGACTGGAGGTGCAAAGGGCAGCCAGTGGGTAAGGAAAGTCCACGCATAGGGTGACCCTACATGCCCTGGCACAGGGCGCAGCCCAGCCAAGCACAAGGCCTTGTTTATGCAGGAATTTATTTATTTAAGAAGGAGGCAGTGGAAAAGCCCTCAGGGCTGCAGACAGGCTCATTTTGGCTCTCCTGAGCCACAGCTGGGTGACCTTGGAAGAAGGGTACACTCAGACTGCCTCTGCTTCCGATCTGAGAGCAAGGACCTGAGAGCCAGCCAGCTCCTGGAAAGCCCTTGGGACCCTGCTGGTCATGAGTGTCTATGTGAGGGTGTCTGCGCTTAGCCGCCCTTCCTTTCTGGGTGTGACCAGACATCCTGCCTCTCGCCTGTCCCAGCCGCTGTTTAAGAAGTTCACACAGACCCGCTGGGCAAAGCCAGTTGAGACCCTGGAGGAAATCATCGCTACTGTGAGAGGCAGCCTGCCTGAATTCTCAGAGCTGCAGGACTGTTTCCGGGAGGTGAGGACTGGGGGATTGGAGAAGTCTGGACACCCACGCTGACTAGCAGTGTTTATACCCCACACCCACGTGTGTTCACACATGCACGCAGACATGCAGACACACGTGCTCACACTTTTGCCTCTATGGACTGGCTGGGTTTCTGCCTTGGAAGCTTCAGTTCCGGGGAGGAGATGGCTCCCTAGGGGTAAGTGTCGGGCGGGTGGCTCACTCCCTCTGGCATCTGCTTGCCCAGGAGCTCATGGAGGCTGTGCACCTGCACCTAGTGAAGGAATACATCATCAGGCTCAGCAAACGGCGCCTGGTCCTCAAGACGGCCGAGCAGCAGCAGCAGCTGGCAAGGCACATCCTGGCCAACGCGGATGCCATTCAGGGATTCTGCACTGAGAATGTGAGCACCACCCACCCGCCCCCACACCCCGCCCCGAGAGCCCTGGACAATCCCACAGGGCCTCTTCAAGCCTGGGTATCTACTGCTCTAAGTGTCTCTTAGTGTCCCTTAGGATAAGGGACATCATCCTTCAACCAGCCCTCTTCCTTCAGGGCTCCACTGCAACCTGGCTGCACCGCGCCCTCCCTATGATTGCTGAGATCATTCGCCTGCAAGATTCCAGTGCCATTAAGATCGAGGTGGCCACATATGCCACTTGGTACCCTGACTTCAGGTAAGCACTAGAAGCTCCGAGGAAATGGTTTGCCAGGTCCCCACCGTGACCCTGAGCATGCTGGGACTAGAGTCTCCTCATGACCCACTCAACTGTTAAGGCTCCACAGTCGAGGTGGGGTTACGATGTCTGACCTACACCAGGTGCTGACTTCATGCCAGACACTGTGTTGGGACCTCAAGCATTCGGCACTATCAGAGCCCATGAAGGCTGGCACTGCTCATCGTTTGCAGCTGAGGCTTAGGGAGCTGAGGGAACGTGACCAAGTTAGTATAACTAGTCGTGACAAGGGCAGGTAGCATGTTCCCCCACTCATGTGCTGAGCCTTGTGTGATAGTGCTGTACAACGAGAAAAGTGAGTCCAGTATCTATCACTCAGCCTGGAGGCGACTGTGTCTTACACCCTCATGTTCCTGTTAAGGTCCTGTCTGAGGACCTGGCGAACCATGGACAGTGTTCCTTCCTAGGCCAAGTCCTCTGATATTGCAGTTTGAATTAGCCTTGACGCGGGTTGACATAGCTTAGCCTAGCCCACCTGTGACTAACCCACTCTACCTGTTCGCTCATCTGTCAGCATATATTGACCTACACACACACACAAGCCCCCATCCACCTATCTACTGGTCCATCCACTAGTCTATGTGCTTACCCACTCTCCTATCATCCACATATCTGTCTACCTGTCTACCCACTTCCCTGTATAGTTGTCTATCTGTCCTCTGCTTACCCATCTATCTGCTCTTCTGTTGTTCTGTCCATCCTTCCTGTTACCTATCCATCTTCTGCTCACTTACTCCCAACCTGTCCATCCATCCATCTGTCCATCCATCATCCATCCATCTGCCCATCTGTCCATCTGTCCGTACATCCATCTATCTGCCCATCCGTCCATCTGTTCATCCACCCATCCTTCCATGTAGTTACCCATCCATCCATTTGTCCATCTGGTCATCCATCCATCCATTCATCTGTCCATCTACCCACCCATCCATCCATCTGTCCATCTGTCCATCTATCCATCCATCTGCCCTTCCATGAAGTTACTCATCCATCTGTCCATCTGCACATCAATCTATTTGTCTGTCTGTCCATCCATCCATCATTCATCCTTTCGTGTAGTTATCCATCTGTCCATCCATCCATCCACCCTTTCATCCATCCATCCATCCTTCCATGCAGTTACCCATCCATTCATCCATCTGTCCATCCATCTGTCCATCCATCTGCCCATCCATCTGTCCATCTGTCTATCCTTGCACCCTTCCATACAGTTACCCATCCATCCTTGCACTCTCTCATCTACCCACCTGTTCACTTACCCTTCTCCTTTGATCCCACCGACAGCCCTTGATTAGTATTCTGAATACTGGACCCGCTGCTGCTCTATGCTGCAGGATGCAGTGAGGTACTGGGCAAGCTGGGTCCCAGTCCTCTTCCTGTAGCTGACAGCCTGCTGAGGGCTAACCATGGATGAGACGATCAGAAAGAGAAAATTCCAAGTCCTAGTGAATTACAGGGACTGCTGACCAGAGAGTGCAAAGCTACTTAGAGACATGACATTTAGCTGAAACTTAAAGGTTGGGAAGGAGTTGGCCACCTCAAGGGTGTGAGGAGAAACATTCTGAGGTGACAGCCAGTGGAAATTTGAGTCTGGTGGGCTGAAGAAGGGAAGAGCCAGGGAAGGCAAGGCTGCCTACTGGGCAGAGCAGCTGGCTGCAGGTTCTGTGGCCGTGTCTGGAGTCAGGACAGCCATCAAGGGCTGTGAGCAGGAGTGTTTGTGACCGTGGGGCTGACAGGGTGTACTCTCTCCTTGCCAGCAAAGGCCACCTGAATGCCATCCTGGCCATCAAGGGCAATCTACCAAGCAGTGACGTCAGGAGCATCCGGAACATACTGGACATCAACACGGGAGTGCAGGAGCCTCCCAGGCCCCTGTTCTCCCTTATAAAGGTTACTTAGCTTTTCCAAAGGTCTGATATGCTAATGAGGCCCAGGGGACATCAGGCACCATGCCAGTTGGGGATGCTCAGTGGCTCCAGCTCCATGACCCATCATCAGGCTCCCACATTCTGCTGTTGTTTCTGCCCAGCCCTGGTTCTGGAACAAGATCTGACCGCCAAGATCGCACAGATGATGGGTCCAGTGGGGTCCAGACCTCACTGAAGGGAGCTGACATGTGAGCATGCAAGAGATTTCTTGTAAATGATTATTCATCTTGGGTAGAGTCACCTTTGTCTACCTACACTGTAGTCTGCTTTTTAAACGGTCTGAGTAGCCCTGTCCAGCTCCCTAGGACCAGGGGCGAAGCCTCATTTATACCATTTCCTTCAGCCCAGGGATGTCATGAGATAGAACTAAAAACAAGGGAAGAAAGAAGAAATAGTATCTGACCCAAGGCCTGGAAGCAGGCCTGTGAAGTGCCCATGACAGAGCTAGACCCTGCAAAGTGTCCCCTGGTACCACTCAGCTAGGAGGACCCTCTTATTCACTCCCCATGGGCTGCCCTGCCCCTCTGTGTGTGTATGGATGTGTTTGGGAAGTGACCCTGGAAGCCTTGGCAGAGCAGGGACCTCCTGGGTTCTCTCAGATCAAATCTTCTTCCATTTAGGAATAAGTCAAAGGCCACCGTCTGGAGTCCGGTGGGAATGCAGGGGTCTGGCAAGTGCTTTACTAGCTTCCTGTTGGTGCTGTACCAAACTTCCACGGCAAGTGGGCTTGAACTACCACTTTTCCTTCAGTTCTGCAAATCAGAAGTCTGATACCGGACTGAAGTCTAAATGTGGTCAGGGCCCCACTGCCTCTGGAAGCCCCAGGGAGAATTGTTTCCTGGTCTTTCCCAGTCTTTAGAGGTTACGCACATCTTTTGTCTGAGGACCTTGTACCTTCAGAGCCAGGGACAGCTACATATGTTCCTCACACCACCACAGTCTCCACTGGTTCAGATCCTACTGTGACTTAGGATCCCCGTGACTGCAGTGAATCTGCCCAGAGACTCAGCAGCCACCACATTAACTCCAGTCCCAGCTGCAACATTAACTCCGTCACCATATAGTCATTGGCTCTGGGGACCAGTGGATCCCACGGGGCTACACTGGAAAACAGGAAGGCAGTTTGCCATCAAGGCACCTGCTACTCCACAGGTCTGCTCCTCTCTAGCCATGAGAGCCCTTCTCGGCACTGACCCAGCCTTGACTCTTCATGATGCGAGGCTGGGATCTGAAGCCTCTCCTCTGTCCCCTCTCCCAGGTACTTGCTGGAGCTGGCCAGGGTGAGCAGTGCACACAGCCTTTGTATTCTTGTAGACGATAGCTTGTTGATGACATTAATATTGTTAATATTATTTTTATAGTGTTGGTTTTGTATGCGTGTACTCGGGACAGAATCCAGAGATTTCTTTTTTATATAGCTTGATATTAAACAGATTTCAAAAGTGACTGTGGAGTGGTTTATTTGGGGAATTGCAAAGTTGGGGGAGGGGCCGAGCTGTTTCTAGCAGCTTCTTCTACCTCCTGCGTCTGCAAACCCTCTCTCTAGTTCTGGTTCACTTCACAGTTCTGGCTTCCCAGCTCCTAGGGTCCAGCCTATAGTACGTTTGCCCCCTTCCAGATGTAGACGGATTCCTTCGCCCCTGCATGTCTCTTTGCCTAGAAGTTGGCAACTGGTCATCCTGAGGCTGTGGGGCAGAGCTGGTGGGAAGGTGAGATGTGGGATGTTATCATGTTAACTCCATGTTTGGACTCGGTGAACAAGAAGTTCCTGGTTTACATGCAGTGGGAAGGGCATGACGGCCTCCTCCTCTGCATCCTGGTCTGGACCTAGGATTTGAGGCAGAGCAGAGTCTCTAGGGAATAAAGGAACATGACAAACCCATTCCACAGAGTTCAAGAATTCAGGGGTGTGGTGAGAAATTAGTGCACCCCTCCCAGTGTCCCAATGAGGGACATGTGGTGTTTATTTGTGTGTGTGTGTCTGTGTGTGTGTGTGCCTGTCTCTGTGTCTGTGTGTCTAGCTGGAGAACTCCATGGGATGGGGATGGGATGAATCCTATCATGAAGAGGGAAGACGGGCTGGCTAGAGAGCAAAAGGACAGCTGGGGCAGGATCCCTCGGTGCCACGCCACCAACTGCAGACTTGTGCTGGTCTCAGGCTCCCTCGCAGAGCTCAGGGAACTGGAGTCAGACATTCTTGCCATACCTGGGACCTCCCATTAGTGTGAGAGGAGGGCTTTTGGCTGAAGAACAAGAGGAAACTAAGCTTCCGGGTCAGATGGCCACACACCACACTGAGCCCCCAAGTGCCAGGGTGCACACATAGAGGATGGCAGTGTGGGGTGTCTCCAGTGGCTCCTGGCTCTCCGGGACCGTGAGGACCATGAGGCTCGGCTCCGGTCACTAGCCTAGCTGCCTCGTCTTCTTCACCGGTCATTTCTCCAGGGAAATCCCATGAGAAACAGAATTTGCCCCCAGAAAAGGGAAGTGAGTCATCAGGCCTGGGGGCAGAGGCTCTGTACATCAGGCCTGCCGGCTCCCGAATGCTGAGCTGGGGAGAGGTCACCCTGTATGATCTCACTGCTGTACATCCGTCCACCAGGGCCCACACGGAAGGGCTAATCTCCTCAATGCCTACTGTTCTCCGAGGCCCACACAAACACCAAGTAAAAGAATAGTTAAGGAAAGCTAGCACAGCAGGGTGCCAGTTGAGAGATCAATCGCACAACTCTAGCCAGAGGGGCCTGGCCTGAAGAGAAGAAGGTTGGCTGGAACCCCAGACTTGAGGAGCCCCTAGCGCAGACCCGGACTGAGAGTCACCTGGACAAAGGTGGGAAGATGGAAACTGGGAACAGCCAGGCTGTAGGGGGAAAGGCGGTGGAATGATGGGGTGAAAGCGAGGCCTGGGAGGGAACCCCGTCAGGAAGACAGGCTTGAAAGCAGTGCATTAGACAGACCAGATTCATTCCAGCTGTAAAGGGAGGGTTTAGAGAGTTTGAAGAGAGGATTTAGTGACTTGTGACCTGGAGGAACCCCTCAGGCTCTTGCCTTGAGAATGGGAGGCAGAGAAGAGCCCCTGAAGACGTCATAAGGAACACTGATGCTTCCAAGGGGAAGAGGAGGGTTAGGGAGGATTCTGTCTCTGGACAGAGATGGCTTGTGTTAAAATCAATTTATCAGCCTGTGGTCTGGAGAGCTACTCCAGAGGTGAGGAAGGCCTTGGGGGGCTGGGAGGCCGGGAGCCTGGGGAACACATAGAGGGACTAAGCCAAACTCAGTCTGAGACATCTGCAGAAAGGGACTGTGGCTCCTTGCAAGACTAGAGTAATGATGGTAGTGCCCTCGGTTAGTTTGTTGGGAACCAGGGCTCCACTCTCGCTGTTCTGAGGACATCATGCTGCACAGCCCTGTGGGGTGGGGTTCGAGACTAGTAGCCAGATCTCTTAACGGCAAGGTCCTTTCTAGGACTTTATCTGAGCCGTAGGCCAGCAATTGGGCAAAATGACCAGTCAGCCACTTCCATTGTTGAAGCAAAATGCTGGAAACTCCCAAAGTGCCCATCAGAGGGCACCTGGGATAACCTCAGCACAAGGAAGGTCTGTGCAGCTATGAAGAGGAGGGAGGTCCCTCTATGCTGACTAGAAAACTCAGATCGGATAACAAAGGGAGAGCACGGTACACAACGTTTGTCATCTTCAAACAAATGAAATCGGAAGATAAATATACGTTAAACGTGTGTGTTGCTGGAGTGATTTCATGGTGGAGCCCTGTGTAGATGTTGGTATTTTATACTTAAATGCTTAATTGAGGGGATGAAAGTTCTTGGGGACCCAGGAATGGAAAAGAACAATGACGTTCAGTGTAGGATGGTCCAGCCACTGTTAGCATTTGGTGGGGGTAGTTACACCATAGCCTGAGGTTTTCCCAGCCATGTTCAAGTGGCTCAAGTGCAGACCAAGAGTGATGGAGTTGGGTTCAACTATTTCAAGAGATCCTACCAGAGAGTGAGCTAAGTTGAGGCATGAGGGACTTGCTAGGCAGAAGCTCTCATGGAGGAACCATGGGGTCCCAGAAGGCAGGGAGAATGGGACATAAAGGGGTCAGGGAAGCATTGAAGGACGGAGGAGTCAACCACAGGAATGAGTAATGGCAGACACAGGATCTGTATGTCATGTATGTCACAGAGGAGAACCCTGGCGATGGAGACCACCATGGGGCTGCTACAGTTGCTGATCAGAACAGAGCTGGGGTGTTCCCTGAAAGTGTGGCTAACATCATTGGGAGCTGAGAGCTCAAGGAACTGGTCAGTATCACATGGATGCTGATGGGAACAGCAGCTGCTGTCCTTTGAGAATTCAGAGGAGGCCAAGAGAGAGGGGAGCAGATGACAGCAGCCTGAGGAAGCTGAGAAAGCTCTTCTGACAAGGTGGGCAGGCGTTGACCTCAGCAGGGCTCTGCCTTCCCTGTACTGTGACAAGGGGAGAATTCTCCATTTATTGGTGGGATTAGCCTTGCTCTATCTTGGAGTCCCACCCCCACCCCAGAAGAATAAATCTATGGGGTTCCAGTTCCCTGGGCCTGAGCTCAGGAGGTATGCAGACACTAAACCTATGTTAAGAACTGAGTAAATCGTGGCAACCCTTCTGTATAGACAGACAGCTGTTATTGTAAAGTCTAGGATCAGGAGCAGGCTGGGGTATGGGTAGCCAATGCCTGCACTAGAGGGACACCCACCCTCGGCTGGGTGGAGGGGAGTTAGCTGATGTGTAGGACCTGATGCACTTGGAGGTTGGAGCCACAGCCTCCTGTAGCCAGGTGCCTCAGAGGATCCTGGAGCTGATGGATGTCTCATCTCTGGGAGACTGGCCTGAACTGGACACATGATGGCAGGAGGGTTTCATTCATGGTCAGAGAGTGTCTTAGTTAGGGTTTTCATGACTGTGAAGAGACACCATGACCAGCATCCAGGCAGCCATGGCACTGGATGAGCTGAGAGTTGTTTATCTTCATCTGACTGCATCCAGGAGAAGACTGACTCCTATGTGGCTAGGAGGAGGGTCTCAGAGCCCACCCCCACAATGACACACTTCCTCCAACAAGGCCACACCCCCTAATAATGCCACTCCCTCAGCACTCTTCTGGTTTCTGCTCCAGTCACACTTGTGGGTGTCTCATGGCCACATGATCAAGTCCATACACACGAGTTAGAAATAAGTTGTTTTTTTTTTTTTTGAGGGCTCTGTTCTGTGGCCATCTCTCCTGCCACTTCACCACAATCCACTCTGACCACAGCTGTATACATCCCTTTCATGAAAAAAGACCCATTCCTAGGTCCCCAAAGCCCAAGCAGTAGGGACCACCTCAGGGCTTAGTGCTGATGCTCTCGGCATGGTTCCGTGAATGAAGCTACACTTCCTTTCCTGCAGTGCTGGGATGGAACCTGTCCTCTCAGTCCTCTGCAGCGCTCTACCACGGAGCTACATATCCAGCGCCTTTCAAAAACACTGAGGTTGTCAAAGCTATTGGAACTCACCGACTTCCCTGGCTGGCCTGGAACTTACAACTCCTTTGACCCAGGGACTCCCTCTGCACCATCTCTCTTGATCCAGGGATGCGTGAGCTAAAAGGCCAGGTTGGGTGACTAGACACACTTGTTGTAGAGTACTCAGAGAGGGACAGAGCAGGATGGCTGCTTTGGGTGATGTCATGAAGAACAACCACGATAAAATCCAACAAGTGCATGGCCTTGTTCCCCAGTCCAGGAAAGGAATGCCACCTCAAGAGGTTGCTCTGCCTGCAGAGTTTACTTGGAATTGCTCTCTGTGCTTCCAGAGGGGTGCACAGGCAGTAGCTGGGCCCTGAGAACTTGTTACAAAGCTATAGAGCCCTGAGGGAAGCCTCAGGGAAACTGAGCCCTCCATAGCCAGCATCCCACTTAAAAAGAAAACCCCTTTCTGGCTTCATTGTCCTCCTAGCGCCCTCTGCTGTTGCTACTGAGTACTACCGATTAGCAAGGGACGAGTCCCAGAACTTACATTTAACATTTCATCCTTTTATTCTCATATCTGATCAATGCCCAGGCTGGCCTCAAACCAGTCCAGGATGACACTCAACTCCCCATCTTCTGGCCTACTTCCTGAGAGCTGGGATTACATGCCTGCACCACCACTCCCAGCTTGTGTGGTGCTGGGGCCTTGTGGGTGCTAAGCAAGCACTCTACCAACCCAGCCGTGGTGGGTGGCCTAGCACTTTAACCTTTCTCCATTCAAGCGGTACCCATTTTTCCTGCAAAAGAAGCCAAATGACAAGTGGCACCTCGGCTTCCCCTTAGTGATGTCCCACACCTGGCATCCCAAAATCGGTTGATGGATCAAGATACAAAGAAGTTAAAATAGAAAGAAATCAAGTCTCACTTAAGGTGAGTGATCTCTTTCTAGATCTTTTGGCTCTGTGGCACTGTTGAACCCTCAACAGCCACGTGGCAGTGTCATCCTTCAATGTAATGGGACTGTCCTTGTGCTTGTAGTTGAAGCGCCTCCCTCGTCGATATAACACCCTTCCAGGTGGCAGAACTTCAGGACTTCCGGGACAAGAAGTCATCACCCTGCCAATAGGTGTGGGAGTATGGGCACACCCTGTCCCGGGTTTACTGGGGTTTGGCTGTGGAAAGACAGCCACAGTGATCTCTGCTCCAAAGCACGCGTGAAATCCTATAAAGCAGAGCCCTACCCTTTCCGGCGTGCTGCCTGAGTGGTCCCAACCTCACATCTCAGAGTCACTCAGCCATGGGGTAGGACCACGTGCTTCTAGGCGATGGGGCAGGAGTAAGACTGCGTGTCAGAAGCCGCTCAGCATTTACTTGGTAATGAGATTAATTTTTTAGTTGAAAGCAATGGTCCGTGGGATACCAAGGTGGCAGATGAGACATATGGTGAATCCACGGACTCAGGTGCCAGCATATGGGCGGGGAAGGCCAGGCCATTCTCATCAACTCAGCTCAAAGAAGACAGTGTTACAACAGAAATGCTCTGACATATGCAACTGGCTGCCTTCTCCTGGGACTGGTGCCACCAAGGGTCATGTCCCTGCTAAAACCAGATCAGTCTAGGACACTCATCCCATGCCACTGAGCCAACGCATAGCCAATGCATGGGCTCCATCCCAATCACCGCAGCGCCGCTGATTCTGGTCCTTTGAGGGAACACTGGACTAGCTAGGGGAATTGTGTGTCCTCGCACTGATGTTGTGTCCCTCAGTCCTTCAGAACGTGACCTTATTTGGACATGGTAATCACCTTAGTAGGGTGAGCTCTCAGCCTACGACCAGTGTCCTTTCAAAGGAGAAATGCGGACGCAGACAAGCAGCAGCACCAGAAGCTGCTGACAGACAGGTGAGGGTTCTCCAGGCTCAGGAAGGTCAGAGACTGTTAAATCATTCAAAGCTGAGAGGAGCTTGGAATAGATCTCCCTCACAGTGTTAGGTGTGTGTGTGTGTGTGTGTGTGTGTGTATCGTAGATTTCTACCCTGCAGAACTACGAGGCAATAAACTTCTGACATTTAAGCCACCATGGTGCTTTGTTATAGCAAACCCAGGGCACTCACACTGAGAACTCCACAGAGCTGACTGGCATGACTCTTGTCACCTCTAAAAACCAACGTTCCAGAAACCAGTGGGAGAGGATGGTTTTTATTCAGGATGCTAGAGACCCAGAAAGGAGGCCGATTAATGTCCCATACCCACTTTTCCCAAGACTTGTGAGAAGGATTCCTGAGAGGCTCAGGTCAGGGCAGTGTGCAGAAGGCAGTTTCCCCTGGAGTCTGAGCCAAGATGTCTGGTGTTTTGACACTGACCGGAAGCAATGCTTGCCTAGTGACCTCCTATTCTTATCTTGACAGTAAGACACCAGGAATGTGGGCCAGAGCCACATCCTGGGAAGGAAAACGGAACAGGCATAGAGCAAAATGGAGCCACGGATGGCAACAGCCTGTCACAACACTTCTGGCTAATCAGATCCAACCAGGAAACTGCACCAGTGTGGTGGGCCCCTGTGCTGTCTGCGGAATGTTCAGATAAGATCAGCTCTTAGAGGCAACTGTAGAAACAAGCTGTGGTGGGAAGGAGCTGATTAATCCAAGTCAGCTGATTAATGCATATAGAGTCTGGGATTACAGGACGGAATGGGTCTGGAAATAGATGGTGGCTTTGGTCTATAGAACATTGTGAATGGACTGAATTCCCCTGCACTGTATACATTAAGGATGGGGCCAGGGTGGGCTGGATCGATGGGTGATTTAGTGCTTGAGAGCATATACTGCTTTTGCAGAGGATCCCAGGTCGGTACCCAGTCAGCT
Source organism: Mus caroli (assembly GCF_978045245.1). Lineage (NCBI taxonomy): Eukaryota > Metazoa > Chordata > Mammalia > Rodentia > Muridae > Mus > Mus caroli. The sequence goes on from NW_028227269.1 coordinate 109,490,689, forward strand.
CACAACCACCAGTAACTCTAGTCTCAGGGAATCTGCCTTCTTCTGGCCTGTGCTAGCACCAGGCATGCATGTGGCGAACAGACACACATGCAAACAATACATGGACACGCATCTAAATAAACAAACCAAGAAGAAGTAGGAAGGGGAAGCTTCATGTGTGCTTTGTTGTAAATTTAAAAAAAAAATGGGAAGAGCTAGGTGTGGTTTTGCACATCTTTAATCCCATTACTTAGGAGGCAGAGGTAGCTGATCTCTGTTGACTTTGAGGCCAGCCTGGTCTACACACTGAGTTTCAGGCCAGCCAGAGCTACACAGTGAAACTCTGCCTCAAAAGAGGAAGGAAGAGAAAGATCTGGTGTGAACTTTTACATCTGTATTCCCGTCGTTCCAGGAAGCTGAGGCAGGAGGATTGTTGTGACTTCCAGGTCAGCTTTGGCTAAAGAGCAAGACCTTGTCTTAAATAAATAAATAAATAAATAAATAAGGAGGGGTGGTCTGGAGAGATTTGCACTCCTGACTGCAAATGTGCAAGGAGCCTTCGGGCCTTGGAGTCAAGAGTTGTTTAAGGAAGATACCCTAAGAGCAGGAAGCACCATCACTGCCTCTGACAAATCACTGTGAGCAATGAACTACACTGTCTCAAAACAACTTCAACTTACTTCTAAAATATCTCCCCTGGACTCAGCCTCCCCGGATATCCCGAGGCTCTGGCATAGCACATGATGTGTGCACAGGCGCTCCAGCACGCGCTCACGCACGCGCGTGCGCGTGCGCACACACACACACACACACACACACACACACACACACACACACTGCAATCCTATGCACATACCTGCGTCTACCTCTCTCCCTACTTGGGGTTGACAACAACATTATAGGAAAACATAACCCTTCTGTTCCAGGCATGATTGGTCACACTTGCAACTGTAGCCTGTGGGAAGCAACAGTGTTGCTACAAGTTAAGACCTGATTGGGAGCTGGAAAGCGGCTCAGCAGTGAGAGAGCACTGGCTGTTCTTCTAGGGACCCAGGTTTGATTTCTAGCACCCACATCAGGCTACTCACAACTCCCTGAAACTTCAGGCCCAGATGAGCCCACCCTCTTCTGGGCTCTGTGGGCATCGGGCACATACATGGTGCGCACACAAGTAGATAGATAAAATTTGAATTTTTAAAAGGAATAGCAAAGGATTGTTTTTAAAGGTGGGAAGAGGAGATGACTGTACTACAGACAGTTTTAAACACACAGATACCAACCTTATACCCCAAGACCAGGACCTTTACTTAATCCTCCAGATGGTTCATAAAGACTGAATTGTTTGCTTGTTTGTTTCGTTGGTTGGTTGGTTTTGGTTTTTTGAGACAGGGTTTCCATGTGTAGCCCTGGCTGTCCTGGAATTCACTCTGTAGACCAGGCTGGCCTTGAACTCAGAAATCCACCTGCCTCTGTCTCCCATGTACTGGAATTAAAGGCATGTACCACCACTGCTTGGCAAGATTGAATATTTTTATCATCTTTGGAAAAAAAAGAGAAAGAAACCTAAGCTATAAACAGTGAAGTTACTAAAGCAAAAGGGAAAGAAACGATTCTGTACATTGTAGCAGGGAGCAAGGGGGTTGACATGGTCAAGAGGCATTATGGGAAAAATGCACTATTGCCCCCATTTGGTAAAAGCAAATAGAACCTTGAAACGAATACAGAGAAACAGTTCAGGCCACAGCTGCAAACCAAGGGCCAAGGGTAAGGTTAATTTGCTCCAGTAAACATACTACCCCAAGACAGTGGCTACAGGGGCTCTTCATGACCAAAATTCTTATGCTTCTGATTCTCCAAGGTCTGTCCAACTCTTGCAGCCCGGTCTGGTGAGTCTATGTTTGGAAATGATTGGCGTCCCCATTCCTGCTCCCAAGGCTGGGCATTGAACGTGCTGAACAAGTCTTCTTACTTTGGTACATCCTCAGCCCCCTTCTCTGCTCCAGTATTGTTTATTGTGGGAAAATCAATTTCTAATGATCCAGCAATGTGGTCAGGGTCAGGACCAAAACAGAGGCAAGTTAGACACCAGGCACAAAGTTCAGAGAGGCACTCGTCGGACCATCTGAGCTGAACCCACATCTGATTTTTATCACTCGGGGACCTCACTCTTAACCAGCCCCTCCCTTCCCAGGATGGTGATGGCTGACTGCAGGGTCATCTTGAGACAATTAGGCTGGGAGACTCCTCCTCCTAGCAGACACAGGCAGTGACTAGAGCCCTCCAGGCCAGCAATGGAGGTCTGCCACTGTAAAAGCTGGCAGCTGACCATCTGTGGGGTATGATGTCCTACAAGTCTTGCAAATAGCTGACTTATTCTTCTTTTTGTGTCTTCATCCATGGAGAGAAAGATGGCCAGCTTAAAATGATCCTTCATTAAAAGATGGATATGCCTAGGAACCGAAATGAACAAGCAAATGACCACAGCCATAAGGCAGAGACAAGCTGAACAGGAGTCTGACCCGCAGCAGAGATAGCTGCAGAATGAAGGCAGAGAAGCCAAGCTTTCATTATGTATATTGGGCATCTTCAGGCCCAAGCCACGAGTCTGACTTTTAGTAAAACCAGACTTTAAGTCCCTGTTCTGGGAGCAGAAGACACAGGCGAGAACGGAAGGCACTGGCTAGGGATAGGAAGAACCAAGGTAGGGAACTGACAAAAATCCTTGTCACAGTGACCGTGGCTTCCCAGGAAAGCACCTTTTAAGGAAGAACAGAGGTAAAGAATGACCTGCACCCAGGAGCAGGCTCCAAGAGAAGGCTCCCTCTTGCCTGGCCTCCGAGTTCAACACACCCATCCCATGGTGACGGGACTCACTTTGGATTAGATGTGTGCACCAACCTCTAGTTCACCGACACCAACATCCTTCATGTGGTGTTGGTGGATTCACGACACAGTGCCCGTTGAGGTGTGCCAAATCCTACTTGTCCCCAGACCCTCAACCCCCTCCAAGCCCCTGGCACTTGTCACAACCTGGTCCATTGTCTTATGCCTAGTGACATTATCAGACTGTGTTATTTATTCTAAGAGAGGTTTAGTTCTAAGGGATTTCTGTGTGAACCCTCTTACCATGTGGAGATGAGTGGTGGGTTCATACGTGTATCGGGTAATAGATGTACAAAGCACTGTGTATCCTTGCCTTGAAGGGATTTTTTTCTCATTTTCCCTTAGTAAATTCACTTGGCTACATAACACACACACACACACATACATACATACATACACACATACGCACATATGCACACATGCACAAATGTGTGCACACCTAGTACAGAGCATGTAGAAAACATGCAGAAACTGTCAGTGCAGAATTGCACTATTTGTTGGGAGGAGCAAGAGGAACCTGGCCTTCGTTGGCTGGCACTGGGCACTCACAGCCATGCCTGCCTGTGTATTGGCAGTGCGTTTCCCTTGGAGACAGGAGAAGGGAACCATTAGAACACCTTACTAAAAGAGTAGAGAAACCTGCTCAGTATCTTCACCAATGGCCAATCAGGGAAGCCTCTCTGCCTGGGCTGGCTGTCAGACAGTGAAAGATGAAGGTTAAGGTCACATTCTTGTGATGTTCCTACCCAGGGAGAAGGACCTTCCTTCCTCTCTTACAACTTCACAAGACTCCATTGTTGGATCCACTATGATTGTTCCTCTGCTGCTCGCTGAGGGCACTTGGGGAGTTTCCTGACTTTCTGTGACAATGGAAGTGACTGATCTGGTGCCTGTGTCATTTTGCATAATTGCTACTGTATGTGTTAGATGAAGTCCTAGAAAGGGCAGAGCTGGCCTCTAGGTATGAGATCTGTGGGCTAAATCCCTGCCCTCAGGGACTCTGAAAAATGATGTCCTCACAGCAGTGATCGAGGGAGTCTGGGACCCACAGTGTCATCACTTTGAAAAATATGAAGAATCTTTTAAGAAAGTGGAGTAGCCGTACCTGGGGTTGGGGAGCAGGGGGAGATGAAAGGAACAAATCAAGAAAGGCTGTGAGGAAACTCTTGGTGACAAGGACTGTGTGTCCTCTCTTTTGTCATGATGGTTGCATGTGAATATGTGCATGAAGGCTCACTAAGTGGTGTAGGTCATATTGGCTCAGTGCATAGAGTGCATTGTGTCTCAATAAAACTGTTTAGAAAAAAGATAGGTTATTTTTTGTCCTATTAAATTAAAAATAAATAAATACAGAGAACTGAACCTACATGTTGTCATCTGCCCTTCATCTATGTGCAGTTGCATCTATGTGCAGTGTGTGCAGTGCATCTGTGTGCAGTGTGTGTAGTGCATCTGTGTGCAGTGCATCTGTGAGCAGTGTGTGCAGTGGTGTGTACACATGACCGCCACCTCACACAAGCTGTGGTCTGCCCCGCATCTGTGGGCAGTGGCATATACACATGACCACCACTTCACACATACATGCAAAGTAAACAAATGAATGAATGGAATTTAAAAAAAAAAAAACAGGCCAGGCAGTGGTGTCACACACCTTTAATCCCAGTGCTCAGGAGACTGAGGCAGGAGAATCTCTGACTCTAAGGCCAGCCTGGGCTACATAGTAAGACTCTAACTTAAAGAGCTTGTATTGATCTTGCAGAAGATCCAAATTTGGTTGCCAGCACCCAAGCCAGACAGTTCACAACCAGTATAACCACAGCTCCAGAGGATCCGATGTGTTCTTCTTCAATCTCTACCACCTGTACAGACACACACACACACACACACACACACACACACACACACACACACTGAGCTTGATCCCTGAGACCCACAGAGGAAGGAAAGAGTTGACTACTATAGGTTGTCACCTGATCTTCACATGAACCTCATGGTTTGATTGCATTCCTGTACATGTACACACGAGCACACGCGTGCACACACACATGCAAACAAATAAATATGTGTCATTTAAAATGTTATTCCAAAAGTTCTATGCCAATTTACTCTTCCACCACAGGTAGTTAGTATCAACACATCTTCACACTCACACACACACACACACTCACACACTCACACACACACTCACACACACACATTCACACACACACAGAATGATAATTATTTAAAATGTTTTGATTTTTGTGGGATTAAAATTAACTATAAGCACTGTTCATTCAGCTCTTACTAAGACTTGATTTCTCTCTTTTATCTTCAGAAAAACTGAGCCCCACGGGGCTTTCTGTTACTTTAAAAGTAAATTATTGACTCTCCAGAGTCTGGCCCTGAAAATCATAATCCATGTCTAATCCATGTCTTTAATCCCAACACTTGGGAGGCAGAGGCAGGCAGATTTCTGAGTTCAAGGCCAGCCTGGTCTACAGAGTGAGTTCCAGGACAGCCAGGGCTACACAGAGAAACCCTGTCTCAAAAAAAAAAAAAAACAAACAAACAAACAAACAAAAAAAAAACCCAAAAAAGAATCCATTACTATGATTCCCAAAATGACCACGAAAAACTTGAGAAATCTGCCAGGTTGTCTTTCTTTTTTTTTTTTTTTTTTAAGATTCATTTATTTATTATATTTAAGTACACTGTAGCTGTCCTCAGACACTCCAGAAGAGGGCGCCAGATCTCATAACGGATGGTTGTGAGCCACCATGTGGTTGCTGGGATTTGAACTCTGGACCTCTGGAAGAGCAGTCGGGTGCTCTTACCCACTGAGCCATCTCACCAGCCCCCAGGTTGTCTTTCTTAAGGCATGCTGCTGTGGGGGAAGGCTTCTGGGATCCTAATTGGCTCACTGAAAATAGGAGATTCTCAAAAAAGAAGGCTTTCCTCTCATCCAGATGTCTCACACAATAAGGGGCAGAGCAGCTGGCCTCACCTTGAACTGGCTTTTGTTAGAGGAAATGTATGTGAGCAGGAATAATAGAACATGTCATCACACACATAAAGATTCTCATTGTAGGGAGAACTGGAAACTCCCAAAACTCCCAGGAAAAGGGAAGAGCCAACAGTGAGAACGGAGGACAATGGGTGGCCCAGTCAGTCGGCACCCCAGAAAGGCAGAGGCAATGCTCGGTCGACAGAGCACACCCACAAGGCCCCGGGCTGCACAGACCTGGAGCCTTTGCCCCAGCTTCTCTGACTCTAACTCTCCTTCCCATGCCTGCATCTGCCAGGAAAATTCCACTGTCACACTCTGGGGGAACCTGCAGCTTGCCTGTGGCTAGGGCAGAGCAGCCTGAAGGAAGGACTCGGGCAGGATGGTCGTCAGAGACCTAGGCCCGAGGACCAATTCCCAGGCTTAGTCAGAGTCCAGGACTTCAAGCCAAAGGTTTCGGGACTGGCTTGTGTGTCCTCCTTGCCCTCTGGTGTTCATGACTCTAGCTCCACTCCCTGGCAAGCTCTGCTCCAGAGCCCCAAGGTGTGCCTGAGCCCTTGGGGCCTTCACAAGGATTCGGCCTCCCCCACTAACCTTCAGGGCTGGAGAGGAAGGGGCCACTGGACAGGAGCCTGTGGCCCCTGAATCCAGAGGAAAAGCTGTGAGTTTACTTCAGCCATTCCACACAGAGGTGTCATTTGGAAGAGCGGGATCTAAGGATGGTTCCAGAGAGGACTGCGCTGTCCTGTGGATTTCTAGACTGATTTAAAAACAAAACAAGGGCCAGTGACAGGCTCAGTGAGGAAGATCACCTCCCTGCCCAAACGGACGATCAGAATTTGATCCTAGGAACCCACATGGTAGGAGAGAACCCTCAGACCTCCACGGGTGTGTGAATAAACACACACACACACCTAAAAAAATATACAATTTTTTGTTGTTGTTGCCGGTTTTAAACCAATGGGATCTTTCTGATCCTAAAAGATATGGGGCATCAGGCAGAAGGAAGAAAGCGAACCCGAGGAGAGGGGCCCCATCTTACCCAGGAAAGTAGCCAACAGTAAGGTGGTCAGTTCGGGGCCATCCCCTCTCGCTTTGCTCTGGGAAAAAGGGACCAAGCCCAGGACAGAGCAGAAGCTGGGTTATGCATGGAGTCACCAAGGCAGTTCGATCGTGTTTCCTTCGCTGTTAGAAGAAAATCTGTAAATATTGTTTTTGGAAGAGTAGGGTGACAAAGCAGAGTCCTTGATGGCCGATGGCAGATCCATCAACCCTCTGCTATTATTAAACTCTGGGGCTCCTTCTGGATGTTGTCTTGACAACATGTGTCTAGGTTCCTTCTGTTTAAGAGACTGTGTCTCAGATTGTTGGCCCCCAGACAGGTTTCTGGAATCCTTTGTAAGGCAGTGGGCCCAGAATCTGCACAGGTGGGGTGGAGGGCACTCAGTGCCTCAAGAATGGCCCTGGATACCGTGGGCTGCAGAAACTCATCTAGAGTCTCCGAAAGTCCCGGGGTCCTTTGAGGAAAATGAAGTTAGGTCTTGATCTCAAAGCTGCAGGAGGCTCCCCGGGGTTGCAGCCCCTGGAAAGCAGCTACCAGAGGAGAAAACCACGTACAGGCGCAACTGTTCGTTCACTGAGCTGGTTTCGCCCCCTAGTGGCGGACTCAGGTCCTCTCCCAGGTATGTTCCTCCCAGGCTCTGGGTACCTATCAGGACAGCAGGCAGCTGAGGGGTAAGTTAGGGTTTGGGTGTATGTGCAACCTAGACCTCACCCACTTTTTGTTAATGAACTCTCCTGAGTGCTTGAATTATAAGAGTAAGTCAACAGATCTAGCTATTTCTCTTTTATTTTTATGATTTTGTTGTTGTTTTTGGAGACAGTCTTGGAACTCACTGTACAGACCAGTCTAGCCTCTAATTCAGAGATCTGCCTGCCTCTGTCTCTCTTCCAAGTGCTGGGATTAAAGGCATGTGTTACCACTGCTCCGTATGTATCTCCAAATATTTAATGAGAATATAGTGCATTTTAAGTGTAAGTTTAAGTTGTTGTGAAGAATGCAATGCCTAACCTGCTGGGAGCATTGGTTATTTTTGCTGTTTGTTGGTTGGTTGGTTGGGTTTTGTTTATTTGTTCGTTTTGTTTTGTTTTGAAGTGTTCTGACAGAGGCTCTCAGGGAGACTACACTAGCTTTAAAAGCTTGTCTCCCAAGTACTGGGGTTACCAAAATTAGATTTTTAAGATAAGATCTCATTTTGTTGCCAGGCGAGCTGAAACTCTTCCAGCTGAACTTGAACTCATGGCAATTCTCCTGCCTCCATCTCTGAGTGCTGGGATGGCAGATGACAGCCACCACATGGTCTCACAGAATCATGCAAGCCCTCCACTTATCATTCTTGCCTTGCTCTTTTGGCAGACCTGGGGCACATCCTGGTGTCTTGTCTTCTGCGGTCCTTCCAGAGTTCTTGCTTGGCTGCTGTGCTGGAAGGGCAGTCTCTCCATCCGTGCATATCTGAGCATTTCTGTATCTGGCTTTGCATGTGAGCTGGCTTTCTTTATTTCCCCATACCCGGGTTTCATTTTGAATCTTATATTTCTAACAGTGCTCTTTTTTTTTTTTTTTTTAATTTGGGCTGACTCAGCCATTCTGCTTGTAATGTTTTATCCATCCCCTCTCCTTTCCTCTGCAGAGACTCCATGCACATGTGGAGAAGGCTAGAGGAAGTGATCTCATGGTCCACTAATGCTCCATTTCTACCTTTAAATATTGTTTTATTTATGTGTCGGCAAAATGTACGTGAATGTGGGTGCCCAAAGAGGCCAGAAGAAGGGAGTGCTACAAAGCTGGAGTTACTCGTTTTAGCCATGGTGCTGAAAATCAAACTCAGGTCCCCTGCAAAAGCAATATCTACTCCTAACTGCTGAGCCCTCCGTTCCGCCCCTTGTGGCTCTATTTTTAAAATCATGTTTTCTTTGTGTTTAATTGGGGATAGTTGCTCTCTCTCTCTCTCTCTCTCTCTCTCTCTCTCTCTCTCTCTCTCTCTCTGTGTGTGTGTGTGTGTGTGTGTGTGTGTGTGTGTGTGTGTGTGTGTAGAGTCTCTATGAAGACCAGGCTGTCCTGAAACACACAGGAATGTGGTTGAATCTGCCTCCAGCATGCTGGGATAAAAGGTGTGACCACTGGGTGGTTCCTGCTTATGGTGACTAATTGCAGTTGACAGTTTGACTACATCTGTGTGTCAACTAAATGGAATCAACTGAATCCAGCCAGTTCAGCTTGCCTCTGTTTGGGATTTTCTTGATTGCATCATCTGAGGTAGGAAACCCCACCTAAACCCGGTGGCAGCTCACATGAAAGGGCGTAGAACAGGAAGTCTTCACTTTTTTGCCTGCTTGCCTCACTCCAGCTGACAAGTTCATCTACTCTGCTGCTGAGGCATTCCTTCATTGGTTCTAGAACCTACTTCTTTGGGGTTCCAACGATTGAAGACAAGCTGAGACATCCAGCCTCATTAACTGAACAACAGCAGTATTTTTGGCCTTTCCATGGAGAGACAGCCACTGCTGGGCTAGCTGGGACACAGGCTGTAGGTCACACTAATAAATCATTCCTTCATTGTCATTTCTGTCCCTTTAGATAACCCTGACTAACACACTTCTGCCATGTCTTCAAGGTCAGCTCTTTTCTTCTGCACTGTTTACTTGGCTATTAATACCGACAGCTTACCAGAATTTAAAAAAAAAAAAAAAGTCATTTGTATCAAACACTGCTGTGAGTTAACCCTACCAGAAAACACATGACTCTCCCCAAAGCCAAAAAGAAAGTCTAGACTGCCTGCCAGCAGCCGCATAGTGAACTTGTCCAGATCATGTAGCCTCAGGCTTCACTGTTCTTTATCTCTTATGTAAGAAAAATACATTCTGGTTGACCCACTTCACTTAGCAAGAACAGTTAGTGAGAAGCCAAAAGGCAGGGTTTGTTCACTTAGGGACTTTCCTGGGTCCTGGAACCATGGGTTAGGTTTTTGACGGATTGGGGCTTTGTTCCCACTTTGGCACTCATTGGGGCCTATATGCTGGGTTTAAGGTCAGAATGGTGTCTCTAACATGGTGTCAGTAGTGCTAAGATCTCAGAGCCTATTATGATACTAACCTTGGGATAAAAGTGTAAACCCGGGGCTGGAGAGATGGATGGCTCAGTGGTTAAGAGCACTGACTGCTCTGCCAGAGGTCCTGAGTTCAATTCCCAGCAACCACATGGTGGCTCACAACCATCTGTAATGGAATCTGATGCACTCTAGTGTGTGTCTGAAGACAGCTGCAGTGTACTCATATAAATAAGAAATAAATAAATCCTTAAAAAAAACCGTGTAAATCCACACACTAAGATGTTGACACAGTAATGATTCGAGGCATCTCCCACAGTTAGGACAGGTTATATGTACAGTATGGACAAAAGGTCTACAAACCAGGTGGGATGGAGGAAAGATAGTGGGAGATTTCACCATTTCACCGTGCTATCAGAGTCCCAGAGCAGCTTAAAATGCATAGGATATTTGCTTTTGGAATTTTCCTTTATTACTTTTGAAAGCTGGCCATGACTAACTCAGTCTGAACGTGGGGAAAGTGGGGATAAAGGCAACTGTTTGTATCCAGGTAACTGAGATGGGAACAGAGAGCCTTGCTCAGCCACCTCCCGATTCGTATGTCTGAGCAAAGAGGACGTGGAGATCAAAGCCCATGTGGGTTCATGAGAACAGTGCATATTGGGTCTTCTGTGGGACAATGGGGCCAGGCCGCCAGTTTGCATGCAAAGCACAGCAGCTCCCACAAGGCCTGGAGCCAAGAGACATCATGTGGAACAGAAGTGCATGAAGATCACCATTAAAGGTACAGAACAAGGAAGAAAGGAAGGGGGGTAGGGGAACCGCTTTAATAACCCCACTTTGAAAACCATTGAATTAAAACAATAGTTTGGAATCGTGCGGCTCAGTCTTCCTGGTGAGTCAACTTTCAGTAAGGGCCTCAGAGGTGGAGCCTGACACGGTCCCAAGTCTGAAAGTACCCTCTAACACCAAAGGAAAATGTTCAAGGGCCAAAGTGGCACTGTGACAAATGAAACCGAAGTGCCGGTTAGGACCATGCCTCTCTAAACATGTGTGAGTGGATGGAGGCTCCTAATGTACGGTCTCAATGAGCAGACTACCCCCCCCTGAGAAGCAAGGGGGGTTCTCCTGAGCCATCCACCCGCGTGCAGCATGGTTGGCCCTGCAAGGTGCGGTCGAGATGGAAGACTCCCACGCCATGAGTGCTTTAAACCATAACTTCAGAGCCCTGGCGGGTTGACCTCTTGTTTCCCAGAGATGAAAGGGCCCTGTCTCTGCCTCTTTGGTAAGTGGAAGCCAAGCCAAATAGGCAATCACAGAAAACTCTGCATAGGCTCTGCTTGCATCCAATGGATGAGCTAATAGAGCTCAGACTAACAGAGAGCCACGGCCCCACTGGGCAGTGATGACGGCTTGTGCGCAAGGCCGTTGCTCTGGGCCTGTTTTTCACCAACAGACCTCAGTGACCATCTACGTGTCAGTGGAGAGATCTGGTAGGATCTCTGCAGATCCAGTGAGGTCTACCCATCATTGTGGAGTGAATCAGCTTTATGGATGCTGAACAGGACTCTGAGGCATGGTAAAGTGATCAACCATGGGAGTTTCTAATACACAGCCTACCTAAGAGGTTGGATCTGGGAGGCCTGTGGGGACAGAGCTCAGGGACATAGCGATAACTCTATGTCCATTTCCAGTAGTCGTCTGCCCTTGCCTCTCTTCATAGAATGTACAGCTAAAGATGTGGCCAAATGCCCTGCCTGCCCAGGTCTCCTCCATCAAACACAGGGATTTCTGCTTGTATGACACCTGTCAGTTAAAAACCAGAAGGTTTTCAGGAAATATCTCTGCTTGTGCTTGTGCACCCTGCCCTGGGATGCGCAGGCAAGACAAGAGAAAGCTACATTTGCTGGGTTCAAAGTCAGGAGAGCCTGCAGTTCAGCAGTGGGTCTGAACTCCAATTTCTTGCAGCAGAGCCAGGATGAGAACCCTACAGCAGAAAGGACCCTATGTTTGTGTGATGACAAGGACAGTGACCACTGGACTTTTCTCATTCTAGAAACTGCCCACAAGCCCTGTCTTCCCTTGGTGGGAGTGGCCTCCGGCTTCACACACACACATGCACACACATATATGCTTGCACACATGTACACACATGCACACACAGAGATGCACGCACACATGCACACACAGATGCACACACACATATGCATGCACTCATACACACCTATGCTTGCACACATTCATACACATCCATGCACACATGCACACACACACATGTGCACACACACACATGTGCACACACACACATGCGCACACACATATGCACATACACACACTCACACACAAAGTGGACTCCACATTGTTCCTTGGTGTAAGCCACAGAAAGCATGCTCAGTGGCCTCCACTCCCGCTCCTCCAGAGTGCTCTCAGCAATTCTCAGTCTCATGAGAGCATATTAACTTGTCCTCTTTTGTGAATGGACAAAGACTCAAAGGAGAACCAGAAATGGATGCTGGATGTCACCCAGGTGACTAAGGGACACAGATCAATGGCAGCTCCTGTCTGACTCGTGGGAACAGTCAGTCTCATGGGTTCACAGAAGGGTCTGAGAGAAGCCACCTGTATGGGGGTGGGGCGGGGACTGTGCCGTCTGACAATGTGTGGGCTCAGCAGATGTTGCACTCTGTTGAAGTACTCTGTAGAATTAATTGGTAACAGGAATGACAGAGACTCCTGGGTGGGGGTGGGGCATGTTGCAGTCTGGTATGGTGGTTCATGACTGTAAACCAAGAACCTGGGAGGCTTGCCACTTGGGAGGACAGCCAGGAGCTTTCTCTTGGCCTGTACAACTGGAGCGTTACCCAAGAAAAATAAAAACAGGGTTGGGAGATGGCTAGCTAGAGGGTGAGGCCAGGTTCAGTGAAGACGGAGGTAGAGGGCTGGAGAGACACCTCAGCCGTTAGCAGCATCAGTCTCTCTCCCAGAGTCCAGTTCTGGGCGCCCACATCTGATGGCTCCCAACCACCTAGAACTCCAGCTCCAGCGGCTCTGACGCCCTCTTCTGGCCTTGGCAGGCATAGGCACATATATGGGAGATGACTTTTTTCCCCTTAAGGGGTAGCTCAACAGGGGCCTGTATCTCCTGAACTTCCCTCTAACCCTTCTCACTGATTAGCCAACTGGCTGTGAAGTAGAGTTCCCACCTAAGGAATGAGACACGGTTATCACCAGTGCTGGGGGTAAGGGACAGAGGCCACCCCAGTCCTGTGTGCTGCTAGCCTGGTCTGGGTTCTGGCCCATGCACCCGTTTTATAAAAAGAAATTGCCTTGCCAAGTTACTTCCACATCGTTCGTGTGTTTGTTTGACGCTGAAATTGTTCTTTTCCGACACTACGCGTGTGCATCCATCGCCCTCTATGTATGTGGAGGGAAGATATACAAACGTACCAAAATGAATGTAAACAAACGGTCCCTAAAATTACAGCGTAATAATGTTCACGCCCAGGGCAGGACTCAAACGATGACACCCTGGGACGAAGTGTAGCCCTGTGTGCGGTATAAATAAAGCTTATTCGGATACAGCCTGTTCATTTGCTATGTGCAGAGTGGCGCTTACACTCTAAGAGTGAAGCTGAGTGGCTGTGACAGATTGACAGCTCTTCAAATATCTACTTCCTGTCCCTAGACTGCAAGTTAGCTAATGACTGGGGTTTAAACCTGGAAACAAAGAAGTGGACCAGAGATTCAGCAGCAACATGCTGAAAAACGGTGACCTTTTATAAGTCATTTGCTCTGCCTGGTGACAGGCAGCCCCTGTGGAGGCAGCAGTGGTCCAGCCTTAATGTCAACAATTTCTCCCGTATGCTACTCCCAATGTTCTCCCCAAACTCCTTTTGCATTCTACTCTCTGGCTTCACAGGTGTATATATGAATGACAGCCATTCTCCCCAAATGAAACAAACACACCTCCAGAGAGACGAACAGGAGACCTTGGAACAGACACCCAGCACCCCAGGATCCAGTTCACCCAGGGCTGCCCTTGGGTCTCCATGCCTTATCTACAGTAGTGACTTTAAACAGAAGCAAGAAGTTTCCCATGAGCCCCTCGAGGAGCCAGCCTTCTACACTGGAGACCTCTCCGAGGGACAGGTGGGGCATACCTGCTGGCAGTCACTCTGTCCTATCTCCACCTCTTGGGACTCAGTAAACCTGGAGTCCTGGAAGCTTCCTGGTAGCAGAGGGAGGCACAGACCTCAAACATCTCTAAGATCATGGCTAGACAAGACAAAAAGCATAGGCTTGGCCCCACCTTCAGAGGCAGTCTCTGCTCGGCTGGTCCACCTCACAGCCTTCCATGACAGAGAGCCGGCTCTCCTGACCTCTTACTGGGAAGTCATGGCTTCCCTAACCCATCTCCCTCTTCCCGGCAGCCTCTGAGAGCTCCAGCTTGTCTGTCCATACCTCTTCCCCGTTTTCCTCTCAAACGCCAGTAAGCCTGCCCTAGGGTCTCTTTCACAGTATGTTTTTCAATTCTTTCATCTTGGAGAAACTAAGAATCTACAAAAGGGACCGTGTAAAACGATTCTGTGTTTCCCAGTGACAACATCATGACAGTTAGTGTGAGCACAATCGTGTCGGGCACCATATACCAGTTTGAACCTGAATACTACAAGGTTTCTTTTTCTTTTTTCCCCCCAGTTATAATCCCTTGCTAAAACCAGGTGGTCACTTGTTTAAAACTGCCTTTTGTTTGCAGCATTAAGAACTTGGAAAGTGAGCCGGGCGTGGTGGTGCACGTCTTTAATCCCAGCACTTGGGAGGCAGAGGCAGGCGAATTTCTGAGTTCGGGGCCAGCCTGGTCTACAGATCTTGCTCACGTGCCTGACTCGCCAGCAAGAATGATGTTGCAACAGGATCCTTCTGCACACGTTTATTGGGAGAGCTTGATTGCAGAGGCAAAGAGACGCCAAGCCCAGAACTGGTGCTGCTTATATAGGCTTAGGAGAGGCGTGTCTCACACCCAGATTGGTTGTGCTTGGGTTATGCTTATGGCCTCATTTGCATGCTTACATCTGATTGGTTAACTTCTCTCTTATCTGATTGATTAACTTGTCTCTCATTTGATTGGTTAATTTTGGTTAATTCTCAAAACCTCATCTTGGCAAAAGAACTTTACTGCCTATGTATGCGTGGTGGCCAGCGGAAGCCAGCGCTACCCTGCAACGGCACATGTGGTTTCCCACATACAGAGTGAGTTCCAGGACAGCCAGGGCTACACAGAGAAACCCTGTCTCAAAAAACAAAAACAAACAAACAAACAAAAAAAAAGAACTTGGAAAGTGTAGTGGAGCATGCCTTTAACCTAGCACTCAACGCAGAGGCAGGTGGATTTCAGTGAGTTCAAGGCCAGCCTGGTCTACAGAGTGAGTTCCAGGACAGTCAGGGCTACACAGAGAAACAAACCCTGGTTCTACCTCCTGAGTACTAGAATTAAAGGCCTGTGCCACCACTGCCTGGCAAGTAGGCAATTCTTAACACTTAAGCAAAGTCTTAATTGTATAGAGCATGGTTAATAATAAAATCAGTAAAATATCAAACAATAAGCTGGGCATGGTGGCGCACGCCTTTAATCCAAGCACTCAGGAGGCAGAGGCAGATGGATTTCTGAGTTTGAGGCCAGCCTGGTCTACAAAGTGAGTTCCAGGACAGCCAGAGCTATATGGAGAAACCCTGTCTCGAAAAACCACACACACCCAAAGAAAATATCAAACAATACAGGGTTTCTCTGGCTGTCCTGCAACTCACTCTGTAGACTAAGATGGCCTTGAACTCACAAAGATCCGCCTGCCTCTGACTCCTGCGTGCTGGGATTAAAGGTGTGTGCCACCACCTCCCAGCTATTTAATGTGTCTTACCTGGGCCTGCAACCCACAGTGACTTCTCTGCAGACTTTATGGTGTGCTCACACTTAGAGAGATTTGTTCTTGGGTGTCTATCATACTGGGAAGATTTGATCTTCCAGTATAAAAGACTACAACCCTGATCTTGTTCCAGTGGCTACATCTTCACTGGACAGTTGCTGAAGAATCAACCTGCAAGGTGACTTTACAAGGTTTCCATATAGTAAAGTATACTGTCCCCCCCCGGGCTGCTGCAGTCAGCATGCCACCGTTCTAAGTATAGTTACAGTCAGCCCAGGAAGCTGGAGAAGGGGTCCAGTGCTGCCGTATTGCTGTACATCCTAACCTAAGAGCTCTATCTCACTAGCCTGTCAGTTTCCATAGACATGAGTGTCAGTAAATAGCACCCCCTCCAAAAAAAAAATGATCTTTCAGTTGTGTTACAAGTGTTATTATGAAGCTGTGTTATCTAGAGTTATTTCAGGCTGAAACAATCATTCTTTCACTTACTCCTTTCTTAGTACCCCAGGCTAGCCTCAAGCTCATGAACTTACTTGGTAGCCAGGAATAACCTTATTAAACTTTTCATCCTCCTGCCTCCAGTTCCCAAGTGTTAAGATCACAGCATGTGCTGCCACACCTAGTTTACTTAGTGCTTGGCTCAAACCCAGGGCTACGAGCATTCTAGGTGAGTACTCTACCATCCAAGCTATAATCCAGGCCTTGGAAGTCAGTTCAGGGCTGGAGAGATGGCTCAGCGGGGAAAGAGCATTGGCTGCTCTTCCAGAGGTCCTGAGCTGCATTCCCAGCTCTTATGTGATGGCTCCGATCATTCATAACTCCAGCACCAGGGAATCTGACTGACACCCGCTTTTGACTTCTGGGGCACCAGGCACACATGTACACATGGGCAAAACACTCACACGCATAAAACAAATAAATCATAAAAAGTTTTTTTTAAAAGAATGCCAGTTCAAACCAGGCAGTGGTTGTAGAGAAAATATCCTGCGTATTGTATGGATGTATTATCTGTTAATGAAAAAGCCTCTGGCCTATGGCTTAGGCAGGAAATGGGAGGTGGGACATCTGGGAGGAGAAAGAATTCTGGGATAGAGTCAGGCGGGAGATTGGTCCAGGAAGATGTGAAGAGACAGGCATGTGGTACCTGAGCACAGGTAACCAGACATGTGGCAGAATGTAGGTTAAAATAAATGGGTGATTTTAGCTGTGATTTAGTCAGAGCAGAGCCTAGCTATATAGCCAAGATACTTGTAAATATATTTTGAGTGTGAATCTTATTTCTGGGAGCATGGGGCTGAAAGGAAGAACCAGGCATAACTTCTACAAATGGTGGCTTATGCCTTCAATCCCAGCAATTGGGAGGCAGATGAATCTCTGAGTTCAAGCCCAGCCTGGTCTACAGAGTAAGTTCCAGGATGGCCAGACTACATAGAGATTCTGTCTTGGAAAAGAACAAAACAGAAAAAAGAAAGAAAGAAAGAAAGAGAGAGAGAGAGAGAGAGAAAGCAAGCCAGTCAGTTCTGAATAGGGACAAAAATCCATATAGAAAGGCGGGAAATAGCCAACACTGCAAGTGAATTCTATTTTTATTACTATAACTAGTATTTTTTTTTTTTTTGTATTTTTTTTTTTTTTTTTAGATAAAATCTGACTATGTACCCCAGGCTGGTCTGGAACTTGAAACAATCCTGCCTCTGCCTCCTGAGTGCTTGCTGAATTCTCGGCATGAGGCATCTTGCTTCCTGTAAATGCATTAAAAACCTCAGTCATTGCTTAGTGTTCCCCCATCAACCATTTTGTCTGAGCTTCTGAATAGCCTGGGGGTTATCCGAGGTTCCAGGACCCTAGCCTCTTAGAACGTGAGACCTTGATCTGAGAAACCACACTGCCTGATCCTGGGGCATCCTTTGAGCCTGTAGACATGCTGGCTACTCCTGGTTGGGGGTTAGGGAGAGACAGAAAAATAGAGAATGACATCACACAGTTTAGGATGTTGGAGGACACCTGCCTTGGTCTTCCCTGTGCTTTCCCTTGTACCCAGCGGCTCTCCCCATGGTGCTCTCAGACCTCTGTGGTCCCCTGTGCCTTCAGTCTCAAGAGGATGCTCAGGGAAGGTAAGCCCTGAGGGTCATCATGAGGCTTATCTAGAAGAGAGGGATGAGAGAGGCTGCCACTGCATGTTGGTCTTCTGTGGAATGGGCAGTTGGTGTTCCCGCCTCGTCTCTCTGCAGACAGTATTGGAGGGAGACCCTGATCTTGTCTTGCTCTGTCACTTTGAGTGGTGAACTATGATATCTGTGTCTACCAGGTGGATACCAGAGTCTTTCCATGGGTCTTGCCTCAGCACGTGAGTCTGTCTCAGCTGACATCACTCTGCCAATCAGCTCTAGTCTGAGGGAGCTGCAAGAAACCGCAGCACAGCGCCAGAACTCATTTGCTGTGTTTCTCTCTATGGAGTCCCGACATGTGGAGCTCAACTACACAGTGTTAAGACAGACTGGACCAATACACATGTGTCGTTGGTAAAGACTCCTTCATCGGGGGCTGGGAAGATGGTTCAGCGGGTAAGAGCACTGACTGCTCTTCCAAAGGTCCTGAGTCCAAATTCCAGCAACCACATGGTGGCTCACAACCATCCATAGTGAGATATGACACTCTTCTGGTGTGTCTAAAGACAGCTACAGTGTACTTACATATAATAATAAATAAAATCTTTAAAAAAAGACTCCTGGGCTGGTGAGATGGCTCAGTGGGTAAGAGCACCCGACTGCTCTTCCGAAGGTCCAGAGTTCAAATCCCAGCAACCACATGGTGGCTCACAACCATCCGCAACGAGATCTGGCGCCCTCTTCTGGAGTGTCTGAAGACAGCTACAGTGTACTTACATATAATAAATAAATCTTAAAAAAAAAAAAAGACTCCTTCATCACTGTCCTTTCACAGGCTTTCTTTAGCAGAACATCCTTTCACCTGTGATTATTTTAGTTAAATGTTCTTTTATGAGACTATCTTAGTCTTTTACCTGTGACCACTTCAAGAAAACATTCCTTCCCATGTTTGTCCCAACAAAACACCATTCAATATAACTGACTTTTTAAAGGACCCTTGAGTTTCCACTTCACATCCGGGCTGAGAATATGGTAGGCCTGTACAAGTTCATGATAGTTGCTAAAACTTAAAACAAAATTGGAAGATTGCTAAGGTACGCAGAGAAGAGGGAGAGAGGATGAGAGTCTCTCACTGGTATAGCGGTGACTACATTTGTCACAATTGTCACCCCAAGGGCATCTATTGCAGAAGAGGAAACCAATAACAAGATGTGTGAGACAGTCCTTCCTGTGCAGTGAACCTGTGCCCAGCCATTGAGGGCCTGTATGGAGGACCCAGCCAGGAGGGAAGCTTAGCCTGGACTCAGCACAAATGGCCTCACCAAGCTGGTGTCTACACTGTTGAGTGTTCACTACCAAAAGCAGGCAGCAATGCTGAGCTCTTACATGGCTCTCTTGTGTAACAGCCAGCTCCTTGGTGGGAAAACTTGCCTTCACTACTACCGTGTCTTCTCCAGCATCAGCATCCAAAGGCCCATTCCCTGCCCCAGGCACTTTCCATGGTGCTGTTCCAGCAGGTAAGGCATCAGGGAACCGGAAGGGAGGTGTCTTAGTTAGGGTTTTACTGCTGTGAACAGACACCATGACCAAAGCAAGTCTTACAAAGGACAACATTTAATTGGGGCTGGCTTACTGGTTCAGATGTTCAGTCATTATCATCAAGATAGGAGCATGGCAGCATCCAGGCAGGCATGGTGTAGGAGGAGCTGAAAGTTCAGCATCTTCATCTGAAGGCTGCTGACAGAACACTGGCTTCCAGGCAGCCAGGATGAGGGTCTTAAAGACACAGTGACACACCTACTCCAAGAAAGCCACACCTTCTAATAGTGCTACTCCCTGGCACATACAAACCATTACAGGAGGCAAATTCTCAAAGATGTAGTCTTTTAGTTTGTTTCCCCATCATGGCAAAATACTCGGTAGAGAGCAACTTAAAAGTGAGAGGATTCTGGCTCACAGGCTGGGAGGATCCATCCTGGTGAGGAAGACATGGTAGCCAGGGCCCGAGGGTGCTTTCTCCTGTCTTGTCCATTAGGAAACTGAGAGATGGGCTCTTGCACTCCTTCCCCCATTTTATTCTGTCTGCTTCAGGCCCCATTAAATGGTACCACTCGCTCCAGAGACGCTCCTCCTTCCTCAGTTAACCCTCTCTGGAAACCTCACGGACAAACCCAAAGGTGTGCCTTACTGACGCTCTAGGCGTTTCTTACTCCAATCAAAATTAACGATTGCAGACCGCCGTGTCTTCATGCACTGACTCTGAACCCGCAACCTCACCCGATTGTTGCTGTACAACTGAATGGACCAAAAGTGCAGCTTGGGCCCCTGAAGTGGCCATGGAACTAAAGGGTGAACTGATAACAGTTTATACAGTCAGCCGTGCCTTCCTGGGCCAACGCTGACAAAAGCTACGAGTGAACTGATCGAGTTCACTCAGCTGCCATCCTGCCTAGAGCCACACAGGTGAGCCTTTACCTGACTGCACAGCTGAAGGACAGCAATGGAACTCAGAATGAAGGGACCAAGTATACTCATCTCAACTGAAACAGAAGAAGCAGGGATGAGAGCCAGGATGAAAGCCGGGCACCCGTGTGCACACACACACACACATTAATTCTTTAAAAAAGAATCACTAGGAACAATTGGACACCATCTCAAGATAAATACATTCAACCAACTGGGGCTAGAAGGAAACTGTTCCAACACAATAAGGGCCATACGTGAAGTTAATTGCAGACTTTGTACTCAGCGGTAAAGACTGGAGGCTGGGGTCTCGCACCTTTAATCCCAGCACTTGGAGGTCAGCCTGGTTTACATAATGTCTTTAAAAATATGGTGAGCCAGACGATAGTGGCTCATCTTTAGAACACAACTATGATCCCAATACTAGGGAGGCAGAGGCAGGCAGATCTTTCTGAGTTTGAAGCCAGCCTGGTCTACAGAATGAATTCCGGGACAGTCAGGGCAAAACAGAGAAACCCTGTGTGGGGGGAAAATACTATGAAAGACTAGGCTTTCCTCAGCTGGCCTGAGGAAGTAGAGCTCAGGTTTCCTGCCAGGGCTCATGTCGCCTGGGACACAATGCATTTTTCATTCCGCCTCAATGAAAGCCTCAATAGACAGGACCCCGAGTGCTGGCTCCAGGTCCTCTTGTAGCTCACCTGCCTGGCCTCCTTGCAAAGCTGGGACTTCACTCTCAGCTAAGTTTGCCCAGTCTCCTCCTTGGGAAAGTGCCTTAGAGACAGTGTGTTTGACCCCCGGCTTCTCCAGTTCTCTGGTGAAGGAGTTAATTTCACGAAGAAGTGAAGTCCCACCCTCACGCCCACCGGATCCAGGAGCAGTTGGTGAGGTGGAGGATTAGAGCAAGCGCTTTGCTCTGCTAAGCACCTGAGTACATCTTCTTCACATAACTCAATGAGCAGTCTGCACCGACAAGGTAATTTTTTCCCTCAGTTGAACTCGCTCTTGTTTTCTTCCACTGTGGAGAGAGGCACAAGGTCCCAGTGGTCGCTGCAGCCATTCCTGGGCTCTGATAATCAGTTTCCAGACTATATTCATCACTCCACAAGCCAAAGCAGTGTCAGCTGAATGTGCTGTGGCCTGGAAACAAAATCCTAAACTTTAGCCCTCACAATTCTATAAAATACCGGAAAGGAGACGGCTCCTGCAGTATGGATCCGGATGTGCGCAATGTCCTCCGGTCTGCAGATCCATGAAGCTGAGATGACTTTACCTGCTGTCCCTCCTCCCACCTCTCACACTGGCTGACTGGAGCTCTGACCTCAACAGTTCTCCGTCACACAAAAGGTCATGCCTGTTGCCAAACCTGCCAAACCAAAGTTCAGTCCCCGGTACTCACAGTGGAAGGAGAGGATCGGCTCCTGAAAGATTTCCTCTGACCTCCACGTGCACACAATGACAAATGCACACACATACAAAGAATTCTTTCTTTTAAATGTGTGTGTGTGTGTGTTTGTGGTGGGGGTGAGATGTGGCATGGTTAGCAGCACCCATGTAGGACCTAACACACAGTCCAGCACTCTTGCAGAGGACCTAAGTTCAATTCCAAACCTCCATAGAGTGGCTCTGATGCTCCCTTCTGGCCTCCATGGGCAGTGCACTCATTTAGTACACAGAGGGAAAACATTCACACAAATAAAATAATCTTTAAATATGTATATATATGTATGTATATATATATATATATATGTTAATGAATATTTTTTAAAACTTCAAAGGTCCTTTAGAAAGATTGTGTACCCAATCAGTAGGCTCTGTAGAAAGCCGGGGGTGCAAGTCCCCACCAAGCTAGCAGAAGCCCGAGTTAGAAAAGGGATAATTTCAAAGACTTTTAGGGGAATCTTTTCTTTAATGGGTTGACCTCAAATCACAGGAGTCGGGCAAGGTTCTGGAAGAGTCACATCAGCACAGACATGGCCAGCGTGGACTACAGAAAGGGCACGCTAGAATGAAAGACTGGACCGCCAGAGACATGCTAGAAGTGTGTGCAAGCTCCCATGGAGGTCAGTGGGACGACTTACGGAGTCTGTCTGACCTTCTTCTTTAGCAGGCTTCTCTTTCCTTCCTTCTTTCCTTTTCTCTTCCTTCCTTTTCTCATGGTAAAAAGAAGCCGAGACGCACCTTCAGCCTTCTGCTGGGAAACCCCACCAGGCCACTGGCTCCTGTGGGTCGCCTTCAGCTTCCCACTGAGTGGCGACAGGGCTAAACTCTGTGTTCATGATTCTGCAATTCCCAGTAACAAATCTTTCCCTTCCTTCTGAGCAGTCTTCCACTGGCATCCTCAAGGCCCTGTCTCACGATGGTCTGCCTGCCTGGAAAGCTTTTGCCTTCATTTACCACACTGCTCAGGGAACAGAGCCAGGTCTACATTTTCAGAGGTTTGCAATCAGAACCCCTTCCAGACTCATAGCGATCTTGGATATTTACTAATGCAGAGCAGAATAAACCAAAAGCAGAACTGTCTTAACCTCCGGGCTGTGAAGAGTAAGTGTGGGTTCTCCATGCTCTGTAGGGGGGGGGGGTAGGAGCCTGGCACACTGAGCTGAGCCCACTGTGCTGGGTCTCATCTGGTTCACTTTGGTCTCTGGAGATGTCATCAGAGCTCCATCATGTTCATGCTCACCTACCTAGGAAGGACTCACTTGCAGGCTAGCCTGAGCAAAGGACTCACTTGCAGGCTAGCCTGAGCAAAGGACTCACTTGCAGGCTAGCCTGAGCAGCTGCTGCTGGCTGGAGACATCAGTTCCCTGCTGTGCTCAGGGAGCCTGTCAGTAAATATGTGCACTTCTCAAGGTTCAAGCATGGCAGACGGTGACCCTTTTGTGATTTTGAAAGTAGCATCCCATCACTTAGGACATATTATGTCTCTGAAATAAAGAGCTCTAATAGGGCAGATCAGCCTTCAGAGCTCAGGTCACCAAGTGACATAAACACAGGGAAGTGTCATTGGGGTATGGCAGAGACTTCCACCACAAGATGACATTGAGGTCCTGTGTTAACAAGGCAGAGCATGTACTGCAACACTGGAGAAAGGAATGGGTATTTCTCAGAAGAGGAAAGTGATGTCATTTTAGCACCTCCCCCTCTCCCTTGCCCCCTCCCCCAAATGATCCTCAGCACCACAGTGGCCTTAATCACAGGCACTCAAACAGCTCTGCCAAGCCCAGGGAGGGGCTACTCACTGCCTCCCTCTCTTCCCCTCTTTCCACTCCTTGGTTTAGCACTGGACCACTTAGGGGAGACATATTCCTTAGTTATACAGGGTAGGGTCACAGTTCCAAGCCTTGGAAAGGTTTCACCTCAGCCTGAGGTGCCTAGCCCAAGAACAATACCTGCAAGGACCAACCACCCTGACAGTGCTATCCACCCCTTGCACACTCACTTTGGAGTCATTTAGGCCAGCCACTCTTGTCACCAAAGGGACACAGGCAACTTATACCTGACATTACAGATGTTAGAAATATACAAAGGGGGCTGGCGAGATGGCTCAGCAGGTAAGAGTGCTGACTGCTCTTCCGAAGGTCCTGAGTTCAAATCCCAGCAACCACATGGTGGCTCACAACCATCTGTAATGGGATCTGATGCCCTCTTCTGTTGCTTCTGAAGTCAGCTACAGTGTACTTATATATAATAAATAAATCTTGGGCTGGAGCAAGCAGGAACTGGGCGAGCAGGGCCAACCAGAGCAAGCAGAGGTCCTAAAAATTCAATTCCCAGCAACCACATGAAAGCTCACAACCATCTGTACAGCTACAGTGTACTTGCATACATAAAATAAATAAATAAATCTTACAAGAAAGAAAGAAAGGAATATACAAAGGAAAATCCTGTGTGTATGTCTTTAACTGTGTGCACGTGCATTTGTATCTGTGCATGCATGCGTGTGTGTATGTGTGTAGTCCTGTATGTATGCCTTTAATTGTGTATGTGTAATCCTGTGGAATGTCTGTGTTTGTATATAATTCTGTGTGTGTGTCTTTAACCATATACGTGTCTGTGTATGTGTCTGTGTGTTTGTGTAATCCTGTATGGATGTCTTTAATTTGTGTGTGCGTGTCTGTGTGTGTAATCCTGTATGTCTATGTGTGTCCCCCAGCAAGCTGCTTCCTTCTCACTCCTGATAGAAGAGTTAGCCTCACACGCTGCTCCTGGCCCACCAGCCAGTCAGGAAGAGCCCTGGATGCTCAACTGGAAACTTGGATCTAACTGGGGGTATCTGAGGTCATCCCAGAAGTCCACGGGCAGAAAAGCATGTCTGGGAACGTTTCATTGGATCAAGGCCTGATATTCATAGGGACTAGGACTCAGGGACATATAAGCAATCTGTGAAGGCTTCAGCACCAGCCGATGGATAGTTGGAAGGGGTCACCCTGCTTGCTCCTGTGGCCAACTCCTCAGGCTGGGAATCTTTTCTCTGCAGAGCCCCTGTCCAGTGCAGGGAGAATCTTACTGTTCATCTGCTCTGGCAGCATGTCTGGCTTTGACCACAATGTGGAGGCCAGGAAAGTGTTCCCACTGTTCCCACAAACTCCTCCTCATCTCTGAAACAGAGCCTTAGAGAGATGGTTGAAGTCTGGCAGGAGGGTGGGCCAACAAGATGTGCACACACACACACATCTGTGTGATGGGTTTTAAGCCTTGCAGAGTGAGCATCCTGACCCACCCTGTCTCAGGATGAGGAAGAAGAGCGAGAGTATGGAGGCAGGACAGCGTGGCCAGTGGGCCCTCTCTAGGGAGATCTGTAGGTGGGTTCTGCAACATACTCTTTGCATTAAGGGGAAAACTTCCCTCTATGGAAGTATTACATATCATATAAATAAAAGTGAACAGACCCAGTCACCTCATTGGTCACAGAACTTTCTGTTAACAAAGTTAACTGTTTCAGGGAAGAGGTGGAATCTAAGCTTTCTTGTTTGTGTTAGGTTATTTAATTGGGTGAGGCTGCAAACTGAAAACTATGTTGCAGCTAAAGAGGACTTCTATTATTCTTATTCTTATTAGCGATGTTGCATGCTGGGCGTGGTGGCGCACGCCTTTAATCCCAGGCAGAGGCAGGTGGATTTCTGAGTTTGAGGCCAGCCTGGTCTACAGAGTGAGTTCCAGGACAGCCAGGGCTACACAGAGAAACCCTGTCTCGAAAAACAAAACAAAGCAAAACAAAAACAAAAAAACTATGTTGCAGCTAAAGAGGACTTATTATTATTATTATCATCATCATCATTATTTACTTATTCACTTTACATTCTGCTCACTGTCCACCCCGTCCCACAAGCCTTCTCCCATTCTCCATCTCCTTCTCCCCTGAGTGGGTGGGGACCCCTTGGGTATTCCCCCCACCCTGGCACATCAAGTCTCTGTGAGGCACATCCTTAGAGAGGACTTCTTAACTCGTGCACATGCACATCTCAGAGGTCAGTTTTTAAAGCTTATCCTGCACTACTAAACCAATGCACTAAGAACTTTTGTGAGTTCCAGGACAGCCAGGGCTACACAGAGAACCCTGTCTCAAAAAAAAAAAAAAAAAAAAAAAAAAAGAAAAAGAAAAGAAAAGAAAAAAGAAAGAACTTCTGTCACAGGAAACCACCGCTGAATGACCCTCACATGTCTGCCCACTCTCCTGCTAGATATTCAGACAACAACAACAAGAATTCTGAATCTAAAAAACAAAACAAAACAAAACCCCTTTAGTTCTTGGCAGCAACTCTGCAGGAATACACCAGAAGACAGGGGGCCTGCTCCCCTCCTCCTTACAAACATTCATTTCCTGGAAAATAACCAAAGACAAGGCATGCAAACACTTCGGGAGTTAGTGGCTGGGAGGTGGCTCACCGGGGAAGTCACTTGCTGCACAAAGCCAAGGCCCTGAGTTCAAATCTCAGACCATGTCTATAATTCCAGTTCTCCTTCAACAAGGTATGACAGGTGAACCCAGGAGCCCATGAACAACAAAAAAACAGACACCGTGTCTCAAACAAGAGGGGAGGCCCAAAGCCTGGCTGTCCGTTTCCACAGGTGCGCCCACACACTGCACTCACAGCACACGTGCACACCATGAAACGCTTTTTTTTTTTTTTAAGATTTATTTATTTATTATATGTAAGTACACTGTAGCTGTCTTCAGACACTCCAGAAGAGGGCGCCAGATCTCGTTACGGATGGTTGTGAGCCACCATGTGGTTGCTGGGACTTGAACTCTGGACCTTTGGAAGAGCAGTCGGGTGCTCTTACCCACTGAGCCATCTCACCAGCCCCGAAACGCTTTTTTTAAAGTAACGCTTTAGCAATAGCAGGTTAACACACAAGCTAGAAAGGCACATGTTAAAAATCACCAACTTCTAATTTTATTCCCAGTGCAGAGGATGTGGAAACCAGCTAAATGTCAATTACAAGGTAGGGCCGAGCTATCTTAGTGTGTGTGCACAGTTGTCTCCCGTCCAGTATCCCCTTTCAAACCAATATGGCCTAAGTCATAACTATATTTAGGGATTCATGTTGAGGAAAATCTCACTGCTGGATTCAAGGCTGTAAAGGAGAGAAAGCCGTCCTAAAGCTGAAGAAAACGTTTCTTCCAGTGCACACTTCCCAACCAATCAAAAGTTCCCGAGTTGCTATTTACAAAAATTAGACGGGTGGGTGGGAGTCCGAAACAGATTGAACAGGGCTGTAAATTTTCTCTACGGGAAAATGTAAATTTTGGTTTCTTCTTGTAGCACAGTCGGAGGTCAACAGAGGGGAATGTTGCAAAGTTTTTGCCTAACATTGAAGAAAGACAGGCAGGCAGATTGAAGCACCAGCACCCTTTGCGGTGAATATACAGAAAAGCAGCCACTTGTCTACGGTTGGATACGTTTCTGGGAAAAGGCACTGAGCTGGCGGACCGTGGCGCGCTAGCCAATGAACCTCTCGGCGGGCCACGTCTCCAGGGCATTGGCGGGGATGCGGGGAGCCTCCTGCCCCGGCGGGGCCAGGGCCTCCATCTCGCGCACCACCTGCGTGAACACGCGGTCCACCATCGTTTTGCTCTTGGTCGTGATCTCCAGGAACGGGCAGCGCCACTCGCGGGCCAGCGCGCGGCCCTGGGCCGTCAGCACCTGGCGCTCGGCATCTAGGTCGGCCTTGGTGCCCACCAGCACGAGCGGGACCGCGCGCGAGCCCCGCAGCCGGTCCATGCGCTCCCGCAGCGGCCGCACGGCCTGGAACGAGGCCTCATCGCACACGCTGTAGAGCACCACGAAGCCGTCGCTGTTCCTGATGTACAGGTCCTTGAGGGTGACCAGATGCTCCGCGCCCACCGTGTCCACGATCTCCAGCAGCGCGGGAGCCCGGTTCACCTCGATCACCTTGCTGAACAGCTCCTCCACCGACGGCTCGCAGCGCTCGGGGAAGCGGCCGCACGCGAACTGCGTGGCCAGCGCCGTCTTACCCACCGCCACGCTGCCCAGCAGCACCACCCGGTAGTCTTTGGCGGGGCGCAGCACTAAGCCCTCCATGGCCCGGACAAGGGGACGTGGGGAATGGCGCTGGGAGGCGGCTTGGGGAGGACCGGAGGGCGGGGCGCGAGGCGGAGGACGCGCGCGCGTCCCGTGGCGCCCGAGAGGAGAGGCCCCGCCGCCGCCCAGGGTCCCTGGGTCTCGGCCCCACGAGTCTCTTCGCCTAGCCGAGCGCGCTGCTCCGGATCCCACAGCCCCACGCTGCGCCTGCCCTACAAGCACCTCGCCCGAGCCTCCTCTCTCCTCTAGGTTCCCAGCCCTGCCCGGCCTCCCTCCCACACCCCGCAGACCAGCTGGGGCCCCTCAGTCAGTCCTGAGCTGGCTATCCCAAAGAGGGAGCCCCTCGGTTGACAGAGCAGAAGGTAATCTGATCCCTTTCTGGCCAACCCAAGAAAAACAGGGATTTCGCAGCATTCCAGATGCAGACTCAAGGCCCGCTCAAGGCCTCTGCTCCCTACCGCTGGCTCCGCCAGACTGGGAAGACCCCATGCTCTGGAGGGGGGCAGATGAAGCTGGTCAGAGAGGACCCCAATTCCCTCTTGGGCGCTGTGATCGCTCACCCTGGTCCCTTCTCCCTGGACTTTGTCCAGTGCAAAGCACACAGCCTCCCCCACTTCCCTCCTTCGTGGTTCCCCTCCTGGAGAAGTCTCCTCACTTCAGCCATCCATACAACTGTGTCACTTGGTAGAAATGAAAACTCACTGAACAGCACGTAGAAACTGGGAAGCGCCAGGCAAAGCCCATGGCCACCTTCTCAGTCCCCTTCCACTCCTGGCTCCTTCACCGGCTGCAGAGGAGAAAGCCTGGGTCCCATTTCTGGCCTTGTTTCCCTGAGTGAACTTTCTTCTGCCTCCCGGGGGAGGTGGGGGAACCAGCTGCCTAGGCTGCCTGCCCTGCTCTGGTGAACTTGAAGCGGTTCACCTGAGGAAGGCGCTTTTCTACAAACTATGCGGTCATTACATCCTTAACGTACAATGATTCCCAAAAAGAGATCTTAGGGGGCATTCCGGGCAGGAAATAGAAACTAAGAAGAAAACTGAGTAACTAAACATCCCCTGAGACACTTGAGCTCCATCCAGGTTCAAAAGCTTCCTGCGGATAACTTTTGAAGGAATACAGAGCAATTTACAACCCCATAGAACAGGCGAGGAAACCCCACACAGCACAGCCACACCCAAATCTGGGACCCTGGCATCGTCAGGAACAAAATAATGACATTTTAGTCTGAAGAAAGAAAATAAATGACAGGAATTCTCAGGGGACTAGTTTGGGAAAGATTCCACAAGAACTCTGTAGAAGCAAAAAATACAGCTTTTTGTTTTAGTATGGAAACCAATAGGTACGATATCGTGGTATAAGAAATACATATCTTGCAGGATCTTTGCCTAGGAGGAGTCTGGAAGCTAGAGATTAAAGGCGTGGAGCTCATTCTCCCAGGAGCCCACTTTTACAGGGTTCAGCACCAAAGGAGCATCCAGGGAGAATACCAACTCCCCCACAGTCCCCACCCTTGAACATAACAGCTGTCTTTATTTGTGCATCAGAGACTGCTCACAAGAGCACTAAGATCTACCCTGCCCTGCTGACTGTTGATATTCCTTCTTAGGATTCCAGCCACACGCTTCTGCACCTGTCAGCCTGCTGTAATTGCACATGGCTCTGTGGTCTTGGGAGGTGCTTAAGTAAATAGCATATAGAAGGTTAACAGAAAGTAGGGGGGACCCCATCTATGGAGAAATTACTATCCATGCTCGGTGGCTGATTTAGGGTCACCCACTCTCTTCTAAGTAGCCCTTCACCGGGCTCTGTCAGTGAACCTCATTGGTTCCCCAGGTTTGACTTTGGTGGGATCATACTTTGGTTTGTGATTAATGCCCTATAAGGAAGGGGTGGACAGCTCGGTGATGGTGGCATACCTTTTATCCCAGCACTCAGGAGGCAGAGGCAGGCGAATCTCTAGAATTTGAGGCCAGCCTGATGTAAAGACTGAGTTCCAGGACAGCCAGGGCTACAAAGAGAAACCCTGCCTCTAAATAAATAAATAAATAAATAAATAAATAAGGCAAAACCAACAGCAACAGAAAAGGAAGGGGAGGACAGCCTATGCCTCTCCAAGAAGAGCTCCCGAAACATGAGTGAATTATATGCACACAATGACGTGAACTTGAAAGAGATTTACAGATGACCTTTTCACTAGAGATTCACTAGAGCACTTCAGATTGTCCTGGAACTTACTCTTTACACTAGGCTGGCTTTGGACACCATCAAGTGCAAGGATCAAAGACATGCAGCAGCAGTAGCAGCAGCAGCAGCAGCAGCAGCAGCCCGCTGCCTTGGAGGTCCCTGTGTTAAATGCACCTCCTTTCACTGGTTCTTGAACTGACTGGCTGGAGAGGGAACCATCAGTGAGTAGAAGTCTGGGAATCCCAGCCCTATGTGAGGCTCTGTCGAGTGTTTATGGGGCAGGCGACTGAGTTCTGTTAATGGTCACTGACTTATTAATCAAGGTGCTGGAACAGGACCACCGTGAAAATCTTATCACAAGGGATTTGAAGAACTTCTGAGCTGGAAGTGGGATGCCCCCAACATCTGCAATAAGAATCCTCCGAGACCTCGCCTCTGCACCTCCACACTTCCTAAGGCAGGAGGTAAACGCATGGAGAATGCTCCCTGGTTTCCATGAACCTTGAGTGTATTTGTAGATGCTCCCCTATGAAGTGTGGGAGGCCCAGGATTGCCACTGGTTCTGAACTGGAGGCAGTGTTGTGGCCTGGTCCCCCAGCTTGCAGAGTCAGCAACTGCAGTGTCCGGGATCAGAATTAAATAACAGCTCCTCATTCACTGGCATGTGGGGAGTTGCTTGGTATGGAAAGCCCCCACCCACAGTGGAAGTGGTGTGAGCGGCTGTTTCTGTAACAGGTTATGGAGTCTCATGAACACAGCTGACGAGATGAAACATCACTTGAAGTTATGGATGATGCTGGGATGATGGGAACATCGGCAGCTGCCCCATACTGGGAGACGGAAGGAAGGCCCTCCCTGCAGCAACAGAAAAGGTCTTGAATTTTCAGGTGGCTGTTTAAGGGTTTGTTGTTGCTGAGGCTTTGAAGACCTCTGATAAAAGCCAGCCCACCCCAGTCATTCCTATTACTATTGGTACTCGTTACTGATGAAATGAAACCGTGACCCCACCATAAAGACACAGGCTTCACCTTGCAATTCCATCTGAGTGCACCTGGGCACACCACTGCACCTGTTTAACAGGATAAGGTTCCCCTCAGATCCTTCACCCAACACCGGCAAAGTGGATTTCACAAGGTAGCATCCAGACATGCGGTTGGCCACAATCCTGCCCTGACCTCAGCTCCCCAATCAGAGCTCCCTGAATTCACAGCATGGGGTGTGAGCTGGGTGCAAGTCTTTAGAAGTGGATTCAGGGACCAGGAATGGAGACCCTGGGCAAGTCAGGAGCATGACAGAGAATCCAATGCCAGCACGCATGCTGAGTTGGGCACTAGAGTAAAATGTACCTTAAAATTGCCACTGCACACCCAGGAATGGAGCACACTTGCTCGAAGCATCCACACACAGTCCACACTCATGGAGTGAGCTGGAGAACCGATGTCTGGGTAGTGGCTGCAGAGAGCCTGGGCTGGCCACACCTGCACGGTTGGCTGGCTCCTGCAGCCATGACCTGGCCACAAGAGCAAATACAATGCACAAGAGAATAGAAGCGGCTGAGCCAGTGCTTGTACTTTAAAAGTACCCCATCATTTGCGGGTGTGCCGAGCACCATGTGACTTGCCAGTGTGATGAGATGTGGAATCACCTGGAGACAGGCCTGTGGGGTGGCTGTGGATGCCATGGGCTGTATAAAAGGAGACGAGAACTGGGCACCTGCATTCTGCTTCCTGGCTGAGGATGCAATGTGAGCAGATGCCCCAAACTCCTGCTGCTGAGTCAAATGAGCCCCTTCTCTGTCAGGGTGCTTTTGTTAGGGCACTTAGTTACATAGTAACAGGAGATGTAACTTTCTCTGTCCTGTGCTTATGTCAGGGCACTTAGTTACACAGTAACAGAGACGTAACTAAGACAGGCAGTCCTTCCCTTCCCGCTTTAACTGGAGTCTAAAACAAAACCAAGCCCCTGTGTTCCGCTGGAGGAAGGAAATGCTTCTGCACTGCACTGCAGTGGATTTGATGCAGTGGAATTGTTGCTCCCTGACCAAGGTGCCTACAACCCAAGATTGCATTACTGCATACTTCTAAATCAGAGGTTTTATTAGGAATGAGCATTTGGTGTTTATAATCAGTAAGTTCAGTAAGAGTATCCCACACCTAACGTTGTGATTTCTAGGAGTGAATTCCCAACCACTGAATCGCACTTCTCTCACCTCTGCCATCCAGACGGCCTTCTGGCTGTTTTGTTTTGTTTTGTTTTGTTTTGTTTTGTTTTGTTTTGTTTTGTTTTTAACTGTGATTGGCTGTGTCTGTCTTATACCTTATACACTGGTCCCTCCTTTAGAGTGCTGTTCCCTCAGGAGCCTGCATGATTTGCTTGCTCGCTGAATTAAGGTTTCTTGCTGCACTGTCTCTGGCATGCCTTGATCCTCCCATGCCGACTGTTACATGTGGACTGTGTCTTCCTGTAATTCATATGCTAAAATTCTAGCCCTTGGGATCTCAGGTGACACTGCAGATATAAACTTTGAATGCAGAATTGGTGCAGATATATTAAAATGAGCTCAGACTCAAGAAGAAGGATCCCTATTCCAAGATAACTAGGGTTTGATAAGGGCGGGGGCATTATGGCTCGATCAGGAAAGTGCTTGCCTTGAAAGCATGAGGACCCAAGTTCAACACCCAGAACCTACATAACACAAGCTGGGTGTGGTGGCATGCACTGGAAGTCTCAGCTCTCAGGATTCCAAGACAGCAGATTCTTGGGTCTTGAAGGCCAGCCAGACTGGCCTACTTAGCAAGTTCCAGAGCATTGGGGGATGCTATCTCAAAAGAAAAAAGAAAGAGAGAGAGAGAGAGAGAGAGAGAGAGAGAGAGAGAGAGAGAGAGAGAGAGAGAAAGGAAGAGAAAAAAGAAACAAAGAAATGTGTCCAGTGCTTGAGGAACAACGTTCAAATTGTCCTCTATCTTCTACATGCAAAGACATGTGTGTGAACATGTACACCTACATGTACACAAACCCTCACACACGCATACACATACAGGAGAGAAATCTGGACACAGACATGCCTGAGTGGAGACCAGCAAGCGAAGCCCAAGACAAAGGTGGAGTCAGCTTTCACAGAACAGAGAAGAACCGGTGGCACCAGTAGTCACAAGCAGTCAAAGCTGGTGCTCCCGGGAAGGCTCTGGAGGGCCTTGTCAGCACCCTGATCTTGCACTTCCTGCCTGGGAATGGAGGCAGTCTGTCTGTCCAGGGTGTCCAGTCTGTGCAGTCTATGGAATGAGCGCCTTCAACCTGAAAATGTTAGCACAAGCCAGCGCTGGCCATCCGGTCTCCCTCTTTGCTCAGACTTCCTCTATTGACCTGTTAATGTTGCTGCTCTCCATGGGAAAATGAGTAGCTTAAAGGAAACAACCTTATTCTAGGACAAGATGGCTCAGTGAGCAAAGACAGCAAGCCTCACAACCTGAGTTCAGTCTGGGGATCCACATGGCAGAAGGTGAGGACCGGCTGCCACAACTGTCCTCTGAACTTAATGGGAGGACAAGGGCGTACACACACACACATGCTCGCACATGCACACTCACAGTGTTAAAAAATAAAATAACTTATTACTAACCCAATATAACTGACACAGGTTCAGGAGTACAGACTCTAAAGAAAGAATTATAACAACTCTCATAGACAAGGCATCAGCACAGCCAGGGAATGCATAAAGAGACTTAGATAGGGTGGACATGCTGGTACATGCATTTAGTCCCTTTACTAGAGATTTAGAGGCAGGTGGGTCTCCATGAGTTCAAGGACAGCCTGGTCTAGATAGCAAGCTCCAGGCCAGCTCTGGCTACATAGAGGCAGTGGGGGGACTGACTCAGGTCCTTAGGCCAGCTAAGGAGGTAGGAAATTCTGACCACCCAGTGGAGACACCATCCCTGCTTACTGGGGAGCTAGGCAGACAGGATCTGCTGTGTTGAATCAAGGGAGAGTAAATGGAACGCACACTACAGAAACTCTAGCCACTATCAGAATGTTAGGTCAGATACCAAGTTTGTATTCTAAGAGCTAAAGCCTTAGGAATCTTAAGACCTGTGATAAACAGCCTGTCCTGGTGGGAGAAAGAAATTGTCCACATCATGTGTGCTAAAAAGAATTCTGCGGCAATAATTTCTTTAGGAATTGCCAAAGTCTACCAGTCAATCAATGCAGGAACCACAATTCATAGTTTGAATATGCTTGGCCCAAGGAATGGCACTATTAGGCGGTGTGACTTTGTTGGAGTAGGTGTGTCACTGTGTGTGGGGGCTTTAAGACCCTCATCCTAGCTGCCTGGAAGTCAGTCTTCCACTAGTAGCCTTCAGATGAAGATGTTGAACTCTCAGCTTCTCCTGCACCATGCCTGCCTGGATGCTGCCATGCTCCCGCCTTGATGATAATGGACTGAACCTCTTGAACATGTAAGCCAGGGACAATTAAATGTTGCCCTTATAAGAGTTGCTTTGGTCTTTTCCTCTGGCGCGGCACTGACAATCCTATTGTCATCATGGGCCGCCGCCCCGCCCAGTGTTACCGGTATTGTAAGAACAAGCCAAACCCAAAGTCTCGTTTCTGCCGTGGTGTCCCTGATGCTAAGATCCGAATCTTTGATTTGGGACGGAAGAAAGCGAAAGTTGATGAATTCCCACTTTGTGGCCATATGGTGTCAGATGAATATGAGCAACTCTCTTCTGAAGCACTGGAGGTTGCCCGTATTTGTGCCAACAAATACATGGTAAAGAGTTGTGGCAAGGATGGCTTTCATATCCGAGTGAGGCTCCACCCTTTCCATGTCATTCGTATCAACAAGATGTTGTCTTGTGCTGGCGCTGACAGGCTCCAGACAGGGATGTGTGGTGCCTTTGGGAAGCCCCAGGGCACAGTGGCCAGGGTTCACATTGGCCAGGTCATCATGTCCACCTGAACCAAGTTGCAGAACAAGGAACATGTGATTGAGGCTCTGCGAAGAGCCAAGTTCAAGTTCCCTGGCCGCCAGAAGATCCACATCTCAAAGAAGTGGGGCTTCACCAAGTTTAATGCAGATAAATTTGAAGACATGGTTGCTGAGAAGCGGCTCATTCCTGATGGCTGTGGTGTCAAATATATCCCCAATCGTGGTCCTCTGGACAAGTGGAGAGCCCTGCATTCCTGAAGGCTTCAATAGTTCTCTCCTATACCCTACAAAATCGTGTTCAATAATAAATCTCGCATCAAGTTCGCTAAAAAAAAAAAAAAAAAAAAAAAAAAAAAGAGTTGTTTTGGTCATGGTGTCTGTTCACAGCAGTAAAACCCTAACTAAGACAGGGAGTGAAGATGATTATAGAAAAGGAAGAAAGAAGATGCAAGAGACAGATATGGGAGGACTGCTGGTCAATATCGAACCAAATGCAAGTGCATTTTCTCAGTGTCTTTTAAAGACAAGCAACAGAAAATATGACCAATTTCAAGAATATAAACAATGCCCACAAATGCTTATGTGTTGAGTTTATGTCACACAGCATCTATGTTTCACTAAGGCCATTTCTTTCGGGCTAGAACAGTCTCTCAAGGATGTATACATAAGTGGAGGAACTTGGCAGGGTATAACACGCGTCTTAACTAAAAGCAAAGACAGATGTCAGCAGACTCATTCATGATTAATCACAAGCAAGAAGCCATCCAAAGTTAACTCTGGATGTGGCCCCCACATGTGCCCCTGGTTTATCTATACAAGCCAAAGCTGTCTCAGTTATTGACTATGCCTGTCTTAGGCATCCCCTCAAGAAGTGTGGACCTTACCTGTCATCGGTAGATGAATTCTAGGTTTCATGCCCTGTCTTAGGTTGATCCAACTCTGAGAAAATCTTACTGGTCTTTTTTGTCTATAAGAACAGCACACCTTATCAGTCACAAAGCAGAAAGTTGTTGCCATCTGAAAACTCAGCTCTTACCCATCATTGGCACATGAATAATCTTGTATTCGAGGCCTGTCTTAGGTTGAGAAGGTTTTCAAGACAATCTTACCGGTCATCGACTACCAGCTTCTTCGAAGGAAGACACTGGAGCTTGAATTTATGTAATTCTGCTTTGACATCTATAAAAGCTCTGATGATTTCTCTCAAAAGAACGGATAATAGACATGCCATAAAAAAGCCAAGTCATGCTATAGCCAATAAGAGAGATGTAACAAGGACCATGAAGGGAAAACGGTTTGTAACTTTTTCAAAATATCATTTGCAATGCTAACAGCATCAAAAGACAAAAGGTGTAGTAGGCTGGCCTAATGCTGCTTATCTTCTAATGCTCTCTTATGGCCTCCAACATTTGAAGTCAGTACATAGCTTCTAGGAACCTGACCCCAGTGAATTCTGATTGGTAAATAAAGATGCCAGCAGCCAATATCTGGGAAGAAGAGAGAGAGGTGGGGTTTAGGTTTCTCAGGCTAGGAGCCGTGAGGAAAGAGAGAAAAGGGAGCTGCCATGCCTCAGGAGAGGCGTAGGAGGGAGAACCAAAGCCACCATGTAAAAGGGCCAAAAGAATGTGG
Source organism: Mus caroli (assembly GCF_978045245.1). Lineage (NCBI taxonomy): Eukaryota > Metazoa > Chordata > Mammalia > Rodentia > Muridae > Mus > Mus caroli. Next base: position 109,527,422 of record NW_028227269.1, read on the forward strand.
CCCAGAGAGCTGCTCAACCGGTCAAGAGCAGCCAAGCTGGAACATAGAAATTAGTAAGTAGGAACGCGGAGTTATGGGTGGGAGGTGGATTCTAACAGCATGGAAGTTAGGCAGTTGCCTGGCTGTTGTGCTGCTTAAGGCATACTAAAATATAAAGGCTGTGTGTGTGTCTTTCATCCGGGAACATAAATGGTCAAAGGCGGGAAGGAACCCCATGCCAGGATCTGTTAAAATACCCATACTACACAAAGACTTTGCATTGCTTAAACTTACAATTTCCTTATGCAGGGCTAAAGAAGTATTTGCATTTTGAAAAATACATTGAAAGGTGTCTTTTTACTCAGGTCCAATTAGGCTGACTTTCATTATACATTTTTGGAGTTCTACAAATCTATAGACATTGTGCATGGCATTCCAAGGGCTTCTGACTTTCATTCCTTGTACCTCACCTCCCATGATCTGCACTATATCATATAATGTGTCAATTCTTTGTTCTAGCTCTCTATCTAAGTCTTTTTATATACTTAGGGCATCATCACATTTTCTGCAAGATGCTTAACAAAACTAGCTGTTTGCACCTCTTGTATTAAAGCTAATGCAGAAGTGGTGGCACTGGCTGTGTTATGAGAGCAACAACACCGACAGTGATCAGCCCAACCATACGCGTGCTCCTTGCCAGAGCATGACCTAATTCTCCCAATATTTGAGCGCAAAAACACAGTTGGACAAAAGACAATTAAAACAAGAAACACTGACCTCATCATCAGAGCCAATACAAAGCTAACTTTCGCAGTTAGTAAAAGATTGGGTGGGGCGATGCAGGACGCTACATTTACCTTAACACCAGAACCTGCTCCATTTTTATCCACAGCAAACGTAACATCATACAACGCAGCTGCCAATTTCCAAACATGTCTCTGAAATTTCCCAGAATTAGCCCTCCAAATGCCCAATGTCATTTCCTTTTGTCCAATACTGGATTAATTTTCAGACCAGTACACGACTGAGTCAGGATAACCAGTCACATGAAAGGAAAGAGGGGAGTCATTATAACAGCTTCTCCATTTGATTGATTGATTTTTTTGAAGGCAGGCTCCACAGTCTCCATGTTCTCTGCCCTTCAATGTCCAAAAGCCTGAGGCGAGGCAGCCTGTCCAGTCTGAGATACAGACATTCCCATCTCGATGCTCGCATGCACTACAGTCTTAGAGGTATTCTTCTTCCAAGCCTGAGAGTCCACAGAAACACATCCAGCATTGGCACTATTTCTAGTAAAACAAATGGGGAGGTCCTGACCCATAGCAGTGTAATTCACCAGTTTGGAATACTTCTTACTCTCAGACCAAGGGAATCCTAACAGCTGAGAATTATTAGAAGTCACAAGTATTTCTGGCCTTGACCATACAGAAGAAAGAAACAAAGGTGGGTCAGGCACTTAGGTCCTCTACAGCTTCCCTATTGCAATCATCACGGCACTCAGCAAGGTCACGGTCAGCATCCTTCTTTGTCCCAGCATCCGCATATCTCACCAATCTCTCTGGCAGCCACCATGCCCTTTAGCATCCTGTGGAAAGCACAAACATGCCCTTGTCCCCATATTAATACTGGGTCAGGACCATGCCATATGCCAGTAAGCAGATCCTTCCATTTCACTTGGGCATAAGTATGCCCAGTTGTAGGGTGCCATAGACACTCAGCAGCAGAGAGTTCCTTGGCATCCAAGGTCAAAAACTTCAAAATAAAATGTTGTGGTGAAGGAACAAGCAATGTCCCCCCCTTTTTGTAACTGATTGTTTTGGGGCTCCATGGGCTCATTCCATAATCCCCTGTCCTTAAGGACATGTGAAATTATATACATTATAGATTATAACTTACATTTTATAGATTTAGCTCATATTTAAGTCATATTTAACACATGTAATTAATATTTAATATATATAATTTTCATTTAAAGTGCATAATTAATACATAATGCATATTATTTATATTTATTGTAATATACATTAATGTATTTAAATCATATTCAGTGAATATAACTTATATCTAACTAGTATAATCTATATTTAATGTGGATAATTTATAAGTACACATGCATATGGAAGTATGTATGTAGTTATTAGGGATGGGTCATCTTCTGATGACACATGAATAAAATACATATTTTACATTCGTGTTTCAATATAAATAAATTCTACCTTTATAATATATGTTGTTTTATATCATCTATATTTGGGATTACCTGATGGATTGGATCAAAACAGGCAGGTGTACTTCTCTGTGGTCCATTTGATCTGTGAAAGGCAGGTCCAGGTCTTAGGACTCTTGATTCCCTAAAGCTTATGTGAACTTTAGTTTACAAAAGGATGTACATTAGTATTTACCATTATATTGAAATCCGTATTTTAGAAATACAGTTAAGAGGTATCTGTTAGACAACAGGAGTAGACGCATGCCTCTGAGACCTAGTGAAAGTTCTAAGTTTGGGTTAAAAGGCACAGAACATTTCCCCTCAGTCCAGAGGGCTGGATACACAGAGTGAACAGAGATGGGTTTAGCATGGTGAGAAGCATCTCTAAGTTTATATTCAGAAGGCAGCCAAAAGGAAGCTAAAATCTTAAGCTTGTGACTGAATTGTAAATGTTCCATTAGCTTATCGGCACTCCACTGAGTAATGTTAAAATTCTGAACTTTGAAATAACAATAGCATGGGGGGGGGGATATGAAACATTTCCCCCTTTTTATATCTTAAATAATTTCTCACATCTCTGTAATTTGCATTTATATGATATAAAACATCTTCTCAGACCCTCCAACACTGAGAACTTGCATTTGCCAACTTTAAACATCTTTCATCGGAAGCATTTTTTCTTTCTAAGTCACCATCATCCACGCTCTCTTACACCCCCGACCTTCACTACTTGCGTTACCAATCGCAAACGTTTCCCATAAACATGTTTTCTTAGACCTTAACCTGCTGGATTGGATCCTAAATCACCAGTGCCCGAGCTCGCACGCTGTGCTGTCCTCTGGAGGGCCTGTCGCTCAGGACTCCCAACTTGCTCGCTCTGCGCAGGCTCCTCCAACCCTCCCTTGGTTCCGCCCGCTGCTATCTCCGCTCCTCCGGAGGCCGGGCAGGCATGCACAAAGGATTTAAATTTTGAAAATTGATTAACCACTGTCCAATAATACCAGAGAACTTCCAGGAAACTTTTAAAAAGCTGAATCTTAAAAGGCATTGGCGCCGGGCGGTGGTGGCACACGCCTTTAATCCCAGCACTTGGGAGGCAGAGGCAGGCGGATTTCTGAGTTCGAGGCCAGCCTGGTCTACAGAGTGAGTTCCAGGACAGCCAGGGCTACACATAGAAACCATTGGCTTTGGTTTTATTTGTGTTTTCTTTAGCTGCAAACAGGTTTTAGTTCAAGTTTACTTTATACCAACACATTCCTGGCTGTGCCTAACCTAGAACACTAGAAAATAACCAAAATTGAGGGTGTGTGGAAACCCGTAATAGAAACCTGGTATTTTCTGAATTAATGTAATACAATTGGAAGCACTGGAGAGATGGCTCAGTGGCTTAAAGCCCTTAACTGTTCTTGAAGAGAACCTGAGTTTGGTTCCCAGGACCCAAAGGGCAGCTCACAAGTGTCAGTAACTCCAGTTCCAGCGCCCTCTGCTGGCCTTCTTAAGCACTGCATCTAGGTGGTGCACAGACATACATACAG